>NC_077234.1:219281381-219927074 GCF_027887165.1 Monodelphis domestica
TTTTCCAGTTTGATTGTTTTTTTTTTCACTCAGATATGTCATGTTTCCTTCCATTATTTCATTCTTTTTATTTTGCTTTATTAATTCTTGCCATCTTGTAAGATCATTAGCTTCTACTTGCCCATTTCTAGTCTTTAAAGACTGCTTTTCAGCTTTGATCTTTTTGTTTTTTCTTTTTGGTTTGGTCTATCCTATATTCCATGGCTTCCTGACAGTAAATTCTGGTCTCCAATTTGCTTATTACTTCATGTGATTCCTAGGCTTCTTTTTCCAAGTTGAAGACTCTATCTTTTAAACTGTTATTTTCTTTTTAAATTAATTGCATTTCTATTTCCCACTTTTCTGCTCATTTTCTTCTATCTTTATTACTTTGTTTTCAAACTTCATTTTGAGTTTCTTGAGAGCTTATGACAAATTTCCTTTTTTTGTTGAAAGTTTGGATGTCTTTGCTTGTCTTTCTGCTACAGACTCTGGACTCTGCTCCTTTTCTCCATAGCAGTTATCCAGGATCAGAGCCTTTCTCTGTTGTTTATTTCTTTTGGCACTTGTAGATTGAGATTCCTTTGTGTTGGTAGCCATTGCTGTGATTGTTTTTTTCCCCTCTGTATTACCTTGAGTTCTCATCCAGAAGTCTGAATGAGGTGGGCAGTATGAGGAGGAAAAGGGTTATTTTTTTAATAAAAAATTTGGACTGGATTAAATTTAAAATACGGTCACCAGGAATTTAATTTATTCCAAAGAGATTTATTTACAATTTATTTACAAAATATAGAAAGAATGCAGTAGGAAATCAGAGAGAGGATAGGGTAAGATATCTAGCCTAATCATTAAGTAATTTACTACTGGATCCTGGCTTAACCAGGGCAGGGAGAGAAAGACCTGGGGATGTCTCTCTCAAGAAGTAGGTCTTTCCTGAGGCTAGTCTCTTCAGAAAATCCAGGAAAGGAGTCAGTATTTTTAACTCACCACATGTCAGTGCAAAGGAAGAGATTTAAGAACAGAACAGCCTCACCAGGAACAAGATCTCAGGTCCAGTCAGCAGATTTTTCTCCAGTCTCAACTGCAAAGAATGAAGAACAGATTCTCACAGGAAGTTGTAATTCCTTTTAAAGACACTTTCTTTTTTGTCACTTCCTGTGCCTTCTTCCACTTTATAGGTGGACAAATCATAGTCCAAAGCCTTGCTTAGGACTGCCAAGAGCAGTCAGTTTAATTTTGGTTCATCACCACTATTGTACACATGGATCACAGACCTTCCCTTTAAATAATCAAGTGGAATGTTTACACTTTTTGTGATTAGATCTAAAAATGGGCAGATCTACCCACTCAACTTTAAGTAGGCTGCTTACACTTTTGTTGATTAAATCTAAAAATGGGCAAGGGAGTTAATTTAATTTTCACAATCAGGGGAGAGTTATTCATTTCACTTTCACAATCAGTGGAGAGTTAAATTTAATCTTCACAGCAGACAATTCTTGGCTTAGTGGACGTCAAAGAATCTTTTATGAGGCTATTTTTCCATTCTCTGTTGGGTCTGCAGAAGCCAGCCTGGGTCTGCTGTATCTCTGCACTCACATTCTGCATTCAGTGCTCCATGTTCCCAGCCTCGGGTCTCAAGTCTCACTGCCAAGGCTCTGTGCTACCCCAGGGGTAAGATTGATTCCCTCAGCCAGTTCCTGCGAACTTAGAGATTGCCTTGGCCCTCTCTCTGACTTTAGCAAAGTAGGTGGGGTAGGGGAGGGGCGATAAGCTTGCACTTTGGTAAGACCAGTTTTACCCCCTTATAACATGGAAATGTCCCCAAACTGCCTACATTCAAGGCTGTGCCCCTTGGAAGAGTCCCTTAAATAGTCTAAATTTGATTGTTGTCCTTTTATGAGGTTTTGTATCATCAGTTGTGAGGAGAGCCTGACCCTTTCTTCTTCTCTGCCACCATCTTAGCCCAGGTGTCAAGGCTGCCTTCTAAAGCTCATACTCCTTACTAATAATAAGGAAACGGGTCTCGGTCAATGGTACATGGTAATCCCAGCAGAATTGTGTGTCATATATGGAAGGGGGCTGGAGGGAAGGGAGGGAAGGAACATGATTCTTGTAATCATAGAAAATTATTCCAAATCATCTAATCTAATAAAATTTAAAAATATAGCTCATACTCTTGAGTATCATGTATCTTAATCTACAAAATATTTTCTATAAAACACAATTCTACCCAATTTAATTATTTGAATTTTGTTCATTATCTACTAAATAGAAAATATAGGTAAGAAGAAAAGGAGATGGGGAGAATGTGGTGGGTGATGAAGCAGAAAGAAGAAATGGTGTAATATACATAGTAGTAGTCTCTTGGTAACTGAGGATGATGATTGTCTTTGTGCGCTTTCATCTGTGATGTAGATGAGTGTGCACAAAAACATTTGTGCATGAAGGAGATTTAAGTGGAAAAGTCAATGCACAGAGACAGTCCCACTCTCTCGGCATTGGAAGCCTGGGTCCAGTGGCATGAAAAAACCGTTACAGACAACCCAGAGGGCTGAGCCCCCAGTAGCAGTGGGAGCCTCTGAGTGGGAAAAGGTGCTGGTTTGCAGGGTCTACCTTGGGAGCAGCTGGGCGTCGGGCTGGGAGCATCCAGCTTGGATAGCGGGGAGGAAGCCAGGGAGAAACGGGCAGTGGCTGGGTCCCTCCATCCGGCTCCAGTCTCACCCTTGACTCGGGCACATCCAGACCAATCCAGTTGAACATAATTCCATCAGAACTCCTCAGAGTTTAGGGAGGGGGACAAAGGCACTTGCAGACAGCGGAGAAGCAGCTGGCGAGAACTGGAGAGAGTCTGGGCGGCCCAGCCTTCCAGGAGTATTCAGAGCCTCAGAGCTTCATACCACATACAGACCAACCCAGTTGAACTCAATCCAATCAAAAGCCCCCAGAGGACAGGGAAGCTAACATTCCTCCCCTAGAGACTGTACCAAGAGATCTGACAAAGCTCCAAGAGGGGAGACTGACAGCCCCAAAACCAAAACAAAATGAGAGGAGCAAGAGCACGGCCAAATACGGGGAACAAAGAAGGGGTAAACTCGAGCAAACAACAGAAGAAGAAGAAAGAAATTACAATAGACAGCTTCTGCACAGGTAATGAGCAAAGAGTGAATGAATCAGAGGGGGAGGACCCAGCAAAGGAAAAATCAGAAATCCCAGTGAATTGGATACAGGCTTTGGAAGAACTCAAAATGCAATTCAAAACACAATTAAGAGAGGCTGAAGACAATTGGGAAAAGAACTTAAAAACTAAGATAAGTCATCTGGAAACAGAAAATAGTGTCTTGAAAGCCAAAATCAACCAGCTGGAAAATGAGGCAAAGGAGATGAAAGATGAGGCAAAGCAGATGAAAGATGAGGTGAAGAAGATGAAAGATGACCTCCAAAGAAAATCTGACCAAAAGGAAAAGGACGACTAAATTAAAAAAAAAAAACAAAGATCAAAAGTTTGGGGGAAGAATTCATACTTGACAAAAACTGATGGATAAACTAGAAACCAATTTGGCAATATCTTATAATAAGATGATGATATATGATCTAGAAATAAAGGGGGAATCCATAAACAAATTAAAGGAACATGGAAAGATTTACCTATTAAATCTATAGATAAGTGAATAATTTATTATTCTACAAGATATAGGGAACATTATAACAAAAATTATAAGGAAAACACAAAATGGAGTAAATTATAGCAAATGTCTCTGAAAAAGTCTTCATTTATTAACTATATAGAGAATGGAGTCAAATTTATAAATATCCAAGGATATGAACAGGTAGTTCTCAGATAAAGAAATTAAAACTATCTATAGCCATATGAACTACCTATTAACTAGAGAAATGCAACTCTAAGATATCACCTTGCCTAACAGATTAGCTAATATGACCAATAGGAAAATGATAAATATAGGGAGGGATGTGGAAAAATTGGGACATTAATACAGTGTTGGTGGAGCTGTGAACAGATACAGCCATTGTGCAGAACAATATAGAACCATGCACAAAGGGCAATAAAGCTATACATATCTTTTGATCCAGCAATATAACTACTAGGTCTATATTCCAAAAAGATAAAAGAAAAAGGATATGATTAAAGATATTAATAACTGGTTTTGTAGGGACAACGATTTGGAAACTGAGGAGATGTTCATCAGTTGGGGAAAGTCTGAACAAGTTGTGGTACACAAATATAATGGAATACTATTATACCCTAAGAAATGACAAAGAAGATGTTAGAATATCTGAAAAAGACTTACATGAAATTATACAGAGAGAACTGAGCAGAACCAAAAGAACATTATATACAGTAACAAAAATATTTTTGATGAATAATTGAATCATGTAGTTATTCTCATCAGTGCAAGAATTCAAGGTAACCCTAGGGGACTCATGATGAAAAATACTATCCATAGCCATAAAAGAACTTTAAAGTCTGAATTTAGATTAAAGCAAAACATTTTTCACTTTAGCTTTTGATGAGATTTTTTTCTAAGTGCTATATGTGTCTTCTTTCATGTCATGAGGAATATGAAAACATATATTATATGACAGCACTAGTTAAATGTATATCAGATAAGTTACCATCTCAGGTAATGGGATTTGGTAGGAGGTGAGGGAAGCAGGAAGAGAATCTGTATTACAAAATGACTGAAAATAGTTGATAAACTTGTTTCTAAAAGGAAATAAAAATGCAAAAGGAAATAAAGATGCTTTTAATTAATTAAATTAAATTAAATTAAAATTTAATGAAAATTTCAATATGGCACATATAAGAGTTATTCAATCTCCCACAAAACACAATAAAGTGCCCTGAAACTCCTTAAGTATCATGATTCCTTTCACCTCCATCTGTGCCCACATTGGCAAATATTCCCAACTGTATTCCATAGTTAAGTGAGTGCTGTGCTATTCTCTTCCCCACTCTGCCTGTCTTCTACTACCACAGCTCTTCTGCCCCATGACATCTACCTCTGTAGATTTCCCCTCCTTTTTATGCTGTATGTCTCTTAATTTTCTGTTTCATTTGACCTGAATTTCTCTGTATTTTATTAGTGTGATAGAAGCTTTGTTCTTGTGTTCCATTGTTGTATTTCCTGGGCAAGAAACTAAAGAATTAGATATGCTTATCCTGATTTCATAATTCTGTAAATTCATTAGCAATTTGATAACTACTTATTATACAAAGGGGGGGGCAGAACAAAATCCAATTTTTAAAAATTCTATATAACAATTTTTAATAAATCTAATGTCACATTATCATAATTAATACCACCCACAAATAAATGAAGAAATATTATTGAGGAAAGAAGTTGTTGGAAAAGGTTTCATGGAGTAGATATGTATCAAGGTAGGCCTGGACAAATATATATTATTTATATTAGAGGAAGTAATATTAGTCAGACAGAATATAATGAGGACAGATTCGCAAGCATGTTTTGGGACCCATGGTTAAATAAGACTGAATAGAAAGGAAACTTCAATAAGTATTTCTGAAAAAAAAGACTCAATTCAATTTAATTAGTGTCTGTTAGAAAGATCCCTTATAAGCTCAGAGGAATTTTATCCAAACTATCACTTTCATATATGAGTGAAGTCCCCCCAAACAAGATTCCATTATCCTAAGGGTGTAGGAGCTTCACTTTGCTAATATGTTATATTATATATTTGGCTTGAGTTCAGATTCTGCCATGCTCTTCCCAATAATAGTCAGTTCTCAATACTCATAATGTTATTAAATCAATTAAATTCATTTATATTTCACTGAAGGATTTTTTTAGAAGATATAGAATACGGGTAATCATGGCTGCAATCTAGACGCCACACGCTTCCTCTCCCCGGCACCGAATGAAATAGACTACATCAAAGGAGCATAAAAATCACCTTTGGAGGAACAGAAGGACACCCCAGTACCCCCAGTACTCCACCAAAGTGAAGGTACGTGGGATTTGAACATTTCCACACTATAATAAGGAGGAAAAGCTTGCACAGAAAAGTGAACTGAGCCGCCCTTCCCCCACCCTATCTCCCCCACTAAACCAGCATGAGCTACCTGAGCGCTCACCAGGGCAACGAGTGAGTGGGGAACGTCTCTGTCTGGGGGGGGGCACTCCAGGGTCCTTGGGATCTGGGGACTGCCAGGAAAAAACGTCTCAGGGCGGTTTCACTGGAGAATCCAGAGCTTCAGCAGAGCTGTACTTGGGGCGGGCTGCGCTGAACATCTTCGCGGAGCTAAACACCAGGGGCGGACCACATGCTGATTATCTGGGCGGAGCTGAACACCTGGGCAGTGTGGCTGTGATCAGGGACCCAGCGCTCTAAGAAACCTCGGAGGCTGGGAAGAACTAGTCTGAAGCAACCTAAATTCACAGAAAAACCACCCATATCACCCAGACCCCAGACCAAAAAGGAAAGGGGAATAAAACCACCAAAGGGATGGCTCACATGGCCCAAAATCAAGCCTCCAGGAAGAAAGGGAAAAAAGTGACTATTGAAAACTTTTATGGAGGAAGTACCCAAGGAAAAGAGGAGAATGAGGAGGAAATCCAAAAAAATTCAGAACACGCCTCCCAAAATGGAAACTATCAACAAGCTCTGGAAGATCTCAAACTGGAACTTATCCAAAAGATGGAAACCTGGAAAGAAAAATGGGAGAAAGAGATCAGCTGTCTGACAGATAAGAATGCTCAATTGGAAAAAGAGCTCGAAGCATCCAATAGAAGGAAAGACAAGGCTGAAAAGCAAAGCCAGTCCCTAACGACCAGAATTAAGCACCTCGAAGAAAGTGAGATGATAAAACAGCAAGAATCAATAAAGCAAACCCAAAAAATTAATGAATTAGAAGAAAACATAAAATATCTCACTGAGAAGGTCACAGATCTGGAAAACAGAGGGAGATGAGAAAATCTCCGAATTATCGGTCTCCCAGAAAAACCAGAGATAAACAATAAACTCGATATTATTCTACAGGAGATTATAAAAGAAAATTGCCCTCACGTTCTGGAGCAAGGGGGCAAATTAGAAATAGAAAGGATTCATAGAACACCTTCTATAGAACATAGAACAACGCCTAGGAATGTAATTGCCAAATTCAAGAGCTTCCAAGTAAAGGAGAAAATCCTACAAGAAGCCAAGAAGAAGAGCTTCAGATATAAGGGGGCTCCCATAAGGATCACACACGACTTAGCGGCTAACACACTAAGAGACTGCAAAGCATGGAAGACGATATTTAGAAAGGCAAGAGAGCTGGGTCTCCAACCAAGAAACAACTACCCAGCAAAACTGACTATATACTTCCAGGGGAAAGTATGGGCATTCAACAAAATAGAAGATTTCCAAGCATTTGCTAAGAAAAGACCAGAGCTCTGTGGAAAGTTTGATATCCAAGCACAGAAAGCAAGAGAAACATGAAAAGGTAAATATGAAAGAAAGGGAAAAGGAGATAAACCTTATCTTTTTCTTTAAGTCAAACTCTCTTCTATAAGGACTACATTTACATCAAATTATATATATTAATATGTGGGGAAAATGTTTTGTGTAACTCTCATAAATTGTATCATCATATGAGTAGTTAGAAGAAACATGCATAGGGAAAGATTGGGGCATTAAGAAGATTTGGGGAAAGTGGGGGCAAAAAAAGGAAAAGAGAGGGGGGAACCGTCGATAATACTAAGAATACCTTCAAGAAATAGGGGGGGGGGAAATCAATAGAATAATCTTTCCCATATAAAGATACACATGGGAAGGGGAGGGGAAGAACTCTCATATGAGAAGGAGAGGAAGAGAGCGTGAAGTGGAATTACTAAAACCTTACTCTCAGTGAAATCAAATCTGAGAGGGAAGAACATCTAGATCCAGTGGGATCCTGAATTCTATCTTATCCATTAGGGCAAGAAAGAAAGGAAAATTAAGGAGGGGGTGGGAGGAGGGAGTAGAAAAAGGGAGGGAAGGTGAGGGGGGTGGGGAAGGGAGCATAAAAAGGGAGGGGCTAGAAAGGGTAGCATCTCAAGGGAGGGGACTAGGGGGACTGACCTAAAGTAAATCACTGGTTCGAAAGGAGAAAGCTAAAGAAGAAAGGTCAGAACTAGGGGAAGATATCAAAATGCCAGCGAATCCACAAATGACAATCATAACTTTGAACGTGAATGGGATGAACTCACCCATAAAACTTAGACAAATAGCAGATTGGATTAGAACCCAAAACCCTACCATATGTTGTCTTCAAGAAACACATATGAGACTGGTTGACACACAAGGTTACAATTAAAGGTTGGAGTAAGACCTTTTGGGCCTCAACTGATAGAAAGAAGGCAGGAGTTGCAATCATGATATCTGAAAAAGCCAAAGCACAAATAGACCTGATCAAAAAGGATAGGGAAGGTAAATATATTCTGCAAAAAGGGAGTATAGACAATGAGGAAATTTCACTAATCAACATGTATGCACCAAATGGTATAGCATCCAAATTTTTAATAGAGAAACTAGGAGAATTGAAGGAGGAAATAGACAGTAAAACCACATTAGTGGGAGACTTGAACCAACCACTATCAAATTTAGATAAATCAAACCAAAAAATAAACAAGAAGGAGATCAAAGATGTGAATGAAATCTTAGAAAAATTAGAGTTAATAGACATATGGAGAAAAATAAATAGGGACAAAAAAGAACACACCTTCTTTTCAGCACCACATGGCACATTCACAAAAATAGATCATACACTAGGTCATAGAAACATGGAACTCAAATGCAGAAAAGCAGAAATAATAACTGCAGCCTTTTCAGATCACAAGGCAATTAAAATATTGATCGGCAAGGGTACATGGAGACCCAAATCAAAAATTAATTGGAAATTAAATAACATGATACTCCAAAATCGGATAGTTAGAGAAGAAATCATAGAAACAATTAACAATTTCGTTGAAGAAAATGACAACAGCGAAACATCCTTTCAAGCCTTATAGGATGCAGCCAAGGCAGTATTTAGAGGAAAATTCATATCCCTGAGTGCATATATTAATAAATTAGGGAGGACAGAGACCAAGGAATTGGAAATGCAAATCAAAAAACTTGAGAATGAACAAATTAAAACCCCCCAGGAGAAAACCATACTAGAGATCCTAAAAATTAAGGGAGAAATTAATAAAATATAAAGTGATAGAACTATTAAGCTAATAAACAAGACTAGAAGCTGGTACTTTGAAAAAACAGACAAAATAGACAAAGTCCTGGGTAACCTAATTTAAAAAAGGAAAGAAGAAAGGCAAATTAACAGCATCAAGGATGAAAAGGGGGATCTCACCTCCAATGAAGAGGAAATTAAGGCAATCATTAAAAACTACTTTGCCCAACTATATGGCAATAAATATACCAACCTAGGTGATGTGGATGAATATTTACAAAAACATAAATTGCCTAGACTAACAGAAGAAGAAATAGTTTTCTTAACTAATCCCATATCAGAAAAAGAAATCCAACAGGCCATCAAAGAACTTCCTAAGAAAAAATCCCCATGGCCTGATGGATTCACCAGTGAATTCTATCAAACATTCAGAGAACAGTTAATCCCAATACTATACAAACTATTTGACATAATAAGGAAAGAGGGAGTTCTACCAAACTCCTTTTATGACACAAACATGGTACTGATTCCAAAACTAGGCAGGCCAAAAACAGAGAAAGAAAATTATAGACCAATCGCCCTAATGAATATAGATGCAAAAATCTTAAATAGGATACTAGCAAAAAGACTCCAGCAAGTGATCAGAAGGATTATTCACCATGATCAAATAGGATTTATACCAGGGATGCAGGGCTGGTTCAACATTAGGAAAACTATCCACATAATTGACCACATCAACAAGCAAACCAACAAGAACCACATGATTATCTCAATAGATGCAGAAAAAGCCTTTGATAAAATACAACACCCATTCCTACTAAAAACACTAGAAAGCATAGGAATAGAAGGGTCATTCCTAAAAATAATAAACAGTATATATCTAAAACCATCAGCTAATATCATCTGCAATGGGGATAAACTAAATTCATTCCCATTAAGATCAGGAGTGAAACAAGGATGCCCATTATCACCTCTATTAGTTGACATTGTATTAGAAACACTAGCAGTAGCAATTAGAGAAGAAAAAGAAATTGAAGGCATTAAAATAGGCAAGGAGGAGACCAAATTATCACTCTTTGCAGATGACATGATGGTCTACTTAAAGAATCCTAGAGATTCAACCAAAGAGCTAATCGAAATAATCAACAACTTTAGCAAAATTGCAGGATACAAAGTAAACCCACATAAGTCATCAGAATTTCTATATAATTCCAACACAGCTCAGCAGCAAGAACTAGAAAGAGAAATCCCATTCAAAATTACCCTAGACAAAATAAAATACTTAGGAATTTATCTCCCGAGACAAACACAGGATGTATATGAACACAACTACAAAACCCTTTCCACACAAGTAAAACTAGACTTGAACAATTGGAAGAACATTAACTGTCATGGGTAGGACGAGCCAATATAATAAAAATGACCATCCTACCCAAACTCATCTATCTATTTAGTGCCATACCCATGAAACTTCCAAAATTTTTTTTTACTGATTTAGAAAAAAACATAACAAAATTCATTTGGAAGAACAAAACATCAAGGATATCCAGGGAAATAATGAAAAAAATACAAAGGAAGGGGGTCTTGCAGTCCCAGTTCTCAGACTATATTACAAAGCAGTGGTCATCAAAACAATTTGGTACTGGCTAAGAGACAGAAAGGAGGTTCAGTGGAATAGACTGGGGGCAAGTGACTTTAGTAAGACAGTATATGACAACCCCAAAGATCACAGCTTTTGGGACAAAAATCCACTATTCGATAAAACCTGCTGGGAAAATTGGAGGACAGTGTGGGAAAGATTAGGCTTAGATCAACACCTCACACCCTACACCAAGATAAATTCAAAATGGGTGAATGACTTGAACATAAAGAAGGAAACTATAAGAAATTTAGGCGAACACAGAATAGTATACATGTCAGACCTTTGGGAAGGGAAATACTTCAAAACCAAGCAAGAATTAGAAAGAGTTACAAAATGCAAAATAAATAATCTGGAATACATCAAATTAAAAAGTTTTTGTACAAACAAAACCAATGTAACCAAAATCAGAAGGGTAGCAACAAATTGGGAAACAATCTTCATAAAAACCTCTGACAAAGGTTTAATTAATCAAAGTTATAAAGAACTAAATCAATTGTACAAAAAATCAAGACATTCTCCAATTGACAAATGGGCAAGGGACATGAACAGGCAGTTCTCAGCTAAAGAAATCAAAACTATTAATAAGCACATGAAAAAGTGCTCCACATCTGTTATAATCAGAAAGATGCAAATCAAAACAACTCTGAGGTATCACCTCACACCTAGCAGATTGGCTAACATGACAGCTATTGAAAGTAATGAATGCTGGAGGGGATGTGGCAAAGTGGGGACATTAATTCATTGCTGGTGGAGTTGTGAATTGATCCAACCATTCTATAGGGAAATTTTGAACTATGCCCAAAGGGCAATAAAAGAATGTCTACCCTTTGATCCAGCCATAGCACTGCTGGGCTTGTACCCCAAAGAGATAATGGACAAAAAGACTTGTACAAAAATATTCATAGCTGTGCTCTTTGTGGTGGCCAAAAATTGGAAAACGAGGGGATACCCTTCAATTGGGGTATGGCTGAACAAATTGTGGTATATGTTGGTGATGGAATACTATTGTGCTAAAAGGAATAATAAAGTGGAGGAAATTCATGGAGACTGGAACAACCTCCAGGAAGTGATGCAGAGCGAAAGGAGCAGAACCAGGAAAACATTATACACAGAGACTGATACATTGTGGTACAATCGAATGTGATGGACTTCTCCATTAGTATCAATGCAATTTCCCTGAACAATCTGCAGGGATCTAAAAAAAATACTACCCACAAGCAGAGGATAAACTGTGGGAGTAAAAACACCAATGAAATGCAACTGCTTGACTACAGGGTTGGAGGGGATAAGACTGAGGAGAGACTCTAAATGAACACTCTAATGCAAATTCCAACAACAGGGAAATGGTTCGAGTAAAGAACACATGTGATAACCAGTGGAATCATGTGTCGGCTATGGGAGAGGGAAAGGCACGGGGGGGGGGGGGATGGGAGGAAAAGAAAATGATCTTTGTTTCCAGTGAATAATGTATGAAAACGACCAAATAAAATAATGTTTAAAAAAAAAAAGAAGATATAGAATAGACATCACAAAAATTACTCCCCAAACCTGAGGGCACATTCTCTTGTGCCCTCTTTGAGTTTTAAACTTGTCATTTTCTACAATAAATTCACTTCCCAATGTGACTTAGTTAATGAATTATTTGCTATTCTTCCTTCCTGGATGTCTTCTACCTATGCTTAGTGTAAAGGCTAGAATGTAGGGTTAAAATTAAATATTTGAATAAGATATTTAAGAGTTTGGTTGCCAGGAATTATTACTCAATTCCAAATGATTTTTATGGTAATTTATTCTCAAAAGGAGAAAGAATAAAAGTAAGAAAATCAGAAAGAGTAGATATTTACTCCAGGATGGTTCAAATCAGGCAGGGCTTAAGAGGCCCAGCAAGGAGGACCCAGAGATAAATTAAAGAAGGGTTGTAGCCAAAAAGCCTCCTCAAAGACAAGGGATCTCTCCAGAGCCTAGTACCTCTAGGAAAGCCTAGGAAAGGAGTCAGCCTTTTTTACTCACCAATATGGTAGTTCTAAGGGAATAGAGAAGCAGTCCAAGGTCCTCACCTGGAGGTCCTCCAGTGTCAAAAAGAAGGCACAAGACCTCATCACAGGAAGTGCTTTCTACTTTTAAAGACCATTCCTTTTGTCACTTCCTGTGCTTTCCTTCCACTTTTACGTGAACCAATTATAGTCTATAAATTTTCTTAGGACTTCCCAGGGGGGAGTCAGTGGGTTCATCACCCACTTTCACGCATGTGGGTCACAGACTTCCCCAACTTAAGGATAAATGGGGTGTATATGTTTCTGTTGATCAAATCTAAAAATGGACAGGGAAGAGTTAACCCCATCTTCACAGTAGTCAATGAGGACATTTCTTCTCACTTTCTTGTCCACAAAATTTGACATGGATTTAGAATCATGAAACTTTAATGACTTTTGAAGCTTCTCAGGACATAGCTGACTCTCATTTTTCTAATAAAGCAGTGTAGCCCTTATGGGCTCTGAGAATCATCCTTTAAACTATCTCTTTCATAAATGAGTTGGACTCCTTCAGTTAGTCTGGCTATCACTACATCTGAATATTCCAAAAGTAGCCCTAATGGGTCAATGATAGTTTTCTAATGCCTTTGGTTCTACACCTTATAAAGCACTTTTGGCCAATCATCATCAATTAAGAATCATTTTAGAAAAAGAGCTTTAAGTATTTTGGGGAAATCAATATTTCACCTTTTAAAATGATATTATAAGAAAAGTAGGTATAAAACATCTACCCAAATGTCATGAAATATTTTCCACAAAAGTATAACTTTAAATTTTACTTTTATTTCAGTGTAGAGAATTATGTTCTAAGTTTTTGAAGGACGAAATATAGTCTCACACTTAAGTGTTTGAAAAGTGATGATGGGGTTACTCATTGCTCCATGAAAGTGTTTTTCTCTCTTTCATGGGATACTTAAGAAGCTCTCCTTTAGGCATGATACTGACAATTTTTTGAACTCTGTATTGTGATAAGTCATGTCTGTTCTTGGCATTTGATGTAGCTATTGCCACAAGCTGGTCTTGGGTTGACATTTAGGAAAACAATGTTAAGAAAGTATATTTTTCTGATCCTTAGAAGATAAACAAATCTTCTGCAAGAGATTCACCTCTCCCCACCATGTCATTCCCCTATCCTCAGAATATTCTGTAAAGTTACATGCTCCTGTTTCTGCAAAAGTCTATATTTCAGCTAACAATCCTTTTACAAAACTCAAAGAGTACATAATGAAATCACACAAACAATTGGTACTTAGATTTTTTAGCTTGTAGATATCATTTCACATCATTAAAATGGCTTTAAAATACTTTTCAAACTTAGTCTAAGGCCATTGATTGAGATGTTCCCATTTAAAGAACCTCAATGCAATTTGGAACTATACCCAAAGGGCTATAAAACTGTGCTTACTCTTTGATTTTATAATTCCACTACTGCGTCTATATACCAAAGAGATCATTTAAAAATGGGAAAGGACCCACTTGTACAAAAAATATTTATGAGTACTCTTTTTGTGGTGGCAAAGAATTGGAAATTGAGGGATGCTCATCAATTGAGGAATGGCTGAACAAATTGAGGTATATATTGGTAATGAAATAATATTGTGCTATAAGAAATGATAAGAAAGATGATTTCAGAAGAAAAACTGGAAAGATCTGCAGGTACTGATGCAGAGTAAAATAAGCAGAAGGGGGAGAATATTATACAAAGTTACAGCAATATTGGATTATGATTATCTATGAAAATTAGGCTACTCTCAGCAATGAAATTATCTAGGACTTATGTTGGAGGATGCTATCCACCTCCAAACAAACTGTTGGAGTCCTCTTTCATAACAGTATATCATTGGGTTTTATTTTGGGGTTTTGATTATGTATGAATTTGCTCTTACAACCATTGTCCAATATGAAAGTGTGCTGTTAATGACAATAAAAATGGGGAAAAAGTACCAAAATGAAATAGAGTAGGGCCATTTCTAATCCACTTTTACAGTCAGATAAAACCAATATAAGAGGCTAAGAGCTCATATTCACAGGATACATGTTGGCTCTAGGTGGGAAAGTTCTGTCTTTTCTTCAGTTAGAATATAATCTTCTGTCTTGAAATCAACCAAGCTTCAATGAAAAAGAATTAAAAGGGCTAATTCCTTTCAAATTTGCCTGTTTCAGCTCAGCAGCAAATCAAAATCTGTGTCATTACTAGGTGGTTAATGGGCTCTAATGAGTTACAGAGAGGTTGTTTTTGCTTTAAAAATGCATATTGGGATTACATCAAACTTCATGTGCTTACAAGAATTGAACTCAGTGACTACTCTTCACACTACATAAATATATAATAGCACCTTTCTCAAAAAAGATGACTATATAGTTTATAATATAACAAAGACAGGATAGAATGTGAAGTTAATATTGTTTAACTTATATTGTTTATACATGTACATACATAAAGAGAGAATTAATGAATTTTTAGAAATGTTTATGTAGAGGGAGAAAGTTTAGTTTTATTGAACTAAAGAATTTGAATTTGAATACCTTAATAATTGAAATGAATTGAAAGATTTTTATCATGACCATGGCATGAATGAGAGGATTAAAAAAAAAGGTTTTGAAATATGTGGGGGAAGGTATATAGGTTGCTTTGTAGGCAGAAGAATCTGGAGACAAATCACTTTGGAAATTCATATAAGAATTCAAAAGTGATATAAATAGAAAATTAACTAGGTCAGTGAGTAAAAGAATGTAATTGAGGGGATACATTGAAAAGATATTAAACACAACATAAATGGATTCATGAACACAAAGAATTAAAAGAATTTGGTAATTTGATTTTCTATGGGAAACAAGGAAAAAGTAAAAATAGATAATGGCTTCATGGTTTTTATTTGATTAGCAGTGAAAATAATGAATGATACCATAGCAAATGAAGACCAATTTTCTTAAAATTGTGTATACCTAAATGATCACCCTAGTGCAATTATCAATAATATGGAAATAGGTCTTGATCAATGACACAAGGAAAACCCTGTGGAATTGTGTGTGTGGAATTGTATGGAATGGGGAGGGAGTGAGAGGATGGGAGTGTATTCAAAGGGTTGTTAAGTTGTAACTGAGGGGTTCAATCTTTCAGAATAGAGAGAGAGGAGAAGAGTGGAGACCTCCCCCCTCAAAGCAGGGTTCAGGTGAGATAACAGATATTTAGGGTAGGCTCAAGAGAGAAGAGGGGGTTTGAAGATTTTCCCTCTTCTGCCTTCCCTCCTTAGCTTAGGCTGGTCTCCAAGATTCACTCTTGTCCCTCTTGTCCCCCTCCACTACTCAAGACCAAAGAGTCTCCCATTGATCTGTTCATTCATGCTTCTTCACAGCTTGGGGAAAAGATACCTATTTTAATGTCAACTCAATCAAGATAATACAAAGGAATAACCAGCAGGGAAAGATTGGGATGGGAAAGTGGGGAAAAGGGGATCCCTGTCTCTAGCCAAACCCCTTTCCCCTCCCTTCTTGAGTTTGGGGGGAACTCAGAACTTGGCAGCCTGAGCCCCCTGAGAGAAAGTGAGGTTGACTCACCTGGGTTTGGCCCCTTGGCCACAGTTCAGATTCAGGGCAACAGGAGCTGAGGTAAAGTCAGACAGAGATTTAAAATGTCTTTCTCAGGTTTCCTCTTCAATAGTCTTTTCAATTAGGAAATGTTGGGAAAGATTTCCAGTCACCAGCAGGAAATGTGGGTAACCCTCAGGAGAAAGTCTTTTTCCACCTTCTCTATTCAACTTCTCAAGACTGAGAGACCAACTCCTCTACCAGCCAGAGTCTTCTGCTCCTCAATATTCCAATTTCTTAGGGCCCCTCCCTCATGGAGGTGATAAGTTTCACAAACTCTTCAGCCTGGCACATTTTCTTTAGTGCCAGCCTCTGTCACAGGAGGGAAAGAATATAAATCATGTAACCATGGAAAAATATTCTACATTAATTAATTAAATAAAAAATATCAATAGAAAGAATAAAATAAAGTTGTTTCTAATACCACTATTCTATTGCATCTAATACTGCCCTCTTACAATACTGAAAAAAATAGCAGGTTATTATACTTAAATAAAAGATAAAACAAAAGTAAAATAAGTAATAAATACATAAATAATATATTCAATAAATATATCTATATTTACATAAACCCTGTGTATCATAAAATCTAATAAAATCTAATAAAATGTTCTCTAAAAATATAACTTTAATTTTAATATATCAAAAGACAGAAATGCTATGCAATTCCTTAGTATATCTTAAAATATTAACTACTTTATAAAAAAAGATATTTTCTTAGTATATAATATGATAAAAATATTCTTTGGGTGCAGTAGTGTTAAGTATATGTCTTCTTCTGACTTTTTGTTTTGGTCTTCTCTGTTACCAAAATAACTTTCTATGCTAATTTTCATTTTTGTTGTTTGCTCATTTTAAACATATTTTTTACCTTGAAAAAAATTGTTGCAGATCGTCTCCACTTTGGTTCTAAACGAATCACTGTTCCAAGCTTCAAATACTTTGTTTAGCTGGCTTTAGAGCTAGTTTTGGGCATCAAAGTTTTCAGTTCTTCCAAAGTGGTAAAATTTAAGGAGAGGTATATTTAATACTCTCCCATGCTATGCTCTGATTTTACATGCTTTTCCCCCCCTACTATATAACTATGACCAGCTCCCTTGCTGTTGCAAGTACTTGAGGGTGCTAGTACTACTCCTCCTCACCTTGGAACTATGACTCAGGATTTCAACCTAAATCTGTACATAGAAAAATATGAGAGTCTTGCACCTAGAACTAGAAGAATGCCCCCTCTAATCTCCTGAGAAGTTGTCTGACCTCTTGCCATATGTGTCTAGAATTACAGAATCCTTCGATTCTTATTCATTGGGCCCCCACAGCTTATGTGGGCTTGATGAGGTAGATCCTGCCTTGAAATTCTATGTCTATGCTCTACTTCCATACCAGTAAGATAGATCTCTTGTGCATGGATCCTAAGTACTTCTGGTTTATTTAATTCTTAGAGGGAATGATTAATGACCCCTACTAATATAGGTTTTTTTTTTCCAATTTCCTCTTGTGACTCAAGTAATTCCTCCTTTAGGAATTCAAATGCATGCCACATGATGCAATTATATTCAATACTGATAAAACTCCATTGTCTTTGTTTCTTTTCTCCCTTTTTAAGTTGTTTTGGCTGCAAAATGTTTCATCTCATCCTTGTATGGTTTCTGATACTGAAGAATTGTGTTTTAGGCATTATATCAAATTGGTTTGTAGGGTAATTTGGTAGTTAACAGGCATATATGGGTACCTTTTCTTCCATGCTCTCATATTCTTTAAAAAAAAAGGCATTTCATTTTAAAAAAATCTTATTTTTTACTTGAAATTTTATCTAATCTTTTACCCAACTTATGGGTTTCTGTTGAAGCATTGTACATATATGTTTTGAAGAAATTTCCTTCATTTGTTTTTATGTCTTGGGTTTCCATTCACCATAGTAACTATTTCTGATTTCTTTTTGTTGTGGCATCTTATTTTTACTTTTTGTTTTTTCTTTTAGTCTTTCTTCTAGAAATTTCATATTTTATTCCTGTCAGACTTTGCACAGACTTCTGGAGAATAGTCATACATGTTTCTGTTTTTTGTTGCTATAGTACTTATAATTCCTGTCCATGGCTAAACAACTTGTGCCACCCTCAAAGGCTACATGGGTCTGACTTTTATATCCTATTCAGTATGGCTTCTTTGCCCAATTATTCAACTGTATATGTTAATTATTGAAATGTATATATGTATAATGACAGCCTTTTCTCAGTTCCATTCAAGTGTCAGCTCTTTAAGAACAGAAAATTTAATTTTGCATTTCTTTATATCAATATTTAGCACAGATGGGGACAAAGTCAAGTTGGTGGAGAATGTACATAGACCCACTCAATCTCTACCAAATTATCCTTCAAATAAATATGCAGCAATGTCTCAAAGCAAATTGTGGTGAAGCATAGTCCACAAAAAGATGGAATGAAATGAGTTTTCAGAACAAAATTATTTAGAAGGCCAGCATAAGAATATCTATTAAACTCTGTTAGACGTGAAGCACAAAGTATCACACCAATGCAGGCCCCACGTGGCAATAGCCTGAATTAATAATAAAGACTTCTATAGATTTCAGAAACAAATGGTGTTAAATCTATATTGTGGAATGGGGAAAGGAATGTAATACAAAGGAAAAATAGCACATAAATAATATTGAATTTATTAACAGAGAAGGAATGAAGAGAGGAAGGAAAATGGGAGAAGGGAAATCTGACTGCTTTACCCTCTAATTAAACCCACTATTTAACTACCTTAACTAATTACATGAATTCCTAAAGGCATGTCCAACAAGTAACCAGATTTCTCACAAAGAGTCTTTGGTGAGTCAGGTACAGGAGTCCAGCTGATGTCCTCAGATGTCCCAGCAAGGTAGAGCTCTTTTCCACAATCCAGTTATCCAACAGGAAGACTGGAGATATTTTCTCACCACAGCTAGTAAATCCTGAAGGCCAGTTGTTTGATGGATGGATTTCCAGGATGTCTCAGCCATACACCTTTCTCCTTCAACTTGCAGCTTCAGAGTGCTGTTGGAAAACTGTCTCATCAACAGTTTGAAACACGCTCCCAGTAGCTTGGAACCCAGGCCTGTCAATATTGCTCTTGCTATAATTCCTTTTCCTTGCGACAATGGTAAGGGCAGGGCTGGGGTCAGAGGTCAGACAGATTCTCTGAAGAAGGTCAGATTTCCCTTTGCTAGCTCCAAGTACAAGACTCTTATTGCATTGACCATATAAAGATCCAGCATAGTGTCCTGGATCAAATTCTCAGGGTGAGCACTGATAGTCAACAACACTTGTGACCACTTGGGAACAAGGGACCCAGGTCACAGTTCCAAGGTGAAAACATTATGTTTGGTTAATCGCAGATCAGAATATAATCTGTGAGAGTATTAACACACCTTGGAAGAACTGGCAGATATAGATCCCCAGATGTAAAAATGGAGATTTGAACCTAGGACTTCAATCCTGAGAAGTTCTTGGTACTTCCCAGAATTCCCTATAATCTCACCTGAGTCTCCACCTGGTTAGATCACAATTGAGTATTTAACAGGCTCTCTGCCTCCCAAGACCTCTCTTCCTGTACTCAGAGATTGCAAGATGTAGTGAGCATGCTAAGCGCAGGGATTCTGAATTGGCTAATCAGCCATGGGCATGTGGTTTTCTACTTTGTATTCTTAATTCTAATAATACTTAATAAACCTCAAAATATAATATTTCTATTACTAGAAACTAAATTTAATTGTTACACATACCTGGGTTTGAAGGAAATTTGGAACAGTGTTCTCTTTTCCATAGGTAGAGATCCTAAATTTAACAGGTATTTTTTAAAGTTAAAATACAACAAAAGGCTAGAAAATAAGCAAAAATTCCAAGAAACTTAAGAAATATATTTGGTCACAGGGAAAACCAAAGCATGAAATCACAAGAAGATAATGAAGTCAATAATACTGAATCCAAAAGCTCTAAGAAAGATAAGAATTACTCTCAAGCATAAAAAGAATTAATGGAGGGGCTCAGAACTTATTATAACAAAACAAAAAGTGAGGAAGAAGAAAAATTTTTAAAAGAGATGAGAATGATTCTGGAAAATTCTGAAGTCAACAGCTTGGTAAACAAGGTACAAAAATTCTGAATGAATCTGAATGAATCAATACGTTGAAGATAGAAGAGATCAATTGGTTTGAAAAAATAAAGAAATTTATGCTTTACAAAGTAGAGTTGGCCAAATGGAAAATGAGGTACATAAAAGCTAAGTTAAGTATAAAAAATGACTGAAAAATTAGATGGAAGGGGTCAGGTTTGAGTCCACATAGCAGTGTAGTAGCAGCAAGTATCCAAACCACTCTGACTATCCTTCTGAACCAAACTATAAAAAAACACTTCAAAATGATAAGAATCAAAATCCAAGAACAAGACAGAGATAGGGGACTCTCCCACTGAATACAACTTGAAAGGTAGGTAGAGAAATTCATTTTTCATGGGATAAGGGGCAACCAGAAATAAGACTGCACACAGAGGAGTGCAGGCTGATCACCTCACCACCCAATCACATCATATTTAAAACCTGGGCACAGGCCAACTTTAGGATCCTGGGAACCAGGCTTCATCAACAAAAGAGCACCTCAGATCAATTCCTTAAAATTCCAGGTCCAGGCACCTGCACACACTTGAGGTCTAGAAGTTCATAGTGATAGGTCCTGTCAATCCTCCACTGCTTGACCAAAGATTTAGCTTCAGGACAAAATGGCTCACAGTGCTGAATGCTGAAAGACAACAAAGGAGATAAAATTGGTGAGCAGATTGTAGAATTCCCAGTTCCTAGGCATAAACGACTGAGAAAATTAGCAAACAGCAGAAAAAAAAAGAAAAAAACTCACCCAACAAAAATTTCTACTTGGGGGACAGAGCAAAGAACAGAAATAAGAGAGAATGGTGACAACCAAGGAACTAAAAGCAAAACTTCAAAAAACAAACAAACTGGAAATTAGTCCCAATCTCTTGAAGAACTCATAAAGAAAATCCAAAATCAAATAAGACAGGTTGAAGAAAATGGGGAAAAGAAAATGAGAATAACTCAAAAATAAACTAGCTTAAAAGGCAAAACTGGTTAACTGGAAAAAAAGATATTAAAAAAATCCAATGAAAAAAGTATAATGAAAAATGGACTGAACCTAATGGAAAAGGTGGATTTAAAAGGAAGATATTCAGTCACTGAAAATTAGAATTGGGAAAATAGAAGCTACTGACTTCACAAGACATCAAGAAATAATAAAACAAAATCAAAGAATGAAAAAATGGAAGAAAATATGAAATATCTCATTAAAATTATTTGGAAAATAGATCCAAGAGAGAGACAACTTAAGAATTACTGGACTATCTGAAAGTCATGACCAAAAAAACAAACAAACAAAAAAAAAAACCTCCAACAATAACAAGAAAAATTCCTGGGCATCATATTACAAGAAATTCTCCAAGAAAGCTGCCCTGATATTTTTTAACAAGAGGGTAAAATGGAAATTAAAAGAATACACCAATCAACTCATGTTACAAACCCCCAAATGACAACTCCCAGTAATATTATAGACAAGTTCAAGAGCTCCCAGGTCAAGGAGAAAATGCTATAAACAATCAGAAAGAAACAATTCAAATATCATGGAATCCTAGTCAGGATTACACAGGATATGGTAGTTTCTATATTGAAGAACCACAAGACTTTGAATATAATATTCTGGAGGGCAAAAGAACTGGATTTTCAACCAAGAAACACCTACCTATCAAACTGATTATATTCTTTCAAGGGAAAGTATGGTCATTTAATAAAATAGAAGAATTCCAAACATTCTTTTAAAAAAGACCAGACAAACAGAAAATTTGATGTCCAAATACAAAATTCAATAGAACTATAGAAAAAAAAAAGAAATAGAAAAAAGTAAGGGCTTCAATGAGGTCATTTTGCTTATATTCCTATATGGAAAGATTATATATGTAACTCTTAAAAATTATTACCATTTACTTCTAGGTAAGCATGGTGGCAATCTAGATGTCACTTACTTATTCATTCTCCCCATCACACACTGACAAAGACTACCCCAAAAGACCTTAAAAGTCATTTTCAGAGGAGTGGAGGAGCTGTAAAGTGGGGTGTAGCATTGAAGGTGAGTGGGATTGGGACTTTTCCAGTCTATAAGAGGGTGAAAGGGCTTCCATCCAAATGTGAGCCAATCTTCCCTCTGCCCCCCTACCTACAGAGGCAGAGATGACGCATGCCAAGATGAACGAGCAAGGGGCACATCTGAAGTGAGTAGGGGGCACCTCTGGATCCTTGGGAGCTGACTAGGACAGCAGGGGACCCACCCCTGAAGGCAGCTAGGGGGAAAACCCCAGCACTTGAAAGAGAGCAGAACTTTGGTGCCCAGAGCCATCACACCCACCGGAGCCAGGGAGTGAGCAAGGAGTGCTCCTGGAGCTAAGCAGGAGGCACTTCTGGGTCCTTGGGAGCTGACTAGGACCCCATGGGCATTTACCCCTGAAAGCAACTAGACCAGAAACACAGGTGGGAAGGAGAGCGCAGACTCTGTGCGCCCCTGGGAGGGTGTCACCAAGAAGAGCTGCAAAGGACTGAGAAGAATCGAGAACATACCACAGGCAAAATCTTTGTTCCTTAACTCCATACACAGAGAACCTGAACAGCTGACTCAGATTTCTGACTAAAGAGGGAAGGGAAAACATCCAGAAAAATAGCTAATCATGCACAGGAGCCTCAAAATCCTTACAAAAAAAAAAAACTAAAAAGAAGGCTGTGACCCTCAAGAATTTTTACAGAGAAAAAACCCAGGTTACAAAGGAAATACTGGATGAAACTCAAATGAAGGCAAAACCAAAAAACAAAACATAAATTGTCCACCAAACTTGGAAGAACATCAAATAGAGCTTATAAAAAAGATCGAAGCCTTCCGGAAAGAGAAATGGGAAATGGTTTTAAAAAAAATGAAGAAATCATAGCTGAATACCTTTGTTAAAGCAAAAAAAACAAAAGATTATAACAGAAAACTAGGCCCTAAGGACCAGAATTAAGTAACTGGAACCAATGACAATTCAAAACAGATAGAATTAATAAAGCAAAGTCAAAAGACTGACAAATTAGAAGAAAGCATAAAATATCTCACTGACAAGGTGACAGATCAGGAAAAGAGAAGAAGGAGAGACAAGTTGAGAATCATTGGTCTACTTGAAAAACCAGAAATAAACAGAAACTTTGACACCATACTACAACAGATAATCCAAGAACACTTCCCTGAAATCCTTGAACAAGGGGGCAAAAAAAGACATTTAAAGAGTTCATATCACACCCTCTACACTAAACCCCTCAAAAAACAACTCCCAGAAATGTAAATTGCCAAATTCCAGAGCTTTCAAGCTAAGGAGAAAATCCTACAATAAGCCAAAAAGAAACAATTCAGATACAAAAGAGTACCAATCAGGATCACACAAGACCTGGAAGCTTCCATGCTAAAGGACCACAAGGCCTGGAACATGATATTCAGAAAGGAAAGAGAACTGGGTCTTTAACAAAGAATCATCTACCCATCGAAATTGACTATATACTTCCAGTGGAAAGTATGGGCATTGAACAAAATAGAAGATTTCCAAGTAAATGACTTCAGAAGGACAGTCTATGATAAACCCAATGATCCCAGCTTTTGGGACCAAAATCAAAATTTGATAAAAACTGCTGTGAAATTTGTGAAAATTGGTAGAAAGTATGGGAAAGATTAGGTTTGGATCAATATCTCACACCCTACACCAAGATAACTTATAATGGGCAAACGATTTGAACATAAAGAATGAAACAATAAGTAAATTATGTGAAAACAGAATAGTATACATGTCAGATCTTTTGGAAGGGAATGATTTTAAAATTAAGCATTACAAAATGTAAAATAAATGTATATTTATATATAAAATAAATAATTTTGATTACATCAAATTAAAAAGGTTTTGTACAAACAAAACCAATGTAACTGAAATCAGAAGGGTAGCAACAAATTGGGAAACAATCTTCATAAAAACCTCTGACAAAGGTTTAATTACTCAAATTTACAAAGAGCTAAATCAATTGTACAAAAAATCAAGCCATTCTCCAATTGACAAATGGGCAAGGGACATGAACAGGCAGTTCTCAGCCAAAGAAATCAAAACTATTAATAAGCACATGAAAAAGTGTTCTAAATCTCTGATAATCAGAGAGATGCAAATCAAAACAACTCTTAAGTACCACCTCACACCAAACAGATTGGCTACCATGACAGTAACTACCATGACAGTTGGAGGGAATGTGGCAAATTCGGGACATTAATTCATTGCTGGTGGAGTTGTGTATTGATCCAACCATTCTGGAGGGCAATTTGGAACTATGCCCAAAGAGCGCTAAAAGACTGTCTACCTTTTGACCCAGTCATAGCACTACTGGGCTTGTACCCCAAAGAGATAATAAGGAAAAAGACTTGAACTGCGCTCTTTGTGTTGGCAAAAAACTGGAAAATGAGGGGATGCCCTTCAATTAGAGAATGGCTGAACAAATTGTGGTATCTTTTTTATGGAATACGATTGTGCTCAAGGGAATAATAAAGTGATCTTCCATGAGGACTGGAACCACCTCCAGGAAGTGATGCAGAGTGAAAGGAGTAGAACCAGGAAAACATTGTACCCAGAGACTGAGACACTGTGGTACAATCAAACATAATCGTCTTCTCCATCAGTGTCAATGCAATGTCCCTTAACAATATGCAGGGATCTATGAGAAAAAGCACTATCCATAAGCAGAGGAAAAAATGTGGGAACAAAAACACCAAAGAAAGGCATCTGCTTGACTACAGGGGCCAAGGGGATATGATCAGGGATGGAGACTCTAAATGAACATCTTAGCACAAATACCAACTACATGGAAATGGGTTTGGATCAAGGACATATGTGATACCCAGTAGAATCGCGCCTCGGCTATGGTAGGGGGTTGGGAGGAAAAGAAAATTATTTTTGTATTCAATGGAATACAAAATTTATTTATATGAAATTTCCCAAATAAAAATAAGGTTTAAAATTAAAAAAAAATATTACCATTATCATAGTAGTCAGAAGAAGTATACATAGACTGGTGTAGTAAGCTGTTTAGGATATGTTAAAAAAGACTAGGGATGAAAAAGTGAATGGAACTTAGAGAAATGGGAAGACAGCTATAAAAATGGAGTAAATTATGACATGAATAAGGATGAGGGATACTCTTACAATGAAGGGAAGGATGAAGATGGTGTTGGATAAGACTTAAAACTTACTCTCACTGAAATTGGTTCAGAGAGAGAAGAATAGCCAGATTCATTGGGGTATAGAATCTATCTTACCTTATAGAGAAGTAGAAGAAGAATAAAAAAGGGTGGAGGTGGGAAGAAGACTAATATAAGTGGGAGGGGGAGAAGGGTGATTAAAAGTAAAACACTAGCATGGAATGATAGGAGAAAAGGAAAAATTTTTGAAAATTTTATTTAACTTTCCTTCCCTTCCCTCCCTCAAAACCCTCCCATATCTGATGTGCACTTCCGCTAGGTTTTTCGTGTGTCACTGATCAAGAAATATTTGCACCAGTGTGATCACTTAGAGTATATATCCCCAATCATATCCCCAATCCACCCTTGTGATAGAGCAGTTGTTTTTCTTCTGTTTTTCTATTCAGACAGTTCTTCCTCTGATGGTAGATAGCATTCTTTCTTATAAGTCCTTCTGCATTGTACATGATTATTGCATTGTTGCTAGTAGAGAAGTCTATTATATTTTATTTTATCACAGTGTATCAATCTCTGTGTACATTGTTCTCCTGGTTCTGCTCATTTCACTCTGTATCAACTACTGGAGGTTGTTCCAGTTCACATGGAATTCTTCCAGTTCATTATTCCTTTGAGCACAATAGTATTCCATCACCAACAGATACCACAATTTGTTCAGCCATTCAACAATTGGAGGGCATCCCCACATTTTTGAATTTTTGCCATGAAAGAGAGTGTGGCTATTAATATTTTGTACAAGTTTTTTTTCCCTAATGATCTCTTTAGGGTACAAACCCAGCAGTGCTATGTCTGGATCAAAAGATAGACTGTCTTTTAGTATCCTTAGGGCATAGTTCCAAATTGCCTTTCATAATGACTGGATCAATTCACAACTCCACTAGCAATGTATTAATGTCCCAATTTTGCTACATCCACTCCAACATTTATTACTTTCCTTTGCTGTCATGTTAGCCAATCTGCTAGGTGTGAGGTGATACCTCAGAGTTGTTTTGATTTGCATCTCTCTGATTATAAGAGATTTAGAATACACTTTCATGCCCTTATTGATAATTTTCATTTTTTTTATCTGAAAATTGCCTATTCATGTCCCTTGCCCATTTATCAATTAGGGAATGGTTTGATTTTTTTATATAATTGATTTAGCTTTTATGAATTTGAGCAATTAGACTTTTGGTTATGAAGATTTTTTCTCAATTGGGTACTTCCCTTCTAATTTTGGTTGCATTGGTTTTGTTTATATAAAACCTTTTTAATTTGATGTAATCAAAATTATTTATTTTACATTTTGTGACTTTTTCTGTCTCTTGTTTGGTTTTGAAATCTTTCCTTTCCCAAAGATCTGACATGTATAGTATTTTGTGTTCACCTAGTTTACTTACAGTTTTTTTTTTCTTTAAGTTCAAGTCATTAACCCATTCTGGGTTTATCTTGGTGTAGGGTGTGATATGTTGATACAAACCTACTTTCTCCCTTACTGTTTTCCAATTTTCCCAGCAGTTTTTATCAAATAGTGGATTTGGGTCCCAAAGACTGGGATCTTCGGGCTTATCATAAGTCTATGCTGTATTGGATGGAGCTTTCAAGGAGGTGAAGCTGTCAGACTATAAAGTGAAGTATCTGATCATCTTTTTCTATCCCCTGGACTTCACCTTTGTGTGCCCCATGGAGATCATAGCCTTCAGTGACTGTTTTTCTTATTTCCATCAGCTGGGCTATGAAGTCCTTGGTGTGTCCATGGATTCCCAGTTCGACTCATCTGGCCTAGATCAACACTCCTCGAAAAGAGGGTGGCCTGGGACCTTTGAAAATCCCCTTGCTGGTAGATGTAACCAGAAACCTTGCTCGAGATTAAAGGGTTCTGAAGAAGGATGAAGGCATTGCCAACTGGGAACTATTTATTATTGATGCAAAGGGGATTGTCCGGCAAATCACTGTCAATGACCTGCCTGTTGGGCACTCAGTGGATGAGATTTTGAGGCTATTGCAAGCATTCCAGTACACAAATGAGCATGGGGAAGTATGCCCTGCAGGCAGGAAGCCTGGAGGAGACACTATCAAGCCCAATGTGGAGGATAGCAAGGAGTATTTCTCTATGAACAACTAGGCAAGAAGTGCTGCTTCTTTCTTTGCTCTGGTGACAAACCTCAAGATGGTGAAGGAGGCTTCTTCCCCTCCTGGGTAGTGGCTGTTGCCCCAAATCCCATCTTAATCTCTTCCTCCTTATGGAGAGGCATGTATGGGAGGGGAGGAAGGGGCCTGTGTCTAATAAATTCTCTGGTAAAATAAAAAAAAAGTGACCTCTTGCTGAGGTCACTTACCCCAAGTCTATTCCACTGATCCTTCTTTCTGTCTTTTAGCCAGTACCAAATTGTTTTGATGACCACTGCTTTATAGTATATTTTGAGATCTGGGACTTCACGGCTTCCTTCTTTTGCATTATTTTTCATGATTTCCCTGGATATCCTTGATCTTTTATTCTTCCAAATGAACTTTGTTATTTTTTTTCTAATTCAGAAAAAAAAAATATTTATGGTAGTTCAATGGGTATGGCACAAATAAGCAAATTAATTTGGGTAGGATTGTCATCTTTATTATGTTAACTCATCCTACCCATGAGAAATCGATGTTTTTTCAAATGTTTAGATCAATTTTTAATTGTGCGGAGAGTGTTTTGTAATTGTGTTCATATAGTTCCTGTGTTTGTCTTGGCAGATAGATTCCCAAGTTTTTTTATATTGTCTAGGGTGAATTTAAATGGAATTTTTCTTTCTAATTCTTGCTGCTGAGATGTGTTATATAGAATTTATATAGAATGTTATATATAGAAATGTTGATGACTGATGTGGGTTTATTTTGTATCCTCCAATTTTGCTAAAGTCGTTGATTATTTCAACTACCTTTTTAGTTGAATCTATAGTATCCTTTAAGTAGATCATCATATCATCCCCAATGAGTGATAACTTGGTCTCCTCCTTGCCTATTTTAATGCTTTCAATTTCTTTTTCTTCTCTAACTGCTACTGCTAGTGTTTCTAGTACAATGTTAAATAATAGAGGTGATAATGGGCATCCTTGTTTCACTCCTGATCTTTTTGGGAATGCATCTAGTTTATCCCCATTGCAGATGATATTTGCTGATGGTTTTTAAATAATTTTTATTATTATTTTTAGGAAAGGGCCTTCTATTCCTAGACTTTCTGGTGTTTTTAATAGGAATGAATGTTATATTGTCAAAGGCTTTTTCTGCATATATTGAAAAGTCATGTGATTTTTGTTGGTTTCCTTGTTGATATGGTCAATTATGTGGATGCTTTTCCTAATATTCATCCATCTTTGGATTCCTGGTATAAATCCTACTTGGTCATAATTAATAACCCTAGTTATCATTTGCTGGAGTCTTTTTGCTAGTATCCTATTTAAGATTTTTTCACCTATGTTCATTAAGGAGATTGGTCTATAGTTTTCTTTCTCTATTTATGACCTGCCTGGCTTTGGAATCAGTACCACATTTGTGTTGAAAAATGAATTTGGTGAAACTCCTTCTTTGTTTATTCGGTCAAATAGTTTGTATAATATTGGAATGAGTTATTATTTGAAAGTTTGATAGAATTCATTTGTGAATCCATCTAGACCTGGGGATTTTTTCTTAGGGAGTTGTTTGATGACTTGTTCAATTTCTTTTTCTGATATGGGGTCATTTAGGTAGTCTATTTCTGCCTCTGTTAGTCTATGCAATTTATATTTTTGTAAATATTCATCCATATCACCTAGATTGCCATATAATTGGCTACATATATATATGTATACATACATATATATATATATATATATATATATATATACATATATGATTTTTAATGATTGCTTTAATTTTTCTTTTCATTAGAGATGAGGTCTCCCTTTTCATCTTGGATAGTGTCAATTTGGTTTTCTTCTTTCCTTTTTTAATTAGATTGACCAGTACTTTGTCTATTCTTTTTCAAAAAAAACCAGCTTCTAGTCTTACTTATTATATCAATAGTTCTTTGACTTTCAATTTTATTAATTTCTCCTTTGATTTTTAGAATCTCTAATTTAGTCTTCATCTGAGGATTTTTAATTTGTTCAGTTTCCAGTTTTTTTCATTTACATAACCAATTCTTTGACCTCTGCCCTCCCTAATTTGTTATTATGTGAACTTAAGGATATAAATTTCCTTCTGAGTACTGCTTTGTCTGCATCCCATAGATTTTGAAAGGATTTCTCATCCTTGTCATTTTCTTCATGAAGTTATTAATTGTTTTTATGATTTGTTCTTTAACTAACTGGTTTTGGAGAATCATATTGTTAATTCCCAATTAACACTGCCTATCTTATCCCCAGGTACTACCTAGTGGATTTCAAGTTTTTTTCTCTGGTCCTGCTCCCTTGTCTTTCATCTTGTTGATTGTGTATTGTTTGTTCTTGGTGTCTATGCTATCCGGGGGGACTGAGGCCAAGAATGTCAGAGGCAGATCTTCGTCTCTAGTTCTGTTTGGAAACTCTGCTTCACTCTGGACTTCTGTCTGTCTGTTTTTGATACTTTTGACATTGTTTTTGTCTAGTTAGTTTTGATGGTTTGTGGTGGGGTTTAAGAGGGAGAGGAAACTTCACATACTTCTCTACATCTTTACATAATCCCCCTGTTTTTTCAGAATCCTGATTGTGTCTTTCCACAGTATTTTAGTTGTTTTTATTTACCTGCTTTCACTATTTTCACCTTACCTTGGGAGTTCTTCAACTGGGCTTTAGTTGTTCTGAGATTTTTAAATTTGGGGATTTCTTTTATTGTTTTAAATAATTTTATTTATTTAATTAATTAATTCATAATATTTTCCATGGTTACATGATTCATGTTCTTTCTCTCCCCCTACTTCTTTCCAGAGCCAACAATCAATTCCATTGGGTTTTACCTGTATTATGGTTCAAAATTTATTTACTATTATTATTATTATTTTCAGTGTAGTGAACATTTAAAGCCAACATCCCCAGTCATATCCCCATTGAACCAGGTTATCAATTATATGTTTTTCTTCCATATTTCTAATTTCATAGGTCTTTCTCTAGATGTGGATAGTGTTCCTTCTCACAAATTTTTCTGTATTGTCCTGGATCATTGCGTTGCTGCTAGTAGAAAAGTCCATTGTGTTTGATTGTGCCACAGTGCATTAGTCTCTTTGTATAATGTTCTCTTGGTTCAGCTTCTTTCACTGCATCAATTCCTGGAGGTCGTTCCAGTTCACATTAAATTGTGCCATGTGTGCAACCCAAGGAAAGCTCATAGAACCGACAATCTGCCCAGGACTAAAGCCTCTGAACACCAGACAGAGATAAGAAAAGCTAATCCTCCACATTCAGAGATGGCAAACTCCACAGAAGCACAGAAGCCCCAAAATACCAAGAAAAATAAGAAGAAAGGGGTGACATTGGACACATTCTATGGAGCCAAAATACAAAATACAGAGGAGATAGAAGACGATGCACAAGAAAATGCTCTGAAACCTTCCAAAGGAAATGGAAACTCTCCACAAACCCATGAAGAATTTGAATCAGAAATGACCAAAAAGATGGAAACCTTCTGGGAGGAAAAGTGGGAAATAATGCAAAAGAAATTCACGCATCTACAAAACCAGTTTGACCAAAGTGAAAAGGAAAACCAGGCTTTAAAGGCCAGAATCAGGCAGCTGGAAGACAACGATCATGTAAAAGAGCAAGAATTAATAAAGCAAAGCCAAAATACCAAGAAATTAGAAGAGAACATAAAATATCTCACCGACAAGGTGACAGATCTGGAAAAGAGATAAATTAAGAATAATTGGACTTTCAGAAAAGCCAGAAATAAACACCAAACCCGACATCATGATACAAGAGATAATCAAAGAAAATTGCCAGAGATTCTAGAACAAAGGGGTAATATAGCCACTGACAGAGCTCACAGAACACCCTCTACACTAAACCCCCAAAAGACAACTCCCAGGAATGTAATTGCCAAATTCCAAAGCTCTAAAACAAAAGAAAAAATCTTACAGGAAGCCAGAAAAAGACAATTTAGATATAAAGGAATGCCAATCAGGGTCACACAAGACCTTGCAAGTTCTACTCTGAATGATCGTAAGGCATGGAACATGATATTCAGAAAGGCAAGAGAGCTGGGTCTCCAACCAAGAATCAGCTACCCAGAAAAACTGACTATATACTTCCAAGGGAAAGTATGGTCATTCAACAAAATAGAAGACTTCCAACTTATTGCAAAAAAGACCAGAGCTCTGTGGAAAGTTTGATACCTAAAAACAAAGAGCAAGGAATACCTGAAAAGATAAATATTAAGGAAAGGAGAAAAATGTTATCTTCTTCTTTTACTCAAACTCTCTTCTATAAGGACTACATCTCTATCAATCTATGTATACTAACATGTGGGGAAAATGTAATGTATAAATAGGGGGTAAAGAAAGACCAAATAGAATAATCTTTCTCACACAAAGATTCACATGGGAAAGGGAGGGGAAGAAAACTCCTATAAGAAGGAGAGGAAGAGAAGGTTTTTTGCTTAAACCTTAATCTCAGGGAAATCAACTCTGAGAGGGAAAAACATCCAGATCCATTGGGATCTTGAAGTCTATCTTACCCAACAAGGGTAGGGAGAAGGGAAAACCAAGGGTGGGAGGGGGAGAGGGAAAACAAAAAGGGAGGGAAAGAGAGGGGGAGGGGGAGGGAACAAAAAAGGAGGAACTAAAAAGGGAAACATCAAGGGAGGGGACAAGGGGGACTCATTCAATGTAAATCACTGGACTAAAAGGTAGAGCCGAAGAAGAAAAGTTTAGAATTAGGGAAGGCTATCAAAATGCCAGGGAGTCCACAAATGACAATCATAACTTTGAACGTGAATGGGATGAACTCACCCATAAAACGTAGATGAATAGCAGAATGTATTAGAATCCAAAACCCTACCATATGCTGTCTTCAAGAAACACACATGAGGCGGGTTGACACCCACAAGGTCAGAATCAAAGGATGGAGTAAGACCTTCTGGGCCTCAACTGACAGAAAGAAGGCAGGAGTGGTAATCATGATATCTGATAAAGCCAAAGCAAAAATAGACCTGATCAAAAGGGATAGGGAAGGTAATTATATTTTGTTAAAAGGGACTTTAGATAATGAGGAAATATCACTAATCAACATGTATGCACCAAATAATATAGCACCCACATTTCTAATGGAGAAACTAGGAGAATTGAAGGAAGAAATAGACAGTAAAACCATATTAGTGGGAGACTTAAACCAACCATTATCAAATTTAGATAAATCAAATCAAAAAATAAAAAAGAAAGAGGTAAAAGAAGTGAATGAAATCTTAGAAAAATTAGAATTAATAGACATATGGAGAAAAATAAATAGGGATAAAAAGGAAAACACCTTCTTCTCAGCACTACATGGCACATTCACAAAAATTGACCATACATTAGGTCACAGAAACATAGCACACAAATGCAGAAAAGCAGAAATAATGAATGCAGACTTCTCAGATCACAAGGCAATAAAAATAATGATTAGTAATGGTACATGGAAAACCAAATCTAAAACCAATTGGAAATTAAACAATATGATACTCCAAAACCTTTTAGTTAAAGAAGAAATCATAGAAACAATTAATAATTTCATCGAGGAAAATGACAATGGCTAGACATCCTTTCAAACCTTTTGGGATGCAGCCAAAGCAGTAATCAGAGGTAAATTCATATCCCTGAATGCTTATATTAACAAACTAGGGAGAGCAGAGATCAATCAATTGGAAATGCAAATGAAAAAACTCGAAAGCGATCAAATTAAAACCCCCCAGCAGAAAACCAAACTAGAAATCCTAAAAATTAAGGGAGAAATTAATAAAATCGAAAGTGATAGAACTATTGATTTAATAAATAAGACAAAAAGCTGGTACTTTGAAAAAACAAACAAAATAGACAAAGTACTGGTCAATCTAATTAAAAAAATGAAGGAAGAAAAGCAAATTAACAGCATTAAAGATGAAAAGGGGGACAGCACCTCCAATGAAGAGGAAATTAAGGCAATCATTAGAAATTACTTTGCCCAATTATATGGCAATAAATACACCAATTTAGGAGATATGGATGAATATATACAAAAATACAAACTGCCTAGACTAATACAAGAATAAATAGAATTCTTAAATAATCCCATATCAGAAAATGAAATCCAACAAGCCATCAAAGGACTTCCTAAGAAATAATCCCCAGGGCCTGATGGATACACCAGTGAATTCTATCAAACATTCAGAGAACAGTTAATCCCAATACTATACAAACTATTTGACATAATAAGGAAAGAGGGAGTTCTACCAAACTCCTTTTATGACACAAACATGGTACTGATTCCAAAACCCGGTGGTTCAAAAACAGAGAAAGAAAACTATAGACCAATCACCCTAATGAATATAGATGCAAAAATCTTAAATAGGATACTAGCAAAAAGACTCCAGCAAGTGATCAGAAGGATTATTCACCATGATCAAATAGGATTTATACGAGGGATGCAGGGCTGGTTCAACATTAGGAAAACCATCCACATAATTGACCACATCAATAAGCAAACCAGCAAGAACCACATGATTATCTCAATAGATGCAGAAAAATCATTTGATAAAATACAACACCCATTTCTATTAAAAACACTAGAAAACATAGGAATAGAAGGGTCATTCCTAAAAATAATAAACAGTATATATCTAAAAGCATCAGCTAATATCATCTGCAATGGGGATAAACTAGATGCATTCCCAATAAGATCAGGAGTGAATCAAGGATGCCCATTATCACCTCTACTATTTGACATTGTACTAGAAACACTAGCAGTAGCAATTAGAGAAGAAAAAGAAATTGAAGGCATCAAAATAGGCAAGGAGGAGACCAAATTATTGCTCTTTGCAGATGACATGATGGTCTACTTAAAGAATCCTAGAGATTCAACCAAAAAGCTAATTGAAATAATCAACAACTTTAGCAAAGTTGCAGGATACAAAATAAACCCACATAAATCATCAGCTTTTCTATATATCTCTAACACAGCTCAGCAGCAAGAACTAGAAAGAGAACTCCCATTCAAAATCACCTTTGACAAAATAAAATACCTAGGAATCTACCTCCTGAGACAAACACAGGAACTATATGAATACAACTACAAAACACTCTCCAAACAACTAAAAGTAGACTTGAACAATTGGAAAAACATTAACTACTCATGGATAGGACGAGCCAATATAATAAAAATGACCATCCTACACAAACTTATTTATCTATTTAGTGCCATACCCATTGAACTACCAAAATACTTCTTCACTGATTTAGAAAAATCCATAACAAATTTCATTTGGAAGAACAAAAGATCAAGGATATCCAGGGAAATAATGAAAAAAAACCACATATGATGGGGGCCTTTCAGTCCCTGACCTTAAACTATATTTCAAAGCAGCAGTCATCAAAACAATTTGGTACTGGCTAAGAAACAGAAAGGAAGATCAGTGGAATAGACTGGGGGAAAGCGACTTCAGCAAGACAGTTTACGATAAGCCCAAAGATCCCAGCTTTTGGGACAAAAATCCACTATTCAAAAAAAACTGCTGGGAAATTGGAAGACAGTGTGGGAGAAACTAGGAATAGATCAACACCTCACACCCTACACCAAGATAAATTCAAAATGGTTGAGTGACTTAAACATAAAGAAGGAAACCATAAGTAAATTGGGTAAACACAGAATAGTATACATGTCAGACCTTTGGGAGGGGAAAGGCTTTAAAACCAAGCAAGACATAGAAAGAATCATAAAAGTTAAAATAAATAATTTTGACTACATCAAACTAAAAGGCTTTTGTACAAACAAAACCAATGTAACTAAAATCAGAAGGGAAACAACAAATTGGGAAAAAATCTTCATAGAAACCTCTGACAAAGGTTTAATTACTCATATTTATAAAGAGCTAAATCAATTGTACAAAAAATCAAGCCATTCTCCAATTGATAAATGGGCAAGGGACATGGATAGGCAGTTCTCAGATAAAGAAATCAAAACTATTAATAAGCACACGAAGAAGTGTTCTAAATCTCTTATAATCAGAGAGATGCAAATAAAAACAACTCTGAGGTATCACCTCACACCTAGCAGATTGGCTAACATAAAAGCAAAGGAAAGTAATGAATGCTGGAGGGGATGTGGCAAAGTAGGGACATTAATTCATTGCTGGTGGAGTTGTGAATTGATCCAACCATTCTGGAGGGCAATTTGAAACTATGCGCAAAGGGCGACAAAAAGAATATCTACGATCCTGCTATAGCACTGCTGGGTCTGTACCCCAAAGAGATAATAAGGAAAAAGACTTGTAGAAAAATATTCATAGCTGCGCTCTTTGTGGTGGCCAAAAACTGGAAAATGAGGGGATGCCCATCAATTGGGGAATGGCTGAACAAATTGTGGTAAATGTTGATGATGAAATACTATTGTGCTAAAAGGAATAATAAAGTGAAGGAATTCCATGGAGACTGGAACAACCTCCATGAAGTGATGCAGAGCGAGAGGAGCAGAACCAGGAGAACATGGTACACAGAGATTAATACACTGTGGTATAATTGAACGTAATGGACTTCTCCATTAGTGGCGGTGTAATGTCCCTGAACAATTTGCAGGGATCTAGGAGAAAAAAACACTATTCATCAGCAAAGGATAAATTATGGGAGTGGAAACACTGAGGAAAAGCAACTGCCTGAATACAGCGGTTGAGGGGACATGACAGAGGAGAGACTCTAAATGAAAACTCTAATGCAAATATTATCAACATAGCAATGGGTTCAAATCAAGAAATCATGTAATGCCCAGTGGATTTACTCGTCGGCTATGGGGGTTGGGAGGGTTGGGGAGGAAAAGAAAATGGTCTATGTCTTTAATGAATAATGGTTTGAAATGATCAAATAAAATATAATTAAAAAAAAAAGAAAGTGATTGGTGGATTCTTTCAATTTTTATTTCTCCTTGTTCTAGAATATCAGGGCAATTATTCCTGATAATTTCTTTCACATATCATCAAGATCCTTTAAACATATTAACATGGCTTTCAAGAAATCTGGAAATTATTAGATAATCTCTACAGGATATTCTTTCTGGGTCAGTTGTTTTTCCAGTGAGAGATTTAAAATTTTCTTCTAATTTTTCTTTCTTCAGAATTTATTTTATTGTTTATTGCTTTCTCATGAAGTTGTTATCATTAATTAGTTTCTTTGTGACTTTTTAATTCTTAGGGAGATATTTTCCTATTTGAGGGATTGCATTTCACTTTTTTAGGAAAGTTATCTTTGTAAGATTTCATTCAAGTCAGTGATGGAGAACATTTTAGAAACTTTTAGAGACCACATGTCATGCCAGAACATCCAGACTGTATGGTATGCTCTGACATCGCTTCCAGATCAAGTGCCTCCCCCTGTTTTATCCAGAGAAGGGAGGGAGAAATCAAGGGAGTGGTCTAAGTGCTCCTTTCAGGATAGGGAGTAAGAGCAGAGGGGTGGAAAAGCATGGTGGAGAGGGGGAAGGGAAAACTCCATTGGAGTCCCTCTGCATTTCTAGTAACTAATTATGGTGAGGATGGGGCATATGTACACAGAGAGGTTTTGAAATGCCATTTTTGTCACACATGCTATTGACTTTCCATCCCATTCTAAGCTGTTGATTTGTCTTATAATTTTCTTTTCTAATTTTTATTATTTATGTTTTTAATTTTGTGAGCCCTAACAGGGGTTCGTTTTGGGCTTGAAATAAATTTCCTTTCAAATTATCCTTTGAGGCTTCAAATGTTTTCAGTTTTGGATTACCTCCTCTTATGAATTTGTATTCTGGTCATCTCTCCTTTTAAAATAATTTTGTAATATCAGGCTTTTTCTCTGTCTTTTCCTCATTTGTAGTTTATTTTACCTTGATTTTGTCTATATCCTAAAGGTTAGTTCTGTTTCTGAGGTGGAGGAACCAAACCTTGTAGTGCCTCTATAGAAGAAGCCTGCTTCATTCTTCTTCTGTTGGTTTTGCTGCTCCAGCATTCATTTTGAGGCCTTTTTGTTCTGTGGTCATTTTGAAGATGTTTGGCAGACTTTAAGTATTTCTTACTTTTCCATCTTGGCCTAAATCTGTTGTCACTGCTGCTGACACCCAACAGGTACTTTTAAAATACTTTTTATTCATAAGACAGACATGACTATGAAAATATGTAAGAAAAATGGCTTCTAGTAATATATAAAAGGAAACTAAATGAATCACAGTACCTCACAGAGTTAATAGTATTTAGGTTATATAGCTCCAATACTTTTAGATTACAAAACTAATAAAAGCTTAAAATGTTTTTGAGGTCTCTTTCTTATTATGATTTATTTAAATTGCCTTTAAAATTTATGAAATCACTCAGAAGATCTAAGATATTTCCCTTATATCCTGTACCTACCAAACCTGAAAATGAAAATAAAAGAGGGTACATTTTTAAAAATCAAAGCACTGGCTAAGGATTCAGAGTACAGCAAATCAAATAAATCTAGTCAATTTTACCTAACATAAGGCAACATAAGCAAAAATACTTCTTTTTGATAACACTGCTGTATCCCTCTTCTAAAGCTAGTTTTGAACTCATTCATTAAAATTCATCTTAGCTTTTAAGTATGCCAGATAATTTTTGTTGCCCTACTGGCTTCTTTTAATACTTCTAAATGTTGCATTTGAGTACTCATTTATGGAAAAATAAAGGCTGGTTACTCACCATACATTACTTCTGGTAAAGGCAATCTAGTCATAATTTCTACCATTTGAATGACTTGTCTAGAGGTAATCAATACTTAAAGGAATTAATTTAAGAAATTAAAATGAAAATTCATGGAAATTTCAGACCAATGTAGTAAAGCTTATTGTTTACTCATATTTCCTGGGTTTTTTTGGAAACATCAAATGAGTTATTATTATAGAAACTTTTTATTAAAATTTCATTTAATCATCTTTCATAAGAAGATATAAAAATATGAAAATGGAGGAAGACATCATTTTGAAATGCCACAACGTTGAGAATTAAGTGAGAATCTTTCCTGCCACCAGTTTTACATGCACATACAAACACACACAAACTTTCTCTCTCTCTCTCTCTTTCTCTCTCTCTCTCTCTCTCTCTCTCTCTCTCTCTCTCTCTCTCTCTCTCTCTCTCTTAATCTCTCCATACACACCTCCAAATTAACACATAAAATTCCAGTTTGGAATCAAATTCATATCAAAATGGAGAACAACATGTTGATAATGGAAACATGGAGAATTTACAAAAGCAAAGAAATATTCCTTTTAATATTACAGATAGTTCATTTTGAAATTTATTTGTATTGTACAGCATAATAAATAATTTTGTAAGACATTTCTTTCATTTTAATTCTAACTCTATAGTTATAAAATACATGTTTCTTAAAGTTTTTGATGCCTTATATTTTTAATAATCAATCTTTGCATTCTCAAGGAGGCATCAATTAATACATTTTCCACATAAATACCTTCAGTAGAGCATTGCCTGGTGTAATGGTACCTAGACATATATTAACATTCCGCAACAGGAATAAAAAGTCTTTTGTGCAACAGCTAATGCAGTATTTACATGCAAATTATTGGGACAAGAAAGGGCAAGGAACATACTCCTAGTATAAATACACAAGCAAATATTTTCATGATTAATATCAAGAGCTATTGACACCATGCAACAGCTGTGAAAGATGAATTGTTTGAATTTTGATGTGATGGAATCCAGCAGTAGCTGATGGATTTAGATACACTGTACAGAGACTTGACTGAAAATTTATGTGGCAAGCATAATTCTGTAGTTAAAACAACAAACAGAATAATTTAAACAATGTCCTAGCTGCAAAAATATAGTCTGTTTACAAGACATAACATTGTCATTGTTCTCCATATTATTTAAATGAATTCTGAGAGCTACAGAACTAAAATTCAACTCCCCCCCAAAAAAATAATAGCAATCCATAGCTTTTAGACTCATTCAAATACTACTAATTAGCAGAGGTTATATTTTCAGCCAATTTGAGACTGTGTCAGCTTGGGGAAGCCACATTTAATAGAAATTGTTAACTCAAATCCAAATTCAGAACTTTTGAGTTCTCACAGATGACCTAGATCTAACTTTTTATTCTAAAGAAAAAGGGGAGAAAGAGATGAGTGGAATTTGAGGTAGAGAAAAACTAATGGTAATTAAAATGAATGAGATGAAAAACTTACATTAAACAAAACCCTTTGAATGAACTCTAGGATACTCATATGTAATACAAAACCAATGAGAAAATGATGATGAGGAGGAGAAGGATGAAAACCCTCTTCTGCTCAATAAACTGTCCATTATAGGGTTGGGATAGTGATAAAATAATGTCATATTAGCCAGGGTGACATTTGCACAGTGGCATTTTTCTGAACTTTGAAATACTATGCTAAGTATGAAAAACCAGGAGAAATCCTGAAGCTGACTAATTGGGATTTGGTTATACAACCAAGTGACTACCTCACAGGTTAATATGATTACACTATTTAGAGATAGCAAAGTGGTTTTATGAATCTTGGAATTACAGTGAAGAAAAGGACTTCACATCTGTTATACATTATGTGTTTTTCTTAATGGAACTAGAAAAAAATCATAAAACTACATATAATGAATTTACTACACATTTACATTGCATAATTTCAACTACTCCAACGCTGCAAGGCAATTGCTTTGAACTTCTATTAACAGTTTTCATTCACTCAACACAGAATCAATTCCAAGCATTGCAATTTATTCTCAATTCTCCCACAATATTCCTACACCTATTTTTAAGCTTAATACTTTGTTTCACATTTAAGTGAAAAAAGTGATGATATTTGCAAAGTGTTCCTCTTTCACCTATTCTCATTTCAACAAGTCATTACATTTTATCCACTTCCTCTTCCATTCACCCTCTCACTTGAGGCATGGAAGTGTCCCTTCTCATTGTCAAGGCTATTCCTTCAACACGCCATCTTGATTCTATACCCATTAATTTTCTGTAAAATTTCCCAATCTTTCAATCATCTCTATCTTCTCAATAATTTTCAACCTCTCCCTATCTATTGCCTTATTATTTAGAGCCAATAAACATACTCATGAATCCCATTTACTGAAAAGAAAACAAAAAATCCCAGCCCTCAAAAAAATTGTCAAAACATCTCATGTTTTCTGACATTCATACTCTATGCTATTATATATATCTTCTCTCTACTTGGTTAGTGACATTGACAAAGGGAAGACAGATTAGTTGTCAGTATTTCTTACCTTTTGTTATCTTCTAAATCATGTAAAATTGGATTTCCTTTTTCATCATTGAACTGAAGCTAATCTTTCTCAAATTAACAGTGTTCTCTTAGTTATCCAAACACTCTTTTCAGTCGTCTTCATTAGATCGCAATTCAAGTAATTCCTAATAAAAAAAAATTTCCACTTCTTAAGATTATCCTGGACTCTCTTTTCCTTCTTCTCTAAGATCCCTTGGTGATCTTGTCATTTTTCATGTGTTCAATTCTCATTTCTTAAAATTATTCCCATATCTATATAAAACCATTTTCTCTGTTGTGAGCTCAAGACTATTTTCACCAATGATCTTTTTATCTTAAACTGGATAAATTATAAGTATTTCAAATTCAACATATGTAAAACAAAACTTTTTATTGTACCCCCACCCCAATCCTTTCTCTTTTCCCAACTTTCCTATTATTTTCAAGGGTAATATTGTTTTTCCAGGCACCCAAGCTCATGACTCTGTTCTTATCAGCCCCTATTACCTCATAACATGATTGTTCCAGTAAGTTTATGATGTCCTACACAACTTTCCCCGCTAAAATTCATCCCCAACTTAGTCACTAAAGTAATTAAAAAAGCAAAACAAAATTAGAAGACAGATAATTTTATGCTATGCTAAATAGAATCTAACCAATCCCAATTAACTCCCTGATTAAATATAAAATGTTCTGTCTTTCATTTAAATCTCTTCATGACCTAGTCCTTCTTATCTTTTCATTATTGATAAACTTTATTTTTCTTTATATTTTCTAATGTTGAACTACACTGACCTATTTGGGGTTCTCTGAATTTAACTCTCCATGTTCCGATTATACTTTTCTATTTAATTCTTGAATTTTCCTCATTACACATATTTATTACACACATTATACACATAACACTCAATACACACATTACACATATTCATGCCTTCCTTGACATTCAAGATTCAATTTCACATTTGATTTCAAAAGGTGTTTCCTTTCTGTCTTAAAATTGATATTTCCTTAATTAAGTTAGAATATTTTACCATGGTTATAAGATTCATGTTCTTTCCCTACACTCCCCCACACTACCATCTCATATCCAACATGTAACAGCACTGTGTTTTACATGTGCAATTGATCAAGACCTATTTCCATATTATTGATATTTGCATTAGGGTGATCATTTAGAGTCTACATCCCCAATGATATCCACATCAAACCATGTGATCAAGCAGTTGTTTTTCTTCTGTATTTCTACTCCCACAGTTCTTTCTCTGGATATGGGTAGCATTCTTTCTCATGAGCCCCTCAGAATTGTCCTGGATCATTGCATTGATGCTAGTAGAGAAGTCCATTACATTTGATTGTGCCACAGTGCATCTGTCTCTGTGTTTAATGTTCTCCTGGTTCTGCTTCTTTCACTCTGCATCAACTCCTGGAAATCATTCCAGTTCACATGGAATTCTTCCAATTCATTATTTCTTTTCTTTTTAAAAAAAATTTATTTAGTCAATTTAGAACATTATTCCTTGGTTACAATAATCATATTCTATCCCTACCTCCCCTATCCCCACCCTTCCCATGGCCGACATGCAATTTCACTGAGTATTAAATGTGTCCTTGATCAGAATCTATTTCCATGTTGTTGATGTTTGCACTAGGATGTTCATTTATAGTCTATGTCCCCAATCATATCTCCCTCAACCCATGTAATAAAGCAGTTGTTTTCATAGGTAGACTCCAACAGTTTTCCCTTTAAATATGGACAGTGTTCTTTATCATAGACCCCTTCAAGTTGTTCAGGATCACTGCATTGCTACTAATGGAGAAGTCCATTACATTTGATTGTACCACAGTGTATCAGTCTCTGCATACAATGTTCCTCTGATTTTGCTCCTTTCAGTCTCTATCAATTCATGGAGGTCATTCCAATTCACATGGAATTCCTCCACTTTATTTTTCCTTTGAGCACAATATTATTCCATCACCAACATATACCACAATTTGTTTAGTCATTCCCCAAATAAAGGGCATCCCTTCACTTTCCAATTTTTTGCCACCACAAAAAGTGCAGCTATGAATATTCTGGTACTAGTGTTTTTCTTATTATCTATTTGGGGTACAAACCCAACAGTGCTATGGCTAGATCAGTGGGCAGACAATCTTTTAACACCCTTTGGGAATAGTTCCAAATTGCTCTCCAGAATGGTTGGATCATTTCACAACTCCACCAGCAATGCATTAATGTCCCAATTTTGGCACACCCCCTCCAGCATTCATTACTTTCTGTTGCTGTCATGTTAGCGAATCTGCTAGATGTGAGATGATATCTCAGAGTTGTTTTGATTTTCCTCTCTCTGATTATAAGAGATTTAGAACACTTTTTCATGTGCTTATTAATAGCTTTCATTTATCATTGACTGAAAATTTTCTGTTCATGTCCCTTGCCCATTTATCAATTGGAGACTGTCTTGATTTTTTGTACAATTGATTTAGCTCTTTATAAATCTGAGTAGTCAGACATTTGTGAGAGGTTTTGGTTATGAAGATTGTTTCCCAATTGGGTACTTCCCTTCTAATTTTGCTTGTATTGTTTTTGTTTGTACAAAACCTTTTTAATTTGATGTAGTCAAAATAATTTATTTTACATTTTGTGACTCTTTCTAAGTCTTGCTTGGTTTTAAAATCTTTCCTTTCCAAAGATCTGACAAATATACTATTCTGTGTACACCTAACTCATGTAGTTTCCTTCTTTATGTTCAAGTCATTGACCCATTCTGAGTTTATCTTGATGTAGGGTATGAGATGTTGATCCAAACCTAATCTCTCCCATACTGTCTTCCAACTTTCCCAGCAGTTTTTATCAAATAGAGGATTTTGGTCCCAAAAGTTGGGATTTTTGGGCTTATCATAGACTGTCTTGCTGAGGTCACTTACCCCAAGTCTATTCCACTGATCCTCCTTTCTGTCTCTTAGCCAGTACTATATTGTTTTGATGACCACTGCTTTATAGTATAGTTTGAGATCTAGGACTGCAAGGCCATCTTCCTTTGCATTTTTTTTTCATTATTTCCCTGAATATCCTTGATCTTTTCTTGCAAATAAACTTTGTTATGTTTTTTTTTCTAATTCAGTAAAAAAAGGCTTTTGGTAGTTAGATGGGTATGGCACTAATTAAGTAAATAAGTTTGAGTAGGATGGTCATTTTTATTATGTTAACTCATCCTACCCATGAGAATGATTTTCCTATTGTTTAGATCACGTTTCAATTTTGTGGAAAGTATATTGTAGTTGTATTCATATAGTTCCTGTGTTTGTCTCAGCAGATAGACTCCTAAGTATTTAATATTGTCTGGGGTGATTTTAAATGAACTTTATCATTCTAATTTTTGCTGGTGAGATGTATTGGAGATATATAGAAATGCTGATAACTTATGTGGGTTTATTTTGTATCCTGAAACTTTGCTAAAGTTGATTATTTCCACTAGCTTTTTAGTCGATTCTCTAGGATTTATTAAGTACACAATCATATCATCCTCAAAGAGTGATATCTTGGTTTCCTCATTGCCAATTTTAATAACTTCAGTTTTGTTTTCTTCTCTAACTGTTAATGCTAGTGTTTCTAGTACAACGTCAAATAAGAGGTGAGAATAGGCATCCTTGTTTCACTCCTGATCTTATTGACATCTAGTTTATTGGCATTGCAGATGATGTTGGTTGATGGTTTTAGAGAGATATTGTTCATTATTTTTAGTAAATACCCTTCAATTCCTATACTTTCTAGTGTTTTCAATAGGAATGAGTGTTGTATTTTGTCAAGGCTTTTTCTGCATCTATTGAGATAATCATGTGATTTTTATTGCCTTGCTTGTTAATATGATCAATTATGTGGATGGTTTTCCCAATAATGAACCATCCTTACATTCCTGGTATAAATCCCACCTGATCATAATGAATAATCCTTGTGATGACTTGCTGGAGTCTTTTTTACTAGTATCCTATTTAAGGCTTTAGCATTTATTTTCATTAAGGAATTTGATCTGTAGTTTTCTTTCTCTGTTTTTGTCCTGCCTGGCTTTGGAATCACTACCATATTTGTGTCATAAAAGTAATTTGATAGAACTCCCTCTTTGCTTATTATGACAAATATTTTCTATAACATTGGGACTACTTATTCTCTGAATGTTTGATAGAATTCACTTATGTATCTATCAGGCCATGGGAATCTTTTCTTAGGGAGATCTACTATGGCTTGTTCATTTTCTTTCTTTCTTTTTTTTTTGATATGGGATTATTTAAGACTTCTATTTCTTCTGTTAATCTAGGCAATTTATATTTATGTAAATATTCATCTATATCACCTAGATTGCCATATTTATTGCCATATTTATCACTGTATTTGGGTAAAATAGTTTTTAATGATTGGCTTAATTTCCTCTTCATTGGAGATGAGCTCTCCCTTTTCATCTATGATACTGTTAATTTAGTTTTCTTCTTTCCTTTTTTATTAGATTCACCAGTACTTTGTCTATTTTATTTGTTTTTCTTTTCAAAATACCAGCTTCTAGTCTTATTTATTAGTTCAATAGTTCTATCACTTTCAATTTTATTAATTTCTCCCTTAATTTTTAGGATCTCTCATTTAGTTTTGTTTTGGGTTTTTTTTATTTATTCTCTTTCAAGTTTTTTGATTTTCATGTCCAAATCTTTGATGTCTGCCCTCCCTAATTTGTTAATATATGAACTCAAGGATAAAAATTTACCTCTGAGTACTGCTTTGGCTGCATTCCAGAGATTTTGAAATCATCATCTCATCATCATCATTATCTTCAATGACATCATTAATTGTTTCTATGATTTCTTCTCTAACTAATCAATTTTGGAGAATCATATTATATCATTTCCAATTAATTTTTGATTTGTCTCTATATATACCCTTGCTGATCATTATTTTCATTACATTTTTATCTGAGAAGGTTGCATTTATTATTTCTGCTTTTCTGCATTTGTGTGCCATGTTTTTAAAACCTAGTACATGGTCAATTTTTGTGAATGTATCAGTGCTGTGAAAAGAAAAATTATTCCTTTTTGCCCCTATTTATTTTTTACCATATATCTATTAATGCTATTTTTGCATTATTTCAGAGACATTATTTTATGAAAAAGGGTAAATCCTGTGCTAGTATATACAAGTTAGCATATATCTATTATATACACTTATGTTTCAATAAAAGGTCACAAATAAATAAAAATAGTTGCTGTGACTAAAATGTTTTATCACCAGATGATCAACCTTCTTTCTGGTGATGAACCTCTCCAAATGTAGTTTGGTCTAGAGATATTAGGCTTACTTTACAATTTGCTCCTGAGCCATGTTAAGAGCCTCTCCAATTTGATAGAACCTACTATAGGTTACTAGTTATTCTGCTAGCTTCACTTGCAGAGTCTTTTTGTTTGTTTGTTTTTAACATTATTTTATTTGGTCATTTCCACATATTGTTCATTGGAGACAAATATCATTTTATTTTCATCCCCATCCCTCCCATCATCTCTCCCATAGCCGATGCTTGATTTCACTGGGTATCAAATGTGTTCTTGATTCAAACCCATTTCCATGTTGTTGGTATTTGTATTAGGGTGTTCATTTAGAGTCTCTCCTCAGGCATATCCCCTCAACCCATGTAGTCAAGCAGTTGCTTTTCCTCAGTGTTTTTACTCCCACAGTTTGTCCTCAGCTTTTGGATAGTGTTTTTCTCCTATATCCCTGTAGATTATTCAGGGACATTGTATTCACATTAATGGAGAAGTCCATTATGTTCGATTGTACCACAGTGTATCAGTCGCTGTGTACAATGTTTTCCTGGTTCTGTTACTTTCGATCGGCATCACTTCCTGGAGGTTGTTCCAGTCTCCATTGAATTTCTCCACTTCATTATTCCTTTCAACACAATAGTATTCCAACACCAACATATACCACAATTTGTTCAGCCATTCTCCAATTGAAGGGCATCCCCTCATTTCCCAATTTTGGGCCACCACAAAGAGTGCAGCTATGAATATTCTTGTACAAGTCTTTTTCCTTATTATCTCTTTGGGGTACAAGCCCAGCAGTGCTATGGCTGAATCAAAGGGCAGACAGTCATTTAAAACCCTTTGGGCATAGTTCCAAATTGCCCTCCAGAATGGTTGGATCAATTCACAACTCCGCCAGCAATGAATTAATGACCCTACTTTGCCACATCCCCTCCAGCATTCACTGCTTTCCTCTGTTATTATGTTAGCCAATCTGGTAGATGTCAGGTGACACCTCAGAGTTCTTTTGATTTGCATCTCTCTGATTATAAGAGATTTAGAACACTTTTGCATGTGCTTATTAATAGTTTTGATTTCTTTGGCTGAGAACTGCCTATCCATGTACCTTGCCCATTTATCAATTGGAGAATGGCTTGATTTTTTGTACAATTGATTTAGCTCTTTGTAAATTTGAGTAATTAAACCTTTGTCAGAAGTTTTTATGAAGATTTTTTCCAAATTTGTTGCTTCCCTTCTGATTTTAGTTACTTTGGTTCTGTTTGTACAAAAATTTTTTAATTTGATGTAGTCAAAATTATTTATTTTACATTTTGTGACTCTCTAAGTCTTGCTTGGTTTTAAAATCTTTCACTTCCCAAAGGTCTGACATGTAAACTATTCTGTGTTCACCTAATTTAATTATAGTTTCTTTCTTTATGTTCAAGTCTTTCACCCATTCTGAATTTATCTTGGTGTAGGGTGTAAGGTACTGATCCAAACCTAATCTCTCCCACACTGTCTTGCAATTTTCCCAGCAGTTTTTATCAAATAGTGGATTTTTGTCCCAAAAGCTGGGATCTTTAGGTTTATCATATAATGTCTTACTGAGGTCACTTACCCCAGATCTATTCTACTGATCCTCCTTTCTGTCTCTTAGCTAGTACCATATTGTTTTGATGACTGCTGCTTTATAATATAGTTTGAGATCTGGGACTGCAAGGTCCCCTTCCTTTGTATATTTTTCATTATTTCCCTGGATATCCTTGATCCTTTGTTCTTCCAAATGAACTTTGTGTTCTTTTTTTCTAAATTAGTAAAGAAATTTTTTGTAAATTCAATGGATATGGCACTAAATAGATAAATAAGTTTGGGTAGGATGGTCATTTTTATAATATTGGCTCATCCTACCCATGAGCAGTTAATGTTTTTCCAATTGCTCAAGTCTAGTTTTAGTTGTGTGGAGAATGTTTTATAGTTGTGTTCATAAAGTTCCTCTGTTTGTCTTGGGAGATTGATTCCTAAGTATTTTATTTTGTCTAGGGTGATTTTGAATGGGATTTATCTAATTCTTGCTGCTGAGATGTATTGGAAATGTATAGGAATGTTGATGACTTATGGGGGTATATTTTGTATCTTGCAACTTTGCTTAAAGTTGTTGATTATTTCAACTAGATTTTTTTATTGAATCTCTAGGACTCTTTAAATAGACCATCATATCATCCACAAAGAGCCAAAACTTAGTCTCCTCCTTGCCTATTTTAATGCCTTCATTTCCTTTTTCTTCTCTAATTGCTACTGCTAGTGTTTCTAGTACAATGTCAAATAATAGAGGTGATAATGGGCATCCTTGTTTCTCTCCTGATCTTATTGGGAATGCATCTAGTTTATCACTGTTGCAGATGATGTTAGCTTATAGTTTTAGATATATACTGTTTATTATTTATAGGAAAGGCCCTTTTATTCCTATACTTTCTAGTGTTTACAATAGGAATGGTTGTTGTATTTTATGAAAGGCTTTTTCTGCATCTATTGGGATAATCATGTGATTTTTATTGGTTCGCTTGCTGATATGGTCAATTATGTGGATGGTCTTCCTAATATTGAAACAGACCTGCATCCCTGGTACAAATCCTACTTGATCTTGATGAATGACCCTTATGATCTCTTGCTGCAGTCTTTTTGCTAGTATACTATTTAAGATTTTTGCATCTAATATCATTAGGGAGATTGGTCTATAATTTTCTTTCTCTGTTTTTGACCTGTCTGGCTTTGGAATAAGTACCATCTTTGTGTCATGAAAGGAATTTGGTAGAACTCCCTCTTTGCTTATTATGTCAAAAAGTTTTTATAGTATTGGAATTAGCTGTTCTTTGAATGAATTCACTTGTGAATCCATCAGGCCCTGAGGATTTTTTCTTAGGGAGTTCTTTTAAGGCCTGTTGGATTTCTTTTTCTGATATGGGATTATTTAAGAAATCTATTTCTTCTGTTAGTCTAGGCAATTTATATATTTGTAAATATTCATCCACATCACTTAGATTGGTATATTTATTGCTATATAATTGTGCAAAGTAGTTTTTAATGATTGCCTTAATTTCCATTTCAATGCAGGTGATGTCCCCCTTTTATCATGTTAATTTCCTTCTCTTCTTTCTTATTTTAGATTAGACTGACCAGTATTTTGTCTATTTTGTTTGTTTTTTTCAAAGTACCAGGTTCTAGTCTTATTTATTCAATAGTTCTATCACTTTCACTTTTATTAATTTCTCGGATCTCTAGTTTGGTTTTCTTCAGGGGGGTTTTAATTTGTTTGCTTTCAAGTTTTTATATTTACATTTCCAATTCACTGATCTCTGCCCTCTTTAGTTTGTTAATATATGCACTCAGGGATATGAATTTTCCTCTGAGTACTGCTTTGGCTGCATCCCTTGAGGTTTGAAAGGATGTCTCACCATTGTAATTTTCTTCGATGAAATTATTAATTGTTTCTATCTCTAACTAACTGATTTTGGAGTATCATATTATTTAATTTCCAATTAATTTTTTATTTGGCTCTCCATGTACCCTTACTGATCATTATTTTTATTGCCTCATTATCTAAAAAGGCTGCATTTATTTCTTCTGCTTTTCTGCATCTGTATACCATGTTTCTGACCTAGTGTATGGTCAAATTTTTTGTATGAGCCATGTGGTGCTGAGAAGAAGGTGTATTCCTTTTTGTCCCTATTTATTTTTCTCCATATGTCTATGTCCCTATTTATTTTTCTCCATATGTCTATTAACTCTAATTTTTTTCTAAGATTTCATTCACATCTCTTATTTAATTTTTGAATTGATTTATAATTTGTTAATGGTAAGTTTAGGTCACCCACTAAAATAGTGTTACTACCTATTTCTTTCTTCAACTCCACTAGTTTTACCTTTAGAAATTTGGATGTTATACCATTTGGTGTATGTATGTTGATTATCATTACTTCATCATTGTCTATACTGCCTTTTATCAGGATGTAGTACCCTTTCCTATCAAATACATTTTTACTTTGCTTTTGTCAGATATCATTATTGCAATTCCTGCCTTCTTTCTCTATCAGTTGAGACCCAATGGGTTTTGCTCCAACCTTTAATTCTAATTTTCTGTGTGTCTACCTACCTCAAGTGTGTTTCTTGTAGACAACATATGGTAGTATTTTTGGTTTCTAATCCACTCTGCTATTTGTTTTTGTTTTATGGGTGAGTTCATCCTATTCACGTTCAATATTATGATTGCTACTTGTGTATTCCCCAGCATTTCTTTATCGTCTCCTAGTTCTGTTCTTTCTTCTTTTGCTATATCCTTTTAATCCAGTGGTTTACTTTTAGTCACTACTCCAATCCCCTCCCTTAATATCCTTCTCTTTCTGGCCCCTCCCTTTTTGTTCCCTTCTCATTTTTTAAGGTCTGTAAAATTCCCTCCTTCCTCTCTTTCCCTCCCTTTTTGTACTCCCTAGACCCCTAATGGCCTTAGTTTTCCCTTCTCACTTTGCCTGAATGGTTAGTTAGAATTCAAGACCCCATTGGATCTAGATGCTCTTCCCTCTAGGAATTGATTTCACTGAGCGTAATGTTTAAGTATTACATATTAGCACTCTCTTCCTCTTCTTCTTTTAAGAGCGTTCTTCACCTCCCCTTGCCTTGTGTATCTTTGTGTGATTAAGATTATCCCATTTATTTTATTTCTTCAAGTATCTCTTGGTGCCATCTTTGAGTCCCCCCTCTCTTTTTCTTTTTTTTATATCATCTTATTACCCCAATCTCTTCCTGTGAATGATTCTTCTAGTTACTATAATAGTGAATATAATTTTGAGAGTTACAAATAACATTTCCCCATACATTAATATAAATAATTTGATATTATTGAAGCTCTTAAAGAAGAAGGGTTGAAATAAAAAAAAAACATTTCCCCCTTTTCCCTCTCTTTCTTATTTACTTTTTCATGTTTCTCTTGATCTTTGTGATTGGATATCAAACTTTCCACTTAGTTCTGGTCCTTTCTTTACAAATACTTGGAAATCTATTTTGTTGAATGCTCATACTGTCCCATGGAAGCACATAGTCAATTTTGATGAGTAGCTGATGATTGGTTGAAGACCCAATCTCTTGCCTTTCTGATTATCATATTTCAAGCCTTGAGATCCTTAATGTGGAAACTGCCAGATCTTGTGTAATCCTGATTGGTGCTCCTTGATAGTTGAATTGTCTCTTTCTGGCTTCTTGTAACATTTTCTCCTTAACTTGGAAGCTCTTTACTTTGGCAATTATATTCCTAGTCATTTTCTTTGAGGATTTAGTGTAGAGTGTGTTCTATGAACTCTTTCAATGTCTATTTTGCCCCCTTATTTAAGAACATCAGTGCAGTTTTCTTGGGTAATTTCTTGTAGTATGATCTCAAGCTTTCTCTTCATTTCTGTGTTTTTTGATAGACTAATGATTCTCAAATGTCTCAAGCTTTCTCTTCATTTCTGTGTTTTTTGATAGACTAATGATTCTCAAATGTCTCTCCGTGATCTGTTTTCCTGATCTTTCATCTTGTCAGTGACACATTTTATGTTTTCTTGTATTTTGTCAGTCTTTTGACTTTGCTTTATTAATCCTTTCTGTTTTGCAAGATCATTGCCTTCCAATTGCCTGATTCTGGTCTTTAAGGACTGGTTTTCTGCCATAATATTTTGATTTTCCTTTTTGCTTTCATCAATCCTGCTTTTCATGGCTTCCAGCTATTTTGTCAATTCAGAGTTCTTGTCCTTTAAACTATTATTTTCTTTTTGAACTATTTCCCACTTTTCTTGCCAGAAGGCTTCCATCTTTTTGATAAGCTCCAATTTAAATTCCTCAAGAGCTCTTAGACAATTTCCATATTTTTAAGGTTTTGGTGCATTTATTTGTATTTCCTCTTCTATTTCCTATGTAGCCTGGATTTCTCTTTCATAAAAATTTTCCATGGTCCACCACTTCTCTTGTTTTACTTGGTGTTGGGCAGTTGTTGTTCCTGGGCACTCTTTGCCATCACTGTGGCATTTTTTCCTTCCCTTTCCAATCAGAACTATGAGTGAAGTGGGCAGGCTCTCTGTATGGAGCTAATGAACAAGGATTTTGCCTGAGACCAGCCCTCAAATCTCTGCAGCTTCTGCTGTTTGCTGCCCTTCTCTGTGTTATCTCCCTGCTGAAAGAGCCTGTGGTCTGAGCTCCCCAGCCTGCTGGGGTTTCAGGTCTAGCTGCTCTCAGGGATAGGTCTTTGGTGGTCTTAGTCAGATTCCAAGGACCTAGTGGTGCCCCTCACTCACTCACTGATTCTAGGACACTCACTCAGACTCTGGCTCCATAGGTGTGTGACTGCTAAAATATGGGTTTCAAGACTGTTGCCCAAACTGTAAAGATAATTTTTAGCTTCTTGATTTGATATCAAAAATAAGTGGTCACCTTGGGAAAAATTCCCAAATATGAAATACCCAAGTCAGCTGGGTTTTATGGAGATTTTAATTAATATAAATGAAGGTTTAAGGAAAGGGAAAGAGGCAGAGTAAGAGGAAATAGTAGGAAAGGGTTAGGGCCTATGCCAATGGCCTAGGCCTTTCTCATTAAGAGAGAAACTAAGTCAGTCTTTAATCACTCACCACAAGATCTTTCCAAGGAAAACTCTAGTGTTCAGAGACCAGTAGCCTCCTCTGACTCCTGACCTCCAATTCAGCTACCAAAGCTGAACTATTTCTCAGAGGCCTCAAGCTCCTTCCTTTTAAAGAAAATTTTCTCTTTTGTCACCTCCCCTAAATTTTCACACCTACCAATCACAGTAGATGCTTTTCCTAGGACTTCCCATTCTTAGTTTTCAATTTTCACCTTCTCTGGGTAGATTATATCTTCTGAGTACTTCAATACCTCTTTGCTAAACTTGCCCCTTGCAAGTTGCCTGACTTTTTAGTGATTAATTTGACCTTCATAGGTACTTAGCACCCTTTTGCATTAGATCTAAAAATAGACCAAGCTTAAGAGCTTTTGCCTCACTATAAGTATGGATTGGGGACTTTTTCTCATTGTTCAATCAGGAGTTTACAACTTTATCTTCCCCTAAAGTATGCCTAAGTATGGATGGAGTAATGTAAAGTTCTCATATACATTCCTGACTAAGTACCTTCATTGTTTAAAATGGGGAATAGCCTTAACCAAACATTCTAAGGTAGAGTCTGAGAAATTTTAAGATTCACAGGTGGGGTGGGGGAGAGTAGATCAGCTCATGTTTTAGTGGGAGCTTTTTCACTCCCTTATAGTATGGAAATTCCCAAATCCCACATTTCTTCAATGCTGTGCCCTACTGTAGAGTCCCTTCATTCATATGAATTTGTTTTTTTTTCTTTTTGATCTTTTGAGGTAGTCTACATCAGAAGGTGCTGAGGAGAGGAAGAGTCCTGCATCTAGACTACTGCCATGTTTACCCAGAAGTCTCATCATTATTTATTTTAGAGCAATAATATTCCATCACCAACACATACCACAATTTGTTCAGCCATTCCCCAATTGAAAGGTGGCCCCTTATTTTCCAGTTTCAAAAATCATTTATAAATGCCCCCACAATTAAGGTGTTCCCTCTGAGATTATTTTCCATTTATAGACTATATATAGTTAGTTGATTGTATTTAAAAAGGAATAAGAGGCACAAGGTGATAGAAAATAATCACTAATAGAATTATTATCTAAATAAAGACAATTTAGAAGACATATCTCAATGAAATACTCATCTCCTGTGGAAGAGACATGAAGAAAGAGAGGATTTTCATGACAAGCCAGGTATGCAGACCAAGGTGAAGGACATGATCTGTATGTCAATCAAGGTGAAGATTCCAAATGGAATATTTCCAGAGAGGCAGTTGAAGCTGGCCATGGGGAGGAACTGAAAATCTCTCTCTCTCTCTCTCTCTCTCTCTCTCTCTCTCTCTCTCTCTCTCTCTCTCTCTCTCTCTCTCTCTCTCTCTCTCTCTTATGTTACTGATGAAGGGAGAAACCTCTTCTCTGGGTTCCTGACCAAAAGAGACTGTCTTTTTCTGATCTAGGCAGAGAGAGAGAGACCTTTGTGGTTTTTCGATAGAGTCTGGACTTGAATTACTCAAGCAGAGATTATCTGACTAAAGAAAGAAGAAAAGAAGAAAGATATTTGTCCTCCAAACTCTCTGATTGTCCCTGAGTCACAGCTGTGGCAAAACTGACATTTCCCCAAACCCTCATAACCCTTCCTTGTAGATTAGGGATATACCTCATCCCTCTTACCTCAATTCCCATCCTATCCTATCTTTCCAATAAACTTCGTTACCTGAGAAAGAGAACAAGATCTGTAGGCAGCTCCAGAGTACACCTTTAGCAGTATCTATCTCTCTAGCAGCATCTCTTTATCTCTCATCTATCTCCATTATAACTAGGCAGCTTCAGGTGTCCCCTAGCATTAGCTCTCTAGCAGCCAGAGTATATTCCAGTTATTACAACCAGAAATAGTTACCCACAGATTATTTATTTTATTACACTCCCCTGAATCACAAGAATGCAAACTAAGTTAACATTTTCAAGGTCTTTTTTTATACTAATTTAGAAACACATCAAGGCAAATACCTGCACATCCTGATCCTTAATTATTGCAAATATAGGTATTTCTGATTTATCAGTTCATGCTTATCTCCATTTCCCCAAGGAATATGTTTCTCAACTGTGTACTATCATGACACTGCAAAACATAGTGTTCATTGGCAAGGTATCACACATAATGTCTCAACTTCATGATATGCATTAAGACATGCATTTTTCTAATATGTTGTCTCTAATTGCTTTGGATTTTGTGGTAGTTATATAAATGAGGGAATATAGTGTTAACTTGCTGCTTCATTTTATATATTTATACGTTGAAGTCTTTGGCCATTGCCATTTGCTGAGAATGAAATAAAAACGTCTGTTAGCTTGTTGTCATCCTTGAATATACAAAACACAATATATATTTAAAACAAACAAACAAACAATGCCAATGCCTATAAAATGCCTGGAGATTCAAAAATGTAAACTCCATGGGCCAGAAATTAACTGAATAGGAAGTCTTCTTCAAAATTTTGTGATGGAATAAGCAAGAAATACATTAACAAAACAGATATTCATATGTGTATATATATTTATATATTTGCTATTAAAGATTCAAAAAAGCAAGTAAAATGTCATAATATAAATCCATATTCTGTGTAACCCATTATGTCATCTTTAGAAATCTCTCAACATTACATTAATTATCATACATATACCTTTACATGCACATACTTGTATTATCAGATCTCAGGGCAGCTTTAAAAGTTACTTATTCACTGAACAATAGTTCTAATGTTCTCTACCACAACTGTCATTCAAATGTCACAGACTGTTCTGGTGAGACAAAGAGAATAATTAGTAAACATTTACAACTTGATTCTATTTAATATTATATACTTTACATTTTTTAAATGTCTTTTGCTCCTACTTCATGAATTTCCTGACATAATCAAGGATAGTAATATTACTCAGGTTCAGATCTCTAAATTTGTATAAATTCTATCTTTAAAAGGATATTGAAAGTTGGAGAAATTAAAAGCTTTAAGAGTAATGTAGGCAACATATCAAGTATTTGATTATATACCTAGATGACACTGCTATAATGCTTTTCTCTGCTTAACTGTTTGTTTTGACAGTCAAATGAATTTCTCATTTGGAGGTGCAGAGATGAATAGGTGAAATGAGTTCGTGACTAAATAAAACATAATAGCTAATATTTATATTGCACTAATAGTTTACAGAGTTCTCCCCTTGGAACAATACAATGAATTACTTATGACAATTATTATTAGCCCCATTTTACAGGAGAGGTAAAAGAAAATTGATATTTTTCTTATAGGAAGTCAGATAGTAGGTGATAAGACAACGTCTCACTAATTCTCCTGGCAAGATATTCTTTTTTTTTTAACATTATTTTATTTGGTCATTTCCAAACAATATATATTGGAAACAAAAATCATTTTCTTTTCCTATCCCCACCCCCACCACCACGTCTCCCATAGCCGGGGCATGATTCCACTGGGTATCACATGTGTTCTTGACTCGAACCCATTTCTGTGTTGTTGGCATTTGCTCTAGAGTGTTCATTTAGAATCTCTCCTCAGTCATATCCCCTCCAACCCTGTAGTCAAACAGTTGCTTTTCTTTGGTGTTTTTACTCTCACAGTTTATCCTCTGCTTGTGGATAGTGTTTTTTAGATACCTGCAGATTGTTCAGGGGCATTGCATTGTCCCTAATGGAGAAGCCCATTACCTTCGCTTGTACCACAGTGTATCAGTCTTTGTGTATAATAATTTCCTAGTTCTGCTACTTTCGCTCTGCATCACTTTCTGGAGGTTGTTCCAGACTCCATGGAATTCCTCCACTTTATTATGCCTTTTAGCACAATAATATTCCATCACCAACATATACCACAATTTATTCAGCCACTCTCCAATTGAGGGGCATCCCCTCATTTTCCAATTTTTGGCCACCACAAAGAGTGCAGCTATAAATATTCTTGTAAAAGTTTTTTTTCCTTTATTATCACTTTGGGGTACAAAGCCAGCAGTGCTATGGCTGGATCAAAGGGCAGACAGTCTTTTAGCGCCCTTTGGGCATAGTTGCAAATTGCCCTTCCCAATGACTGGATCAATTCACAACTCCACCAGCAATGAATTAGGGTCCCTCTTTGCCGCATCCCTTCCAGCATTAATTACTTTCCATAGATTTCATGTTAGCCAATCTGCTAGGTGTGAGGTGATACCTCAGAGTTGTTTTGATTTGCATCTCTCTGATTATAAATGATGTAGAGCACTTTTTCATGTGCTTATTAATAATTTTGATTTCTTTGGCTGAGAACTGTCTGTTCATGTCCCTTGCCCATTTATCAATTGGAGAAAGACTTGCTTTTTGTACAATTGATTTAGCTCTTTGTAAATTTGAGTAATTAAACCTTTGTCAGAGGTTTTTATAAATATTTATTCCCAATTTGTTGTTTCCTTCTGATTTTACTTACATTGGCTTTGTTTGTACAAAAACATTTTAATTTAATGTATTGCAGATTATTTATTTTGCATTTTGTGACTCTTTCTAAGTCTTGCTTGGTTTTAAAATCTTTCCCTTCCCAAAGGTCTGACATATATACTATTCTGTGTTGGCCTAATTTTCTTATAGTTTCCTTCTTTATGTTCAAGGCAATCACCCATTTTGAATTTTTCTTGGTGTAGGGTGTGAGGTGTTAATCTAAACCTAATCTTTCCCACACTATCCTCCAATTGTGCCAGCAGTTTTTATGGGATAGTGTATTTTTATCACAAAAGCTGGGTTCTCTGGGTTTATTATATACTGTCCTACTGAGGTCACTTACCCGGAGTCTATTCCACTGATCCTCCTTTCTGTCTCTTAGCCAGTACCAAATTGTTTTGATGACTGCTGCTTTATAATATAGTCTGAGATCTGGGACTGCAAGGCCACCTTCCTTTGCATTTTTTTTTCATTGTATCCCTAGATATCCTTGATCATTTGTTCTTCCATATGAACTTTGTTATGGTTTTTTCTAAATCAGTAAAAAAAAATTGGAAGTTCAATTGGTATGGCACTAAATAGATGAATAAGTTTGGGTAGAATGGTCATTTTTATTATATTGGCTCATCCTACCCATGAGCAGTTAATGCTCTTCCAATTGTTCAAGTCTAATTTTAGTTGTGTGGAGAGTGTTTTGTAGTTGTGTTCATATAGTTCCTGTGTTTGTTTCGGGAGAAAGATTCCTAAGTATTTTATTTTGTCTAAGGTAATTTTGAATGGGATTTCTCTTCTAGTTTTTGCTGCTCCTCTGTGTTGGAAATATATAGAAATGACTTATGTGGGTTTATTTTGTATCCTGCAACTTTGCTAAAGTTGTTGATTAATTCAATTAGCTTTTTGGTTGAATCTCTAGGATTCATTAAGTAGACCATCATGTCATCCTCAAAGAGTGATAACTTGGCCTCCTCCTTGCCTATTTTAATGCCTTCAATTTCTTTTTCTTCTCTAATTGCTACTGCTAGTGTTTCTAGTACAATATTAAATAACAAAGGTGATAATGGGCATCCTTGTTTCACTTGTGATCTTATTGGGAATGCATCTAGTTTATCCCCATTGCAGATGATATTAGCTGATGGTTTTAGATATATACTGTTTATGATTTTTAGGAACAACCCTTCTATTCCTTTGCTTTCTAGTGTTTTTAATAGGAATGGGTGTTGTATTTTATCAAATGCTTTTTCTGCGTCTATTGAGATAATCATGTGGTTCTTGCTGGTTTGCTTGTTGATGTGGTCAATTTTCACATAATTGATTTTCCTAATATTGAACCAGCCCTGCATCCCTGGTATAAATCATACTTGATCATGGTGAATGATTCTTCTGATCACTTGCTAGAGTCTTTTTGCTAGTATCCTATTTAAGATTTTTGCATCTATATTCATTAGGGAGATTGGTCTATAATTATCTTTCTCTGTTTTTGGCCTGCCTGGCTTTGGGATCAGAACCATGTTTGTGTCATAAAAGGAATTTGGTAGAACTCCTTCTTTGCTTATTATATCAGATAGTTTCTGTAGTATTGGGGTTAGCTGTTCTTTGAATATTTGATAGAATTCACTGGTGAATACATCAGGCCCTGGGGATTTTTACTTAGGAAGTTCTTTGATGGCCTGTTGGATTTCTTTTTCTGATATGGGATTATTTAAGAAATCTATTTCTTCTTCTGTTAGTCTAGGCAATTTATATTTTTGTAAATATTCATCCATTTCACCTAGGTTGGTATATTTATTGCAATATACTTGGTCAAAGTAGTTTTTAATGATTGCCTTAATTTCCTCTTCCTTGGAGGTGAGGTCCATCTTTTCATCCTTGATGCTGTTAATATGCCTTTCTTCTTTCCTTTTTTTAATTAGATTGACAAGTAGTTTGTCTATTTTGTCACCCTTTTCCCTTTCTTCCTGGAGGCTTGATTTTGGGCCATGTGAGCCATCCCTTTGGTGGTTTTATTCCCCTTTCCTTTTTGGTCTTGGGTCTGGGTGAAATGGGTGAGTTTTCTGTTCATTTAGTTTGCCTCAGACTAGTTCTTCCCAGCTTCCAAGGTTTCTTAGAGCGCAGGCCCCTTTGCTCAGCGCAGCTGCCACTTTGCTCAGTGCAGCCTCTCAGTGAGGCCACTGCTTTGCTCAGAGCAACCTTTCAGTGTGCCCTCCCCTTTGCTCAGTGCAGGATTTTCCCGTCAAACTGCCCTGAGAGGTCGTTTCCTTGCAGTCTTTAGATTCCAAGGACTCTGGTGTGCACCCCCAGACAGAGATGTTCCTCACTCACTCCCTGTCCCAGTGAGCGCTCTGATACTCTACTCTTATTTGGTGGTGGTGGGGGTCAGGGGGAGTGGCGGCTCAGTTCACGTTTTTGTGCAAGCTTTTCCTCCTCCTTATAGTGTGGAAATGTTCAAGACCTACATACCTTCATTTCTGTGGGGGTACTGGAGAGTCCCTCTGTTCTTCCAAAGGTGATTTTTATGCTCTTTTGAGGTAGTCTATTTCATTTGGTGCTGGGGAGAGGAAGCGATTTGCATCTAGATTGCAGCCACATTAACCCGGAAGTCCCAGACCACACTTTAAAGACAGGATGTTCTTAATAAATACCATAAGGCCTTCCAAATGATTATCTCAGTTTAGGACCAAGAAAACATTTTTGGTATTGTTCATTCATAGACTTTGAAATTGAATGGAGTCAGTGACAGAAGGTTTGCACAAAAGAAAAAGTGCCAGACTGAATCTTTCTGCTCATTAGGGGAGGGGCTCCAATCTTGAGAAGCCAGAAGTTTCATTCTGAATATCAGTTGGTCTCTCAGTTTTGAGAAGCTGAAGATAGAGGGCTGGTTAAAACTTTCTCCTGAGGGTTACCCACCATTTTTCCTGCTAGTGACTAGAAATCCTTCCCCCCCCACATTTCCCAATTGAAAAGACTATTGAAGAGAAACCTGAGAAAAGACATTTTGAGTCTCTGTCAGATTTTACCTCAGCTCTTGTTTCCTTTGGTCTGAACTGTGGTCAGTAAGCCAAATCCACGGTGAGTCAACCTGACTTTCTCTCAGGGGGCTCAGGCTGCCAAATCTGAGTTCCCTCCCAAACTTGAGGAGGGAGGGAAAGAGTTTAGTTAGAGAAATGGTCCCCCTTTTCTCCATTTTCCTGTCCTATTCTTTTCACTGCCAGCCATTCCTTTGTATTACTCTAATTGAATTAATTTACATTAAAGTGGTTATCATTTCCTATACTTTACTCAAGTGTGAGTGAACAGCTTCAAGGGGAGAGATATCTTCCTAAGAAGAAACATTTTAGTCTCTAGTAGTGGTGGAGGACAAGAAGGGCAAGAGCAAATCTTGGAGAGCACTCACAGCTGAGAAGGAAAGGCTGGAGGCGGAAATCTCCAAACCCCCTCTCCTCTCTCTGAGCCAATCTTAAACATCAATTATCTCTCCTATATCCTCTTTCTTTTACCACTGACAAACCTTCTCCATTACATGTTCTAAGTATGACAATTCTTAATCTCCTCATGTCAGAGATGAAGCAAAAGAAACTTGATGCTTTAGGATCTGACAGTATCATTAGCAGGGTTCAAATTCAGATACCCAGACTCTAAGTATAGTATACTTTCTACTTATTCAAGATATATTCTCAGTATTTAAATAAATTATATTATTTATTTACATATTACATTCTGGATTGCATTCATATTAATTACAAATAAGATTTCATATAAAGTTGTTAGGTCATTTATATTTTATCTTACTAACACTATATCTCCAAAATATTAATGAACAGAATATTCAATATTGACTGTTTAAACCATCAAAACTAAGCTTTTTATAGATAATGAGGGAATCATCCAAGTATCTGTGGTAAATTCTGACTAGCTTAAAAATATCAAGTAGATATAATAATTGTATTTAAAGTTAACTGTCCCTTTTGCATTTCATGATCTTTAAAAATATTACTATTTTATTTTTACACTGGTGTGAAAATTTCTGAGACAAATTAGAAATTATCTGTCACAGTGTTTTATTTTTTAATAAGATAAAACCAGATTGGAAATCTTTCAAACAGTTATTTTCAAGTTTCCACTTTCTATTTTTAGAATTCTGATGGACAACTTGGTAATTGTATTAGACATAAGTTTTCACTCAACTTTTGCTTCAAGCTGTGCTTTAATGATTCACCAAACATGCTGATAATTAATCATTGACATTCATATAAGATAATACTCTCAAAGCCGCAGGGGATGCCTAAATATACACTGGAGCTTTACTTAGAAGGGTCAAATGACATTGTGCACTTAGTAGTATAATTAAAAATCTTCTTGAATTTTACAACAGTTTGACCTTTCAAAAAGCCTATCCTTCCAAAAACCCTTTCCCCTTCTACCTTGAAGGATAATAAGTATAAATAATGTTCATTGTCACCTGCTGGGCCACATCCTTAACATAAGGTATGAATCCATCAGCAGTTTTTAAGCTACAGATTTTATTTAAACTGCATTTAATTGTCTTTAGAGCAGTTTTAGCATTTAATTAGCACACTGAGTAGAATAAATGCATGTGTCATAGACCAGTACTGTCAGCAGGTGATTATCAATGGAGAAAACCTTCATACTCCACTCATAGAGCAACTAAAAAATACAAAAAAAAATTAGGAAACTAGGGTTATTTGGACATGAATATAAAAAAGAAACCTGATTAAGAGATAAATATCAAGATTAAGAAATGGGAAACAGCATGAGAAATACCTGACACTTTGATAGAAAGAGTTGTGGTCCAAGGAGATGATTACAACAATTTAAAACTGTGGGTGTTGCTAAGCAATGTTAAGGAACAGATATATCGATGTCAAAAGACAAAGATCAGCAGTGGAATTGAAGGAACAAGAATTAGTTCTATAGAAAAGGGAAAGGAAATGAAGTGGGCTGAGTAATTTAATCAATGTTTATTAAGCCAAGGTGCTGTGTGAAGCACTATGCTCCATATTCAAGGAGGAGGTATATAAAATCCTTACTCTCTAGGAGCTTATAAACTAATAGAAATTAAGCTATATGCACATATATATGTAGGATGACACATTTTACATCTGAGATATCATATGCTATGTGTCATGAGAAAATTATAAACAATTATTGATAAGATAGGGCTATATAGATAATACAGGATCTATTGGGGATAAGCAGCAGTATGCAGTTCCTCGAATGACTAAGAACACTGGGTGTAAGTATAGAAATATGTAATGAAAAAATTCTCTACTTTAGAAGAGTATTAATTTGTAGCAAAAAGAAGAGTGGAGGACTTTCAAACTGAGGTACTGTAGCAGGAAATCTAGATCTGAGCAAAGAGACTGGAAATTTGTAGTTGATAGGTAGAGATGGAGAAGATTTCAATAGTGAATAGGGGTGGGGGCAGCTGGATGACTCGGTAGATTGAGAGCCAGACCTAGAAATGGGAGGTCCTAGGTTCAAATCTGACACTTCCCAGCTTTGTGACCATGGACAAGTCACTTGAACCCCATTGCCTAGCCCTTACCACTCTTCTGTATCCCAAGACAGAAGGTAAGAATTAAAAAAAAAAAAAGCAAATTTTTGGAACTTCTGGGATAACATGGTAGCAGCCTAAATGCAGGACTCTTCCTCTCCTCTTCATCTACTAATATAAACTACCGCAAAAGGCCAAAAAACCCAAATTCATATGAACGAAGGGACTCTATAGTATGGCACAGCATTGAAGGTATGTGGGATTTGGGCATTTCCACATTAAAAGGGGGTGAAATACCTTCCATCAAAATGTGAGCTGATCAACCCTCTCCCACCCCACCTACAGAGCCAGAATTAGAACCAGTGTGCTAGAATCAGCGAGTGAGTGAGAGGCACTCCTAGAGTGAGCGAGGAGCACCTCTAGGTACTTGGCAGCTTACTAAGGCCACCAAAGACCTACCCCTGAGAGTAGCTAGACCTGAGACTCCAGCAGGCTGAAGAGTGCAGACCTTGGGTGCCTGCACAAAGATAGCATAGAGAAGGGCAGTAATAATAGAAGCTGAAGAGACTCAAGAGGTAGCCTGAGGCAAAAATGATACAACTTAGCTCCATACACAGAAAGCCTGCCCTCCTCCCTCATATTTATGACTGAAAAGGGAAGGAAAAACCACCATAGTGATGGCAAACAATGCCCAGGAAAAACAACTTCCCAACACCAAGAAAAATAAGAAGGAGGCATTGACCCTGGATAATTTTTATGGAGGAAAAATACAGACTACATAGGGATATAGCAGAAGAGGACATAAAAATAAATTCATCCAGTCCTTCCAAAGAAGTGGAAATTGTCCCCAAACTCTTGAAGAATTTAAATCAGAGCTTATCAAAAAGATGGAAGGATTTGGGGAAGAAAAGTGGGAAATAGTTCAAAAAGCAAATAACAGTTTAAAGGACAGGACTCCCAATTGGAGAAATAGCTGTAATACACAAAAAGCAGGATAGACCAAACCAAAAAAAAAAGGGGGGGGGTTATAAAAGAAAACCAATCTTTAAAGACCAGAATTAGGTAATTTGAAGCCAATGGCCATGTAAAACTACAAGAATTAATAAAGCAAAGTCAAAAGACTGACAACATAGAAGAAAACAAAATATCTCACTGACTAGATGATAGATCAGGGAAACAGGTCTCAAAGAGACAATTTGAGAATTATTGGTAAACCTCAAAACCCAGAAATAAACAGAAATCTTGACATCATACTACAAGAAATTATCCAAGAAAATTACCCTGATGTTCTTTTTTTTTTAAATTTAAGTTAATTTACATAGTCAATTTAGAACATCATTACATGGTTACAAGAATTATATTACTTCCCACACACACAATTCCTGCAGTGGATACACAATTTCACTGGGTATTACATATGTCCTTGATCAAAACTTATTTCCATGTTGTTGGTGTTTGCATTAGGATGTTCATTTAAAGTATACATACCCAGTCATATCCCCTCTACCCATGTATTCATTTTTTGTTTTGTTTTGTTTTTATATTTATTTTTTTATATATTAAACATTATTCATTGAAAACAAAGATCAATTCCTTTCTCCCCTCCCACGCCCCCTTAGCTGACACACAATTTCACTGGGTGTCATATGTGTCTGATCCCATTTCCATGTTGTTGGTATCTGCATTATGGTATTCATTTAGAGTCTCTCTTCAATCTTGTTCCCTCAACCTCTGTAATCAAGCAGTTGCCTTTCCTCATTGTTTTTACTCCCACAGTTTGTCCTCTGCTTGTGGATAGTGTTTTATTTCTCTTATATCCCTGCAGATTATTCAGAGACATTGCATTGACACTAGTGAAGTCCATTACCTTCGATTGAACAACAGTGTATCAGCCTCTGTGTATGATGTTCTCCTGGATCTGCTCCTTTCTCTCTGCATCACTTCCTGGAGGTTGTTCCAGTCTCCATTGAATTCCTCCACTTTATTATTCCTTTTAGCACAATAGTATTCCATCACCACCATATATCACAATTTGTTCAGCCATTCCCCAATTGAAGGGAATCCCCTTATTTTCCAATTTTTTGCCACCACAAAGAGTGAGACTATGAATATTCTTGTACATATCTTTTTCCTTATTATCTCTTTGGGGTACAAACCCAGCAGTGCTATGGCTGGATCAAAGGGCAGACAGTCTTTTAGTGCCCTGTGGGCATAGTTCCAAATTGCCTTCCAGAATGGTTGGATCAATTCACAACTCCACCAGCAATGAATTAATGTCCCAACTTTGCCACATCCCCTCCAGCATTCATTACTTTCCTTTTATGTCATGTTAGCCAATTTGCTGGGTGTGAGGTGATAACTCAGAGTTGTTTTGATTTGCATCTCTCTGATTATAACAGATTTAGAGCACTTTTTCATGTGCTTATTAATAGTTTTGTCAGAGTCATGTGTGGTACACAGAGTGGTCCTTGGTGAGATGTGACTGCCCACTATATCCCCCCTGCATGATATCTTTCATCAATGCCCCTTACCTATTTATTGACATGATTATTATTCACCCTAGTCTCAAAAGAAATAATGCAAGAACAAAACACATGTACCCTAATTCTCCAAAATATCACCAAAAGATCAGACCCTCAAACCCAATCCCAAAAGACTATCATGGGTTAACTTTTATATAGGTGCATAATTCCCAGTGAAACCACAGCTACAGGCCAAGCCCAAAATTTTCTCGTGAAGTCAGAGCTCAAATCAATCATAGAGGCCCATACAATAGGTACAGGTAGAGTACAGGTACACTAAGCTTCATTATGCCTCAGTGAGTCAATTATACAAATCAGTAACTCAAACTCCCTAGTAAGCTACCTGTGACGAAATCATTTATCTTGTGTGCAACCTTTATTTTGTCTTTAATCATAATACAAAAATATAGAATGTCAATCATGTGATTTGTTAAAAGTTAATGTATCACTTTTCCATTAAGTCTCTTTGATTTGGTATGCCTGCATGCCAATATATGGATATAAAAATAAATCCCAAGCCTGGGAATGTGGATCAGCTCAGAGATGCAAAGAAGTCCAATGGTTGTAATAATTAAGCTGTCTTCCGTTTGTTATTTATTTTATGTTATTTATTTTGACTGATCATTCGTCACCTGATGGGACCCTGGAGTCCTGAGTTGGGCTGGACCCTGACCGCAGCAGTCCGAAGTTTTTGTTATGAAGATTGTTTCCCAATTTGTTGCTTCCCTTCTGATTTTAATTACATTGGATTTGTTTGTACAAAAGCTTTTTAGTTTGATGCAGTCAAAATTATTTGTTTTACATTTTGTGACTTTCTAAGTCTTCCTTGGTTTTAAAATCTTTTCCTTCCCAAAGGTCTGACATGTATACTATTCTGTGTTCACCTAATTTACTTATAGTTTCCTTCTTTATGTTCAAGTCATTCACTCATTCTGAGTTTATCTTGGTGTAGGGTGTGAGGTGTTGATCCAATCCTAATCTCTCCCATACAGTCTTCCAGTTTTCCCAGCAGTTTTTATCAAATAGTGGATTTTTGTCCCAAAAAAGTATGGTCTTTTGGTTTGTTATAGACTGTCTTGCTGAGGTCACTTACCCCAAGTCTATTCTAGTGATCCTCCTTTCTGTCTCTTAGCCAGTATCAAATTGATTTGATGACCACTGCTTTACAATATAGTTTGAGATCTGGGACTGCAAGGCCCCCTTCATATGTGTTTTTTTCACATTATTTCCCTGGATATCCTTGATCTTTTGATCTTCCAAATGAACATTGTTATGTTTTTTTCTAGTTCAGTAAAAAAATATTTTGGAAATTCAATGGGTATGGCACTAAATAGGTAGATAAGTTTGGGTAGGATGGTCATTTTTATTATATTGGCTCATCCTACCAATAAGCAGTTAATGTTTTTCCAATTTCTCATATCTAGTTTTAGTTTGTGGAAAGTGTTTTATAGTTGTGTTCATATAATTCCTATATTTGTCTCGGCAAATAGATTCCTAAGTATTTTATATTGTCCAAGGTGATTTTGAATGGGATTTCTCTTTCTAATTCCTACTTCTGAGATGTGTTAGAGATATATAGAAATGCTGATGACTCGTGTGGGTTTATTTTGTATCCTGAAACTTTGCTAAAATTGCTGATTATTTCCCCTAGCTTTTTGGTTGATTCTCTAGGATTTGTTAAGTAGACCATCATGTCATCCTCAAAGAGTGATAGCTTAGTCTCTTCATTGCCAATTGTAATACCTTCAATTTCTTTTTCTTCTCTAATTGCTGTTGCTAGTGTTTCTAGTACATTGTTAAATAATAGAGGTGATAATGGGAATCCTTGTTTGACTCCTGATCTTATTGGGAATGCATCTAGTTTATCCCCATTGCAGATGATGTTGGCTGATGGTTTGAGATAGATACTATTTAGTATTTTTAGGAAAGATTCTTCTATTCCTATACTTTGCAGTGTTTTCAATAGGAATGGGTGTTGTATTTTGTCAAAGGCTTTTTCTGTGTCTATTGAAATAACCATGTGATTTTTGTTGGTTTGCTTGTTAATATGGTCAATTATGTGGATGGTTTTCCTAAAATTGAACCATCCTTGCATTCCTGATCAAAGTGAAAAACGCTTGTGATGACTTGCTGAGTCTTTTTGCTAGTATCCTGTTTAAGATTTTTGCATCTACGTTCATTAAGGAGAATGGTCTGTCATTTTCTTTCTCCATTTTTTACCTACCTGGTGTTGGAATCAGTACCATATTTGTGTCATAAAAGGAATTTGGTAGTACTCCCTCTTTGTTATGTCAAAAAGTTTGTGTAGTATTGGGATTAGCTGTTCTTTGAATGTTTGATAGTATTCACTGGTGAATCCATCAGGCCCTGGGGCTTTTTTCTTTGGCAGTTCTCTGATGGCCTGTTCAATTTCTTTTTCTGATATGGCATTGTTTAAGAATTCTCGTTCTTCTACTGTTAATCAAGGCAGTTTATATTTTTGTAAATATTCGTCCATATCACCTGGATTGGCATATTTATTGCCATATAATTGGGCAAAGTAGTTTTTTTTTAAATCAGCAGACATTTATTAAGCACCTCTACTGTGCAGAAAGCTATGCTAGATGTTGGCAGAACTACACAAATAAATAACACACAGTCCCCACCTTCAAAGAGCTTTTAGAAGCATAGAGTGATAAGATGCTAATGCAGTTATTTATACCCAAAGTGACATGATAGGTGCATGAATGAAAAACCAAGTTCTATAAGAAGTCTGAGCAGAAAGATCATCTACATTCAGGAGGATCAAGAAGGCATTCAGAGGAGCTAACGTCATAGACAGGCTTTGGAAAACAGGAGCTGAATAATTTTTTTTTAATTTTTAAACATTTTATTTGGTCATTTCCAAACATTATTCATTGGAAACAAAGATCATTTTCTTTTCCTCCCCACCACCCCTCCCACCACCTTTCCCTCTCCCATAGCCGACGCATGATTCCACTGGTTATCACATGTGTTCTTGAGTCTAACCCATTTCCCTGTTGTTGGTATTTGCATTAGAGTGTTCATTTAGAGATTCTAATCAGTCATAACCCCTCAACCCCTGTAGTCAAGCAGTTGCCATTCCTCTGTGTTTTTACTCCCACAGTTTGTCCTCTGCTTGTGGATAGTATTTTTTAGATCCCTGCAGATTGTTCAGGGACATTGCATTGCCACTAATGGAGAAGTCCATCACCTTCAATTGTACCAAAATGTATCAGTCTCTGTGTACAATGTTTTCCTGGTTCTGCTCCTTTTGCTCTGCATCACTTCTTGGAGGTTATTCCAGTCTCCATGGAATTCCTCTACTTTATTATTCCTTTTAGCACAATAGTATTCCATCACCAACATATACCACAATTTGTTCAGCCATTCCCCAATTAATGGGCATCCCCTCGTTTTCTAATTTTTGGCCACCACAAAGAGTACAGCCATGAATATGTACAAGTCTTTTTCCTTATTGTCTCTTTGGGGTACAAAGCCAGCAGTGCTATGGCTGGATCAAAGGGCAAACAGTCTTTTAGCGCCCTTTGGGCATAGTTGCAAATTGCCCTTCCCAATGACTGGATCAATTCACAACTCCACCAGCAATGAATTAGTGTCCCCATTTTGCAACATCCCCTCCAGCATTCATTACGTTCCATAGCTGTCATGTTAGTCAATCTGCTAGGTGTGAGGTGATACCTCAGAGTTGCTTTGATTTGCATCTCTCTGATTATAAATGATGTAGAGCACTTTTTCATATGCTTATTAATAATTTTGATTTCTTTGGCTGAGAACTGTCTGTTCATGTCCCTTGCCCATTGGTCAATTGCAGAATGTCTTGATTTTTTGTACAATTGATTTAGTTCTTTGTAAATTTGAGTAATTAAACCTTTGTCAGAGGTTTTTATGAAGATTCTTTCCCAATTTGTTGCTACCCTTCTGATTTTGGTTACATTGGTTTTGTTTGTACAAAAACTTTTTAATTTGATGTATTGCAGATTATTTATTTTGCATTTTGTAACTCTTTCTAAGTCTTGCTTGGTTTTGAAGTATTTCCCTTCCCAAAGGTCTGACATGTATGCTATTCTGTGTTCACCTAATTTTCTTATAGTTTCCTTCTTTATGTTCAAGTAAATCACCCATTTTGAATTTTTCTTGGTATAGGGTGTGAGGTGTTCATCTAAACCTAGTCTTTCCCACACTGTCCTCCAATTTTCCCAGCAGTTTTTATGAAATAGTGGATTTTTGTCTCAAAAGCTGGGATCTTTGGGTTTGTCATATACTGTCTTGCTAAAGTCACTTGCCCCCAGTCTATTCCACTGATCCTCCTTTCTGTCTCTTAGCCAGTACCAAATTGTTTTGATGACTGCTGCTTTATAATATAGTCTGAGATCTGGGACTGCAAGGCCCCCCCCCTTTGTATTTTTTTTTCATTATTTTCCTGGATATCCTTTATCATTTGTTCTTCCAAATGAACTTTGTTATGTTTTTTTCTAAATCAGTAAAAAAAAATTTGGAAGTTCCATGGGTATGGCACTGAATAAATAGATGAGTTTGGGTAGGATGGTTATTTTTATTATATTGGCTCATCCTACCCATGAGCAGTTAATGTTCTTCCAATTGTTCAAGTCTAGTTTTAGTTGTGTGGAATGTGTTTTGTAGTTGTCTTCATATAGTTCCTGTGTTTGTCTCGGGAGATAGATTCCTAAGTATTTTATTTTGTCTAAGGTAATTTTGAATGGGATTTCTCTTTCTAGTTCTTGCTGCTGAGCAGTGTTGGAAATATATAGAAATGCTAATGACTTATGTGGGTTTATTTTGTATCCTGCAACTTTGCTAAAGTTGTTGATTATTTTAATTAGCTTTTTGGTTGAATCTCTAGGATTCATTAAGTAGACCATCATGTCATCCGCAAAGAGCAATAATTTGGCCTCCTCCTTGCCTATTTTAATGCCTTCAATTTCTTTTTCTTCTCTAATTGCTACTGCTAGTGTTTCTAATACAATGTCAAATAATAGAGGTGATAATGGGCATCCTTGTTTCACTCCTGATCTTAATGGGAATGGATTTAGTTTATCCCCATTTAAGATGATATTAGTTGATGGTTTTAGATATATACTGTTTATTATTTTTAGGAACGACCCTTCTATTCCTATGCTTTCTAGTGTTTTTAATAGGAATGGGTGTTGTATTTTATCAAAGGCTTTTTCTGCATCTATTGAGATAATCATGTGGTTCTTGTTGGTTTGCTTGTTGATATGGACAATTATGTGGATAATTTTTCTAAATTGAACGATCCTTGCATTCCTGGTATGAATCCTACTTGATCATGGTGGATGACCCTTCTGATCACCTGCTGGAGTATTTTTGCTAGTATCCTCTTTAAGATTTTTGCATCTATACTTATTAGGGAGATTGGATTATAATTTTCTTTCTCTGATTTTGACCTGCCTGGCTTTGGAATCAGTACCATGTTTGTGTCCTAAAAGGAGTTTGGTAGAACTCCCTCTTTGCTTATTATGTCAAATAGTTTGTAGAGTATTGGAGTTAGCTTTCCTTTGAATGATTGATAGAATTCTCTGGTGAATCCGTCAGGACTTGGGGACTTTTTCTTAGGAAGTTCTTTGATGGCCTCTTGGTTTTCTTTTTCAGATATGGGCTTATTAAAGAAATCTATTTCTTCTTCTGTTAGTCTAGGCAATTTATATTTTTTGTAAATATTCATCCATAGCACCTAGGTTGGTGTATTTATTGCCAAACAGTTGGGCAAAGTGGTTTTTAATGATTACCTTAATTTCCTCTTCATTGGAGGTGAGATCCCCCTTTTCATCCTTGATGCTGTTAATTTGCCTTTCTTCTTTCCTTTTTTCAAATTCGATTGACCAGTACTTTGTCTATTTTGTCTGTTTTTTTCAAAGTACCAGCTTCTAATCTTGTTCAATAGTTCTGTCACTTTCGATTTTATTAATTTCTCCCTTAATTTTTAGGATATCTAGTTTTGTTTTCTTCTGGGAGTTTTTAATTTGTTTGTTCTCAAGAATTTTGATTTGCATTTCCAATTCCTTGATCTCTGTCCTCCCTAATTTGTTAATATATGCACTCAGGGATTGAATTTTCCACCAAGTACTGCCTTGGCTGCATCCCATAAGGTTTGAAAGGATGTCTCATGATTGTCATTTTTCTCAATGAAATTATTAATTTTTTTCAATGATTTCTTCTCTAACTATCCAATTTTGGAGTATCATATTACTTAATTTCCAATTACTTTTTCATTTGGCTCTCCATGTACCCTTACCAATCAATAGTTTTATTGCCTTGTGATCTGAAAAGGCTGCATTCATTATTTCTGCTTTTCTGCATTTGAGTGCCATGTTTCTGTGACCTAGTGTATGATCTATTTTTGTGAATGTGCCATGTGGTGCTGAAAAGAAGGTGTATTCTTTTTTGTCCCCATTTATTTTTCTCCATATGTCTATTAACTCTACTTTTTCTAAGATTTCATTCACCTTGTTTACCTGTTTCTTGTTTATTTTTTGGTTTGATTTATCTAAATTTGATAGTGGTTGGTTCAAGTCTCCCACTAATATGGTTTTACTATCTATTTCCTCCTTCAATTCTCCTAGTTTCTCTATTAAAAATTTGGATGCTATACCATTTGGTACATACATGTTGATTAGTGATATTTCTTCATTGTCTTTACTGCCTTTTAACAGAATATATTTACTTTCCCTATCCCTTTTGATCAGGTCTATTTTTGCTTTGGATTTGTCAGATATCATGATTGCAACTCCTGCCTTCTTTCTATCAGTTGAGGCCCAAAAGGTCTTACTCCAATCTTTAATTCTAACCTTGTGAGTGTCAACCCACCTCATATGTGTTACTTGAAGACAACAAATGGTAGGGTTTTGGGATTTAATTCAATTTGCTATTTGTCTACGTTTTATGGGTGAGCTCATTCCATTCACATTCAAAGTTATGATTGTCATTTGTGGATTAGCTGTCATTTTGATATCTTCCCCCAGTTCTGACCTTTCTTCTTTAGCTATCTCCTTTTGAACCAGTGATTTACTTGAGGTCAGTCCCTCTAGTTCTCTCCCTTGAGATGCTTCCCTTCCTAGCCCCTCCCTTTTTATGCTCCCTTCCCCTCCCTCCTCTCCTTCCCTCCCTTTTTATACTCCCTCTCCCCTCCCCCTTATTAATTTTCCTTTCTTTCTTGCCCTAATGGTTAAGATAGAATTCAGGATCCCTCCAGATCTAGATGTTCTTCCCTCTCAGATTTGATTTCACTGAGAGTAAGGTTTAAGTAATTCTGCTTCACGCTCTCTTCCTCTCCTTCTCCTATGAGAGTTCTTCCCCTCCCCTTCCCATGTGTATCTTTATATGGGAAAGATTATTCTATTAAGTCCCCCCCATTTCTTGAAGTAAATCTTAGTGATATCGATGGTTCCTCCCCTCTCTTTTCCTTTCTTTGCCCCCACTTTCCCCAAATCTTAATGCCCCAATCTTTCCCTATGCATGTTTCTTCTAACTACTCTCATGGTGCATGCAATTTTTGAGAGTTACAAAAAACATTTCCCCCTCATATTAATATATATAATTTGATGTAAATGTAGTCCTTATAGAAGAGAGTTTGACTTAAAGAAAATGATAAGATTCATCTCCTTTTCCCTTTCTTTCATATTTACCTTTTCATGTTTCTCTTGCTTTCTGTGCTTGGATATCAAATTTTCCACAAAGCTCTGGTCTTTTCTTAGCAAATGCTTGGAAATTTTCTATTTTGTTGTATTCCCATACTTCCCCCTGGAAGTATATAGTCAGTTTTGCTGGGTAGTTGATTCTTGTTGGAGACCCAGCTCTCTTGCCTTTCTAAATATCGTGTTCCATGCTTTGCAGTCTCTTAGTGTGTTAGCCACTAGGTCGTGTGTGATCCTTATGGGAGCCCCCTTATATCTGAAGCTCCTCTTCTTGGCTCCTTGTAGGATTTTCTCTTTTTCTTGGAAGCTCTTGAATTTGGCAATTACATTCCTAGGGGTTGTCTTTTGGGAATTTAGTATAGAGGGTGTTCTATGAACCCTTTCTATTTCTATTTTGTCCCCTTGCTCCCGAATGTGTGGGGAATTTTCTTTTATAATCTCCTGTAGAATAATATTGAGTTTATTGTTTATCTCTGGTTTTTCTGGGAGACCAATAATTTGGAGGTTGTCTCTTCTTCCTCCGTTTTCTAAATCTGTGACCTTTTCAGTGAGATATTTTATGTTTTCTTCTAATTCATTATTTTTTTTGGTTTGCTTTATTGATTCTTGCTGTTTTATGATCTCACTTTCTTCGAGTTGCTTAATTCCGGTTGTTAGGGACTGGTATTGCTTTTTCAGCTTTGCCCTTCTATTGGATGCTTCGAGCTCTTTTTCCAATTGAGCAGTCTTATCTGTCAAACTGCTGATCTCTTTCTCCCATTTTTCTTTCCCGGTTTCCATCTTTTGGATTAAATCCAGTTTGAGATCTTCCAGAGCTTGTTGATAGTTTCCATTTTGGGAGGCATGTTCTGATTTTTATTTTTTTTTATTTCCTCCTCATTCTCTTCTTTTCCTTGGGTATTTCCACCATAAAAGTTTCCAATAGTCACCTTTTCCCCTTTCTTCCTGGAGGCTTGATTTTGGGCCATGTGAGCCATCCCTTTGGTGGTTTTATTCCCCTTTCCTTTTTGGTCTGGGGTCTGGGTAATATGGGCGGGCTTTCTGTGAATTTAGGTTGCCTCAGACTAGTTCTTCCCAGCCCCAGAGGTTTCTTAGAGTGCTGGGCCCCTGATCACAGCCAAACTTCCCAGGTGTTCAGCTCCGCCCAGATAATCAGCATGTGGTCCACCCCTGGTGTTTTGCTCCTCCCAAATGCTCAGCACAACTGCCCCGATTATGCAGGATTCTCCTGTGAAACCGCCCTGAGATATTTTTTCCTGGTGGTCCCCAGATCCCAAGGATCATGGAGTGCCCCCCCCCGCAGACAGAGACATTCCCCCCTCACTTGCTGTCCCAGTGAGGGCTCCGGTAGGTCACTCTGGTTTGGTGGGGGAGGTAAGGGGGCTAAGGGTGGCTCAGTTCACGTTTTTATGCAATCTTTACCTCCTTCTTATTATAGTGTGGAAATGTTCAAACCCCACGTACCTTCGCCTCTGTGGTGTACTGGGGAGTACTGGGGAGTCTTTCTGTTCCTCCCAAGGTGTTTTTTATGCTCCTTTGATGTAGTCTATTTCTTTCTTTGCCGGGGAGAGGAAGCGTGTGGCGTCTAGATTGCAGCCATGATTACCTGGAAGTCGGCAAAGTAGTTTTCAATGATTGCCTTAATTTCCTCTTCATTGGAGGTGAGTTCACCCTTTCCATTCCTAATACTTTTAATTTGATTTTCTTGTTTCCTTTTTTTATTAGATTGACAAGTATTTTTTCTATTTTCTTTGTTTTTTTTTTTCAAAATACCAGCTTCTAGTCTTATTTATTAGTTCAATAGTTCTATCACTTTCGATTTTATTAATTTCTCCCTTTATTTTTAGGATCTCTAATTTGGTTTTCTTCTGGGGATTTTTAATTTGTTCACTTTCAAGTTTTTTGATTTGCATGTCCAATTCATTGATCTCTGTCCTCCCTAATTTGTTAATATATAAATTTAAGGATATAAATTTCACCCTGAGTACTGCTCTGGCTGTGTCCCAAAGAGTTTGAAAGGATGTCTCATCATTGCCGTTTTCTTCATTGAAGTTATTAATTGTTTCTATGATTTGTTCTCTGACTATTTGATTTTGGGGAATCATATTATTTAATTTCCAATTAGTTTTGGATTTAGCTCTCCTTGTACCCTTAATGATCATTATTTTTATTGCCTTATGATATGAAAAGGTTGCATTTATTATTTTTGCTTTTCTGTAGTTGTATGTCATGTTTTTATGACCTAGTATATGGTCAATTTTTGTGAATGTGCCATGTGCTGCTGAAAAGGTGTATTCCTTTTTGTCCCCATTTATTTTTTTCCATATACCTAATAATTCTAATTTTTCTAAGATTTCATTCACCTCTTTTATCTCTTTCTTACTTATTTTTTATTTGATTTATCTAGATTTGATAGTGGTAGGTTCAGGTCTCCCACTAGTGTGGTTTTACTATTTATTTCTTCCTTCAATTCTACTAGTTTCTCCATTAGAAATTTGGGTGCTATACCATTTGGTGCATACATGTTGATTAGTAATATTTCCTCATTATCTATATCTTTTTCAGGATGTATTTACCTTCCCTCTCTCTTTTTATCAGATGCATTTTTACTTTGGCTTTGTCAGGTATTATGATTGCAACTCCTGGCTTTTATCTGTCAGTTGAAGCCCAATTGGTCTTGCTCTACCCTGCAATTCTTACCTTGTGAGTATCTACTAGCCTCATGTGTGTCTCTTGTAGACAACATATGTGAGGATTCTAGATTCTAATCCACTCTCTTATTCATCTACATTTTATGGGTGAGTTAATCCCATTCACATTCAAAGTTATGATTGTCACTTTTGAATTCCCCAGCATTTTGACATCCTCTCCTAGTTCTGACCTCTCTTCTTGTGTTATGTCCTTTTAGTCCAGTGGTTTACTTGTGGTGAGTCTCCCTATTCCCTTCCCTTGATATACTTCCCTTTCTGGCCCCTCTCTTTTTGTTCCCTACTTGTTGCTTAGGGTTTGTTATGTACCCTTCTCCCTCTCCTTCCCTCCCCTTTTTTTATTTTTTGACCTCCCTACCCTCTACTCCCCTTAGTTTTCCCTTCTTCCTTACCCTGTAGTATCCTAAGATCCCAATGGGTCTAAGATGTTCTTCCCTCTCAGAATTGATTTCACTGAGAGTATTATTCAGGTATCACCTATTAGCATTCTCTTGCTCTCCTTCTTATAAGAGTATTCTCCCCCTCCCCTTTCCATGTGTGTCTTTGTGTGATAAAATTATTCTATTTATTTTATTTCTTAAAGTGTCTCTTAGTACCATCGATCCCCCTCACCTTTCCCCCCCATTTCATTTAATAGCCTTTAATGCCCCAATCTTCACTTCTATCATTCTTCTATTTACTATAATAATTAAAACATTTTTGAGAATTACACATAATATTTTCCCCATATATATATATATATATATATATATATATAATTTGGTCTAATTGTAGCCCTTAAAGAAGAGAGTTTGAATAAAAAAAATTTTTAAAAAGAGAAGCATTTTTCTCCTTTTTCCTTTCTTTTATAATTAACTTTTCATGTTTCTCTTGATTTTTCTGTTTGGCTGTCAAACTTTCACTTAGTTCTGGTCTTTTCCTTACACATATTTGGAAATCTTCTATTTTGTTGAATGCCCATACTTTCACCTGGAAGTATTTAGTCAGTTTTGATGGATAGGTGACTCTTGATTGAAGACGCAGTTCTCTTGCCTTTCTGAATATCATGTTCCAGGATTTGTGGTCCTTCAGTGTGGAAACAGCCACACCACAGTGTATCAGGCACTCCGTACAATGTTCTCCTGATTCTGCTCCTTTTGCTCTGCTTCAGTTCCTGGAGGTTGTTCCAGTTACTATGGAATTCCTCCACTTTATTATTTCTTTGAGCACAATAGTATTCCATCACCAACATATACCACAATTTGTTCAGTCATTCCCTAATTGAAGGGAATCCCCTCATTTTCCATTTTTTTGCCACCTCAAAGAGCAAAGCTAGGAATATTCTTGTACAAGCATACAATGAGAGGAGAAAGAGTGCAGGCAACTATGAGGGGAAAGAAGGGGAAAATATGAGCAAACAACAGAAAAAGAAAAAAACATTACAATCAACAGTTCTATCCAGGCAATGAACAAAGAGCAAATGGAACAGAGGTAGATGAAGGAATAGTAAGCAAAAACAAAGAAACTCTAGTGATTTGGACACATACATTGGAAGAACTAAAACTACAATTCATATCTTCCCTTTGAATAAGTTTATTTAGTCAACTTAGAACATTATTCCTTGGTTACAATAATCACATTATTTCCCTCCTGCCCCTCCACCCACTCTTCCTGCAACCAACATGCAATTTCATTGGGTATTTCATGTGTCCTTGATCATAACCCATTTCCATGTTGTTGTTTAAAATAGGATGTTCATTTAGAGTCTACATCCCCAACAAAATTTCTTAAACCAATGTATTCAAGCAGTTGTTTTTCTTTGGTATTTTTATTCCACAGTGTTTCCTCTGGCTGTGGATAGTGGATTTTCTCGTACGGTCCTCCGAATTGTTCAAGGCCATTGCATTGCTACTAATGGAGAAGTCCATTATAGTCGATTGTACCACAGTGTATCAGTTTCTGTGTACAATATTTTCCTGGTTCTGGTCCTCTCACTCTGCATCAATTCCTGGAGGTTGTTGCAGTCCCCATGGAATTCCTCCACTTTATTATGCCTTTTAACACAATAGTATTCCATCACCAACATATACCACAATTTGTTCAGCCATTCTCCAATTGAAGGGCATCCCCTCATTTTCCAAATTTTTCCACCACAAAGAGCACAGCTATGAATATTTTTGTAAATGTCTTTTTCCTTATTACTTCTTTGGGGTACAAACCCAGCAGTGCAATGGCTGGATCAAAGGGCAGACAGTCTTTTATTGCCCTTTGGGCATAGTTCCAAATTGCCCTCCAGAATGGTTGGATCAATTCACAAATCCACCAGCAATGCATTAATGTCCCAACTTTGCCACATCCCCTCCAAAATTCATTACTTTCCTTTGCTGTCATGTTAGCCAATCTTCTAGGTGTGAGATCATACCTCAGAGTTATTTTGATTTGCATTTCTCTGATTATCAGAGATTTAGAGCACTTTTTCATGTGCTTATTAATAGTTTTGATTTCTTTAACTGAAAATTACCTATTCATGTCCCTTGCCCATTTTTCATTTGGAGAATGGCTTGATTTTTTGTAAAACTGGTTTAGCTCTTTATAAATTTGAGTAATTAAACCTTTGTCAGCTGCTTTTGTAATGAATTTTGAATGAACTAGTTTTATTTGTACAAAAACTTTTCAATTTGATGTAATCAAAATTATTGATTTTATATTTTGTGATTTTTTGTAGCTCTTTCTTGGTTTTGAAGTCTTTCCTTTCCCAAAGATCTGAAAAGTATACTATTCTGTGTTCAACTAATTTTCTTATAGTTTCCTTTCTTATATCCAGGTCATTCACCCATTCTGAGTTTATCTTGGTGTAGGGTGTGAGATGTTGATCCAATCCTAATCTCTCCCATACTGTCTAACAATTTCCCAGCAGTTTTTATACAATTTTGCTTTTGGTCCCAAAACCTGGGATCTTTTGGTTTTTCATAGACTGTCCTTCTGAAGTCATTTACCCCCAGTCAAAATACAATTCAAAACACAATTAAGAGATGCTGAAGACAATTGGGTAAATAACTTAAATACCAAGATAAGTCATTTGGAAACAGAGGCACTTGAACTAAAATGAGAAAATAGTGTCTTTACAGACAAAATCAACCAGTTTGAAAATGAGGCAAAGGAGATGAAAGATGAGGCAAAAGAGATGAAAGTTGACCTCCAAAGGAAATCAGACCAGAATGAGAAGGATGACCAAAAAGAATGTGTTGAAATCCAGTCTTTAAGAACCAAAATACAAAAACTAGAATCAAGTGACTTCACAATGCAGCAGGAAACTATAAAACAAAATCAAAATAGTGAAAAAATTTGAGGAAAATATGAAGCATCTCATTCACAAAACAGAAGATTTAGAAAATCATTCCAGGTGAGACAACTTAAGAATCCTTGGTCTACCAGAAGACCAAGACAAAAGAAAATGCCTGGACATCATACTACAGGAAATTATGTAAGAAAACTGCCCTGATATTCTAGTATCCTGATGTTCTTGAAGAAGGGGGAAAAACAGACACTGAAAGAGTGTCATAGAATACCTTTTATACTAAATACTCAAAAGACAACCCCCAGGAAGGTAATTGCCAAATTCTTCCTAGATAAGTAGAAAATTTTACAAGAAGCCAGAAAGAGACAATTCAGATATCAAGGAGCACCAATCAGGATTACACAAGATGTGGCAGCTTCCACACTAAAGGACCTCAAGTCTTGGAATATTATATTCAGAATGATAAGGGGGAGTAGTTAAGATAGCAGCTTAGAGGCAGCTAAAATACAGACCTCTGAAAACCCTTCTTTACCCATTACAAACTAAATGCTCCTAGTGGACTGAAAATCAAACCTAACAATAAGACAGAGCCAAGAAGCCCTCTTGGTAGACTTATCTTAAAAGATATTCTCCCCAAAACCAGAATTTGAGAATACTCGGGTTTAAGGGGAAGGAAGAAGGAAGGTCCCGGGACCCCTTCCCCACATAGAATGCTAAGCCTCCAGTGGTAGCTGGAACCTCAGGTTGGACAAGGGTGCTGGTCTGGAGGGAGTCCCTTGAGGACAAAACCATGTCAGGCTCAGAGCATCAAACACAGGTGGTAGGAAAACAATCAGAGAAGAAGCTCAGAGTGCAGAGTGGGAAGCCCAGTTGCATCAGGAGAGACATTCCATATTGCCCCCTCCTGAGGTTTTGGCCTAAGGGCACATCCAGCACTACAAATAAGATAGGCTTAATCTCATCAAAGTTTTCAGAGAGCAGGGAAGCTCAAGCTCCAACACCCCTCCCCATAGAGTGCTGGACTTAATTCCATCAAAGCCTCCAGAGGGTAGGGAAGCTCAAGCTCCAATACCCCTACCCCACAGACTGCATGGAGAGATTTTCTGACAAAACTCCAAGGGTGAGGACTGAAAGAAAAGCCCAAACCCACCAAAAAGGAGAGGAGCAATAGCACAGGCAACTGCAGGGTGTAAAGACAAGGAAAATATGAACAAACAACAGAAAAGTAAAAAAAGAAATCACCATTGATAGCTTGTATACAGGCAATGAACAAAGAGCAAATGAAACATAGAAGGATGAGGGAACAGCAAGCAAAAAAACCAGAAATGCCAGCAAATTGGATACAGGCTTTGGAAAAACTCAAAATACAATTCAAAACACAATTAAGAGATGCTGAAGACAACTGGTAAAAGAACTTAAAAAGTAATATAAGTCATCTGGAAACAGAAAGCAGTTTCTTGAAAGTCAAAATCAATCAGTTTGAAAATGAGGCAAAGGAGACAAAAGATTAGGCAAAGAAGATGAAAAATGAGGCAAAGAAAATGAAAGATGAGGCAGAGAAGACAAAAGAAGACATCCAAAGAATATCAGACCACAAGTAGAAGGATGACAAAAAAGCCAGGGAAGAAATCCAGTCTTTAATATCTAGAATACAACAACTCAAAGCAAGCTACTTCATAAGGCCTCAGGACACTATAAAACAAAACCAAAAGAATGAAAAAATGAGGAAAATATGAAGCACCTCATTCACAAAACAGAAGATTTAGAAAATCGTTCCAGGAGGGACAAATTAAGAATCATTGGTCTACCAGAAGACCTTGACAAAAGAAAAAGCCTGGACACCATACTACAGGAAATCATTCATGAAAACAAAATTGCCCCAATATTCTAGAATGAAAGGAAAAAATTGGAGATTGAAAGAATCTACAGATCACCTCTTGTACTTAATCCCCACCTGACAACACCTAAGAATGTTATAGCCAAATTCAAGGACTATCAGAGAAAGGAAAAAATATTACAAACTGCTAAAAAGAAGTCATTGAGATACCATGGAACCACAGTGAGGATAACAAGGAATATGACTGCATCTACACTGAAACACAGAAAGACATGGAATATGATATTCTGGAAAGCAAAGGAACTAGGTCTACAACCAAGAATCAATTACCCAGGAAAACTGATCATATTTTTAGAAGGGAAAGTATGGACATTCAACAAAATAGAAAATATTCCCAACATTTGAAAAAATACCAGATCTGAACAGTAAATCTGATGTCCAAGCCTAGAACTCAATAGAATCAACAAAATGTAATTAAGAAAGAGGGCAAAAAGAAAAACAAAACCAAAAACAAACCTTTTTTAAGAGACCCAATAATGAAAATGATATGTATCCCTATAAGAAAAGAGTTCATTGGTAACTCTTAAAAATGTTATTATCACATGGGCAGCTAGAAGAATTACACTTAGAGGGAACAGTGACAAAATGTATAGGATGAAAGGACAAGATATAAATAGGTATATAGGGATCTGTATCCATAAATACATATGTGTGTGTGTGTGTGTGTGTGTGTGTGTGTGTGTGTGTGTATAAATGGAAAAGAAACAAAAGGAGGTAAGTTTATATGTCACAAGCAAACTCATGGTGAGAGTGAGGAGAGGAAATACTCAACTCTCATGTGCATTGAAATTGACTCAAAGAGGGAAGAACAATCAAACCCATTGGGGCAGAGAATTGATTTATGACCTATAGGGAAGTACATATGGACTGGCCAGGAGGGAAGTAATACAAGGGAGGAAGAGGGTGGGGGGTAGTATAAAAATACTGTAAAGAAAATAAGAGGAGAATAAGAACAGAAGGAGGTAGAAAGGGAAGTAAAATAAGGGTGGGAATTAGAGGGACTGATTAAAAACAAAACATTGGTGTAGAAGGAAATAGTGAAAGAAGAAAGGACAGGACTAGGACAGGAAATCAAAATGCTGGGAAATGCACAGCTGGTAATCATAACTCTGAATGTGAATGGAATGAACTCACCCATAAAACACAAGCAAATATCAGAGTGGATTCAAAACCAAAACCCTACCATATGCTATCTATAAGAAACACACATGAGGAAGGTAGACACACAAAGGGTAAAAGTAAGAGGATGGAGACAAATTTATTGGGCATCAACTGATAAAAAGAAGGCAGGAGTCACAAAAATGATATCTGACAAAGCCAAAGTAAAAATTGATCTAGTTAAAAGAAATAGGGAAGGTAATTACATCCTGAAAAAAGGCAGTATAGGCAATGATGAAATATCAGTACTCAACATGTATGTACCAAATGGTATAGCATCCAAATTTCTAAAGTTTCAACAAGTGAAACTCAAGAATGCAATAGATAGAAAAACTAGACTCTTGGGGGATCTGAACTTTCCTCTGTCAGAACTAGATAAATTAAAAAAAAGCACTAAATAAGAGGTAAGAGAAGTGAATTAAATCTTAGAAAAATTAGAGTTAGTAGATATGCATAGAAAAATAAATAGGGACCAAAAGGAATACAGCTTCTTTTCAGCAGCACATGGTACATTAAAAAAGACTGAATATGTACTAGTGTATAAAAACATTGCAAACAAGTGCAAAAGATCAGAAATAATAAATGCACTCTTCTCAGATCACAATGTAATGAAAATAATAATTAGTAATGGTACATGGAGAAGCAAATCAAAAATTAATTGGAAATTAAACAATTTGGACTTCTGAATAAGCATGGTGGCTGTCTAGATGTAGAACACTTCCTCTCTTCAACAGCCACCAATACAGACTACCTCAAAAGAATAAAAAAACCCAAATTCATAAGAATGAAGGGACTCTACAGTAGGGCTCAGCATTGAAGGTATGTGGGATTGGGACATTTACACAATAAAAGGGGGTGAAAATGCTCCCACCAAAAGGTGATCTGATGCACCCTCCCTCAGCCCACCTACGAAGTCAGAGGCTGAGCCAGCACATGCCAGAATCAGCAAATGAATGAGGGGACCTCTTGGTTCTTGGGAGCTGACTAAGACTGCCAAAGACCTAACCCTGAGAGTAGCTACATCTGAAACCCTGGCAGGCTGGGGAGCGTAGACTGTGGGCTCTTGAGGGAAAGTAGCACAGAGAAGGGTAGTGAACAACGGAGGCTGTGGAGCTTGCATCAGTCCTTGCTCCTTAACTCCGTACACAGAGAGCCTTCCCATATCACTCAGATTTCTGACTAAAAGGGAAGGAAAACCCTCCACAGCAATGGAAAATTATATACAGTGGCAACAAACACCCTCCAAGAAAAACAACAAAAAAATGCATTTACCCTTGAAAATTTTTACGGAAGAAAAACTCAGTCTATAGAGGAAGTAGAGTAGGAAATTCAATGAAAAACAAAAACTTTCCAAAAAAATGGAAATTGTCCACAAGCTCTGGAAGAATATAATGTGGAGCTTATAAAAAGATGGAAGCCTTCTGGCAAGAGAAATGGGAAATAGTTCAAAGAGAAAATCAAAAAAATTACAGCAGGAAATTAAAAAATTAAAGCAGTAAACCAGGTGTTAAGCACCAGAATTGGGCAAATGGAAGCCAATGATCTTGCAAAACAGCAAGAATTAATAAAGCAAAGTCAAAAGACTGACAAAATAGAAGAAAACAAAAAATGTCTCCCTGACAAGATGACAGATCAGGAAAACAGAGGAAGGAGAGACAATTTGAGAACCACTGTTCTACTTGAAAATCTAGAAATAAACAGAAAGGTTGAGATAATACTACAAGAAATCGTCCAAGAAAACTGCCCAGAAGTTATTGAACAAGGGGGAAAAATAGACATTGAAAGAGTTCATATCACACCCTCTACACTAAATCCTCAAAAGAAAACTCCTGGGAATGTAACTGCCAAATTCAAGAGCTTTCACACTAAGGAGAAAATTCTATAAGACAAAAAGAGACAATTCAGATACCAACGAGCACCAATCAGGATCAACAAGACTTGGCAGATTCCACACTAAAGGACCAAAAAGCCTGAATCATGATATTCAGAAAGACAAGAGAATTGGGTCTTCAACCAAGAATCGCCTATCCATCAAAACTGACTATATACTTCCAGGGAAAAGTATGGACATTCAACAAAATAGAAGATTTCTAAGTATTTGTAAAGAAAAGACCAGAACTAAGTTGAAAGTTTGATATCCAAACACCAAGAGAAACATGAAAAGGTAAATAAGAAAGAGAAAGGGGGGAAATATATTTTTTATTCAAACTCCCTTCTTTAACAACTACAATTAGATCAAATTATATGTATTAATATATGGATAAAATGTTATTTGTAACTCAAAAATGTTTTCATTATTATAGTCAATAGAAGAATCATTCATAGGAAAATATTGGGGCATTAAGGGCTATAAAATGTTATGCAAGAAAAGAAAGAAAGAAAAGGGTGGGGGGGAATTTATGATGGTACCAAGAGATACTTGAAAAAATAAAATAAATAGAATAACAATTGTCACACAAATATACAGCTGGGAATGGGAGGGGAAGAATACTCTTATAAGAAGGAGAGCAAGAGAGTGCTTAATAGGTGACACCCGAATAATACTCTCAGTAAAATCAATTCTGAGAGGGAAGAACATCTTAGACCCATTGGGATCTTAGGATACTACAGGGTAAGGAAGAAGGGGAAACTAAGGGGGGTAGGGGTAGGGAGCTCAAAAAATAAAAAAGGGGAGGGAAGGAGAGGGGGAAGGGAACTTAACAGACCCTTAAAAAAAAGAAGGGAACAAAAAGGGAGGAGCCAAAAAGGGAAGTATATTAAGGGAGGGGAATAGGGGGAGTGACTAAAAGTAAAAAAAAACTTGGTTAAAAGGATATAGTAAAAGAAGAAAGGACAGAACTAGGAGAGGATATCAAAATGCTGGGGAATTCAAAAGTGACAATCATAACTTTGAACGTGAATGGGATGAACTCACCCATAAAATGTAGAAGAATAGGAGAGTGGATTAGAATCCAGAATCTGACCATATGATGTCTACCAGAAACACACCTGGGTTGGGTAGACACTCAAAAAGATAGAATGAAAGATTGGAACAAGACCTATTGGGCCTCAACTGATAGAAGGCAAGAGATGCTATGATGATACCTCACAAAATCAAAATAAAAATTGATCTGATTAAAAAGGATAGGGAAGGGAAATACATCCTGATAAAAGGGAGTATAGACAATGAGAAAATATCAGTAATCAAAATGTATGCACCAAATGGCATAGCATCCAAATTCTAAAGGAGAAACTAGTGGAACTGATGGAGGAAATAGATAGTAATACTATACCAGTGGAAGACCTAAACCTACCAGTATCAATTTTAGATAAGTTAAATAAAAAAAATTAGTAAGAAATAGGTAAAATATATGAAATATTAGAAAAATTAGAGTTAATAGAGATATGGAAAATAATAAATAGGGACAAAAAGAAATACACATTTAGGTCAGGAGGAAATGGTACATTAACAAAGATTAACCATATACTAGGTCATAAAAACATGGCAAACCAATGCAGAAAAAATAAACACAAACCTTTCAGATCATAATGTAATAAAAATAATGATCAGTAAGGGTACATAGAGAGCCAAATCAAAAATTAATTGGAAATTAAATAATATGATTCTCCAAAATTGGTTGGTTGGAGAACAAATAATAGAAACAATAAATAAATTCATTGAAGGAAATGACAATAATGAGGCATCCTTTCAAATCCTAAGGAATGCTGTCAAAGCAGTACTCAGGGGAAAATTAATATCCTTGAGTTCATATATTAACAAATTATGGAGAGCAGACCTCAATGAATTGGACATGCAAATTGAAAAACTTGAAAGAGAACAAATCAAACATACACACACACACACACACACACACACACACACACACACACCAAACTAAATGAGAGATCCTAAAAAATAAGGGAGAAATTAATAAAATCAAAAGTGAAGAAACTATTGAACTAATAAACAAGACAAGAAGCTGGTATCTTTAAAAAACAAACATGCCAATCTAGGTGATATGGAGGAATATTTAGAACAATATAAATTGCCTAGATTAACAGAAGAAGAAATAGAATTCTTAAATAATCTCGTATCAGAAAAAGAAATTGAACAGGCCATCAAGGAATACCCTATGAAAAAATCCCCTGGGCCTGATGTGAATTCTATCAAAAATTCAAAGAACAGCTAATTCCAGTACTATACAAACTATTTGACATAATAATCAAAGAGGGAGTTCTACCAAATTCCTTTCATGACACAAATATGATACTGATTCCAAAGTCAGGCAGGCCAATAACAGAGGAAGAAAAGGACAGACCAATCTCCTTAGTGAACATAAATGCAAAAATCTTAAATAGGATACTAAAAAAAGACTCCAGCAAGTCATCGTGAGGGTTATTCACAATGATAAGTTGGGATTGATAACAGGAAACCAAGGATGGTTCAATATTAGGAAAACCATCTACATAATTGACCATATCAACAAGCAAACCATCAAAAATCACATGATTATCTTAAAAGATGCAAAATAAGCCTTCTACAAAATACAGCACTCATTCCTAATGAAAACACTAAGAAGTATAGGAATAGAATGGTCTTTCCTAAAAATAATAAATAGTATCTATCTAAAACCATCAGCCAACATCATCTGAAATGTGGGTGAACTAGATGCATTCCCAATAAGATCAGGAGTGAAACAAGGATGCCAACTATCACCTTTACTATCTAACATTGTACTAGAAACACAAGCAGTAGCAAATAGAGAAGAAAAAGTAATTGAAGGTATTAAAATGGGCAATGAAGAAACCAATTTATCACTCTTTGAAGATGATATGATGGTCTACTTAATGAATCCTAGAAAATCAACTAAAAAGCTAGTCAAAATCAAGAACTTTAGCAAAGTTGCTGGATACAAAATAAACCCACATAAGTCATCAGCATTTCTCTATATTTCCAACACATCTGAGCAGCAAGAATTAGAAAGAGAAAGTCCATTTAAAATCACCCTAAACAATATAAAATACTTAGAAATCTATCTGCCAAGACAAACACAGGAACTATATGAACACAACTACAGAACACTTTCCACAAAACTAAAACTAGATCTGAGCAATTGGAAAAAAACATTAACTGCTCATGGATAGGACAAGCTAACATAATAAAAAATTACAATCCTACCCAAACTTATTCATTTATATATTGCCATAACAATCAAACTTCCAAAAAAAGTTCTTTACAGAATTAGAAAAACCATAAGAAAGTTCATTTGGAAGAATAAAAGACCAAGAATATCCAGAGAAATAATGGAAAAAAAATGCAAAGGAAGATGGCCTTGCAGTACCAGATCTCAAACTATAATATAAGACAGTGGCCATCAAAACAACTTGGTACTGACTAAGAGACGGAAAGGAGGATCGGTGGAATAGATTTGGGTTAGTGAGCACAGCAAGACAGTCTATGACAAGCCCAAAGATCTCAACTTTTGGAATGAAAATGCACTATTTGATAAAAAGTGCTGGGAAAATTTAGAGACAGTGTGGGAGAGATGAGGCTTAGATCAACACCTCACACCCTACACCAAGATTATCACAGAATGGATGAATGACTTGAACATAAGGAAGGAAACTGTAAGTAAATTATGTGAACACAGATTATTTATACTTGTCAGGTCTTTTGGAAAAGAAAGATTTTAAAACCAAGCAAGAGTAAGAAAGAGTCGCAAAAAGTGAAATAAATAAATTTTATTACACCAAATTAAAAAGGTTTTCTACAAACAAAACCAATGTAACCCAAATGAGAAGGGAAGCAACAATTTGAAACAATCTTCATAACAAAAACCTCTGACAAATGTCTAATTACTCAAATTTACAAAGAGGTAAATCAATTGTACAAAAAATCAAGGCATTCTCCAATTGATAAATGGGCAAGGAACATGAATAGGCAATTTTCTTCATAAGAAAACAAAACCATTAATAAGCACATGAAAAAGTGTTCTAAATCTCCTATAATCAGAGTGATGCAAATCAAAAGAACTCTGGGGTACCATCTCAAACCTAGCAGATTGGATAACATGACAGCAATGGAAAATAATGAATTCTGGAGGGGATGTGGCAATGTCGGGATATAATTCATTGCTGGTGGCACTAAAAGTCTGTCTGCCCGTTGACCCAGGCATAGCACTGCTGGGTTTGTACCCCAAAGAGATAATAAGGAAAAAAGCCTTGTACAGGAACATTCATAGCTGCCCTTTTTGTAGTGGCAAAAAATGGAAAATGAGGTCATGCATTTCAATTGGGGAATGGCTGAAGAAATTGTGGTATATGTTGGCCATGGAACAGTATTGTGCTCAAAGAAATAATAAAGTGGAAGAATTCCATGGGAACTGTAACAACCTCTAGGAATTGATGCAGACGAAAGGAGCAGAACCAGGAGAACATTGTACCCAGAGACTGATACACTGTGGTATAATCGAATGTAATGGACTTCTACATTAGTGGCAATGTAGTGTTCCTGAACAACCTGGAGGTATCTATGAGAAAGAACACTATCCACATTCAGAGGAAAAACACTGGGATTAGAAACATTGAAGAAAAACAACTTTTTGAATACATAGGTAGAGGGAATATGATTGGGGATGTAGACTCTAAATGAACATCGTAATGCAAACACCTAAAACATGGAAATGGGTTCTTATTAAGGAAACATGCAATCCCCAGTGGAATTGCACATTGACTACGGGAGGGGTAGGGGAAGGGGAGGGAGGAATAGAATATGATTTTTGTAACCAAGGAATAATGTTTGAAATTGACCAAATTAAAATTAAAAATAATTAAACAATACAATAATCCAGAATTGGTATGCTAAAGAACAAATCAAAGAAACAATTAATAATTTCTTTGAAGAAAATGGCAATAATGAGATAACTTTTCAAAATCAATGGGATGCAGCCAAAGCAGTACTCAGGGGAAACTTTATATCCTTGATTTCATATATTAACAAAGTAGAGGGGTCAGAGTTCAATGAATTGGACATGAAAATTAAAAAACTAGAAAGTGAACAAATTAAAAATCTTCAGATGAAGACAAAATTACAGATCCTAAAAGTCAAAGGAGAAATTAATAAAATCAAAGTCAAAGAAGTATTGAACTAATAAATAAGACTAGAAGCTGGTGTTTTGAAAAAAACAAACAAACAAAATAGACAAAGTACTGGTCAATATAATAAAAAAAAGGAAAGAAGAAAATGAAATTAACAGTATCATAGATGAAAGGGAGAGCTCACCTCCAATGAAGAGGAAATTAAGTCAATCAGTAAAAAACTAAATATGCCTATCTAGGAGATATGGATGAATATTTAGAAAAATATAAATTGCCTAGATTAACAGAAGAAGAAATAAAATTCTTAAATAATCACATGTCAGAAAAAGAAATTGAACAAGCCATTAAAAGAACTTCCTAAGAAAAAATCTCCAGGGCCTGATGGATTCACAAGTGAATTCTCTCAAACATTCAAAAAACAGCTAATCTCAATACTATACAAATTATTTGATATAATAAGCAAAGAGGGAGTGCTACCAAATTCCTTTTATGACACAAATATGGTACTGATTCCAACACCAGGTAGGTAAAAAATGGAGAAAGAAAATGACAGACCAATATCCTTAATGAACATAAATGCAAAAATCTTAAATAGGATACTAGCAAAAAGACTCCAACAAGTCACAATAATCAGGTGGGATTTATACCAGGAAAGCAAGGATGGTCCAATATTAGGAAAACCATTCACATAATTGATCATATTGACAAGCAAACCAACAAAAATTATATGATTATCTCAATAGATGCAGAAAAAACCTTTGGTAAAATACAAAAGAAAGAAGGATCTTTCCTAAAAATAATAAACAGTATCTATCTCAAACCATCAGCCAACATCATCTAGAATGGGGATAAACTAGATACATTCCCAATAAGATCAGGAATGAAACAAGGATGCCCATTATCACCTCTATTATTTAATATACTACTAGTAACTCTAGCAGTAGCAAATAGAGATGAAAAAGAAATTGAAGGTATTAAAATTGACAATTAAGAGACCAAGCTATCACTCTTTGCAGATAAAATGATTGTCTACTTAAAAAAATCCTAGAGAATCATCTAAAAAGCTAGTGGAAACAATGAACAACTTTAGTGAATTTGCAGGACACAAAATAAATCTACAGAAGTCATCAGCATTTCTATATATCTCTACCACATCTCAGCAGCAAGAATTAGAAAGAGAAATTCCTTTAAAATCACCCAAAACAATATAAAATACTTAGGAATCTATCTGCTGAGACAAACACAGGAAGTATATGAACACCACTATAAAACACTTTCCACACAACTAAAACTAGTTCTGAGCAATTGGAAAACATTAATTGCACATGTGTAGGACAAGCTTATTCAATAAGAATTACCATCCTACCCAAACTTATTTATTTATATAGTGCTATATCCATTGAAATTCCAAAAAACTTTTTGTTATTTTACTGAATTAGAAAAAACCATAACAAAATTCATTTGGAAAAATAAAAGATCAAGAATATCCAGGGAAGAAGGGGTGGAGTCAAGATGGCTGCTTAGTAAGCTACAAAAGTTCAGACCTCATGGAAGATCCTTCCTTAGCGATTACAGACTGAATGCTCCTAGGGCATCGAAATACAAGCTGAGCAGCAGGACAGAGGTGGGGAACCCTCCTGGACTCAAATCAAAAGGTATGCCCCCCAAAAGCTGAAACCAGGGACTAGTCGGGTCTAAGGGGAAGGCAGAGGGAAGGTCCCAGGACCCCTCCCCCCAACCCAGAGGGCTGAGCCCCCAGCAGCAGTGGGAACTTCTGAGCGGGCATAGGTGCTGGTTTGGAGGGTCTACCTTGTGAGCAGCGGGGCGCTGGGCTTGGAATGTACAGCATGGACAGCAGGGAGGAAGCCAGGGAGAGACCGGGGCCATGGCTGGGTCCCTCCATCAGGCTCCAGTCTCCCCATTGCCTCGGAGCACATCCAGACAGTTGAACCTAACACCATCAGGACTCCTCAGAGCTCAGGGAGGCAGGCAAAGGCACTGCTTTGGCCTCAGAGCACATACAGCCCAACCTAGTTGAATTTAATCTGATCAAAAGCCTCCAGAGGACAGGGAAACTAACATTCCTCCCCTAGAGACTATACCAAGAGATCTGACAAAAATCCAAAAGGGGAGACTGACAGCCCCAAAACCAAACCCCACCCAAAAAAAATGAGAGGAGCAAGAGCACAGACAAATAAGGGAACAAAGAAGGGGTAAACCTGAGCAAACAACAGAAAAAGAAGAATGAAATTACAATAGACAGCTTTTGCACAGGTAATGAGCAAAGAGCGAATGAAACAGAGGGGGAGGGATCAGCAAAGGAAAAATCAGAAATCCCAGCAAATTGGATACAGGCTTTGGAAGAACTCAAAACACAATTCAAAACACAAGAGAAGCTGAAGACAATTGGGAAAAGAACTTGAAAAAACTAAGATAAGTCATCTGGAAACAGAGGCACTTGAACTAAAACAAGAAAATGGTGTCTTGAAAGCCAAATTCAACCAGCTGGAAAATGAGGCAAAGGAGATGAAAGATGGGTTGAAGAAGATGAAAGATGAGAAAAAGGAGATGAAAGACGAGGTAAAGAGGATGAAAGTTGACCTCCAAAGAAAATCAGACCTGAAAGAAAAGGACGACCAAAAAACTAAGGATGAAATTCAGTCTTTAAGAACCAGAATACAACAACTAGAATCAAGTGACCTCACAAGGCAGCAGGACATTATAAAACAAAACCAAAGGAATGAAAAAAATTGAGGAAAATATGAAGCATCTCATTCACAAAACAGAGGACTTAGAAAATCTTTCAAGGAGAGACAGTTTAAGAATCATTGTCCTACCAGAAGACCATGACAAAAGAAAAAGCCTGGACATTATTTTACAGGAAATTATTAAAGAAAACTGCCCGAAAATCCTAGAACAAGAGGGAAAAGTGGAGATTGATAGAATCCACAGATCACCTCCTGTACTTAATCCACAACTGACAACACCCAGGAATGTTATAACCAAATTCAAGAACTATCAGACCATAGAAAAGATATTACAAGCTGCCAAGAAGAAGTCATTCAGATACTAAGGAACCACAGTGAGGATAACTCAGGATCTGGCTGCATCCACATTGAAGGGAACTAGGTCTACAACCAAGAATCGACTACCCAGAAAAACTGACTATATTCTTTCAGGGGAAAGTATGGTCATTCAACAAAATAGAATTTCAAGAATTCGTAAAGAAAAGACCAGACCTGAACAGAAAATTTGATGTCCAAGCACAGAACTCAAGAGAATCATCAAAAGGTAATTAAAAAAGAGAGGAAAAAAGAAAAACAAAACAAAAAAAATTTTAAGAGACTCAATAAGTTAAAATGATATGTATCCCTTTAAGAAAAGTGGTCATTGGAAACTCTTAAAAACTGTGCAGCAAAAAGAAAAAAGAAGTACACTTAGAGGGAACAATGCCAAACAGTATAGGATTCAAGGACATAAATAGGTAAATAGAAATATGCATGCAAAAATACATACACATGAGTATGCACATATATATATATATATACATATATATAACTAGCTCTTAAAAATATGTTAATATTAAAAGAAATGGGAAAAGAAACAAATGGGGGTAAATTTATACGTCATAAAGAAGCTCATGGTGGGAGGGAGGAGAACATCAATATACTGGAAGGGTAAAGAGGTCAGAGACAGGAAATACTCAACTTTTAAGTTCTTTGAAATTGACTCAAAGAGGGAAAAACAATCCAATCAATTGGGGGCAAAGAATAGATTTGCACCCAATAGGGGAGTAAAAGGGTAACAAACGATCTGGTGAGAAGGGAAGCAGTACAAGAGAGTGGGGTGGGGGGTTAAATTTAGAATGACTACAGGGAAAATAAGGGGGGGATAAGAAGGGTTGGGGGGTAGAAAGGGAAGTAAAATAAGGGTGGGAACAAGAGGGACTGTTTAAAAGCAAACATTGGTGTAGAAGGCAATAGTGAAAGAAGAAAAGGCAGGGAAAGGAGCAGAAATCATATGCTGGGAAATACACAGCTAGTAATCATAACTCTGAATGTGAATGGAATGAACGCACCCATAAAACACAAGTGAATAGCAGAGTGGATTAGAATCCAAAACCCTACCATATGCTGACTATAAGAAACACACATGAGGAAGATAGATACATGTAGGATGAAAGTAAGGGGGTGGAGCCAAATCTATTGGGCATCAACTGACAAAAAAGAAGGCAGGAGTCGTAATCATGATATCTGACAAAACCAAAGTAAAAATAAATCTAGTTAAAAGAGAAAGGGAAGGTAATTACATACTGATAAAAGGCAGTATAGACAGTGAGGAAATATCTGTACTCAACATGATTGCACCAAATGGCATAGCATCCAAATTTCTAAAGGAGAAACTAGAGGAACTCAAGAACGAAATAGATAGAAAAACTATACTCGTGGGAAACCTGAGTATTCCTCTATCTGAACTAGATAAATCAAACAAAAAAAATAAGAAAGAGGTAAGAGAAGTGAATGATATTTTAGAAAAATTAGAGTTAGTAGACATGTGGAGAAAAATAAATAGGGTGAAAAAGGAATATACCTTCTTTTCTGCAGCACATGGTACATTCAGAAAAATTGACCATGTATTAGAGCATAAAAACATTGCAAACAAGTGCAAAAGAGAAGAAATAATAAATGCAACTTTCTCAGATCACAATGCAATGAAAATAATAATTAGTAAGGGAACATGGAGAGGTCAATCTAAAAATTAATTGGAAATTAAACAATACAATTCTCCAAAATGAGTTAATTAAAAAACAAATCATAGAAACAATTAATAACTTCATTGAAGAAAATGACAATGATGAGACTTTCAAGGTCCTTTCAAAACCTATGGGATGCAGCCAAAGCAGTACTCAGGGAGAAATTTATATCCTTGAGTTCATATATTAACAGATTAAGAAGGGCAGAGGTCAATGAATTAGTCATGCAAATTAAAAAATTAGAAAGTGAACAAATTAAAAATCCTCAGATGAAGACTAAATTAGAGATTCTAAAACTCAAAGGAGAAATTAATAAAATTGAAAGTCAAAGAAATATTAATTTAATAAATAAGACTAGAAGCTGGTACTTTGAAAAAAACAAATAAAATAGACAAAGTACTGGTCAATCTAATTAATAAAAGAAAAGAAATAAACCAAATTGACAGTATCCAAGATGAAAAAGGAGACCTCACCTCTAATGAAGAGGAAATTAAGCAATCATTAAAAATTACAATGCCCAATTATATGGTAAATAAAATATGGCAATCTAGTGGATATGGATGAATACTTACAAAAATATAAATTGCCTAGAGTAAAAGAGAAAGAATTAAATTTTCTTAACAACCCCATATCAGAAAAAGAAATTGAACAAGCCATTAAAGGACTCCCTAAGAAACCCCCAGATCCAGATGGATTCACAAATGAATTCTATCAAACATTCTAAGAACTAATCCCAATATTAAACAAACTATTTGTCAGAATGAGCCAAGAAGGAGTTCTACCAAATTCATTTTACAACACAAACAAGGTACTGATCCCAAAGCCAGGCAGGTCAAAAACAGAGAAAAAACACTATAGATCAATCTCCCTAATGAATATAGATGCAAAAATCTTAAATAGGATACTAGCAAAAAGACTCCAGCTAATCATCAAAAGGGTCATCCACTATGACCAGGCAGGATTCATAACAGGAATGCAAGGATGGTTCAATATTAGGAAAACCATCCACATAATTGACCATATTAATAAGCAAACTGACAAAAATCACATGATTATCTCAATAGATGCAGAAAAAGCCTTTGATAAAATACAACAACCATTCCTATTGAAAACCATAGAAAGCATAGGAAAAGTTCGGCTTTTCCTAAAAATAATAAACAGTATATATCTAAAACCATCAGCAAACATCATCTGCAATGGGGATAAACTAGGAGCCTTCCCAATAAGATCAGGTGTAAAACAAGGATGCCCATTATCACCTCTAATATTTAACATTGTACTAGAAACACTAGCAGTAGCAATTAGAGAAGAAAAAGAAATTGAAGGTATTAAAATTGGCAATGAGGAGATCAAGCTATCACTCTTTGCAGATGATATGGTTTACTTAAGGAATCCTAGACAATTAACCAAAAAGTTACTTGAAATAGTCAACAACTTTACCAAAGTTGCAGGATACAAAATAAACCCACATAAGTCATCAGCATTTCTATATATCTCTAACCCATTTCAGAAGCAAGAATTAGAAAGCAAAATACTATTTAAAATCACCCTAGACAATATAAAATATCTAGGAATCTATCTGCCAAGACAAACAAAGGAACTATATGAACACAACTATAAAACACTCTCCACACAGTTAAAACTAGATCTAAACAATTGGACAAATATTGATTGCTCATGGGTGGGACGAGCTAACATAATAAAAATGACAATCCTACCCAAATTAATTTCCTTATTTAGTGCCATAATCATTGAACTACCAAAAAACTTCTTTACTGAAATAGAAAAAAACATAACTAAGTTCATTTGGAAGAACAAAAGATCAAAGATATCCAGGGAAATCATGAAAAAAAAATGCAAAGGAAGGAGGACTTGCAGTCCCAGATATCAAACTATACAATAAAGCATTGGTTATCAAAACAATTTGGTACTGGCTAAGAGACAGAAAGGAGGATAAGTGGAATAGACTTGGTGTAAAATTTCTCAGCAAGACAGTTTATGACAAACGCAAAGACCCCAGCTTTTGGGACAAAAATCCATTATTTGATAAAAACTGCTGGTTAAATTGGAAGAGAGTGTGGGAGAGATTAGGTTTGGATCAACACCTCACACCCTACATCAAGATTAATTCAGAATGGGTGAATGACTTTAACATAAAGAAGGAAACTATAAGTTATTTAGGTGAACACAGAATAGTTTACATGTCAGACCTTTGGGAAGGGAAAGATTTTAAAACCAAGCAAAGACTTAGAATGAGTCATAAAATGTAAAATAAATAATTTTGACTATATCAAATTAAAAAGTTTTTGTACAAACAAAACCAATGTATCTAAAATCAGAAGGAAAGCAACAAATTGGGAAACGATCTTCATAAAAACCTCTGACAAAGGTTTAATTACTCAAATTTACTGAGACTTAAATCAATTGTACAAAAAAATCAAGCCATTTTCCAATTGATAAATGGGCAAGGTACATGAACAGGCAGTTCTCAGTCAAAGAAATCAAAATTATTAATAAGCACATGAAAAAGTGTTCTACATCTCTTGTGATCAGAGAGATGCAAATCAAAACAACTCTGAGGTATCACTTCACATCTAGCAGATTGGCTAGCATGACAGCTATGGAAAGTAATGAATTCTGGAGGGGATGTGGGAAAGTAGGGATATTAATTCATTGCTGGTGGGTTGTGAATTGGTCCAACCATTCTGGAGGGCAATTTGGAACTATGCCCCAAAGGCGATAAGAGACTGTCTGCCCTTTGATCCAGCCATAACTCTGCTGGGTTTGTACCCCAATGAGATAATAAGGAAAAAGACTTGCACAAGAATATTCATAGCTGCGCTCTTTGTGGTAGCCAACAATTGGAAAATGAGGGGATGCCCTTCAATTGGAGAATGGCTGAACAAATTGTGGTATATGTTGGTGATGGAATACTATTGTGCTAAAAGGAATAATAGAGTGGAGGAATTCCATGGAGACTGGGACAACCTCCAGGAATTGATGCAGAGAGACAGGAGCAGAACCAGGAAAACATTGTACAGAGACTGACACACTATCGTACAATCGAAGGTAATGGACTTCTCCATTGGTGTCAATGCAGTGTCCCTGAACAATCTGCAGGGATTTAAAAAACAATACCCACAAGCAGAGGATAAAATATGGGAATAAAAACACTGATGAAAAGCAGCTGCTTGCCTGCAAGGGTTGAGGGGATATGACTGAGGAGAGACTCTAAATGAACACTCTAATGTAGATACCAACAACATGGAAATGGGTTTGAATCAAGAACACGTGATACCTAGTGAAATTGCATGGCAGCTATGGGAGAGGTGGGGGAGGGGGTAGGGAAGAAAAGAAAATGATCTTTGTTTTCAATGGATAATGATTGGAAATAACCAAATAAAACAATGTTTAAAAAAAATATCCAGGGAAATGATGAAAAAAAAAAGCAAAGGAATGTGGTCTTGCAGTACCAGACCTCAAACTATACTATATAGCTTTGGCCATCAAAACAATTTGGTACTGGCTAAGAGATTCAAAGGAGGATCAGTTGAATAAATTTGTGGTAAGTGAGGTCAGCAAGACAATCTATGATAAACCCTAAGATTCTAGCTTTTGGGACAAACCCAGTATTTGATAAAAACTGCTTGGAAAATTGGAATACAAAATGGGAGAGATTGGATTTGGATCAAAATCTCACAGCCTACACCAAGGTAAATTCAGAATGGGTGAAAGACTTGAATATAAAGAAGGAAACTATAAGTAATTAGATGAACAGAATAGTATACATGTCAGATCCTTGGGAAAGAAAAGATTTTAAAACCTAGTAAGAGTTATAAAAAAATACAAAATAGAAAATAAATAGTTTTGATTATATCAAACTAAATTTTTTTTTGTAAAAACAAAACCAATGCAACTAAAATTTGAAGGGATGCAAGAAATTGGGAAAAATTTTCATAAAATAAACCTCTGACAAAGATCTAATTACTCAAATATATAATGAGATAAATCAATTGTACAAAAAAATCAAGCCATTCTCTAATTGATAAATGGGCACGGGACATAAATAGGCAATTTTCGGATAAAGAAACATAAACCTTAATAAGCTCAGGAAAAAGCATTCCAAATCTCTTATAATCAGAGAGATGGAAATGAAAACAACTCTGAGGTACTACCTCACACTCTGCAGATTGGCTAACATGACAGCAAAGGAAAGTAATGGAATGTTGGATAGGATGTAGCATTGTTGAGACATTAATCCATTGCTGGTGGAGTTGTGAATTAATTCAGCCATTTTGAAGTGTGATTTGAAACTATGTCCAAAGGGAACAACATGTCTCTCTGTCCTTTCATCCAGCCACAGCACTTTGAGGTTTTTACCTCAAAGAAATAATAAGGAAAATTCTTTTACAAGAATATTCATTGCTGCACTATTTGTGGTGGCAAAAAATTGGAAAATGATGGGATGCTCTTCAATTGGGTAATGGCTGAAGAAATTGTAGTATATGTTGCTGATGGAATACTATTGTGCTCAAATAAATAATGAACTGGAAGAATTCCATAGGAACTGAAATGACCTCCAGGAATTGATGCGGAGTGAAAGGAGCAGATCCAGGAGAACAAGATTCACAGAGACTGATACACTGTGGTACAATGGAATGTAATGGACTTCTCTAGGAGTAGCAATGCAATGATCCAGAACAATTTGGAGGGTTTTATGGGAAATAACACTATCCACATTCAAAGGAAGAACTGTGGGAGCAGAAACATAGAAGAAATACAAAGGCTTGATTACATGGGTCAATGAGGATATAATTGGGGATATAGACTCTAAATGATCATCTAGTTCAAACATCAACAATGGAGTCAGCTATGGGAGAGGTTGGGGCAGGGTAGGGAAAACATGATTTTTGTAACAAAGAAAAAATATTCAAAATTGACTAAATACATAAAATTAGGAAAAAAAACAATTTTTGATTTAAATGATTTAAGGAATTTAGAAAGATTTAAATATTCTAATTAATGAAATAACTGGACATCATTCCAGAGAAGACTACTGATAAAGAACACTGCCCACTTCCTTAAAGAAGTGGTGTCCTGAAATGCAGATAAAATATCATTTTCAGACATGTCTAATACGGAGATTTGTTATGTTGAAATGTGAATGTTTTTATACAGTTTGGAAAATGAGAGAAAGGAACACAGATGCTAACTAGATGAAAAGAATAACAATTATTCAGAAGTATTATGAGAATTCAAAAGTGAGGAGGATTTCTTCAGAAGGCATGGTAACAGTTTAAATCTAGCAGTTTCCAATATTTCCACCCACATACTCCTACCTTTTTCAACAAACAATTATTCAAAACATTTTCATTATTTCAAATGTATGAAAGACTCTTCCAAGATTTAAAAAAAATTGTGAACTGGACCTCTTATTTCACTGGTATCTGAAAATCCAAGATGAGCAAATACATATAAGAATGCAACTGGAGTGGGGCCATGGGGTCAGTTTGAGACCCCAACTCACTAGAAGTATCCCAGACCAGGAAGAGCACAGGAGAAAAGCCTCAAGAATGCAATATGGCTTAAGCACCTCATAACCAACAATAAAAGGATAAAGATAGCATAGTGTTCTATACTTTTGAGATCCATATATCTCAGTAGTGGACAATATCCCTTACCTCAGGCACCCCCACACCCCCATATCACTCTTTTGCCACATCCTGTGCTCTTCTGAGTTAGAACGTATAAACCCAATCTTTTATTACTTTGGTGAAGCAGATTTCATCTGCCTATGGCCAATCAACTTTTTTTCCTAATAAAACTACATTCTAAAGGTTTGTTGGTAACTGGCAATTCTGCAAATAAGGAAACCTCTCTCCCACAACCTAACTTTAAGTTGAAATATTCTTTTCATTGAGAAATACTGAGAATGCTGAAAGCTTAAGTGATTTTCCCAGTGACATAGATAGAATGTAGTAGAGATAGAACTTGATCCAAGTATTCTTCAAAGTCTGTTTTTTATTCACTGAAGCATGTGATCTCTCATTGTCTTATGTGAGAAAAATGACAAAAAATATTTTTTTTATGCCCTGAAGGAGGTTGCATTCATAGTATAAGACTATGAAACAAGAAGCTCAGGATTTAGTCTTGACTCTGCCTCTAACTGTGGCTCTGGTCACCCAACTTCTGTTCATAGCAGTTTCCTCATCTATAAAATGAGGGGGTTGGACAAGATGACCTCTGAGTCCTTTTCTATCTCTAAAGGCCTATAATCACTAAGACATAGACTTTTTAAAATCTGTTGGTAAACGAGGGGATGCCCATCAATTGGGGAATGGCTGAGCAAATTGTGGTATATGTTGGTGATGGAATACTATTGTGTTAAAAGGAATAATAAAGTGAAGGAATTCCATGGAGACTGGAACATCCTCCAGGAAGCGATGCAGAGCGAGAGGAGCAGAACCAGGAGAACATTGTACACAGAGACTAATACACTGTGGTATAATTGAACGTAATGGACTTCTCCATTAGTGGCGGTGTAATGTCCCTGAACAATCTGCAGGGATCTAGGAGAAAAAACCACTATTCATAAGCAAAGGATAAACTATGGGAGTGGAAACACCGAGGAAAAGCAACTGCCTGAATACAGCGGTTGAGGGGACATGACAGAGGAGAGACTCTAAATGAACACTCTAATGCAAATATTATCAACATGGCAATGGGTTCAAATCAAGAAAACATGTAATGCCCAGTGGATTTGCATGTCGGCTATGGGGGGGTGGGGGGGTAGGGGGGAGGAAAAGAAAATGGTCTATGTCTTTAATGAATAATGCTTGGAAATGATCAAATAAAATATAACTAAAAAAAATAAATTAAAAAAAAATCTGTTGGTAAATCTTTATAATAATCCAAAGGTCATGGCCTGGTTCTTCCTTTATCACATCACACTCTGTGGAGAGCTTACTTTTTTTACTCCTTTAAAGTTTTCAAGACCTGGATTTGTCTCCAATTTTAAAGGGTGCCTTTCAATAGTTGGGCTGGCAGAAGGTGATAAGTACTACTAATTGTCACTCCCTGAGGGTGTGTATTTTTTTTCTTATTTCCCCTACATGATTCAGTGCCCCCAAGGGAAAGAAGGAACACATAAGCAATGGCTTGTCTGGAGTTGCTTAATAGTGTAACTTTACTTTTATCTTTTGAATTTTTCTCTTATTAGATATTACTCAAATTTCTAGGCAAGTTGAGAACTTTTTATATCCCAAATACACTATGTAACATTTTAGCTTATCCCTTCCTACTGTGGGTCATCTGCAAACAATTGAAATAAATACTTAATGACTTAATCAACAGAAACTTAAAAATTGTAAATAGATTGGGATCAAGAAGAAATTTCTGAGACATTTCATTAGATGTGTCAACATGGAATTTAGGAATCCCAAACTTGTGGCCTACTGGGATCTGATGAACCCCAATTTTAGATTTAGCTTGTAGATTGGAGCCCCCAAAGCTTGTACTTCTTCCCTGTTCCCATGAGAAATCTACCCTGAAGGGAAATGATGACCCTGGGTGAGATAAGCATATGCTAATGACATTATTTGTTTTAGGTAGTGTCCCCTATTGTATTAGAACCATTCTTAGGAAGGTCAGACCTGGGCATGAACCATCCTTTAGTAACTATTGTAAGCAGCCCCCTTTTCTTACACCCTAGCCTCTAGCTGTGAGTCTTTTCCCAAGCTTGATTGTATCCTGTCAGTGTAGTTCAAACACTCACAATTTCCTTGTAGCCATAGTAATGTCAATCATCTTTCCCTGCCCCTGGATTTCCCAAAGGGTATATAGGTTCCCCAAATTCTTTTGTTCCTCGGAGTTGTCATCTAGCTTTGTGGCACTCCCTAGGGATAACATCCCCAGAGTCCAGGGTTTGTACCCTGAAAAGGTTGTGGTGCCGACTCTGAGTAAAGGGTCAAATTGGACTTATCCCTATCCTGATTAAATAAAGACTTGGGTTTTTTTGACTATTTAATAGTTCTGTGTTATTTCCAAGTTAACAGAGGGCAACTTTTTGATAACAGCTAATTCATAATTAATCTTTTAATACATTCATTCACCCAGTTCTTATCCCACAAAATCATATAATTGTCTAATCATCATCTCTTCACTGAGTCCAAAAAATAAAACCGTAACAAATGTTGTCATATGCTTTGTTAAATATTTAAGATAACTATCACTAAAATATTCTATGGTTCTATCAATGTATCAATTTTATAAGAAATGCATGTAATACTAACCTCACAGATTAAAGAGATTATCTTTCCCACTTATGTTTTTCACAAAACATCAGTTTAATTATATATTTTTAACTTTTGCCAAAAATAGAAGGCTGTCTGACAGACTTGAAATTGATATACTCTACTTTATTTGGGGAATTTTTCTTTCTTGGAGAATTTTTATTTGAGGAAAACTAGGAAGATATGTTAATGTTCTCACATTAATTTTATTTTCCAAATGTTCTTGACATTGATTTAGCAATCATAATGCATTTGATGAGCATAATACATATGTACTCACACATATCAGATTTTTATAAAATTCAACAAAAATCCCAGACTACAAGATAATTTATGGATGTTTTAAAATATATTCAAAATCCAAGAACACAGCTATGTTTCAGTGGGATAGGAAAATGAGTAATGTTAATAAGGATACTTTCTTATTTGAACATCTCTAATTTTTCCCTAATTAATAACTCTCAATATTTTTTTTTATTGCTATACTCAGAGGAGAGCTCATATCTCATTTGGTCATGGTAAAGTACAGCAAAATTAATTTCAATGTCACTTAAAATAAAGATAATAGGATAAAGAATGAAAATTGTTTATTATACTGATATCTCATTTTCTAATGATAAACTAATCAAGTTCCATTGATGTTTTATAAACCTTTTTATCAATAGCCTTACTACCAGTAACATGCAGGAATATTTTTTTTAGAATCATAGATTTTTAGTTATCTGGATTTTCAAAGTTAATCTGAATAACCTTCCCAATGAATGAGTCCACTTGCTCCACCCAGGGATAGAGAGCTCCCTATTTCACAAGGAAGACCTTTATATTGTTGCATAGCTCTAATTGTTAAAAATTTTTACTTTTTAATGATTTCATATGAGACAACTAAGATATTTCATTTCAATAGTAGTTTTGGATCCTAGTATCTCAGAGCTTCAGTGTTTTTCAGAGAGACTCTGGTTTGTTCCAAAACTGAATAAAAATATTGTAAGGGTTAAAATAGGAGTTTTGACAAAGCGAGGAGAGCAGTTTGATAAAAAAAAAAAACAAAAAAAACTGTTTAATTTAATAAAGAAGTACAGATAGAAAGATAGAAAAGATGAGAGATTACTCATCTTATACCCTATAAATATACCTAAAATGCCTAATACTACCTAAAATTCCCAATACTACTTATAACTGTTTATTGAGGACAGTTTCTTCTTCCTGGCACATCCCAGGCCTAATATAACCTATTCTATCTTTAAATTATTTCCTAAATACCTAACTCCCTAAAATATTGGGTAGCCACCAGTCACTCATACCTTCAATCAGTTTTCTATAGCATCGCAACTGTCAGTAGTCAACTGACAGCAGATCCTTGCCTATGAGACAGACCTCCTGCTCTCTAGAGATCCCAGAGACAAAAAGCCCTTTAAAGGCAAAAGCCAAAAGCCCTCTCAGTAAGCTCAGCCCACCTTTCCAGCAACTAAACCCACACTACCGACAACCAACCCTCCATGACCAAGTCAGGGCCAGCACCCACCTTCCCTGAAACTGCCAGCCCTGACTCTCCTCTACTCATCTAGCAACTGTCAGCAACTCACTCTCCTAACTGTCAGTAACTGATAGCCTGCAACTGACACTTGCTCAGCAGGGGGCTCCCTGTTTCCTACCACCTGTCACTATGGACCGGTTAATCCCTACACATCTCTATGATAAGAGGACCTCCAGGTCCCCTGTTAAATTAAAAAAGAGGAATAAAAAATTCTTTTTTACAATAGTATTTACAAAATCCCTAAGAAGTGGTAATAAAAAATGCTTAATGAATTCTAGATAGGTGAAATCTACTTAAATAGCTGTAGAGGAAACCCATTCCATTGTATACATCTAAATTTTAATTTTTCCTTGCATTGAAGTGAAATCCACCTCTCTGGAATATCCACCAATTTATTCTAACTCTGTCTGAACCAAGGGTCCATGAACAAAAACAACAAAAGAATTCCCTTTTAACCAAAATCTCTTGAAATTCTTCAAGAGAATTATTTTGTTACCTCTCTCTTGCCTCTTCCTCCATCAGTTATTTTTTTTCAACCCAGGATGAATCCTCCTAGTCCCTTTAACTGATCTTCATATGGCAGATTTTCAGTGCCTTTAACAATGCTTTCTTCTGCATACTCTCCAAGTTGTTAATATGTTATCTAATAACTAATATCCAGAAATAACTGTAATATTATAGAATAGATAAGTTTCAACAAGAGAAGACTTTTTATGAGACATACCATATACTGCTCTCTGAACATTGCACATTGTCCTAAGTTAGGAAGTTATTAGGATATTTTAGTTCACAAAATCTAATAATAAGGAAAAAAGGATTTGATTTAATTTTTTTCAGAATTGACTGCATTTTATATTTCTCATCTAACAGATAATTCCAAGGAAAATTGTTCAAAGGTCCCTTTCTCTCTGCCTGGGTCCATATTCTTTATATGTGAATCCAACTAACTGATAGACATGGCAACACTATTTTTGAAGGTTCAAAGTTATTATAATAAGAGTATAATGAAAAATGAGTATCTAGACTTTCTAGGATATTATTGGACTTATAGAGTTACTAGCTATGTGACCCTGGGAAAGTCACTTAAACTCTTTTTACCTTAATTTTCTTATCTCTACAATTAGCTGAAGAAGTAAATGGCAAATCACTCCAGTGCTTATGCCATGAATATTCCAGAAGGGGTCAAAAAGAGTTGGACAGAATTAAAATGACTATATAACAAATTTGAATGACTAGGGGGGTTGGGGTGGAAGACTCTCTCCTGTAAGTCTTGCTTAATTAAGTTTTTTACCTGAATCTTATATATAGGTTTTATATTGACAACTATAAATAAAGTAAAATTTAAAAAATAAATAAGTAAAAACTTATGGGAATCTTAATTCACACCTGTTTTTAAATCATTTGACTGAAACACAGAAGCATTTTTACCAGCTTAGAACACTGATAGTAATTCTATAACCACTGCAGTAGCCATCTCTTTCTAATTCTCCAGACACAATTACTGTGCACCATGCTGGGTGAATACAAATTAACAAATGAAAAAGATACTGGAAAAGCATTAAATTATGTTTTGCCTGAACCTTTCCTGCAGGGGATGCTCTTGCTCTCCCTAGATTCTAAAAGCAGTTTGGGAAAATATGTGAAGATGGAGAATATGATTTTTACTTTTGTTCTTGGTAATTCAGATAGCTACAATTAAAGTTTGATTAATAAATTATCTGAAATAATTTTATGCCATATATCTATAAACTACTTTTAAGAAGGCTAGGTATTAGAAGAGGAAAAAAGTTATATTGTTTTTAGGTCTTTTATTCATTAAGCATTTTCAAGAGAACATAAGGTAAATGATAGCAAATTAGTAAATGTAATGGTGCTTTAATGGGGAAATGTCCCTTATAGGTATCCTCTGGCATATGTCTTTATTTATAATAACAGATATGAGTAACAGATAACTAGTAACTGAAAATGTATATTGGGAATTGTTGTTTGGGAGCTAGAATTGATGTAAGGGTTGTTAAGGATGAGAGAAAATAGAGAAAGAAATGAATCATTTTCTTTCTTTTCTTTAAACAAAATCAGATATCAGGATATTTCTTGACAGAAAATTATGAAGAACAAATAATCATAAAAGCAAAAAATTTTATATACACAGATAAATTCTTTTCATATTAAGTTACTAATATTAGTTGAAAATTTCTGAAATCCTCTTTAAAAAATAAATAACATCATAATCTCAGACAGAGAAATGAGAATTCATGAAGAATACATGGTTTTGTCAGCAAGGATAATGCCAAATATAATAATTCCTTCCCATAACACACTAATTCAAACAATTTACACACATGTGTATATATATATTAATAAATAATCTGCATATGTACATGTAAATGTGTAGCATGTATATATTTAACTACTATGTACATTTTTAAGTACTGAGAGATAAATTCTAAAGATTTCCTTGAGGAAACAAAAGACAAATGATTTGTCCATGATCAGACAACTATAACGTCTCAGTGCAGGATTGGAAACAATAACTCAATTACTCCAAACACTATGTTCTATATATTACACAATTGTGAAGTTATGAAAACAAAATAAAACATGGGTGATAAATCTGTGATTTTTAAAAAAAGATATTTTCAGAGGACTTTTTGATGGCTAAAGATTTACCTGGCTAAAAGAACTATATACTAAGAAGCTGAAAACAAACCAACAAACAAACAAAAAAACAAAAAAAAAAGAAGTTATGATATATTAGAAATGTGTCACAAGAGGTGGAGTCAAGATGGTGGCCTAGAAGGAGCAGAAGTTCAGACCTCTGAATACCCTTTCTTACTGATCACAAACTGAATGCTCCAAGGGGAGTGAAAATCAATCCTAATAACAAGACAGAGCCAAGGAACTCTTCTGCTGGACTCAATTCAAAAGGTACATCACCCCCAACCCCCCAAAAAAAGAGCCGGAATCTGAGAACACTCAAGGGGAAGGCAGAAGGAAGGTCCTAGGATCCCTCCCCCAACTAAAGAGCTAAGCCTCCAGGGGCAGCAGAAACCTCTGGGCAGGCAAAGGTGCTTGTCTGGAGGGTGTACCTTGCAAGCAGGGCTGTGTCAAACTCAGAGCATCAAACATAGATGGCAGGGAAGGAGCTGGAGAGGGAGCATAGAGTTGGCAGCCTGGTCAGAGCTGTGGAGATCCTCCATATTGCTTAATTCTTCCAGGAGGTTTTGCCCTCAGAGCAAATCCACTCCAACCCAGTTGAACTTAATCCCATCAAAAGTCTTCAGAGCTCAGGGAATCCCAGGCTCCAACACCACTCCTTCATTGACTGCCAGACTTTAATCCAATTAAAAGCCTCCAGAGGACAGGGAAGCTCAAACCCCCAAAAACCTCCCCCAGAGACTGCAAGGAGAGATCTTCTGTCAAAGCTCCAAGAGGGGAGACTGATGGAGTACTGAAAACCAAAAAATGAGAGGAGCAAGTGCACAAATACAGGGAGCAATGAAGGGCTAAATATGAGCAAACAACAGAAAAAGAAAAAAGAAATTCCAATAAACAACTTCTATACAGCAAATGAAATAAAGTGGGAGGGATCAGCAAACAATAAATCAGAAATACCAGGGAATTAGAATCAGGGTTTGGAAGAACTCAAAATGCAATTAAAAACACAATTAAGAGAGGCTGAAGACAATTGGAAAAAGAACTTAAAAACTAAGATAAGTCTTCTGGAAAAAGAGGCACTTGAACTAAAAAGAAAAAATGGTATCTTGAAAGCAAAAATCAACCAGCTGGAAAATGAGGCAAAGGGGATGAAAGTTGAGGTAAAGAAGATGAAGGATGACTTCCAAAGAAAATCACACCAAAAGGAAAAGGATGGCCAAAAAGCCAGGGATGAAAATCAGTCTTTAAGAACATGAATACAATAACTAGAATTAAGTGACCTCACAAGGCAGCAGGAAACTATAAAACAAAACCAAATGAATGAGAAAATTGAGGAAAATATGAAGCATATCATTCACAAAACAGAGGACATAGGAAATCATTTGAGGAGAGACAATTTAAGAATCATTGGTCTACCAGAAGACCATGACAAAAGAAAAAGCCTGGACATTATACTACAGGAAATTGTCCAAGAAAACTGCCCCAATATTCTAGAACAAGAGGGAAAAGTGGAGATTGAAAGAATCCACAGATCACCTCCTGTTCTTAATCCCCAACTGACAACACCCAGGAATGTTATAGCCAAATTCAAGAACTATCAGATCAAAGAAAAGATATCACAAGCTGCCAAGAAGAAGTCATTCAGATACCAAGGAACCACAGTGAGGATAACTCAGGATCTGACTGCATCCACACTGAAGGACCAAAAGGCATGGAATAATATGATATTCTGGAAAGCAAGGGAACTAGGTCTACAACCAAGAATCAACTACCCAGCAAAACTGACTATATTCTTACAGGGGAAAGTATGGTCATTCAACAAAATAGAAGAATTCCAAGAATTTGTAAAGAAAAGACCAGACTACAACAGAAAATTCAATGCCAAACCATAGAACTCAAGAGAATCATCAAAAGGTCATTAAAAAAGAGGGAAATCAGAAAAAAACAAAATAAACCAAAAAAAAAGCTTTTTTTAAAGACACAATAAGTTAAAATATTATATATCCCTATAATAAAAGAGGTCATTGATAACTCTTAAAAAATATTGCTATCACCTGGGCAGCTAGAAGAATTACACTTAGAGGGAACAGTGACACACTGTATAGGATGACAGGACATGACAAAATAGGTATATAGAAATATGCAGGCATAAGTACATATACATGTATACATATATATACACAACTAGAGCTTAAAAAGAGGTTAAAACTAAAATAAATGGGAAAAGAAACAAATGGGAGTAAATTTATATGTCACAAAGAAGCTCATGTTGGGAGAAGGGAGAACATCAATACACTAGAAGGGTAAATAAGTTGGAGATAGGAAATACTCAACTCTTATGTTCTTTAAAGTTGACCAAAAGAGGGAAACACAATCCAATTCATTGAGACAGAGAATAGATTTGCACCCTATAGGGGAGTAGAAGGGGTAAGAAACAGACTTGTGGGGAGGGAAGCAGTACAAGGGAGGGTGAGGGTGAGGGGATAGTTTTAGAATGACTGCAGGAAAAATAAGGGGGGGATAAGAAAGGAGGAGCCTAGAAAGGGAAGTAAAATAAAGGTAAGGATTAGGGGGATTGATTAAAAACAAACATTGGTGTAGAAGGAAATACTGAAAGAAGAAAAGGCTGGAACAGGAGCAGAAATCAATATGCTGGGAAATACACAGCTAGTAATCATAATTCTGGATGTGAATAGAATGAACACCCATAAAAAGCAAGCGAAAAGCAGAGTGAATTAGAATCAAAAATACTACTATATGTTGTTTACAATAAACACACATGAGGAAGGTAGATACACATGGGTTAAAGTAAAAGGATGGAGCAAAATCTATTGGGCATCAACTGATAAAAAGAAGGCAGGAGTCACAATAATGATATCTTACAAAGTCAAAGTAAAAAATGATCTCGTTAAAAGAGATAGGGAAGATAATTACATCCTGATAAAAGGCAGTATAGAAAGTGAGGAAATATCAGTACTCAACATATATTCACCAAATGGCAAAGCATCCAAATTTCTACAGGTTAAATTAGTGGAGCTCAAGGATGAAATAGATAGAAAAACTATACTAGTGGGAGACCTGAACCTTCCTCTATCTGATCTAGATAAATCAAACCAACAAATAATTAAGAAAGTGTTAAGAGAAGTGAATGAAATCTTAAAAAAATAGTTAGTAGATATGTGGAGAAAAATAAATAGGGACAAAAAGGAATACACATTCTTTTCAGAAGAACATGGTACATTCATAAAAATTAGGGCATAAAAACATTGCAAACGAGTGCAAAAGAGCAGAAATAATAAACACTTCCTTCACAGATCACAATGCAAAGAAAATGATAATGAGTAAGGGTAAATGAAGAGGCAAATCAAAAATTATTTGGAAATTAATCAATACAATTCTCCAAAACCGGTTAGGTAAAAAAAAAAAAACAAATCATAAGAAACAATAACTTCATTGAAGAAAATTACAATGATGAGATGTCCTTTCAAAACCTATCAGATGGAGCCAAAGCAGTACCAAAGGGGAAATTTATACCTTTGTGTTCATATATTAACAAATTAAGAAGGGCAGAAAGTCAATGAATTGGGCATGCACATAGTTTTTTAACTAGACAGTGAACAAATTAAAAATCCTCAGATGAAGACTAAATTAGAGATCATAAAAATCAAAGGAGAAATTAATAAAATTGAAAGTCAAAGAACTATTGATTTAATAAATAAGATTAGAAGCTGGTACTTTGAAGAAACAGATAAAATAGACAAAGTACTAGTCACTCTAAGAAAAATGAAAGAAGAAAACCAAATTTACAGTATCCAAGATGAAAAGAGAGACCTCACCTCTAATGAAGGGGAAATTAATGCAATCATTAAAAACTACTATGCCCAATTATATGGCAACAAACATGGCAATCTAGGTAATATGAATGAATACTTACAAAAATATAAATTACCTAGACTAACAGAGGAAGAAATAAATTACCTTAACAACCCCATATTAGAAAAAGAAATTGAACAAGTCATCAAAGAACTCCCTAAGTAAAAATCCCTATGTCCAGATGGATTCACAAATGTATTCTATCAAACATTCAAAGAACAGCTAATATCAATATTATACAAACTATTTGGCAGAATAAGTAAAGAAAGAGTTCTACCAAATTAATTTTATAACACAAACATGGTACTGATCCCAAAGTCAGACAAGTCAAAAACAGAGAAAGAAAACTATAGACCAATCTATTTAATGAATATAGATGCAAAAATCTCAAATAGCATACTAGCAGAAAAACTCCAGCAATTCATCACAAGGGTTCTTCACAGCTAGAATTCATACTATGAATACTAGGATGGTTCAATATTAGGAAAACCATGCACACAATTGACCATATTAACAAGCACACTGACAAAAATCACCTGATTCTCGGACTTCAGGTCAAGATGGCGGCTTAGACAGAGCTAAAGTTCAGATCTCAGAAAACCCTCCTTACCAATCACAAACTGTATGCTCCTAGGGCAGCAAAATTCAAAATGAACAACAGGATAGACCCCGGGAACCCTCCTCCTGGACCTGGATCAAAAGGTACGGCCCCCTCAAAAGACAGACCCCTAGATCATTCAGATGTAAGGGGTAGGCAGAAGGAAGGTCCCATGTCCCATCCCCCTAAACCCAGAGCACTGAGCCTGAGGCAGCAGCGGGAACCTCATGGCGGGCAAAAGGACCTCAGGGCCGGCTATTCTGAAGGCCGCATTTTGAAAACAACCTGAGTCAGTTGTGGGGGCACGCAACACAGAAGGCAGGGAAACAGAGAGAGACGGGGAGGGGGTCAGCCTGTAGCCCCCCCTCAGATGGATCCTTCCATCTGAGTTTCACAGAAGGTCCCTACGTCAGGGCACACTCAGCTCAACCCAGCTGAAGTTAATCTTATCAGGAGTCCTCAGAGCTCCGGGAAGCCATGACCCCTGCCCCCTCAGAATGCACAGTTCAGCAAAATCAATGAAATACCTTGCAGACAGTGCCAAGCTAGGCTCAGAGCGTGGAGGTAAGGCAAGGGAGTAGCATCGGGGGGAACTAGGAGAACAGTAACATCCCAAACACCAGAAAATTCCCAGCTTCCCCAGGAAGACAGAAGAGCAGTGGAGAACAGACAATTTGCCTGGGCCTAAAGCCTCTGAACACCAGACAGAGATAAGAAGAGTTAGTCCTCCCCACTCAGATAGAGATGGCAAACAGCACAGAAGCACAAAAGCCTCAAAACACCAAGAAAAACAAGAAGAAGTCGGCAACTTTGGACACATTTTATGGAGCAAAAATACAAAATACCGAGGAGATAGAAGAGGAAACACAAGCAAATGCACCGAAACATTTTAAAGGAAATGGAAACTCTCCACAAACACTTGAAGAATTTGAATCAGAAATTATAAAAAAGATAGAAGCCTTCTGACAGGGAAAGTAGGAAAAAATGCAAAAGGAATTCATGCAACTACAAAACCAGTTTGACCAAACTGAAAAGGAAAAACAGGCTTTAAAGGTCAGAATCACCAACTGGAAGACAACAGGCATGTAAAAGAGTAAGAATGAATAAATCAAAGCCAAAAAAGACCAAGAAATTAGAAGAGAACATAAAATATCTCACTGACAAGGTAATAGACTTGGAAAATAGAGGGAGAAGAGACAATTTAAGAATAATTGGACTACCAGAAAATCCAGAAATAAACAGCAAACTCGACATCGTAATACAAGATATAATCAAAGAAAATTGCCCAGAGATTCTAGAACAAGGGGGCAATACAGGCATTGAATGAGCTCAAAGACCACCCTCTACACTAAATCCCCAAAAGACAAATCCCAGGAAAGAATTGCCAAATTCCAAAGCATTCAAGCAAAAGAAAAAAAAATCTTATTAGCAGCCAGAAAAAGACAATTTATAATGGAATGCCAATCAGGGTCACACAAGACTTTGCAAGTTCCACTCTGAATGACCATAAGGCATGGAACATGATTTTCAGAAAGGCAAGAGAGCTGGGTCTTCAACCAAGAATCAGCTATCCATCAAAACTGACTATATATTTCCAAGGGAAAGTATGCACATTCAACAAAATAGAAGATTTCCAAGTTTTTGCAAAGAAAAGACCAGAGCTCTGTGGAAAGTTTGATATCAAAAAACAAAAAGCATGGAATACCTGAAAAGGTAAATATGAAGGAAACGGAAAAGGAGAAAATTGTTATCTTTTCTTTTATTCAAACTCTCTTCTATAAGCACTACATTTATATCAATCTATATATATTAATATGTGGAAAATATAATGTGTAAATAGGGGGAAAAGAAAGACCAAATAGAATAATCTTTCTCACACAAAGATTCACACGGGAAGTGGAGGGGAAGAAAACTCCTATAAGAAGGAGAGGAAGAGAGTTTTTACTTAAACCTTGCTCTTATGGAAATCAACTCTGAGAGGGAAGAACATCCAGATCCATAGGAATCTTGAATTCTATATTACCCAAAAAGGGTAGAAAGAAGGGATAACCAAAGGGTGTAGGGAGGGAGGGAACACAAAAAGGGAGGGAAAGAGAAGGGGGAGGGGGAGGGAACAAAAATGGAGGGACTAGAAAGAGAAACATATAAAGGGAGGGGACAAGGGTGACTGATTTAAAGTAAATCACTGGATTAAAATGTTAGACCTAAAGAAAGGTTAGAATTAGGGAAGGATATCAAAATGCCAGGGAGTCCACAAGTGACAATCATAACTTTGAATGTGAATGGGATGAATGCACCCATAAAACATAGATGGATAGCTGAGTGGATTAGAATCCAAAACCCTACCATATGTTGCCTTCACGAAACACACATGAGGCAGGTAAACACCCATAAGGTCAGAATTAAACGATGGAGTAAGACATTCTGGGCCTCAATGTATAGAAAGAAGGTAGGAGTGGTAATCATGATATCTGAGAAGGCCAAAGCAAAAATAGACCTGATTAAAAGGGATAGGGAAGGTAATTACATTCTATTAAAAGGGACTTTTGATAATGAGGAAATCTCACTAATCAACATGTATGCACCAAATAATATAGCACCCAAATTTCTAATGGAGAAACAAGGATAATTGAAGGAAGAAATAGACAGTAAAACCATATTAGTGGGAGATTTGAACCAACCATTATCAAATTTAGATAAATTAAATCAAAAAATAAACTAGAAAGAGGTAAAAGAAGTGAATGAAATCTTAGAAAAATTAGAGCAAATAGGCATATGGAGAAAAATAAATAGGGACAAAAAGGAATACACCTTCTCAGCACCACATGGCACATTCACAAAGATTGACCATACACTAGGTCATAGAAACATAGCATATAAATGCAGAAAAGCAGAAATAATAAATGCAGCCTTTTCAGATCACAAGGCAATAAAAATAACGATCAGTAAATGTACATGGAAAACCAAATCAAAAACTAATTGGAAATTGAAAAATATGATACTCCAAAATCATTTAGTTAGAGAAGAAATCATAGAAACAATTAATTATTTCATTGAGGAAAATGACAACAGCAAGACATCCTATCAAAGCTTTTGGGATGCACCCAAAACAGAAATCAGAAGTAAATTCATATCCCTGAGTGCATATATTAACAAACTAGGAAGAGCAGAGATCAATTAATTGGAAATGCAAACAAAAAAATTCAAAAGTGAACTATTTAAAACCCCCCAGAAGAAAAACCAAGTAGAGATCCTAAAAATTAAGGGAGATATTAATAAAATCAAAAGTGATAGAACTATTGAGCTAATAAACCAGACTAGAAGCTGGTACTTTGAAAAAAGCAAACAAAATAGACAAAGTCCTGGTCAATCAAATTAAAAAAAGGAAAGAAGAAAAGCAAATTAACAGCATCAAGGATGAAAAGGGGGACATCACCTCCAATAAAGAGGAAATCAAGGTAATCATTAAAAATTACTTTGCCCAAATATATGGCAATAAATACACCAATTTAGGTGATATGGATAAATATATACAAAAATACAAACAGACAAGACTAACTGAAGAAGAAATAGAATTCTTAAATAAACCCATGTCAGAAAATGAAATCCAACAGGCCATCAAAGAACTTCCTGAGAAAAAATCCCCAGGGCCTGATGGATTCTCCAGTGAATTCTATCAAACATTCAGAGAACAGTTAATCCCAAATCTATACAAACTATTTGACATAATAAGCAAAGAGTGAGTTGTTCCAAAATTCTTTTATGTCACAAACATGGTTCTGATGCCAAAGCCAGGCAGGCCAAAAACAGAGAAAGAAAATTATAGACCAATCTCCCTAATGAATATAGATGCAAAAATCTTAAATAAGATACTAGCAAAAAGACTCCAGCAAGTGATCAGAAGGGTCATCCTCCATGATCAAGTAGGATTTATTCCAGGGATTTAGGGCTGGTTCAATATTAGGAAAACTATCCACACAATCGACCATATCAAAAAGGAAACCAATAGAAATCACATGATTATATCAATAGACGCAGAAAAAGCCTTTGATAAAATACAATATCCATTCCTACTAAAAACACTAGAAAGCATAGGAATAGAAGGGTCATTCCTAAAAATAATAAACAGTATATATCTAAAACCATCAGCTAATATCATCTGCAATGGGGATAAATTAGATGCATTCTCAATAAGATCAGGAGTGAAACAAGGATGCCCATTATCACCTCTCCTATTTGACATTGTACTCGAAACACTAGCAGTAACAATTAGAGAAGAAAAAGAAATTGAATGCATTAAAATTGGCAAGGAGGAGACCAAGTTATCACTCTTTCCAGATTACATGATGGTCTACTTAAAGAATCCTAGAGATTCAACCAAAAAAGCTAATTGAAATAATCAACAACTTTAGCAAAGTTGCAGGATACAAAATAAACCCACATAAGTTATCAGCATTTCTATATATTTCCAACACAGCTCAGCAGCAAAAACTAGAAAGAGAAATCCCATTCAAAATCACCTTAGACAAAATAAAATACCTAGGAATCTATCTCTCGAGACAAACACAGAAACTATATAAACACAACTACAAAACACTCTCCACACAACTAAAACTAGACTTGAGCAATTGGAAAAACATTAACTGCGCATGGGTAGGACGAGCCAATATAATAAAAATGAATATCCTACCCAAAATTATCTATCCATTTAGTGTCATAACCATTGAACTTCTAAAAAATTTCTTTACTGATTTAGAAAAAAAACATAACAAAGTTCATTTGGAATAACAAAGGATCAAGGATATCCAGGGAAATAATGAAAAAAAATACAAAGTAGGGGGGCCTTGCAGTCCCAGATCTCACACTATATTACAAAGCAGCAGTAATCAAAACAATTTGGTACTAAGAGACAGAAAGGAGGATGAGTGGAATAGACTTGGGGCAAGTGACCTCAGCAAGACAGTATATGATAAACCCAAAGATCCCAGCTTTTGGGACAAAAATCTACTATTCGATAAAAACTGCTGGGAAAATTGGAAGACAGTGTGGGAGAGAGTAGGTTTGGATCCACACCTCACACTCTACACCAAGATAAATTCAAAATGGGTGAATGACTTGAACATAACGAAGGAAACTATAAATAAATTAGACGAACACAGAATAGTATACATGTCAGACCTTTGGGAAGGGATAGACTTTAAAACCAAGCAAGACATAGAAATAGTCACAAAATGTAAAATAAATAATTTCGGCTACATCAAATTAAAAAGCTTTTGTACAAACAAAATCAATATAACTATAATCAGAAGAGAAGCCACACATTGGGAAACAATCTTCATAAAAACCTCTGACAAATGTTTAATTACTCAAATTTACAAGACTTAAATCAATTTTATAAAAAATCAAGCCATTCTCCAATTTATAAATGGGCAAGGGACATGAATAGGCAGTTCTCAGATAAAGAAATCAAAAGTATTAATAAGCAGAAGAAAAGTGTTCTACATCTTTTATAATCAGAGAGATTCAAATCAAAACAACTCTGAGGTATCACCTCACACCTAGCAGATTCACTAACATGACAGCAGAGGAAATCAGTGAATGCTGGAGGTGATGTGGCAAAGTAGGGACATTAATTCATTGCTGTTGGAGTTGTCAGTTGATCCAACCATTCTGGAGGCAATTTGGAACTATGCCCAAAGGATGATAAAAGACTGTCTGCCCTTTGATCTAGCCATAGCACTACTGGATTTGTACCGCAAAGAGATAATAAGGAAAAAGACTTGTACAAGAATATTCATAGCTGCACTTTTTGTGGTGGCCAAAAATTGGAAAATGAGTGGATGCCCTTCAATTGGGGAATGGATGAACAAATTGTGGTATATGTTGGTGATGGAATACTATTGTGCTAAAAGGAATAATAAGGTGGAGGAATTCCATGGAGACTGGGACAACCTCCAGGAAGTGATGCAGAGCGAAAGGAGCAGAACCAGGAAAACATTGTACACAGAGACTAATACACTGTGATACAATCGAAAGTAATGGACTTCTCCATTAGGGTCAATGCAATGTCCCTGAACAACTTGCAGGGATCTAAAAAACACTATCCCCAATCAGAGGATAAACTGTGGGAATAAAAACACGGATGAAAAGCAACTGCTTGACAACCGGGGCTAAGTGGATATGACTTAGGAGAGACTCTAAATGAACACTGTAATGCAAAGCAATTAAGAATTATTTTAGAACACAATGCCCAAGATGGTCAGATATGGACCTTGAAGAATTTCGAAAAACAGCTATATATGTTTTTAAGGGAAACAAGGAAAAGGAGGAAGAAAATAATGATGACATAGAGGAAATAAAGAAAAAAATGAGATATTTAATAGATAGGATGACTAAATTAGAAAGTAGGCATGATAATGAACCAACGACAATTGCCCCTCTCCAGAAATCTAATTATCAATCCATTACTTGCCACTTCTGTGAGAAGAAGGACCACAAAATGATGGAATGTAGAACCTTTCTTAAGATGTTTGGAAGGAATACACAGTTTAATAATAGTTTTAGAAATAATAACTATAGAAATTATGATAATGGTTATAGAAACCAGAATTCTAGAAATTATAATAATGACTATGGAAATAACTATAATGAATATAGAAATAAGAACTTTAGAAACCAGAATTATAGAAATAGGAATTGGGAAATTAATGACAATGCTCAAATTGAAGAAAATTATAATGATAATGAACAACAATATATGAGAAATGGCGCTCGTCCAAAAAATACTCGAGATACTAATGACCCTCAGAGAGGTGCCCTTCAGGGGGGTGCCCAAGGAATATCCCAAACACAATGATGGTGTCCGAGGGGGGCTGGGGCACAGGAATCAGAGGATACAACCTTTGATTTCCCAGACCCTGATGTCCTACTACCCGTTGTCCCTATCCACTGTCCTCCCCATACTAATGAACCCCATGTTACCTTAAAGGTGGGTAACACCTATTATGATTGTCTATTAGACACCGGAGCTTCCTGGTCTGTATTAAAGAGAACACCTGATTTACAATGTTATTCTATTGGCTCAGAGAATGTAATGGGAGTATCAGGAATAACCCAAAGAGTTAAAAGACTTCCTCCTAGAATGGTGTCTGTAGGACCCCTAGAGGTACAACACTCCGTCCTTTTGATGCCTGACTCCCCTTTAAATTTACTGGGGAGGGACCTTCTATGCAAACTCAGAGCCACAATAACCTGCTCCCCAGATGGCTCATTATCATTAGAAGTACCAGAGGAATCTTTAAATTTACTCCCTGTACTTCTCTCGGAAAACCAGGAGGCAAGAGAGCCTTCCATTTTTTAAATACCTAAAAATATACCGGAGTCTCTTTGGGCCACATCTTCTTCTGATGTAGGCTTACTTAAATCTGCTGTTCCTGTGCAGATAAAAACTAAATCTAGCCCACCTCCTTCTATCCCTCAGTATCCCCTCTCAAAGGAGGCAATTGAGGGTATTACACCAGTTATTAACTCATTAATAGAACAGGGAATAATAATCCCTTGCAAATCTGAATACAACACGCCCATCCTGCCAATTAAAAAACCAAAAAAAGGGCCCGATGGCAAGCACATCTATAGATTTTTACAGGATCTAAGGGCAGTGAATAATCACGTATTGACTCCGATAGAGGGAGTCATTTTACCGATTCTGTCTTAAATCAAATATATTCTTGCTTGGGGATAACTCCAAAATTCCATGTTCCATATCAACCCCAGAGCTCAGGCCAAGTGGAGAGGATGAATAAAGAACTTAAGACTATGATTGGCAAATTATGCACTGAGACCCATTTAAAATGGCCTGAAATTCTCCCTCTGGCCCTATTTTATCTTAGAAGCAGGCCTAGAGGAGACTTACATATTTCACCATTTGAGATGCTTTTTGGACATCCGCCTATACAGGCTAAGCCTTTCTCCCCGGCTTATACATCGCTATTAGGGGAAGATATTACTATTGCTTCCTATATACAGGAGTTACAGCACAAACTACGTGAACTTCATGAATCCAGAGCTGCAGTACAAGCTGGACCATTAGACTTTTCTCTGCATGACCTGAACCCAGGAGATAAAGTTTATATCAAGAATTTCAAGCAAACTGGAGCAACTGAACCTTCATGGGAAGGACCATTCCAAATATTATTAACTACTCCAACATCTATAAAGATTGGAGAAAGAGACTCTTGGATTCACTGCTCACATGTGAAGAAAGCATCTTCTGCTGAGACTGATTGACTCTATCCTATCATATGAATTGTGACTCTATCTTATCATATGAATTGGAGATAATAATCCATAGACAAATGGATGCTGTTTTTTTAAGAATATATTGAATTACTGATTTTTTTCTTTTTTTTCTTATTTCTTTTCTTTTATTTTTTTATCAGAATATTTGATTTTTTTCTCATTTTTTGTACTGAAGGTACACATAATTAATATTAATATTATTTTTCTCTGCAGTAATACAAGTTAATATATATACTCTTGCTATAATATCAATATATGCCTAAAAGCTTTAAACTATGGGAACCTGCCATTTATTGATAAAATATTATAGGACTGTGATTAATGTTTGTGTCTGATTCCAGGAAAAGGGATAAAAACAAGGAGCACAGACTAAACCTGAATAGTGCCAATAGAGCACACAAGAAATATTAAAGTGAGATTCGAGGTTGAGACGCTTAACTTATGTTTAAGTTGTAGGACTTCCTTGTATCTACACTCTTTTCGAAGTACTCAAACAAGTACAAAGCTTGACTATCATGCTGGCTCCCTATATCCCTGAGGAAAAAATCAGACAAGGGAATGACATTTTCCCATCAAAATAGAATTCTAATTCTTTTCTACTTATATTATGGCAACTTCCTGTAGTCTTGGCTACAAATGGCTAAGTGAAATATTACTGCATTCTGTCCTACAGTATGAATGTCCTACAGTATGGATAGAAATTACTTTAAACTGGACCTATACAAGGTCTATTTTGAATTTTTCTTATGTTTTTGATTATTTTTCTATTCTTTTGATAATTGACACATACACCCCCATAACTGAACATTGCATTCTGAGCTAAACTTGATATTTTTTTTTAATACTTACTTCAGGGGGGGTTGTATTTTAATTTAAAATCTAAGAATTTTTGAATTTTCTTTTGTTGTTTGAGATTGTATTTTATAAAAATCCAAGAATTTTGTTTAAGATTTTACTTTTTAAAAAAATTCAGATTTTGATTGTGTTTGAGAAAAGATCTTCAAGAAAGAATCTTGAAACTTTTATATCTAGAGAATGAACTGTTGCAGAAAGATGCCAAAAACCTACACTTCATCAAGAAGATCAAGAATGAATTTTGGATGGGATTGATTGGACTGAACTTTTGATTGAACATTTATTGTAACTGTACACATTTATGCCAAAAGGGACTGCCCCTAATTTAGCTTTCTGTCAATGCGCCTAGCAAACATTGGTTTTGCTTTCTTTTCTTTTCTATTTCCTCTCTCACTATTCTAATTTCTCTTAGAAAATTGAATATTGTGTATATCTTTAGTTAGAAGTGAATTTAGAACTACAAATTGATTATGTTAAATGATCAATGGGGAGACTAGTCTCCCAATGATCATCAGGGGGGATTGTAAACCTCAAAATTTCTTAGACTTATAAATGTTGGAAATTTCACCATTGAGAAATTTCATACTTGAAAAATTTCCTATTGATAGTGGGTCTTGGCTATTGGAATGTGAACCCCATTGGCATGAGAGTTTCCTCCTCCTCCCTTCTTAAGATTACTTTAGGACAGAAACCTTTTGCTGAACAATGGAAAGGACTTTGACCTATGCTTAAGCATAGAACAGGAATTTCTTTGAGTCATGATTGATTTTAGAATTGATACAATGGAGATACTTGGAATCAATCTCCACCCTACTCAGTCCTAACAGGATTTAGGAAGGGCTGCAGCATAGATCAAAATTTAATTATTCCAATCTCTACCCTACTCAGGTTAACAGGATTTAGGAAGGGCTGTAGCAAAGGATCAAAGATTTAATTATTTGAAAATATGACCTTCAACAGACATGTGCAAAGCCAGAGACCTCTGGGTGGTCCTGGGTTAAGCTAGAGCCTCCATTGGCACAGGGAAATTGATGGACAGTGATTGGTAGATGTGAGAACTGAGGGGAGGCAACTTGGATGGTTTCCTTAAAGAGAGAGGGGTCTGAAGACTCGGGGGGTGGTGGTTGAGGAGTTTGTCTGAGTGGTTGGAGTGTGCTCTGAGAAGCTTGCTCTGAAGGAAGCTGAAGGTGGGGGCCTCTGAGACTGTTTCTCCATTTTGGTCACGTGAGTGATAGGGACTGATCTCTTTTCTTTGCCACAGCTATCTAAAGGCTTGGGATTTTTGGCCCAGCCTAAACAGAAGGGGTATTTAAGCCCTATTCCCTTCTCTCCCTTTTCTCTCTCTCTATCTCTAATTCCTTTCTTCCTCCTATTGTAATTAAACTCCATAAAAGATTGACTGCTGATTTGAGTTTTCATTTAGGAATTACATAGCTGAATTCCTTGGCGACCTTAAATTAATATATATCAGTCTTTTAAAGTGATTTCCTTGTCACAGTACTGGGTAAGAGACAGAAAGGAGGGTCAGTGGAATAGACTTGGGGTAAATCACCTCAGCAAGACAGTCTATGATAAACCCAAAGATCTCAGTTTTTGGGACCAAAACACAGTATTGGATAAAAACTGATGAGAAAATTGGAAGACAGTATGAGAGAGATTATGTTTGGATCCACATCTCACACCCTGCACCAAGATAAACTCAGAATGGGTGAATGACCTGAATTTAAAGAAGGAAACTCTAAACAACTTCACCATACACAGAATAGTATATTTGTCAGATCTTTGGGAAAGGAAAGACTTCAAAACCAAGCAAGAGCTAGGAAAAAAAAACACAAAATGTAAAATCAATCATTTTTATTTCATCAAATTGAAAACTTCTTGTATAAACAAAACGAATGCATCCAAAATTAGAAGGGAAGCAACAAATTGGGAAACAATCTTCATTATAAAAAACTCTGAGAAAGTCTAATTACTCAAATTCATAAGGATTTTTTGTACCTGTTATACAAAAAATCAAGCCATTCTCCATTTGATAAATGGGCAGGGGACATGAATAGGCATTTTTCAGTTAAAGAAATCAAAACTATTAATAAGCACAAGAAAAGTGTTCCAAATATCTTATAATCAGAGAAAATCAAAACAACTGGGGTATCACCTCACACCTAACAGATTGGCTAACATGACAGCTGTAAAAAATAGACTCGAATACAGGACTACAATCCCCATGAGCCTTTGCTTCACTTCCAAGATCGAGAAGGTATTTAAGCTGATTCAAAGGCTTTTGAGGGGCTCGCTATTTTGGACTTCCATTTTGGAGCAGATGTGGCTTTTTTTTCATAATGTAGGTGAGGTTGTGTCTAGGCTTCTCTATGTCCTGAACACGTGTCTCTTATCCTGTATTTTCTTTAATCCTTAATCTTCAATAAACCTCTAAAAAAATATAATACTCCTTGCAGAGAGAAACTAATTTCTACCTGCCTCTACCTGCCTCGGTCTCCCTGTCTCCCCTAAATTTTAATCTTTACAATTTGGTGACCTAATGGGGAAAAAAACCTCAATCTTCTGATTTCTTTTCTGATCTTTAGTTCAACTTTTAATATCTAATGCCTAGAAAAAAATTTTTTGAGCCATATCTCTCTGGCCAAGGTTTTCTACCCTTGCAAAGCTGCTACAAGCTCCAGACCTGTTGAGTTTGCTGCCCACCCCACCTGGCTCGGCCCATCGCTTCCTGCCTGCAGCCTGCAGCCCTGATCGTCCTCACCTGGTACCTGGTCCTGGCCTTGCCCACCCCTGCAGCTGCTCCAGCTCCAGCTCCTGGCCTCTCACAGGCCCGCTGCCTGCCTATTTCTGCGCCTCAGACCCACGAGCGGGACACCAGCCGGCTCATCACCCAGATCCTTGGAGCAGATTCATTCATCGCTCAGGACTCATTGAGACCAGCTGGTAACAGTATTGGCCACTTGGGCTGAGGGGAGAGAAGAGAGGGAAAGGAGAATGGGCAATTTTCCCTTAGGCTAAGCCTGCAGGTGGATGGGCATATTGGCCACAGGGGTATCAGAGCAGGGGAGAGAGAAAAGGGAGAGGAGAAGAAACAGATTTTTTCAAACAGAAACTTAAAAAGCAATGGGCTGTGTAAAAAGATACTTTTTGACTGTTCTGGTAATTTCATTGATTTCACCTGTGTGCCAGAAGAAACATTCAGCCCAAAGATTCAACTTTGAATTTGCAAATTCAAAGCCAGGCCCAGAGACGGGACGTCTCTAGTTAAAATCTGGCCTCGGATGCTTCCCAGCTATGGGGCCCTGGATGGGTCCCTTGAACCCCATAGCCTAGCCTTTACTACTCTCCCTTCGGACAATAGACATTTAAATGGATAATTAAAAACAAACAAACCAAAAAAAAAAAAAACCAAGGAACTTTGAAGAGACTAAAGGCTATATTTTGAGGCATTTCAGACTCTGATGGTTTATAAAAATCTCTGTATTCTATTGCATTTTTTGTTATGGTTTAACTTTGTGATTTTAAGTTCATATATTACTGGATTCAATATTATTTTGCTTGAACTGAAGGTAGATTGAATTTATTTTGAATGTACTGAGTTTTGAAATTCTGTTGTTTTTCCCCTATAACTATTGAACAAATATTATTGTGAATAAGCCCATATATGAAAAAATAGCTTTTTCTATTTTGCTGAGGATAGATGGACTTCAGAACTGGTTATAATTGTATTAACAACCTTTGGAAATTTTAATGTGCTAAATACCTCAAATGATTTGATTTTAAGGGTTTTTTAAAATATGATTTTTGGAATTTTTTTTAACAATCTGCTTATTTTTGCCTGCCTCTACCACAAGGTAAGGACAATTGTAGCTGAAGTGAAATTCATTTTATAAACCCCAACCTTCCCACATGTGAATGGAAGTTGGGCAGTTAATCTCAGGGCATTTGTATCCCTATAAGCCTCCAAGAAAAAGGGACACCCCTTTATTTATACTATTCAGCTCACTATTTTACTTCTACCAGGATGCTATATAGATTTCTTGATTATGTTCTTAACCCTAGATGAGTTTTACTTTGTTTAAAAAAATATGTTTAAATACCAAGGTTGAAGGATTGCTATGTTTGTAAAAATTGTGACAAATGTCCATCAATTCATAGGTTTTAAAAATGTCATACAGCAACTTATGTGAAATATGAAAGTGTGTTTGTTTGCTATTGTAATTAATTGGGCTATTGAGAATTTTGGGGATTTTGATATTTACATATTTGTACTACTGTATTTTTAAAAATGAAAAAATTGTTAACCTTGTTCAATTCATTTGCCTTCTACTCACAGTGAGCATGGCCAGATATTAAGAGGAAATGGATCTCATTTTTGGTGAGAAATCCTTGCATTTTATATTTTCTTAGCTGACACAGAGTGTCAATGATTATAAGCTATATTTTTGAATTTTTAAAGCTCTTTTATTATTATATTTTTCTTGCATGTGCAATATACGTTTTCATTTTTTTTATTTTTTCTCTCCTTTTTATATTTGAAGCACATGTCACCAGCATTAAGATTTTCTTTAACTTTTTGACTTTTCAGTGCTACAAGTTTGAAATACATTTGCTAATGCATAACCCTAAAAGGCTTGTGACTATAAAAACGATGCCACTAATTATTTAAATAAATTATGGGACTTTGCTTAATGATTCTGTCTGATTCCAGGACAAGATATACACACGAGAGCCATTGCACAAAGCCAAAGAAAAGCAAATCCAGGATGGATTGATGCACTTCTAGGCCAATACAAAGGTCTTGAACCTAGTGTGAAGACTCGAGGTTACTATGTTTAACATGTGTTAAGACACAGGCTTTCCTTGTGTCCACACTCACTCTGAAGATACTCACAGACAAGTATCCCCAAAACCTTGGCTCCTATAATCTGGTCCCTTCCTTTTCTGCCTCTCATAGTGTGGTACCTTTCTGTAGTCCTGGCTATTGACTGGGTAAATGCATCATTACTTAGATCATATTGATTGGGCCCTGATTGAAGGACCTGTTATAGATTTATTTTTCTTCTACTTGGAATTTTTACGCATAAGACTTTGATAGTCTATATTTTCATCCAGAGATTTTTCTTTTCTTTTTGATTTTTCTGATGTCTTTTTAATATCTCTTGCCAATTGATTCATATACCTCATACCTCAGCCATGCATCCCTAAGTGAGCTTTTTTTTTTAAACCACCCTCTTAACGGGGGGAATGTAAAAAAATATCATTATTTAAATTGCAAAGTTTAAATTCCTTTTGAGAAGAATTTTAGGTAAAGAAGATGCTACTTCCCCGAATCCAGAACTGAACTGTTGGAGAAGCCATCATGAAGAAGCCTCCAGACCACAAGCTGCACAAAAATGGACTTTGGGTGTGGTTGATTGAACATTTATTTGTACGTATACTTTCATGCCAAAGGGGACTGCCCCCTAACTGGCTTTTTGTCAATGCTTTCGGCAATTATTGGTTTTATTCTTTTTTTTGCTCTCTCTCTCTCTCTTATCCTCAAATTATTGTAATCTTTAAATTGATTATGTTTTCATGATCCTTTGGGAAAAAAATAAATTTTTTTGCAAACGATCAAAAGGAGGAATGTAAAAAATAGACTTGAATACAGGACTACAATCCCCATGAGCCTTTGCTTCACTTCCCCAAAATGCCTTGTAATCTCACCTGGGCCAAGATCGAGAAGGTATTTAAGCTGATTCAAAGGCTTTTGAGGGGCTCGCTTTTTTGGACTTCCATTTTGGAGCAGATGTGGCTTTTTTTTCATAATGTAGGTGAGGTTGTGTCTAGGCCTCTCTATGTCCTGGACACGTGTCTCTTATCCTGTATTTTCTTTAATCCTTAATCTTCAATAAACCTCTAAAAAAATATAATACTCCTTGCGGAGAGAAACTAATTTCTACCTGCCTCAGTCTCCCCGTCTCCCCTAAAATTTAATCTTTACACAGCAAAGGAACGTAATGAATGCTGGAGGTAATGTGGAAAAATTAGGATATTAATGCATTGCTGGTGGAGTTGTGAATTGATCCAACCATTCTGGAGGGCAATTTGGAACTATGCCTAAAAGGTGATAAAAGACTGTCTGCCCTTTGATTCAACCATAGCACCGATGGGTTTGTAACCCAAAGAGGTAATAAGGAAAAATGCATGTACAAAAATATTCTGAGCTGAGCTTTCATTTTGTGGCAAAAAATTAGAAAATGAGGGGATGCCCTTCATTTGCGGAATGGCTGAACAAATTGTGGTATATGTTGGTGATGGAATACTATTGTGCTAAAAGGAATAATAAAGTGGAGGAATTCCATGGGGACTGGAACAACCTTCAGGAATTGATGCAGAGTGAGAGGAGCAGAACCTGGAAAATATTGTACACAGAGACTGATACACTGTGTTACAATCAATTGTAATGGACTTCTCCATTAGTGGAAATGCAATGACCCTGAACAACTTGGAGGAATCTCCAAGAAAAATTGTTCTACTGTGTACTACTGTACACATCCAGAGGAAACACTGTGAAAGTAAAAACATTGAAGAGAAATAACTGCTTGAATACATGGATTGAAGGGATATGGTTGGGGATGTAGACTCTAAATTTACATTCAATTGTAAACAAAAACATGGAAATAGTTTCTGATCATGGACACAAGTAATACCCAATGAAATTTTTTGTTAACTGTGAGAATGGCGTTTGGAGGGAAGGTGAGGGAAATAATGTGATTATTGTAACCAAGGAATAATGTTCTAAATTGTCTCAATAAACTAATTCAAATGGGAAAAAAAGAAATGTGTCACAAGACATGTCAGAATATAATTGTGATATTAATTTCTAAAATGGGAGAAATAGCAGATTTTTTAAAGTATTGAAAAGGAAATTGGATATTAATTCTTCCTAAAATTTTGGAATGAATTACCAAAATACATGTTGTGAATGTTTAGAAAGGAAATAGATGTCTAATATGATCTAGCATAAGTTCATTAAAGGAAAATCATAACAAATTAATCTAATAATTTTAACAGTTTTTTTCAGCTAATAGAATCAGAAAAATTGCATAAATATATTATTTTTCAATATTTGGAAATCTATGTCCAATTTCTAACAATACAAAGCATTTCCAAATTGGCAAATGGCAGAATGGTATGAACAGGCAATTCTCAGAAGAAGAAATTAAAAATATCTTTAGTTATATAATAGAGTGTTCCAAATCATTATTAATTAGAGAAATACTAATTAAAAACACTGATGTATCACTGTACATCTTTAAGACTGAATAATATGACAAAAAAGAGAAATATTGGAAAAGATGTGGTAAAACTGAGCTAGTAATAACACTGTTGGTTGGTAGAGCTGTTAACTGATACAACCATTATGGAGAACAATGTGGCACTATGCCTAAAGGGCCAAAAAATGCATATACTCCTTGACTGCTATTAGGTCTGTATCCCAAATAGATCAAAGATGGGAGTGAGTGATGATTTTTATAAAAAAAAATTTATAGCAATTTATTTTATGATGGCAAAAAACTGGAAACTGAAACGTCCATTAATTGAGGAATGGCTCAGAAAGTTGTGGAATATTATTATAAAAGAGCACTATTATGAATTGTGAAGTAACAAACAGCACAATGAAAAACCCTGAAAAAGTTATGTAAATTAAAATATAAATTATTATTATTTTGATAAAATATAAATTGCCTAGGTTAAAAAAAGAGGGAAATGAATATTTAAATAATTCAGTATTGGAAAAACGAAATTGAACTAGCCATCAAGGAATTCTCTGAGGAAAAAAAAAATCATCCCCAGAGTCAGATGGGTTCAAAAGTGAATTATATCAAACATTTAAAGAACACCTAATCCCAATACTTTACAAACTATTTGACAAAATAAGCAAACTAGGTCTCTTACCAAAACGTTTTTATGACACAAATATGGTACTTATTCCAAAGCCAGTAGACCAAAAAACTTAGAGAGAAATCTACAGACCAATCTCCTTAATGAACATAGATACAAAAATCTTAAATAAAATACTAGCCAAAAGACTACAGCAAATTATCATGAGGATTTTTCACTCTGATGAGGGGGATTTAAACTAGGAATTCAAGGATGGTTCAATATTAGGAAAACCATCTGCATAATTGGCAATATTAACAGCCAAAGTATTGGAAATCACATGATTTTTTCAATATGTGCAGAAAAAGCCTTTGAGAAACCCATTCCTATTGAAAATAGTAAAAAGCATAGGAATAAAACAGCCTTTCCTCAAAATAATAAGCAGTATTTATTTAAAAACCATCAACAAGTATCATATGCAATGGAGATAAGTCAAAGCCTTCCCAATAAGATCAGGAGTGAAGCAGGGATGCCCATTATCACCACTACTATTTATTAACTACCAGAAATGCTAAAAATAGCAATTAGAGAAGAACAAGAAATTGAAGGGATCAAAGTAGACAATGAGAAAAAAACTATCACTCTTTGCAGATGATATGATAGTATACCTAAAGAAGCTTAGAAAATCAACTAAAAAGCTAGTGGAGATAATAACTTTAGCAAAGTTGCAAGGTACAAAATACACCCATAAATCATCAGCATATATATACATATATATGTATATATATATATATATATATATATCAACAAAACTCAGAAGCAAGAGTTAGAAGAAATTCCATTTAAAATCATTCTAGACAACATATTGGGAATCAATTTGCCAAGATAAGCTTAGGAATTACATGAACAGAACTACAAAACAAATAAAATAGACATAAACAACTAAAAATATAATGAAAATGACAAATCTCTCTTCTTTAATTTACTTATTCAGTGCTGTACCAAAAATATTTTTATAGAATTAGACAAAAGTTAACAAAGTTCATCTGGAAAACAAAAGATCAGTAATATCAAATGAACTAATTTAAAAAATGTGAAGGAGGTGGCCAAGCAGTACCATATCTTAAACTGTTTATAAGGTGGTGATCATCAAAACAATATGATACTGGTTAAGAAATAGAAGGGCAGATCAATGGAATAGACTAGGGGAAAATGATCTCAACAAGTTGGTGTTTGATAAACCCAAAGACCCCAGATTTGGGGACAAGAACCCCTGTTTTACAAAATCTTTTGGGAAAATTGGAAAACAGCATGGGGAAAATTAGGTTTAGATCAACATCTTACACCTTATACTGAAATGAATTCAAAATGGTGTTAATAGAATTTTTCTTAATTTCTTCCCTTTTCTCTTTAAGGGCAAAGGGAACAAAAAGATTTCTGAGTAAGAGAACCACTGCTTTGCAAGGTGTCAGTTGCTGAGAATTGGAGGGGTGTGGCTAAGAGTTGGTTAGTATGTTTCAGGCAGTTGGAAAAGGACTTTTTTCTCTGGGTCACCTGTAGCAGCAGTTTCTGGCTCCCTCTGAGAGCAGTTTCTAGGCACTCTCTCTGAGCCAGAAAAAATTTTTTCTTAGGTCTTAACCACCTTATTGATGATTGAGTATTTTGTGTAGATAGGTACATAAATAGTGGATAAATTATTAGATACAGAGTAAATAAGTAGGCTGGGCGTTCCCTGGCAAAAGAAACTGCCCTTAAAGGCAGATAAATTTAGGGATTTTTAAGAAATTTTTTTGTTAGGATTGGGATCTTGGATATAGTTATAAATTATTAAAAGATTACTCTCACTTTGCTCCTTTCTATTTCCTATCTGTACTTTCCTAATAATAAACTAAGTGTTGTTTAAGAAACTGCTCTCTTGACTTTGTTCAAACTCCTACCCAAAAACGTTTTAACCTTCACAATGGGTAACATAAAGAGGGAAATAATAAGTAAATTAGGTGAACATTAAATAGTATACCAGTCAGATCTATGGGAAAGGAAAGAATCAAAACAAAGTAAGAGACAGAGAACATTATAAAATGTAAAGTGAATAATTTCAATTATACTAAATTAAAAAGATTTTTTACAAAAAAGAAAAAACAAAAACATCCAAAATCAGAAGGGAGGTAACAAGCTGGGGAGGAAATTACAACAAGAATCACTGACAGAGGTCTAATTTCTCAAATTTATAAGGAACTAAGTCAAATGTACAATAAATCAAGTTGTTCCTCAGTTGACAAATGGTCAAAGGACATGAATAAACAGTTTTCATATAAATAAATCAAAACTATTAATAAGCACATGAAAAAGTGTTTTAAATCTCTTATAATCAGAGAAATGCAAATCAAAACAACTTTGAGGTACCACCTTGCATGTAGCAGATTGACCAATAAAACAGTAAAGGAAAATAAGAAATTTTGGAGGGGTTGTGGCAAATTTGGGTTGCAAATACATTGCTGGTGGAGTTGTGAATTGTTCCAACCACTGTGGAAGCAATGCCCAAAGGACTTTAAAAGAATGCATGCTCTTTGATCCAGCTTTACCACTATTAGATTTGTACTCCAAAGAGATAATAAGGAGAAATGTTCGTACAAAAATATTCATGCCTTGAATGTCTACAGGAAGATCAAATGGTTAACTCTCCCAAATTGTATGAATATTTTATATACACAGATTAAAAAATAATAAAATTTAACAGTGACAAATTGTATAGGATGAAATTCCAAGACATAAATATGTATATAGATATATGTATGCATAACTATATAGGTGTATATTTGTGTATATATATTGATGCATATATATATAATAAATTGTATTTGTCACTGTTCCCCTCTAAGTATAATTCTTCTTACACAAGTGATGATAACAATTTTTATGATTTACCAATGTCCCCTTTTTTTTACATATTTTTTAATTTATTTAGTCAATTTAGAACATTATTCCTTGATTACAAGAATCATATTATTCCCCCTCCCCTTCCCATAGCCGATACCCAATTTCACCCCTAGTGATATCTTAAGCCCTTGGCCTTCTTTACTTCTCTGTAGCTCTCTGTACGATTGTCTTCTTGGATGCCTTCCTTGCCTTCTGGGACACAGCTCTGTCTTGTTTTTTTCTCTTGACAGTTTCTTCTCTGTCTCTTTCACTAAACGGTCACCCATCTTCTGTGCCTTCCTTGAGTCCTACTTTGGATCATCCAAAACTTTGTCTTGGATTGTCTCTTCTCTCTATAGTCTGTCTCTGTTGTGATCTCATGAGTACTCTTGGGTGCAAATACCCTCTCTATGGTGCCGACCTACAAATCAATGGTGTCTGTTCCTTACTTCTCTCATAAGTTCAGGCAATCTTCATCTGATTTCTACCTTTCAGAATCCTTGACTTTCTTTTTTCTTTTTTTTTCACTTTAAACATTATTTTATTTGGTCTTTTCCAAACATTATTCATTGGAAACAAAGATCATTTTCTTTTCTTCCCACTGTCACCCTTCCCACCACCTCTCCCATAGCCGATGCTGGATTCCACGGGGTATCACTTGTGTTCTTGGTTCAAACCCATTTCCAAGTTGTTGGTATTTGCATTAGAGTGTTCAATTAGAGTCTCTCCTCAGTCATATCCCTTTTCCCCCTGTAGTCAAGCAGTTGCATTTCCTTGGTGTTTTTACTCCCATAGTTTATCCTCTGCTTGTGGATAGTGTTTTTTAGATCCCTGTAGATTGTTCAGGGACATTGCATTGACCCTAATGGAGAAGTCCATTACCTTTGATTGTACCATAGTGTATCAGTCTCTATGTATAATGTTTTCCTGGTTCTGCTCCTTTTGCTCTGCATCACTTCTTGGAGGTTGTTCCAATCTCCATGGAATTCCTCTACTTTATTATTCCTTTTAGCACAAAATCCATCACCAACATATACCATAATTTGTTCAGCCATTCCCCAATTGAAGGGCATCCTCTCATTTTCCAATTTTTGGCCACCACAAAGAGCGCAGCTATGAATATTCTTGTACAAGTCTTTTTACTTATTGTCTTTTTGGGGTACAAACCCAGCAGTGCTAAAGCTGGATCAAAGGGCAGACAGTCTCTTATCACCCTTTGGGCATAGTTCCAAATTGCCCTCCAGAACGGTTGGATCAATTCACAACTCCAACAGCAATGAATTAATGTCCCTACTTTGCCACATCCCCTCCAGCATTCATTACTTTCCATAGCTGTCATCTTAGCCAATCTGCTAGGTTTGAGGTGATACCTCAGGGTGGTTTTGATTTGCATCTCTCTGATTATAAGAGATGTAGAACACTTTTTCATGTGCTTATTAATAGTTTTGATTTCTTTGGCTGAGAACTGCCTGTTCATGTCCCTTGCCTATTTATCAGTTGGAGAATGGCTTGATTTTTTGTACAATTGATGTAGCTCTTTGTAAATTTGAGTAATTAAAGATTTGTGAGAGGTTTTTATGAAGATTATTTCCCAATTTGTTACTTCCCTTCTGATTTTAGTTACATTGGTTTTGCTTGTACAAAACCTTTTTAATTTGATGTATTCTAGATTATTTATTTTGCATTTTGTGTTCTTTCTAAGTCTTGCTTGGTTTTAAAATCTTTCGCTTTCTAAGGGTCTGACATGTACACTATTCTGTGGTCTCCTAATTTTCTTATAGTTTCCTTCTTTATGTTCAAGTCATTCACCCATTTTGAATTTATCTAGGTGTAGGGTGTGAGGTGTTGATCTAAACCTAATCTCTCCCACACTGTCCTCCAATTTTCCCAGCAGTTTTTATGAAATAGTGGAATTTTGTCCCAAAAGCTGGGATCTTTGGGTTTATCATATACTATCTTGCTGAGGTCACTTACTGGGAGTCTATTCCACTGATCCTCCTTTCTGTCTCTTAGCCAGTACCAAATTGTTTTGATAACTGCTGCTTTGTAATATAGTCTGAGATCTGGGACTGCAAGGCCTCCTTCCTTTGTATTTTTTTTTCATTATTTCCCTGTATATCCTTGATCCTTTGTTCTTCCAAATAAACTTTGTTATTTTTTATTCTAGATCAGTAAAAAAAAAAATTTGTAAGTTCCATGGGTATGGCACTAAATAGATGAGTTTGGGTAGAATGGTAATTTTTATTATATGGCTCTTCCTACCCATGAGCAGTTAATGTTTTTCCAATTGTTCAAGTCTAGTTTTAGTTGTGTGGAGAGTGTTTTGTAGTTGTGTTCATAAAGTTCCTGTGTTTGTCTCAGGAGATAGATTCCTAAGTATTTTATTTTGTCTAAGGTAATTTTGAATGGGATTTGTCTTTCTAGTTCTTGCTGCTGAGCTGTGTTGGAAATATACAGAAATGCTGATAACTTATGTGGGTTTATTTTGTATCCTGCAACTTTGCTAAAGTTGATGATTATTTCAATTAGATTTTTGGTTGAATCCCTAGGATTCTTTAAGTAGGCTATCATGTCGTCCATAAAGAGGGAAAACATGGTCTCCTCCTTGCCAATTTTAATGCATTCAATTTCTTTTTCTTCTCTAATTGCTACTACTAGTGTTTCTAGTACAATGTCAAATAATAGAGGTGATAATGGGCATCCTTGTTTCACTCCTGATCTTACAGTGAAGGCTTGAGTTTATCCCCATTGCAGATGATGTTTGCTGATGCTTATAGATATATATTGTTAACTATTTTTAGGAACAACCCTTCTATTCTTTTGCTTTCTAGTGTTTTTAATAGGAATGGGTGTTGTAAAGATTAAAATTTAGGGGAGATGGGGAGACTGAGGCAGGTAGAAATTAGTTTCTCTCTGCAAGGAGTATTACAATTTTTTAGAGGTTTATTGAAGATTAAGGATTAAAGAAAATACAGGATAAGAAACACATGTCCAGGACATAGAGTGGCCTAGACACAACCTCACCTACATTATGAAAAAAAGCCAGGCCTGCCCCAAAACGAAAGTCCAAGCTCCCTGACAAGACCTTTCCACCAGCTTAAATCCATCCTCGATCTCATCTGTGACAAGGAAATCACTTTAAAAGACTGATATATATTAATTTAAGGTCGCCAAGGAATTCAGCTATGTAATTCCTAAATGAAAACTCAAGTCAGCAGTCAACCTGTTATGGAGTTTAATTACAAACAGAAGGAAGAAAGGTATTAGAGATAGAGAGAGAGAGAGGGAGAAAGGGGAGAGAAGGGAATAGGGCTTAAATACCCCTTCTGTTTAGGCTGGGCCAAAAGGCCCAAGCCCTTAGATAGCTGTGGCAAAGAAAAGAGATCAGTCCCTATCACTCACGTGACCAAAATGGAGAAACAGTCTCAGGGGCCTCCACCTCCAGCTTCCTTCAGAGCAGCTTCCTTCAGAGCAAGCACAACCTCTCAGAGCAAAAACCTCTCCAACCAACCACCCCTCGGTCCTCAGACCCCTCTATCTTTAAGGAAACCATCCAAGTTCCCTCCCCTCAGTTCTCACATGTACCAATCACTGTCCATGTCTTCCCTGTGCCAATGGTGGCTCTAGCTTAACCCAGGACCGCCCAGAGGTCTGTGGCTTTGCACATGTTGGTTGAAGGTCATATTCTCACATAATTAAATCTTGATCCTTTGCTGCAGCCCTTCCTAAATACTGTTAGGACTGAGTGGGGTGGAAATTGTATTTTCCAAGACCTGGTTCTGTCATTCCAAGTATCTCTATTGTATCAATTCTAAAATCAATCATGACTCAAAGAAGTTCCTTTTCTATGCTTAAGCATAGGTCAAAGCCCTTTCCATTGTTCAGCAAAAGGTTTCTGTCCTAAAGTAATCTTAAGAAGGGAGGAGGAGGAACATCCCATGCCAATGGGGTTCACATTCCAATAGAGTTCCCACTATCAATAGGAAAATTTTCAAGTATGAAATTTCCCAATGGTGAAATTTCCAACATTTATAAGTCTAAGAAATTTTAAGGTTTACACATCCCACCTCAGAATTCCTGTGAGATTACAAAGCATTTTGGGGAAGTGGAGCAAAGGCTTGTGGGGATTGTAGTCCTGTATTCGAGTCTATTATTTACAGTATTTGTATTTTATCAAAGGCTTTTTCTGCGTCTATTGAAATAATCATGTGATTTTTGTTGGTTTTCTTGTTGATGTGGTCAATTATGTGGATGGTTTTCCTAAAATTGAACCAGCCCTGCATCCCTGGTATAAATCCTACTTGATCATGGTGAATGACTGTTCTGATAAATTTCTGGAGTCTTTTTGCTAGTATCGTTTTTAAGATTTTTGCATCTATATTTATTAGGGAGATTGATCTATAATTTTTTCTCTGTTTTTGGCCTGTGTGGCTTTGGGATCAGCACCATGTTTGTGTCATAAAAGGAATTTAGTAGAACTCCCTCTTTGCTTATTATGTCAAATAGTTTGTATAGTATTGGGATTAACTGTTTTCTGAATGTTTGATAGAATTCACTGGTGAATCCATCAGGCCCGGAGATTTATTCTTAGGAATTTCTTTGATGGCCTGTTGGATTTCTGTTTCTGATATGGGATTATTTAAGAAATCTATTTCTTCTTCTGTTAGTCTAGGCAATTTATATTTTTGTAGACATTCATCCATATCACCTAGGTTGGTATATTTTTTGCCAAACAGTTGGGCAAAGTAGTTTTTAATGATTGCCTTAATTTCCTCTTCATTGGAGGTGTGATCCCCCTTTTCATCCTTGATGCTGTTAATTTGCCTTTCTTCTTCCCTTTTTTTAATTAGATTGACCAGTATTTTGTCTATTTTTTACTGTTTTTTCCAAGTACCAGCTTCTAGTTTTGTTTATTAGCTCAATAGTTCTGTCAGTTTCGATTTTATTAATTTCTCCCTTAATTTTTAGGATCTATAGTTTGGTTTTCTTCAGGGGGTTTTTAATTTGTTCGTTCTCAAGTTTTTTATTTGTGTTTCCAATTCATTGATCTCTGCCCTCCCTAATTTGTTAATATATGCACTCATGGATATGAATTTACTTCTGATTTCTGTTTTGGGTGCATCCCAAAAGCTTTGATAGGATGTCTTGCTGTTGTCATTTTCCTCAATGAAATAATTAATTGTTTCTATGATTTCTTTTCTAACTATCCAATTTTGGAGTATCATATTATTTAATTTCCAATTAATTTTTGATTTGGCTCTCCATGTATCCTTACCTATCAATATTTTTATTGCCTTGTGATCTGAAAAGGCTGCATTTATTCTGCTTTTCTGCATTTGAGTGCTATGTTTCTGTGACCTAGTGTATGATCTATTTTTGTGAATGTGCCATGCGGTGCTGAGAAGAAGGTGTATTCCTTTTTGTCCCTATTTATTTTTCTCCATATGTCTAGTAACTCTACTTTTTTCTAAGATTTCATTCATCTCTTTTACCTCTTTCTTATTTATTTTTTGTTTGATTTATCTAAATTTGATAGTTGGTTCAAATCTCCCACTAATATGGTTTTACTATCTATTTCCTCCTTCAGTTCTCCTAGTTTCTCCATTAGAAATTTGGGTGCTATACCATTTGGTGCATACATGATGATTAGTGATATTTCCTCATTGTCTATACTCCCTTACCTTCCCTATCCTTTTTGATCAGGTCTATTTTTGCTTTGGCTATGTCAGATATCATGATTGCAACTTCTGCCTTCTTTCTATCATTTGAGGCCCAAAAGGTCTTACTCCATACTTTAATTCTAACCTTGTGAGTATCAACCCATGTCATATGTGTTTCTTAAAGACAACAAATGGTAGGGTTTTGGGTTCTAATCCAATTTTCTATTTGTCTACATTTTATGGGTGAGTTCATCCCGTTCATGCTCAAAGTTATTATTGTCACTTGTGGATTCCCTGGCATTTTGACATCTTCCCCTAGTTCTGACCTTTCTTCTTTAGCGATCTCCTTTTGAACCAGTGATTTACTTTAGGTCAGTCCCCCTAGTCCCCTCCCTTGATATACTTCCCTTTCTATCCCCTCCCTTTTTATGCTCCTTCCCCTCTCCCCCTCCTTAATTTTCCTTTCTTTCTTGACCTATTGGATAAGATAGAATTCAGGATCCCACTGGATCTAGATGTTCTTCCTTCTCAGATTTGATTCCACTGAGAGTAAGGTTTAAGTAATTCTACTTCACGCTCTCTTCCTCTCCTTCTCATATGAGAGTTCTTCCCCTCCCCTTCCCATGTGTATCTTTGTATGGGAAAGATTATTCTATTTAGTCCCCCCCCTCATTTTTTGATGTAAGTCTTTGTATTGTCAAAGCTTCCCCCCTCCCTTTTTCTTTCTTTGCCCCCCCTTTCATCAAATCTTCTTGATGTCCCAATCTTTCCCTATGTATGATTCTTCTAACTACTCTTATGATGCATACAATTTTTGAGAGTTACACAAAACATTTTCCCCACATATTAATATATATATATATAATTTGATATAAATATTGTCCTTATAGAAGAGAGTTTGACTTAAAGAAAAAGATAAGACTTATTTCCTTTTCCCTTTCTTTCATATTTACCTTTTCATGTTTCTCTTGCTTTCTGTGATTGATGTCAAATTTTCCATTGAATTCTGCTCTTTTCTTAGCAAATGCTTGGGAATCTTCTATTTTCTTGAATGCCCATACTTTCCCCTGGAAGTATATAGTCAGTTTTGATGGGTAGTTGATTCTTGGTTGGAGAGCCAGCTCTCTTGCCTTTCTAAATATCGTGTCCCATGCTTTGTGATCTCTTAGTGTGTTAGCCGCTATTCCCTCTGTGATCCTTATGGGAGCCCCCTTATATCTGAAGCTCCTCTTCTTGGCTTCTTGTAGGATTTTCTCCTTCTCTTGTAAGCTCTTGAATTTGTCGATTACATTCCTGGGGGTTGTCTTTTGGGGATTTAGTATAGAGGGTGTTCTATGAACCCTTTCTATTTCTATTTTGCCCACTTGCTCCAGAACATGTGGACAATTTTCTTCTATAATCTCCTGTAGAATAGCATCGAGGATTTTGTTTATCTCTGGTTTTTCGGGGAGAACAATAATTCTGAGTTTGTCTCTTCTTCCTCTGTTTTCCAGGTCTGTGATCTTGTCAGTGAGATATTTCATGTTTTCTTTTAATTCATTAATTTTTTGACTTTGCTTTATTGATACTTGCTGTTTCGTAATCTTGCTGTCTTCCAGCTGCTTAATTCTCGTCATTAGGGACTGGCTTTGCTTTTCAGCTTTGTCTGCCCTTCTAGTAGATGCTTCCAACTCCTTCTCCAATTGTGAAGTCTTGTCTATCAGACTGCTGATCTCTTTCTCCCATTTTTTTCCCAAAAGGTTTCCATCTTTTGGGTAAGCTCCAGTTTGAGATCTTCCAGAGCTTGTAGATAATTTCCATTTTGGAAGGCATGTTCTGATTTTGTTTGGATTTCATCCTCATTCTCTTCTTTTCCTTGGGCACTCCCTCCATAAAAGTTTTCAATAGTCACTCCCCCCCCCACTTTTTTCTTGGCTGCTTGATTTTGGGACATGTGAGCCATCCCTTTAGTGGTTTTATAACACTTTCTTTTTTTTGGTTTGGGTTCTGGGTGATATGGGTGGGTTTTCTGTGAATTTAAGTTGCCTCAGACTAGTTCTTCCCAGCTTCCAAGGTTTCTTAGAGCATGGGTCCCAGTGTTCAGCCCAACTGCCCAGGCAATCAGCGTTGCCTGCCCAGGTGTTTAGCTCCGCCTAGATGTTCAGCGCCACCACCCCGAGTTCAATTCCCCAGCCCCCGTGATCAGCGTGGGATTCTCCCTTGAAACCTCCCTGAGAGGTATTTTCCTTGTAATCTTTAGATCCCAAGGACCCTGGTGTGCTCCCCCCACCCCCAGACGGAGATGCTCCTCACTCACTAGCCATCCCAGTGAGTGCTCTGTTAGCTTACTCTCCTCTGGTTTGGTTGTGGTGGGGGGAGGGGAGACTCAGTTCATGTTTTTGTGAGAGCTTTTCCTCCTCCTTATAGTGTGGGAATGTTCAAACCCCATGTACCTTCATTTCTGTGAGGTACTGGAGAGTCCCTCAGTTCTTTCAAAGGTGATTTTTATGCTCTTTTGAGGTAGTCTATTTTGTTCGGTGTTGGAGAGGGGAAGCGAGTCGCATCTAGATTGTAGCCATGTTTACCCGGAAGTCGCAATGTTTTCTTTTAATATATGGATACATATCATTTTAACTTATTGTGCTTCTTAAAAAAAGTTTTTTTTTGTTATATTTTTCTTTTTTTCCCTTTTTTAAATTACCTTTTGATGATTCTCTTGAGTTCTGTGGTTGGGCATTACATTTTCTGTTCAGGTCTGGTCTTTACAAATCTGTGGATTTCTTCTATTTTATTAAATGACAACTCTTTCCTCTGTAAGAATATAGTCAGTTTTGTTGGGTAGTTGATTCTTGGTTGTAGACCTAGTTCCCTTGCTTTCCAGAATATCATATTCCATTTCTTTTGTGCCTTCAGTGTGGATACAACGAAATCCTGTGTTATCCTCACTGTAGTTCCATGATATCTGAATGACTTCTAAGCAGATTGTAATATTTTTTCCTTGCTCTGGTAGTTCTTGAATTTGGGTATAACATACCTGGGTGTTGTCATTCGGGCATTAAGTACAGGAGGTGATATGTGGATTCTTTCAATCTCCACTTTTCCTCTTGTTCTAGAATATAAATGCAGTTTTCTTGGATAATTTCCTGTAAAATGATGTCCAAGCTTTTCCTTTTGTCATGGTCTTTTGGTAGTCCAATAATTCTTAAGTTGTCTCTCCTGGAACGATTTTTTAAATCTTCCATTTTGTGAATGATGTTCTTCATATTTTCCTCAATTTTTCATTCTTTTGATTTTGTTTTATAGTGTCCTGCTGCCTTTTGAAGTCACTTGCTTCTAATTGTTTAATTCTGTTTTTTAAAGACTGAATTTAATCCCTGGCTTTTTGGTCATCCTTCTCCTTCTCATCTGATTTTTTTGGAGGTCATCTTTAATCTTCTTTGCCTCATCTTTAATCTCCTCTGCATCATTTTCAAGATGATTAGTTTTGACTTTCAAGAGACTATTTTCTGTTTCCAGATGATTTATTTTGCTTTTTAAGTTCTTTTCCCAGTTGTCTTCAGCCTCCCTTAATTGTTTTTTAATTGAATTTTTAGTTCTTCCAAAGCCTGTGTCCAATTCACTGGAGTTTCTGTGTTTTTGCTTGGTGGTCCTTGATCCTCCTCTGTTCCATTTGCTATTTCTTCATTGCCTGGAAAAGCTGTCAATTGTAATTTCTTTTTTTTCCTTTTTCTGTTATTTACTCATATTTGCTCCTTATTTCCCCCCTGCAGTTGCCTGTAATCTTGCTCCTCTCATTATGTACTGCATCTGTAAGTTTGGACTGTTCTTTTCTGAAGGGGCTTCTCTCTTCTGCTGATTGATCAAGTTAGTCAACTCTTCCACAGTTGACAACAGAAGCTGAAAAGAACTTAGGTTCCTGCCTTGTTGTCAACGTTGTTGCCTGTATTTTGTTGCAGGTTTTGCCCTTGGAGTTTAGTCAGTAAGTCTCTCAGATCATTCTTTGGGGGAGGGATGTTTGAGCTTGAGCTTCCATGCCTTCTTAAGGCTCCTTATCCCAGCTTAGATAAGATTAGATTAGATTAGATTGAGAAAGGGCAGATGAGTTCATCTACAAAACTGGATGTATCCTCAGGCCAAAACCTTCAGAATGTGGGGGTGCAAGATGGAGTATATTGGCTGTGATGAGGCTGCCTTCTTTGTGCTTTTCCTCCAGCTGCCTATACACTGCCTGTGTTCTACACCCTGAACCTGGCACAGCTTTCCTGATAAGTCAGTTCCTATGGACTAACACCATTGCCCACCCAGAAGTTCCAGCCAAAGCTGGAGGCTCAGAGCTCTAGGTGGGTGAGGGTTCCTGCGCCTTCCTTCTTCCCCTTAAACCCATGTGTCTTAGAATTCAGGCTTTTTGGGGGGCATACCTTTTAAGGTGGGTCCAGAAGGATCGTAGCTCTTGTTGTTAGATTTGGTTTTCAGTCCCCTCGAAGTATTGTGTTTTTGATTTTGTGAGGAAGAGTTTACAGAGGTCTGAACTGTTGCTGTCTCTAAGCCACCCTCTTGAATCTGCCTCCATATTATCAAAAATTGCAATAGTAGCTTAACAACAATGTATTAGTTTTAAGGTTTGTGAAGCATCGTTCATATATGTTTTCATTTAAATTTCATGATAACTCATATGAAAATAAATTGAACAGAAATAAAAACAATGTAAACTATAAAAATTACATTTTGAAGAAAAATAATTTTGAAGGGCTCAGTATTTGTGATCACTTTGGCCAAAAAGTAATTACCAAAAAAGAGTAATGAAGAATTTTGTTTGTCTTCTGGCAGAAATACACATACATTAACATTGAAGGGTTTGGTTTGTTTGACTATGTGTATTTGTTAATATGTTTTTTTTTTCTTTGTATAATGGAGAGTAGGTGCCAAGAAGAGAAAATAATTTTTTAAATAATATTTTATTTGATAATTTCCAAGCATTATTCATTAGAGACAAAGATCATTTTATTCCACCCCTCCATTGCCGATGCGTGATTCCACGTGGTATCACATATGCTCTTGATTTGAACTCATTGCCATGTTGTTAGTATTTGCATTAGAGTGTTCCTTTAGAGTCTCTCCTCTGACATGACCCTTCAACCTCTGTAGTCAGGCAGTTGCTTTTCCTCACTGTTTCTACTCTCACAGTTAGTCCTCTGCTTATGGATAGTGTTTTTCTCCTTGATTCCTGTGCCACTAATGGAAAAGTCCATTAGGTCGGATTATACCACAGTGTATCAGTCTCTGTGTACAATGTTCTCCTGGTTCTGCTCCTCTCACTGTGCATCACTTACTGGAGGTTGTTCCAATCACCATGGAATTCCTCTACTTTATTATTCCTTTTAGCACAATAGTATTCCATCACCAACATATACCATAATTTGTTCAGCCATTTCCCAATTGAAGGGCATCCCCTCATTTTCCAATTTTTGGCCACCACAAAGAGTGCAGCTATGAATATTTTTGTACAAGTCTTTTTACTTATTGTCTCTTTGGGGTACAAACCCAGCAGTGCTATAGTTGGATCAAAGGGCAGACAGTCTCTTATCACCCTTTGGGCATAGTTCCAAATTGCCCTCCAGAATGGTTGGATCAGTTCACAACTCCACCAGCAATGTCCCTACTTTGCAACATTCCTTCCAGAATTCATTGCTTTCCTCTGCTGTCATGTTGGCCAATCTGCTAGGTGTGAGGTGATACGCCGGAGTTGTTTTGATTTGCATATCTCTGATTATAAGAGATTTAGAACACTTCTTCTTGTGCTTATTAATAGTTTTGATTTCTTTATCTGAAAACTGCCTATCCATGTCCCTTGCCATTTATCAATTGGACAATGGATTGATTTTTTGTACAACTGATTTAGTTCTTTGTAAATTTGAGTAATTAAACCTTTGTCAGAGGTTTCTATGAAGATTTTTTCCCAATTTGTTGTTTCCCTTCTGATTTTGGTTACATTGGTTTTGTTTGTACAAAATCTTTTTAATTTGATGTAGTCAAAATTACTTATTTTACATTTTGTGATTCTTTCTGTCTTGCTTGGTTTTAAAATCTTTCACTTCCTAAAGGTCTGACATGTATACTATTCTATGTTTACCCAATTTACTTATGGTTTCCTTCTTTATGTTTAAGTCATTCACCCATTTTGAATTTATCTTGGTGTAGGCTGTGAGATGTTGATCAATTCCTAATCTCTCCCACACTGTCTTCCAATTTTCCCAGCAGTTTTTATCGAAAAGTGGATTTTTGTCCCAAAAGCTGGCATCTTTGGGTTTATCATATACTGTCTTGCTGAGGTCACTTGCCCCGAGTCTATTCCACTCATCCTCCTTTCTGTCTCTTAGCCAGTACCAAATTGTTTTGATGACGACTACTTTGTAATAAAGTTGTAGATCTGGGACTGCAAGGCCCCCTGATTTGTGTTTTTTTTTCATTATTTCCCTGGATATCCTTGATCCTTTGTTATTACAAATGAACTTTGTTATGGTTTTTTCTAAATCAGTAAAGACATTTTTTGAGAGTTCAATGGATATGGCACTAAATAGATAAAGAATTTTGGGTACGATGTTCATTTTTATTATATTGCCTCGTTCTATCCATGAGCAGTTAATGTTTTTCCAATTGCTCAAGTCTAGTTTTAGTTGTGTGGAGAGTGTTTTGTAGTTGTGTTTGTCTCTGGAGATAGATTCCTAGGTATTTTATTTTATCTAAGGTGATTTTGAATGGGATTTCTCTTTCTAGTTTTTGTTGCTGAGCTGTGTTGGAGATATATAGATATGCTGATGACTTATGCGGGGTTATTCTGTATCCTGCAACTTTGCTAAAATTGTAGATTATTTCAATTAGCTTTTTGGTTGAATCTCTAGGATTCTTTAAGTAGACAAACATGTCATCTGGAAAGAGCGATAACTTGGTCTCCTCTTTGACTATTTTGAAACCTTCAATTTCTTTTTCTTCTCTAATTGCTACTTCTAGTGTTTCTAGTACAATATCAAATAGTAGAGGTGACAAATGGCATCCTTGTTTCACTCCTGATCTTATTGGGAATTCATCTAGTTTATCTCCATTGCAGATGATATTAGGTGATGGTTTTAGATATATACTTTTTATTATTTTTAGGAATGACCCTTCTATTCCTATGCATTCTAGTGTTTTTTTTAAACCCTTACCTTCTGTCTTAGAGTCAATACTGTGTATTGGCTCCAAGGCAGAAGAGTGGTAAGGGCTAGGCAATGGGGGTCAAATGACTTGCCCAGTGTCACACAGCCATGAAGTGGCTGAGGCCAGATTTGAACCTAGAACCTTTCATCTCCAGGCCCGGCTTTTAATCCACTGAGCTACTCAGCTGCCCTCTCTTTCTAGTGTTTTTAATAGGAATGGATGTTGTATTTTATCAAAGGCTTTTTTCTGCATGTATTGAAATAATCATGTGGTTTTTGTTAGTTTGCTTGTTGATGTGATCAATTAAGTGGATGGTTTTCCTAATATTGAACCAGCCCTTCATCCCTGGAATAAATCCTACTTGATCATGATGAATGACCCTTCTGATCACTTGCTGGAGTCTTTTTGCTAGTATCCTATTTAAGGTTTTTGCATCTATATTCATTAGGGAGATTGGTCTATAGTTTTCTTTCTCTGTTTTTGACCTGCCTGGTTTTGGGATCAGTACCATGTTTGTGTCATGAAGGAGTTTGGTAGAACTTCCTCATTCCTTATTATGTCAAATAGTTTGTATAGTATTGGGATTAACTGTTCTCTGAATGTTTGATAGAATTCACTTGTGAATCCGTAGGGCCCTGGGGATTTTTTCTTAGGGAGTTCCTTGATGGCCTGTTGGATTTCATTTCCTGATATGGGATTATTTAAGAATTCTATTTCTTCTTCTCTTAGTCAAGGCAGTTTGTATTTTTGTATATATTCATCCATATCACCTAAATTGGTGTATTTATTGCCATATAATTGGGCAAAGTAATTTTTAATGATTACCTTGATTTCCTCTTCGTTGGAGGTGCTGTCCCCCTTTTCATCTTTGATGCTGTTAATTTGCTTTTCTTCCTTACTTTTTTTAATTTGATTGACCAGTACTTTGTCTATTTTGTTTGTTTTTTCAAAGTACCAGCTTCTTGTCTTATTTATTAAATCAATACTTCTATCACTTTCAGTTTTATTAATTTCTCCTTTAATTTTTAGGATTTCTAGTTTGGTTTTCTTTTGGGGGTTTTTAATTTGCTCGCTTTCAAGTTTTTTTAAATTTGTATTTCCAATTGTTTGATCTCTGCTCTCCCTAGTTTCTTAATATATGCACTCAGGGATATGAATTTACCTCTGGTTACTGCTTTGGCTGCATCCCAAAAGGTTTGAAAGAATGTCTCGCCATTGTCATTTTCCTTGATGAAATTATTAATTGTTTCTATGATTTCTTCTCTAACTAAACGATTTTGGAGTATCATATTGTTTAATTTCCAATTAGTTTTTGATTTGGTTTTCCACATACCATTACTAATCATTATTTTTATTGCCTTGTGATCTGAGAAGGCTACATTCATTATTTCTGCTTTTCTGAATTTGTGTGGTATGTTTCTATGACCTAATCTATGGTCAATTTTTGTGAATGTGCCATGTGGTGCTGAGAAGAAGGTGTATTCCTTTTTATCCCTATTTATTTTTCTCCATATGTCTATTAATTCTAATTTTTCTAAGATTTCATTCACTTCTTTTACCTCTTTCTTATTTATTTTTTGATTTGATTTATCTAAATTTGATAATGGTTGGTTTAAGTCTCCCACTAATATGGTTTTACTGTCTATTTCTTCCTTCAATTCTCCTAGTTTCTCCATTAGAAATTTGGGTGCTATATTATTTGGTGCATACATGTTGATTAGTGATATTTCCTCATTGTCTAAAGTCCCTTTTAACAGAATATAATTATCTTCTCTATCCCTTTTGATCAGGTCTATTTTTGCTTTGGCTTTATCAGATATCATGATTACCACTCCTGCCTTCTTTCTGTCAGTTGAGGCCCAGAAGGTCTTACTCCACCCTTTAATTCTGACCTTTTGGGTGTCTACCCGCCTCATGTGTATTTCTTGAAGACAACATATGGTAGGGGTTTGCATTCTAATCCATTCTGCTATTTGTCTACTGTAGTAGAGGTGTGGCCTCTTCTTTACCTTGTTTGTCTTTGCATCCGGCAAAGATCTGAATTAACCCTTACCCATCCTGGGACCAAGGTTGGAATAATAAACATAAAGGAAGCATGATAACATCTGTGAAAAACAAACTGTAGTAACGTGGGTCCCTTCTTCCCCTTGTTTGGATTTGCATTAGATGGAGATGGGGATTAACCTTTGAACACCTGCCTATCCCGGAACCAAGGTTGGGTTTCTGGAATGTAAAGTCATAAATTCTGTGGGTTTTGACTAGTGGTTTTTGCCTATATAAATTCTGTGTGAAGGAAATAAATTTGGCACTATTTTCTCTTTCATATAGTGTCTGTTCTTTCTTTTGTTACTCTTCATTTTCGTTACCCCAGGTAGGAACGCACAGGACTGGCTGACCCTGTGGTGGAGTCTTACAAGTGGCCGCCTGAACAGGGACTTGCCTTTGTAACCCTGATTCCTTTGCTGGTCATAGGATGACGAGGAGTAACAGCCTCCAGTACGAGTCTGCAGCTCGGGTAAGCAGGGGGATCGAACAGAGTTAAGAGAGTGCCACTTTTGTGGGCTTCAACTGTTCCCCTACTTTTTCTATCTCTCTTTCTTTAGCTTTCTAGTTCATCTTTCAGCAAGTTATGGGCAATTCAATTCCAGTCTTTTTAAAGGATGGAGATTGGCAGGCTCAGCACCTCATATACTCTGCCTTAAAGGCACATGGAGTTAAAGTAAAGAAAAAGGTGCTAAAGAAATTTGTGTTTTATATAAGATGATTAGTACCTGGTTTCTTTTGCATTATTTCCCACTTTTCCTCCCAGAAGGCTTCCATCTTTTTGATCCTTTCCGATTCAAATTCTTCATGGGTTTGTGGAGAGTTTCCGTTTCCTTTGGAAGGTTTCGGAGCATTTACTTGTGTTTCCTCTTCTACCTCCTCTGTATTTTGTATTTTTGCTCCTTAAAATGTGTCCAAATTTGCCTCCTTTTTCTTGTTTTTCTTGGAGTTTTAAAGCTTTTCTGTGCTGTTTGCCATCTCTATTTGAGTGGGGAGGTCTAACTTTTCTTATCTCTGTCTGGTATTCAGAGGCTTTAGCCCCAGGCGAATTGTCCATTTGCGGGTGTTACTGCTCTCGGTTCCCTCCTGATGCTTCTTCCTTGCCTTACTTCCACGCTCTGACAGAAAGGAAGATCAGTGTAATAGACTGGGAGAAAGGGACCTCAGCAAGACAGTATACGATAAACCCAAAGATCCCAGCTTTTGGGACAAAAATCCAGTATTCGATAAAAACTGCTGGGAAAATTGGAAGACAGTGTGGGAGAGATTAGGTTTGGATCAACACCTTACACCCTACACCAAGATAAATTCAAAATGGGTGAATGACTTAAACATAAAGAAGGAAACCATAAGTAAATTGGGTAAACACAGAATTGTATACGTGTCATACCTTTGGGAGGGCAAAGACTTTAAAACCAAGCCAGACATAGAAAGAATCACAAAATGTAAAATAAATAATTTTGACTACATCAAATTAAAAAGCTTTTGTACAAACAAAACCAATGTAACTAAAATCAGAAGGAAAACAACAAATTGGGGAAAAAATCTTCATAGAAACCTCTAACAAAGGTTTAATTACTCAAATTTATAAAGAACTAAATCAATTGTACAAAAAATCAAGCCATTCTCCAATTGATAAATGGGCAAGGGACATGGATAGGCAGTTCTCAGATAAAGAAACCAAAACTATTAATAAGGACATGAAGAAGTGTTCTAAATCTCTTATAATCAGAGAAATGCACATCAAAACAACTCTGAGGTATCATCTCACAGCAAGCAGTTTGGCTAACATGATAGCAAAAGGAAGTAATGAATGCTGGAGGGGATGTGGTAAAGTAGGGATATTAATTCATTGCTGGTGGAGTTGTGAACTGATCCAACCATTCTGGAGGGCAATTTGGAACTATGCCCAAAGGGCGACAAAAGAATATCTACCCTTTGATCCAACCATAGCATTGCTGGGTCTGTACCCCAAAGAGATAATGGACAAAAAGACTTGTACAAAAATATTCATAGCTGCGCTCTTTTTGGTGGCCAAAAATTGGAAAACGAGGGGATGCCCATCAATTGGGGAATGGCTGAGCAAATTGTGGTATATGTTGGTGATGGAATACTATTGTGTTTAAAGGAATAATAAAGTGGAGGAATTCCATGGAGACTGGAACGACCTCCAGGAAGTGATGCAAAGCGAGAGGAGCAGAACAGGGGAACATTGTACACAGAGACTAATACACTGTGGTATAATCGAACGTAATGGACTTCTCCATTAGTGGTGGTGTAATGTCCCTGAACAATATGCAGGGATCCAGCAGAAAAAACACCATTCATAAGCAGAGGATAAACTGTGGCAGTAGAAACACCGAGGAAAAGCAACTGCCTCACTATAGCGGTTGAGGGGACATGACAGAGGAGAGAGACTCTAAAGGAAACCCTGTTGGTTGTCTCTTGAACCGAGGATGATGATTGTCTTTGTGTGTTTTTGTGCACAAAGACACCTGTGCATGAAGATTTATGTGGAAAAGTCGATGCACAGAGACAGTCCCACTCTCTCGGCGTTGGAAGCCTGGGTCCGTTGGCATGAAAAGCCGTTACACCTGGAGACTTCCTCAGCTGCATTGGATGGCCGTGTTGTCTTTTGTGCTCCATCACGCCCTAAGCCCTTCACAGTGCCTTGCTGCATCGCCATCTCAGCCGTTCAACCTTCTTGTTGATTTCTTCCGCCTGTTCCGCCGAAGCAGTCTTCACATGCTGGGTGAGCAAAGCCCTAGTTCACCAGGGGTCGACGTCGACCTGATGGCTACCCTCACAAGGTTTAGCCGGCCTGTCGAAGCCATTGCCCAGGGTGTGGCTGCTGCCTCATGCTAGCAGCTACTAGGAGCCACAATTGAGAGCTGGGTGTCAGGTGAGGGTCAGTGGCTGGAGAGCTGCCTTGGAAGGGCAGGACAAGCCCTCCATACCAGAGATATTACCCCTCCCTGAGCACCCCATACACCCTAATGCAAATATTAACAACATAGCAATGGGTTCGAATCAAGAACACATGTAATACCCAGTGGAATCACGCGTCGGCCAAGGGGGGTGGGGGAGAGGAAAAGAAAATGATCTTTGTCTTTAATGAATAATACTTGGAAATGATCAAATAAAATATAATAAAATTAAAAAAAAAGAAATACTATTATGCTATAAGAAATGACAAGGGAGTGCTTAGAGGAATTTAAAACAAACAAACAAACAAACAAAGATGTCAAGAACTAAATTAACTGATATAAAAGTGAAGTGAGAAATGAGAGAAAGAAAGATAGGAAGGAAGAAAATTGAAAGAAGGAAATAGCATGAGAGATCTCTTATTCTGACCAAACTACAGGATGAAAACATTTAATTCATGTACATAAATGGGGTAAGAAATACATAAAAGGAATCTGGAAGGGGATAAAGAGAATGGTATAGTGTGGCAATGGCTAGACAATATAAGGGAAAAAAAAGTTCATCTATTAGAATTTGAAGTCCCAGTGACAGAGATCAAGGGCAGCTTAAATCTGCAATAAAAACTGCTACAGATACCCATTAAGTCTAAACAGAGGACTATGTTTATCATTATTGTAAACTTAGATATGGTATGTGATTCTCTCCTATTTGATGGAGATAGTGATCCTGTCTTCCTTTAGGGCAAAGTAGATTTGGTACAACAGAAGGAAAAAAAAATATATATATATATATATATATATGATTAAGAAGAAAAGAGCCTGATTATATATATATGTATATATATATATATATGTGTATAAATATAATCATTCTTTGAGTCAATGAGTTTTCTTTAAGTTTCAACTTCTATTATACACTCTATCTTAGAGCTTTGCGGTAGAAGATTGAAATTCTACTTCTGATTGTTGAAGAAAAAAGACTGTGGGAAGAAACTTACATGAAAGACCTAGTAGCCTCTATTAGGTTTCTATGCTCACCTTGATCCATTAGAGACTTTGATGAACTCCTCCTTGGGTGAGATCTAGGACTTTCTCTCTTGGTCAGGCTGAATTACCTCCCCCAAATTGAAGAAATCTGTTATTCTGTATTGTCTACAGATTTTTCATTACAGATAAGTTCTTTGATTTTAGATTCATTTCCAATTTGGATTAAAGGATTTTCTTGACCTGTTTGTTCATTGATGAGTTGTTATTTTGAAGATAAGGAGTCAAATCATGGATATCGAATTTGGAAATCTGTTTCCAAAATAATGAATGAATAATCAGAATGTTAGCTTGAATATGAAAACCTTATCCTCTTAACTGTCATTGGCAAATTATTGGCATGTGTACCTAGCCAGGACAGGGGGAGCTACTCCATTCCCACTCTTCCCAGCACCAGAAGATATTTTTAAATGCCCTGCCCCTCTGTCAAGCTACCAAATTAGACAAGTCATCTCTCCCATCTCTGGGATAATGCAGAGGACTCACAGTTAGTTTGAAGTTGCAGTTTGGGCATGCAAACTTGAAAAACTTTGCCAGTGCTGCTCTAGACTAATAATGAATGTTTCAAGAACAAAAAAAAATTTAAATCTAGCCCATTGTTTTCTCTCCATGGAGAAAGCAGAGTAGTTGTCTTTCACCAGGAAGGTAATCAGGAATCAGTCTCCCTTGGATAAAGGATGGAGAAGAAAAGGATATAGATGTCTATCCTTTCTCCTTTTGAGTTGAAACAAGACATCCCCATGTGACATGTAGGGAATGACCCTCATAACATATGAGTCCACCATTACACTCTTAAACTTCAAATTCTTGGTTCAGGCTTATTATTCTAGCCAATGAATATAATATTAGATATGGATTCTTTTGCATTGGCAATTATTTCCAGCTTTACCCCATATCCAAATGTGAAAAGCAAAGGTTTTATTGAATAATAAATTTGAAAATCTAATACATAATGTTAGTTTGATGGGCAAATAATGTCATTTTAATTTTGGAAATGAAAGAAACATCAGTAATCTTCAACTATGCTTAGAAATATGTGAAAAATTCTCACTTTGTGTCTCACTGATAAGAATAATAGATATATAGATATACATGCATATATACATAACAGATTAAAAAAAGTAATTTAAAAATAAAATATTGGTTGATTTACTCACTGAGTTCAAAAAGTTGGTCAAGAAATTCATGATAATATTAGCATTTATTTCACTTATATTTGTGAAAAACATCTTGCACATCATTCCAATTGATCCTTGCAAGAGGTAGGTATTATTTGATCCACTTTACAGATGAGTACACCAATGTGAGGAGATGTTAAATAACTTGCCTAGAATCACAGTTAGTGACAGAATTCAAACCTACCACAGACTGAATACAAGCCCAATGCTCTATCCACTGTCATGTTATCTTGTTGGAAGGAATTCCATCCTCTGGTCCCCCAATACAACTCTAGCTTTATTGATGCTACAGTTCACATAATATTTGTCACCTCCAAAACTTCTTGGTTTTCTTGGTGTTCATTCTCTTTCCTACCTTCATTCTAGCACTTCAAATCATATGAGCTCTCTCTCAAGAGCCTAATTGGATCTTCTGTGGTAGATGTACAACTCAGAAATTGCTTCCTTCCTTTTAATGATAACTTCTCTTTATCCATATATATGAAGTGCATCACCTCTTAACTGTGCCTTGAACTCTAAAACTTACTATTATATTTGTGAAAAAATTAAAATTAGATCTCAAATACGAAAATGTAATATCTTAAGGGATTTATTAATGACCATTAAAAGTCAAGGAATTAAGAGGATACAAAATAAATACCACATGCCCATTGCTGATTAGTCATTTTAAAATCCTCACTCACCACCACCATGCTCACCAACTGGGCCAAAAAGAGGGAGGGGCCCTCCATGTCACCACCTAATATGCCCTGTCTCCAAAAAATATGTAAGTACATGAAGTCAATGGGCTCCCAGGAAATGTAGGGTTTTTTAGGGTAACAGATTTTCAATTATACACTATGTATTTCCCTGTAATCAAGTAGTACTGCTACTTGATAATATGGGTAATTAGAAAGGAAGACCAGGATGTAAGGAGAAGAAAAAGAAATCACTTCTTTTGTGCCAAAGATTACAGAGTTGACCCACTGAGAACTAGATATTTTAAAAATACCTCCTTATTTTTATTAGAAAATTTTTAAATTTTTCTTGTGTGGTATGAGTTGCAGTTATCCAGTGGCCAAGACCCTATAATATTCTGAATTTGCAATTTTTTCATATATTATTTTAAGCTTATAAGAAAACTCCTTACATATTACCTTTAAAATTCTTTAGTGGCTTCCAGGCTAAGATGGCCACAGAGTAGAAGAAAGTGTTTTCTTCTCCTCACAACTGGCCAATATAAAGCACCTCAAAAAGAATAAAAATCAAAAACAGAAGAGCAAAGGGGCTCTACCATCAGGCAAGGCCTTGAAGGTAGGCAAGGTTTGGGCATTTCTACACTATAGGGGAGTAAAATTACTCCTATCAAAGCATGAACTGTTCACCACTCCTCTGCTCCACTTATGACACCAGAGTCAGAGTAAGCATGGGGCAATCTCTAGGTTCTCAGGGGGTTGGTTGAGGGCACCACAGATTTACCCCTGAGAGTAGTGAGACTTGGGATAATAGGAATCTGAGGAATATGGAACTTGGGCTCAGAGATAGGGCAGAGAGGGGCTGCCCTCAGCAGACTAGATGGAGACTGAAAAATAGCCTCAGGGCAAAAAACACTCCGTAGCTCAATACACAGAAAGCTTGCCCTCCTCAGGCAGAATTAGGGCTGGGAAGGGAAGGAAAAACTAACAGAAATGGCCACCAACACCTAAGAACTACAATCTAAATCTACCAAAAAAAAAAAAAAGAAAGAAAAAATTCTGACCCTGAATAACTTTTATGGTGAAAAACAGAAGACTAAAGAGGAGACAGTAGAGGGCCATAAACAAACATATCCAAACTTTCCCAAAAAATGGAAATTGTTCAAAAGCTCTTGAGGAACTCAGGTTTGAAATTATGCAAGAAAGTGAGAAAGATACAAGAAACTTGGCAAGAAAAGTGGGAAATAGTTCAAACAGAAAATAACAGTTTAAAAGACAGAATGTCCCAATTGGAAAAAGAAGCTCAGAAATCAAATGAAATGATAAGCAAATTGAAGACCAGAAATAACCTGCTGGAAGCCATGAACAGCAGGATAGACCAAAACAAAAAGGAAAATCAAAAGATCATGTCTGAAAATTAGCCTTTAAAGACTAGAACTGGGAAAGTAGAAGCTAATGATATCACAAGACAGCAAGAATTAATAGAGTAAAGTCAAAAGAATGACAAAATAGAAAGAAACATAAACTGTCTCATGGGGATTGACAGGACTGACCTGGAAAACAGGTCCAGGAGAGACAATTTAAAAATCATTGGTTTGCCAGGAAACCTAGAAATAAACAGAAATCCTGACATCATACTACAAGAAATTATCCAAGAAAACTGGCCGGGTATTCTTAGACAAGAGGACAAAATAGACATTGAAAGAGCCTACAGATCACCCTCTACATTAAATCCTCAAAAGGCAACCCCTAGGAATATAATTGCCAAATTCAAGAGGTTCCAAGTTAAGGAGAAAATATTAGAAGTCAGAAAGAGAAAATACAGATATCAAGGGGAACCAAACAGGATTACATAGGATCTGGCAGCTTCCACACTAAAGGACATCAAGGCTTGGAATATGATATTTAAAAAGGCAAGAGAATTTGGTCTACAACCAAGGAAACTACCCATCAAAACTGACTATATACTGCCAGAGGAAAGTATGGGCATTTAATAAAATAGTAAACTTCTAGGTATTTATAAAGAGAAGACCAGAACTAAATGAAAAATTTCATGTCAAAATACAAAATCCAAGAAAAAACATGAAAAGTTAAAAAATAGAGAGAGGGAAAAATTTTTACAGGCTTCAGTAAGGTCAAATTACTTATATTCCTACATGGAATAATGGTATTTGTAACTCTCGAAAACTGTATTCACTATCATAGTACTTAGAATAATTATTCATAAGTAGAGGTTGGGGTATTAAGTGGTTTAAGATGATATGTTAAAAAGATAATAGGGGGAAATAGAAGATGGCACCAAGAGAAACTTGATGGAATAAGAAAAATTATACCACATAAAGAGGGGAATGGGAGGGGGTGGGGAAGAATACTATAATAAGGAGAGGACAAGAGTGCACTCAGTAAGGAAGGAGGGAGGGAAATATTGTGATTATTATTTTTTTTTAATTTTAATATTATTTTATTTGGTCGTTTTCATACATTATTCACTGGAAACAAAGATCGTTTTCTTTTCCACCCCTCCCCTCCACCCCCCCCCGCCTTTCCCTCTCCCATAGCCAACGCATGATTCCACTGGTTATCACATGTGTTCTTGACTCGAACCCATTTCCTTGTTGTTGGAGTTTGCATTATAGTGTTCATTTAGAGTCTCTCCTCAGTCTTATCTCCTCCAACCCTGTAGTCAAGCAGTTGCTTTTCAGCGGTGTTTTTACTCCCACTGTTTATCCTCTGCTTGTGGGTAGTATTTTTTTTTTAGATCCCTGCAGATTGTTCATGGATTGCATTGATACTAATGGAGAAGTCCATCACCTTCGATTGTACCACAATGTATCAGTCTCTGTGTATAATGTTTTCCTGGTTCTGCTCCTCTCGCTCTGCATTACTTCCTGGAGGTTGTTCCAGTCTCCATGGAACTTCTCCACTTTATTATTCCTTTTAGCACAATAGTATTCCATCACCAACATATACCACAATTTGCTCAGCCATTCCCCAATTGAAGGGCATCCCCTCATTTTCCAATTTTTGGCCACCACAAAGAGCGCAGCTATGAATATTTTTGTACAAGTTTTTTTGTCCATTATCTCTTTGGGGTACAAGCCCAGCAGTGCTATGGCTGGATCAAAGGGCAGACAGTCTTTTATCACCCTTTGGACATAGTTCCAAATTGCCCTCCAGAATGGTTGGATCAGTTCACAACTCCACCAGCAATGAATTAATGTCCCCACTTTGCCACATCCCCTCCAGCATTCATTACTTTCCATAGCTGTCATGTTAGCCAATCTGCTAGGTGTGAGATGATACCTAAGAGTTGTTTTGATTTGCATCTCTCTGATTATAAGAGATGTAGAGCACTTTTTCATGTGCTTATTAATAGTTTTGATTTCTTTGGCTGAGAATTGCCTGTTCATGTCCCTTGCCCATTTGTCAATTGGAGAATGGCTTGATTTTTTGTACAATTGATTTAGTTCTTTATAAATTTGAGTAATTAAACCTTTGTCAGAGGTTTTTATGAAGATTGTTTCCCAATTTGTTGCCACCCTTCTGATTTTGGTTACATTGGTTTTGTTTGTACAAAAACTTTTTAATTTGATGTAATCCAGATTATTTATTTTGCATTTTGTAATTCTTTCTAATTCTTGCTTGGTTTTGAAGTATTTCCCTTCCCAAAGGTCTGACATGTATACTATTCTGTGTTCGCCTAATTTTCTTATAGTTTCCTTCTTTATGTTCAAGTCATTCATCCATTTTGAATTTATCTTGGTGTAGGGTGTGAGGTGTTGATCTAAGCTTAATCTTTCCCACACTGTCCTCCAATTTTCCCAACAGTTTTTATGAAATAGTGGATTTTTGTCCCAAAAGCTGGGATCTTTGGGTTTGTCATATACTGTCTTGCTGAGGTTGCTTGCCCCCAGTCTATTCCACTGATCCTCCTTTCTGTCTCTTAGCCAGTACCAAATTGTTTTGATGACCGCTGCTTTATAATATAGTCTGAGATCTGGGACTGCAAGACCCCCTTCCTTTGTATTTTTTTTCATTAATTCCCTGGATATCCTTGATCTTTTGTTATTCCAAATGAACTTTGTTATATTTTTTTCTAAATCAGTAAAAAAAAAATTTGGAAGTTCAATGGGTATGGCACTAAATAGATAGATGAGTTTGGGTAGAATGGTCATTTTTATTATATTGGCTCGTCCTACCCATGAGCAGTTAATGTTCTTCCAATTGTTCAAGTCTAGTTTTAGTTGTGTGGAAAGTGTTTTGTAGTTGTGTTCATATAGATCCTGTGTTTGTCTCGGGAGATAGATTCCTAAGTATTTTATTTTGTCTTGGGTAATTTTGAATGGGATTTCTCTTTCTAGTTCTTGCTGCTGAGCTGTGTTGGAATTATATAGAAATGCTGATGACTTATGTGGGTTTATTTTGTATCCTGCAACTTTGCTAAAGTTGTTGATTATTTCAATTAGCTTTTTGGTTGAGTCTCTAGGATTCTTTAAGTAGACCATCATGTCATCTGCAAAGAGTGATAATTTGGTCTCCTCCTTGCCTATTTTGATGCCTTCAATTTCTTTTTCTTCTCTAATTGCTACTGCTAGTGTTTCTAGTACAATGTCAAATAATAGAGGTGATAATGGGCATCCTTGTTTCACTCCTGATCTTAATGGGAATGGATTTAGTTTATCCCCATTGCAGATGATATTAGCTGATGGTTTTAGATATATACTGTTTATTATTTTTAGGAATGACCCTTCTATTCCTATGCTTTCTAGTGTTTTTAGTAGGAATGGGTGTTGTATTTTATCAAAGGCTTTTTCTGCATCTATTGAGATAATCATGTGGTTCTTGTTGGTTTGCTTGTTGATGTGGTCAATTATGTGGATAGTTTTCCTAATGTTGAACCAGCCCTGCATCCCTGGTATGAATCCTACTTGATCATGGTGGATGACCCTTCTAATCACTTGCTGGAGTCTTTTTGCTAGTATCCTATTTAAGATTTTTGCATCTATATTCATTAGGGAGATTGGCCTATAGTTTTCTTTCTCTGTTTTTGGCCTGCCTGGCTTTGGAATTAGTACCATGCTTGTGTCATAAAAGGAGTTTGGTAGGACTCCATCTTTGCTTATTATGTCAAATAGTTTGTATAGTATTGGGGTTAACTGTTCTCTGAATGTTTGATAGAATTCACTGGTGAATCCATCAGGCCCTGGGGATTTTTTCTTAGGCAGTTCTTTGATGGCTTGATGGATTTCAATTTCTGATATGGGATTATTTAAGAAAACTATTTCTTCTTCTGTTAGTCTAGGCAATTTATATTTTTGTAAATATTCATCCATATCACCTAGGTTGGTATATTTATTGCCATATAGTTGGGCAAAGTAATTTTTAATGATTGCCTTAATTTCCTCTTCATTGGAGGTGAGATCCCCCTTTTCATCCTTGATGCTATTAATTTGCCTTTCTTCTTTCCTTTTTTTAATTAAATTAACCAGTACATTGTCTATTTTGTCTGTTTTTTCAAAGTACCAGCTTCTAGTCTTGTTTATTAGCTCAATAGTTCTGTCACTTTCTATTTTATTAATTTCTCCCTTAATTATTAGGATCTCTAGTATGGTTTTCTTCTGGGGGTTTTTAATTTGTTCATTCTCAAGTTTTTTTTTGCATTTCCAATTCCTTGGTCTCTGTCCTCCGTAATTTGTTAATATATGCACTCAGGGATATGAATTTTCCTCTAAGTACTGCCTTGGCTGCATCCCATAAGGTTTGAAAGGATGTTTCGCCGTTGTCATTTTCTTCAATGAAATTGTTAATTGTTTCTATGATTTCTTCTCTAACTATCCAATTTTGGAGTATCATGTTATTTAATTTCCAATTAATTTTTGATTTGGGTCTCCATGTACCCTTGCCGATCAATATTTTAATTGCCTTGTGATCTGAAAAGACTTCAGTTATTATTTCTGCTTTTCTGCATTTGAGTGCCATGTTTCTATGACCTAGTGTATGATCTATTTTTGTGAATGTGCCATGTGGTGCTGAAAAGAAGGTGTATTCTTTTTTGTCCCTATTTATTTTTCTCCATATGTCTATTAACTCTAATTTTTCTAAGATTTCATTCACCTCTTTTACCTCTTTCTTATTTATTTTTTGGTTTGATTTATCTAAATTTGATAGTGGTTGGTTCAAGTCTCCCACTAATGTGGTTTTACTGTCTATTTCCTCCTTCAATTCTCCTAGTTTCTCTATTAAAAATTTGGATGCTATACCATTTGGTGCATACATGTTGATTAGTGATATTTCCTCATTGTCTATACTTCCTTTTAGCAGAATATATTTACTTTCCCTGTCCCTTTTGATCAGGTCTATTTGTACTTTGGCTTTGTCAGATATCATGATTGTAACTCCTGCCTTCTTTCTATCAGTTGAGGCCCAAAAGGTCTTACTCCAACCTTTAATTCTAACCTTGTGAGTGTCAACCCGTCTCATATGTGTTTCTTGAAGACAACATATGGTAGGGTTTTGGGTTCTAATCCAATCTGCTATTTGTCTGCGTTTTATGGGTGAGTTCATCCCATTCACATTCAAAGTTATGATTGTTATTTTTGGATTCGCTGGCATTTTGATATCTTCCCCTAGTTCTGACCTTTCTTCTTTAGCTTTCTCCTTTTGAACCAGGGATTTACTTTAGGTCAGTCCCCCTAGTCACCTCCCTTGAGATGCTTCCCTTTCTAGCCCCTCCCTTTTTATGCTCCCTTCCCCTCCCCCCTCTCCTTCCCTCCCTTTTTGTACTCCCTCTCCCCTCCCCCTCCTTAATTTTCCTTTCTTTCTTGCCCTAATGGATAAGATAGAATTCAGGATCCCACTGGATCTAGATGTTCTTCCCTCTCAGATTTGATTTCACTGAGAGTAAGGTTTAAGTAATTCCACTTCATGCTCTCTTCCTCTCCTTCTCATATGAGAGTTCTTCCACTCCCCTTCCCATGTGTATCTTTATATGGGAAAGTTTATTCTATTGATTCCCCCCCCCCTATTTCTTGAAGTTAATCTTAGTATTATCACGGTTCCCCCCTCCCTTTTCCTTTTTTTGCCCCAACTTTCCCCAAATCTTCTTAATTCCCCAATCTTTCCCTATGCATGTTTCTTCTAACTACTCTTATGATGATACAATTTATGAGAGTTACACAAAACATTTTCCCCACATATTAATATATATAATTTGATGTAAATGTAGTCCTTATAGAAGAGAGTTTGACTTAAAGAGAAAGATAAGATGTATCTCCTTTTCCCTTTCTTTCATATTTACCTTTTCATGTTTCTCTTGCTTTCTGTGCTTGGATATCGAACTTTCCACAGAGCTCTGGTCTTTTCTTAGCAAATGCTTGGAAATCTTCTATTTTGTTGAATGCCCATACTTTCCCCTGGAAGTATATAGTCAGTTTTGCTGGGTAGTTGATTCTTGGTTGGAGACCCAGCTCTCTTGCCTTTCTAAATATCGTGTTCCATGCTTTGCGGTCTCTTAGTGTATTAGCCGCTAAGTCGTGTGTGATCCTTATAGGAGCCCCCTTATATCTGAAGCTCTTCTTCTTGGCTTCTTGTAGGATTTTCTCCTTTACTTGGAAGCTTTTGAATTTGGCAATTACATTCCTAGGCGTTGTCTTTTGGGGATTTAGTATAGAAGGTGTTCTATGAATCCTTTCTATTTCTATTTTGTCCCCTTGCTCCAGAACGTGAGGGCAATTTTCTTTTATAATCTCCTGTAGAATAATATCCAATTTGTTGTTTACCTCTGGTTTTTCTGGGAGACCGATGATACGGAGATTTTCTCGTCTTCCTCTGTTCTCCAGGTCCGTGACCTTCTCAGTGAGATATTTTATGTTTTCTTCCAATTCATTAATTATTTGGGTTTGCTTTATTGATTCTTGCTGTTTTATCATCTCACTTTCTTCGAGGTGCTTAATTCTGGTCATTAGGGACTGGTTTTGCTTTTCAGCCTTGTCTGCCCTTCTATTGGATGCTTCGAGTTCTTTTTCCAATTGAGCAGTCTTATCTGTCAGACAGCTGATCTCTTTCTCCCATTTTTCTTTCCAGAAGGTTTCCATCTTTTGGATAAGTTCCAGTTTGAGATCTTCCAGAGCTTGTTGATAGTTTCCATTTTGGGAGGCGTGTTCTGAATTTTTTTGGATTTCCTCCTCATTCTCCTCTTTTCCTTGGGTACTTCCACCATAAAAGTTTTCAATAGTCACTTTTTTCCCTTTCTTCCTGGAGGCTTGATTTTGGGCCATGTGAGCCATCCCTTTGGTGGTTTTATTCCCCTTTCCTTTTTGGTTTGGGGTCTGGGTTATAAGAGCGGTTTTTCTGTGAATTTAGGTTGCTTCAGACTAGTTCTTCCCAGCCTCCGAGCCCAGGTATTCAGCTCCGCCCAGATAATCAGCGCGTTGTTCAGCGCAGCCTGCCCCAAGTCCAGTTCCGCTGGATTCTCCAGTGAAAGCGCCCTGAGACGTTTTTTCCTGGCAGTCCCCAGATCCCAAGGACCCTGGAGTGCCCCCCCAGACAGAGACGCTCCCCACTCACTCGCTGTCCTGGTGAGCGCTCAGGTAGCTCACTCTGGTTTAGTGGGGGAGGTGGGGTGGGGGAAGGGCGGCTCAGTTCACTTTTCTGTGCAAGCTTTTCCTTCTTATTTTAGTGTGGAAATGTTCAAGCCCCACGTACCTTTGCCTCTGTGGGGTACTGGGGAGTCCTTCTGTTCCTCCAAAGGTGATTTTATGCTCCTTTGATGTAGTCTATTTCGTTCGGTGCCGGGGAGAGGAAGCGTGTGGGGTCTAGATTGCAGCCATGATTACCCAGAAGTCCGTGATTATTTTAACTAAGGAATAATGTTCTAAATTGACTAAATAAATTAATTCAAATTGAAAAAAAAGAAATGGTATTTACAAGCTAGCACACAGCAAAGACTTTCTCAATATGAAATTGTGTTAGTAAGCAATGAAAACAGCACTTTAAAACTTTGCCAACCATTTAATCCAGCCTCCTTGATTCCAGATCTGTCGTTTGAAGGGAAACCCATACATAATAGCCAGGAAACAATATCATTAGAAGAAAACCAAGAAATGATTTAAAAGATAATCCCCTGGAACAACCCGACATTGAAATGTATAATGATGGTTTCATCATGATATTAATGGAGAAAGGTACACTGGAGTGGCAGTAGTAACACAAACAGAGACATTATATTATGAGTCCTTATCACAGCATGTGAGCACTCAAGGGGCAGAGCTAGTTGCTTAATTAAATGCTTTGCAAATTGGGAAAGATAAAGTGGTCAATATTTACAGAGATTCCCAGTATGCATTATCAGTAATTCATGCCACAGATTTTTGACAAGTACAGGCAAAGAGATCACATATGCCAAAGTAATAATGAAAATTCTTGAGGCCATACAATTGCCCATGGAAGTGGCAATAATCTACTGTAGATCACACATGGGGTTAATGATCATGTGTCCTTAGGAAACCATAGAGCAGACATTATAGCAACATCTGGAGCTAGAGAATGACCTCTATATGTATTGCATTTCTCAATAGTTGAACAGGACAATCTAACTAATGCCTACAATGAACAGGAAATTCAATCATGGATAAAGAATTTAGGGGCAAAACTAATGATAGATATATGGTTTTCACAACTAGGCAATCCTGTCCTGCCCAGAATGTTATTTTATCACAAGTGCAATGCAATACATGCACAAGGTCACTACAGAACCCAAGCTGTGATGAATTCAGTGAGGCAATTTTGGACTGCATCAAGAATATTCTCATATACCATAAGAGTTTGTAAAAAATGTAAAATTTATATGCTAATCAATCAGGGAATTTTAAGACCAAAGGGTTAGGTGGTCGTCCGTTAGCATACACTCCATTTTAATGCATACAGATAGATTTTATTGATATGCCAAAAGACAAAGGGTTTAAGTATTGCCTTGTCATCATAGACAGACTGACATAATGGACAGAAGTTTTTACTGCCAAAAAGAACAACACAGTATTTGTGGTCATAATCCTATTAAAAGAAATCATACCTAGATTTGGGATTCCCACAAAATTGGACTCAGACCTTGGAAGTCACTTTACTCAATCAATATTAAATGAAGTTTATAAAAATCTAGGAATACAAGCAATATTCCACACACCATACCATCCCCAAAGTTCAGGGCAAGTGGATAGATTAAATAAAGACATCAAAACATTGATGGGAAAATCTTGTGCAGAAACATCAAAAATGGACAGACATTCTGCCATTAGTTCTGTTCCATCTTAGAACAAGACCCAATGGAGATTTGCACATCTCTCCATTTTAGACGCTATATGGACATGCAATTTGGCAAGGAAGGATTTGTAAACCAGCTTATATTGCAATGATAGGTGGAGACTGTCAATTAACAAAATATATACAAGCTTTACAGACAAGAATAGCAGAGTTGCATGAAATGGGCTTGATACAACAAACAGTACCCCTGGATTACAATTTACACAATATAAAACCAGAAGATATAGTCTTTTAAAAAAATTTCAATAGAGAATTGGCTACAGACATAAAATGAGCTGGACCACATGAAGTATTGATTACTACCCCAACAGGTATAAAAATTGCAGAGAAAGACTCATGGTTCCACTTTTCCCACATAAAACGAGAAAACTTCAACAACACTGTAAGAGACATAGAAGATAATTAGACAAAAGATAGAGCTGAGAAATGAAAAATAAAAGCTGATTAACATCAAAAAGTACACCACAAAGAAACAATAGTGACACATAATGTTTGAGACAAGATCCCATCAGTCAAGCATGCCATAGGGAGAAGACAACTTTACAGCCCTGAGGAAAATGATTCCAGAGGAAAAGATTTTAAATGAGCCCAGAAGCATCAAGAAAAGTTGCTAGAGAGAAGAAATAAAGAGACAAAGCTGAAATGGACAGCTAAGACTTTAAACTTTGTAAATTTGTTTCATAACTACTAGAGAGAAGAAGCAAAGAAAAAAAAAAGCTGAACTGGGCAGCTAAGTCTTTGAACTTTGTAAATTCATTTATATAAGAAGAGGACAGATGGAAAATGGAAAACTTATATGCAAGACTGAGTGTGTTGGGATAATAAAAGAAAAGTAATTTCACATATTAGGGAAATAGCATGCATCACTACATAACTTGGAAGAAAAAAGAGATCCATCAGGCAACATGAGAAGTGGAAATCTGAAGAACTTGATAAGTATTAATTCAATGCAATACTATTAGACACAAAACACAAAATCACAAACTGACATATTGGGAGACCTTGTTTAAATAAACAGGTGTGTGAAATTATATTTATGCAAAATGTAAATATGTATATAGTTAATTCCATAAGGTCTTAGGTAAATAGAAAGATCAATAGATATTTCTATTTGACTGACATCAAGATTAGGGAACAATGTATATTATTGTATTATATGTAAATAATGTCTATAAATTATATATATATATATATACTATAATTAGGTTAGTAACATAGTGACAGAGTCTGTAAATATTTAGCATAGCATGTATATATGTTGTACATAAGATTAGTTTATAGATTAGACTAGAGACTTAAATAATAGTTATAATAAGTAGGGAATAGATTAGGAGTAAGTTAAGTTAAACAGCATAGACAATTAGTTATACATAGGAATAGACTTAAGCTGCATTTGCAGATAGTAAACTTTTAAATGTTTATTGTAAAGCTAATGCTGAAATTGTGTTTAATGAAAATATATATATGATAGTCTGCAAATATATATATATATACATATATATATATTAGGAAAACTGTTTTAGTTAACTTAGCAAGAGTAAGCACTAAGTAAGCACTAAGTAAGCACTTAGTAAGAGTAGCACTAAGATTCAAATTTCTTGTAATGGTTTTATTCAAACATTTATTATGTTGAATTTATCGTAAAACCCTAAAACTACCCTTACCCAAACTTTCCTGCATAGAATTCCTTAGAGTAGGCAAAGTTAGCAGAGAATTGTGATAGAGTAACTGAGGGAAGTTTATTATTTTGGGGGAAATGGTTAGAAATTAGATTTAGTAAATTGGTAACTATAATAAAAATAAGTGACCTTAGGAAGGTTACAAAAAAAAAGGACAATTGTGAAAAGGAAACTTACACAAGTTCTGGACTTTCTACAACTGTGCTGGAACAAACAACAGCGGGAATATTAGAAAGAGAAGAAATTGACAAGACTGACAATTTGTGGGGGAAGGAGCAACTGGGATTGGCTCTTGGTATTGTGAGGAGGACTTCCTTCCTGGCATGGGAAGTGTGAGGACTTGTTTTTCCCAATCTCTGGAAAGAAGTGCCTCTATTTTCTTCAGCCCAAATAGATGGGCCCAACCAACTCTGAAGGTCAGAACTTTTCTTGTTGTTTGATGTCTACTTCTATGATTTGAAATTAAGAAAACTAGCATGGATATAGCATACACAGGAAAAAGAGAAACCCTCTATCAGCCTGTGAAGTCTGGTCTCATCTCCAAAGCTGAGAGAGACTCAAACCTTATCTAGGGATATCCCTTTTCCGTCTTCCCTGATATCTCTCCAATCAGAACTGGTTATTAAAATTTATCTTATTTGAATATCGCAGTCAGATAAGAGGACTATCTTTTCAAGGGGCATAGAGGGAGCTGAACATCAGGACAGTCATTCAACTATAAATGGTCCTTATCAGACTCCTGCTGGGTGACTAAATTCTGGGGAAAAGCATATCCCTCAGGAGGGTCCACGTTTACCTGCTCTGGGACATCTTCAGCATCAATCCATAGAAAAGACATCCCATAAGTGGCCCATTTCTAAATCACCCCATTTTGTTCAAAAATATTCTTTCAGCAAGGCATCTCTCTCCTTTTGCCTCACCAGCAGCCATATTACCCCTCTCCTTCAACTCCTCCATTCCCTGCTACAAACCTTCCATATCCCCTGTTCTTCATATCCAAATATCTTTCCCTATAAATACTGCAGGGTGCAAACAGCCCATTTCACACATTGAGTGGGAAAGGTCTCTGATCCATGTGTGTCATAGTGAGTGACAAATCAGAATCGACTGACTGACTTCTGGGCCATCCTAAAAGCAACAACTGTGATTGGTAAATGTAACATTAGGGGAAGACACAGGAAGTGACAAAAAAAGAAGTGTCTTGAAAAGAACTGTAACTTCCTGTGAGAGGGAGTTCTTCATTTTTTGGAAGTGGAAACTGGAGTAATTCTTCATTCTTTGATCTGGATCAACATTTCACAGCCTACACTAAGATAAACTCAGAATGGGTGAATGGCTTAAATTTAAAGAAGGAAACAATAAATAAATTAGGTGAACACAGAATAGTTTACATGTCAGATCATTAGGAAAGGAAAGATTTTAAAACCAAGCAAGAGATAGGAAAAATCCCCAAATGTAAAATAAATAATTTTGATTACATCAAATTAAAAAGTTTTGTACAAACAAAACCAATGCCACCAAAATTAGAAGGGAACCAACAAATTGGGAAATAATCTTCAAAACAAAAACCTCTGACAAAGGTCTAATTACTCAAATTTATAAAGAACTAAATCAATTTTACAAAATATCAAGCCATTCCCCAATTGATAAATGGGCAATTTTCAGTTAAATAAATTAAAACTATTAATAAACACATGAAAGAGTGTTCTAAATCTCTTATAATCAGAGAGATGCAAATCAAAACAACTCTGAGGTATCACCTCACGTATAGCAGATTGGCTAACATGATAGCAAAGGAAAGTAATGAATGCTGGAGGGGATGTGGCAAACTTGGGACTTTAATGTACTGCTGGTTGAGTTGTGAATTGATCCAACCATTCTAGATGACATTTGAAATGATGCCCAAAGGGCTTTAAATGACTGTCTGCCTTTTGATCCAGCCATAGCACTGCTGGGTTTGTATCCCAAAGAGATCATAAGGAATAATACTTGTTCCAAAATATTCATAGCTACCCTCATTGTGGTGGCAAAATAAAATGGAAAATGAAGAAATGCCCTTCAATTGGGAAATGGTTGAAAAAATTGTGGTATCTTTTGGTGATGGAATACTATTGTACCAAAAGGAATAATGAACTGGAAGAATTCCAGGTGAACTGGAAAGACCTCTAGGAATTGATGCAGATTGAAAAAAACAGAATGAGGAGAACATTATACACAGAGATGGATACACTGTGGCACAATCTAATGTAATGGACTTTACTAGCATCAATGCAATTATCCAGGACAATTCTGAGGAACTTACGGGATAGAACACTATCCATAGTCAGAGAAAGGTCTGTGGGATTAGAAACACAGTAAAAAAAAAAAAAAAAACAAAACCAAAAACAACTGCTTGATCATATGGCTTGATGGGGACATGATTGGGGTTGTAGACTTAAATGATCACCCCAGTGCAAATATTAATAATATGGAAATAGGTCTTAATCAATGATACATGTAAAACCCAGTGGAAATACTCACTGTATACAGGAGGGAGGTTGTATAAGGGGAGGGAAAGAACATGGGTCATGTAACCAATTAAAAATATTCTAAATTAATTAACTAAATAAATAAACTTTAAAAATGTGTTGAACATTGTATTACATGTAATTGGGAAATTAAAAATCCTTTGAATAAAAATTGAAAAAATATAACTAGCAAGGCTTCACTATCATGGGCACTCACAATTATGGGTTTGAGATTCCACCATCATTGTACTTTTCAATTTCTTAATTGTGAACTATATTTTCCAAAGACATTTTCATCATTCTTTCACTTGTTTGTCTTTTAAATGAAGTCATCAAGTCTTATGAAAATGAATAATATGGATATGTTTTACATGATAATAAATGTATAACCCAGATTGAATTGCTTATCAGCTCTGGGATGAGTAGGGAAGAAAAGAGGGAGACAATATGAATCATATGACTTTGGAAAACTTATGTGGAAATTTGTCATTAAAATAAAAATAATAAAGTAAAAAAAAATAAAATGCTTTAGTGGGTAGAATATTCAAAGTAGCAGAAGACAGGCAGAGTCAAGATGACAGCCTAGAAGGAGCAGAAGTTCAGACCTCTGAATACCCTTCCTTACCAATCACAAAGAGAATGCTTATAGGGGACTGAAAATCAAAACTAACAACAAGACAGAGCCAAGGAACCCTCCTGCTGGACTCAATTCAAAAGGTACACCCAACACTTCCAGTCAAGATGGCGGCTTAGAGAAAGCTAAAGTTTAGATCTCCTGAAACCCTCCCTTACCGATCTCAAACCGAATGCTCCTAGGGCACCGAAATTCAAAACTATCAACAGCATAGACCCTGGGAGTCCTCCTCCTGGACCTGGACCTGGATCAAAAGGTACGCCCCCCCCCCAAAAGCCAGAACCCGAGACCACTCGGACCTAAGGGGTAGGCAGAAGGGAGGTCCTAGGACCCATCCTCCCAAACCCAGAGCGCTGAGTCCGAGTCCGAGGCAGCAGAGGCAACCTCAGAGCCCCAGGGCCTGCTATTCTGAAGGCCGCTTCCTAACCCAGTAGAGGGGGCACCCAGACAGTAAGGAAAAAGAGAGGGACAGGGGAGCTCTTAACCCCCTGGGAGGAGCCCTCGGAGCTCCGGGAAGCCAAGGCCCCTTCCTCCTCAGAGAGCAGGGGCTTCTGAAACAACAGCAACTCTCAGGACTGGCAAAAGGCCCTCAGGGCCGGCTATTCTGAAGGCCACATCCTGAAAACAATCTGACCCAGTCGAGGGGGCACCCAGACAGCAGGGAAACAGAGAGACGGGGGATATTGTAGCCCCCTGGCTGGATCCCTCCATCCAAATCTCAAGTCCCTGCCTCAGGGCATACTAAATTCAATCTAGGGAAAGCTAATCTTCTTATCAGGAGCCCTCCCCTGAGTCCAGGGAAGCCGAGGCCCCTCCCCCTCAGAGAGCAGGGGCTTCTGAAACAACAGCAACCCTCAGGACTGGCAAAAGGACCCCAGGGCCGGCTATTCTGAAGGCCACATCCTGAAAACAACCTAACCCAGTCGAGGGGGCACCCAGACAGCAGGGAAACAGAGAGTCGGGGGGAGCTTGTAAACCCCTGGCTGGAATCCTGCATCCAAGTCTCAAGTCCCTGCCTCAGGGCACACTCAATTAAATCCAGGGAAAGCTAATCTTCGTATCAGGAGCCCTCCCCTGAGCCCAGGGAAGCCGAGGCCCCTCCCCCTCAGAGAGCAGGGGCTTCTGAAACAACAGCAACCCTCAAGCCTGGCAAAAGGACCCCAGGGCCGGCTATTCTGAAGGCCACACCCTGAAAACAACCTGACCCAGTCGAGGGGGCACCCAGACAGCAGGGAAACAGAGCGAGAGGGGGGGGGCTTGTAACCCCCTGGCTGGATCCTTCCATAGGAATCTCAGGAAAAAAGTCCCTGCCTCAAGGCATACTAAATTCAACCCAGGGAAAGCTAATCTTATTAGGAGCCCTCGGAGCTCTGGGAAGCTGCGGCCCCTCCCCACACAGAGTGCAAGCACTGGCCAGCTAAGGCACAGGAACAAGGGCCAAGCTAGGCTTAGAGCATGGAAGTAAGGCAACGGAGAAGCATCAGGATGGTGCCAAGGAGAGGAAGGCAATAACAGGGACACACCAGCAACTCCTGGCTTCCCGGGAACACAACAACAATTGCATAGAAGGGACAATCTGCCTAGGGCTAAAACCTCTGAACACCAGACAGAGATAAGAAAAGCTAATCCCCCACCCACTCAGATAGAGATGGCAAACTCCACAGAAGCACAAAAGTCCCAAAATTAAAAAAAAAAAACAAGAAGAAGGGAGTGACTTTGGACACATTTTATGGAGCAAAAATACAAGACACAGAGGAGATAGAGGAGGAAACACAAGCAAATGCTTTGAAACCTTCCAAAGGAAATGGAAACTCTCCACAAACCCATGAAGAATTAGAATCTGAAATGGTCAAAAAGATGGAAGCCTTCTGGGAAGAGAAGTGGGAAATAATGCAAAAGAAATTTAGGCATCTACAAAACCAGTTTGACCAAAGTGAAAAGGAAAACCAGCCTTTAAAGCAAAGAACTAATAAAGCAAAGCCAAAAGACCAAGAAATTAGAAGAGAATATAAAATATCTCCCTGACAAAATGACAGATTTGGAAAATAGAGGGAGAAGAGATAATTTAAGAATAATTGGACTTCCAGAAAAGCCAGAAATAAACACCAAACTCAACATCGTAATACAAGTTATAATCAAAGAAAATAGCCCAGAGATTCTGGAACAAGGGGGCAATACAGCCACTGACAGAGCTCACAGAACACCCTCTACACTAAACCACCAAAAGACAACTCCCAGGAATGTAATTGCGAAATTCCAAAACTCTCAAACAAAAGAAAAAATCCTACAACAAGCCAGAAAAAAACAATTTAGATATAAAGGAATGCCAATCAGGGTCACACAAGACCTTGCAAGTTCTATTCTGAATGATCGTAAGGCATGGAACACGATCTTCAGAAAAGCAAGAGAGCTGGGTCTTCAACCAAAAATCAACTATCCAGCAAAACTGACTATATACTTCCAAGGGAAAGTATGGGCATTCAACAAAATAGAAGATTTCCAAGTTTTTGCAAAGAAAAGACCAGAGCTCTGTGGAAAGTTTGACACCAAAAAACAAAGAGCATGGAATACCTGAAAAGGTATATATGAAGGAAAGGGAAAAGGAGAAAAACGTTATCTTCTTCTTTTACTCAAACTCTCTTCTATAAGGACTACATTTATATCAATCTATGTATACTAACATGTGGGGAAAATGTAATGTGTTAATAGGGTGAAAAGAAAGACCAAAGAGAATAATCTTTCTCACACAAAGATTCACATGGGAAGGGTAGGGGAAGAAAATGCCTATAAGAAGGAGAGGAAGAGAATTTTTACTTAAACCTTAATCTCAGGGAAATCAACTCTGAGAGGGGAAAACACACAGATCCATTGGGATCTTGAATTCTATCTTACCCAACAAGGGTAGGGAGAAGGGAAAACTAAGGGGGGGAAGGGTTGAGGGAAAACAAAAGGGGTGGGAAAGAGAGGGGGAAGAGAGAGGGAACAAAAGGGGAGGGACTAAAAAGGGAAACATATCAAGGGAGGGGATAAGGGGGACTGATTCAAAGTAAATCACTGGACTAAAAGGTAGAGCCGAAGGAAAAAAGGTTAGAATTAGGGAAGGTTATCAAAATGCCAGGGAGTCCACAAATGACAGTCATAACCTTGAACATGAATGGGATGAACTCACCCATAAAACCTAGACGAATGGCAGAATAGATTAGAATCCCAAACCCTACCATATGTTGTCTTCAAGAAACACACATGAGGCGGGTTGACACCCACAAGGTCAGAATTAAAGGATGGAGTAAGACCTTCTGGGCCTCAACTGACAGAAAGAAGGCAGGAGTGATAATCATGATATCTGATAAAGCCAAAGCAAAAATAGACCTGATCAAAAGGGATAGGGAAGGTAATTATATTTTGTTAAAAGGGACTTTAGATAATGAAGAAATATCACTAATCAACATGTATACACCAAATAATATAGCACCCAAATTTCTAATGGAAAAACTAGGAGAATTGAAGGAAGAAATAGACAGTAAAACCATATTAGTGGGAGACTTAAACCAACCATTATCAAATATAGATTAATCAAACCAAAAAATGAATAAGAAAGAGGTAAAAGAAGTGAATGAAATCTTAGAAAAATTAGAATTAATAGACATATGGAGAAAAATAAATAGGGATAAAAAGGAATACACCTTCTTCTCAGCACCACATGGCACATTCACAAAAATTGACCATACATTAGGTCACAGAAAAATAGCACACAAATGCAGAAAAGCAGAAATAATGAATGCAGCCTTCTCAGATCACAAGGCAATAAAAATAATGATCAGTAAAAGTACATGGAAAACCAAATCAAAAACTAATTGGAAATTAAACAATATGATACTTCAAAATCATTTAGTTAGAGAAGAAATGATAGAAAAAATTAATAATTTTACCGAGGAAAATGACAATGGTGAGACATCCTTTCAAACCTTTTGGGATGCAGCCAAAGTGGTAATCAGAGGTAAATTCATATCTCTGAATGCTTATATTAACAAACTAGGGAGAGCAGAGATCAATGAATTGGAAATGCAAATGAAAGAACTCGAAAGCAATCAAATTAAAAACCCCCAGCAGAAAACCAAACTAGAAATCCTAAAATTAAGGGAGAAATTAATAAAATCGAAAGTGATAGAACTATTGATTTAATAAATAAGACAAGAAGCTGGTACTTTGAAAAAACAAACAAAATAGACAAAGTACTGGTCAATCTAATTAAAAAAGGAAGGAAGAAAAGCAAATTAATAGCATCAAAGATGAAAAGGGGGACAGCACCTCCAATGAAGAGGAAATCAAGGTAATCATTAAAAATTACTTTGCCCAATTTTATGGCAATAAATACACCAATTTAGGTGATATGGATGAATATTTACAAAAATACAAACTGTCTAGACTAACAGAAGAGGAAATAGAATTCTTAAATAATCGCATATCAGAAAATGAAATCCAACAAGCCATCAAAGAACTTCCTAAGAAAAAATCCCCAGGGCCTGATGGATTCACCAGTGAATTCTATCAAACATTCAAAGAACAGTTAATCCCAATACTACACAAACTATTTGACATAATAAGGAAAGAGGGAGTTCTACCAAACTCCTTTTATGACACAAACATGGTACTGATTCCAAAACCAGGCAGGTCAAAAACAGAGAAAGAAAACTATAGACCAATCTCCCTAATGAATATAGATGCAAAAATCTTAAATAGGATACTAGCAAAAAGACTCCGGCAAGTGATCAGAAGGGTCATCCACCATGATCAAGTAGGATTTATACCAGGGATGCAGGGCTCGTTCAATATTAGGAAAACCATCCACATAATTAACCACATCAACACACAAACCTACAAGAATCACGTGATTATCTCAATAGATGCAGAAAAAGCCTTTGATAAAATACAATACCCATTCCTATTAAAAACACTAGAAAGCATAGGAATAGAAGGGTCATTCCTAAAAATAATAAACAGTATATATCTAAAACCATCAGCTAATATCATCTGCAATGGGGATAAACTAGATGCATTCCCAATAAGATTAGGAATGAAACAAGGATGCCCATTATCACCTCTACTATTTGACATTGTACTAGAAACACTAGCAGTAGCAATTAGGGAAGAAAAAGAAATTGAAGGCATCAAAATAGACAAGGAGGAGACCAAGTTATCACTCTTTGCAGATGACATGATGGTCTACTTAAAGAATCCTAGAGATTCAACCAAAAAGCTAATTGAAATAATCAACAACTTTAGCAAAGTTGCAGGATACAAAATCAACCCACATAAGTCCTCAGCATTTCTATATAATTCCAACACAGCTCAGCAGCAAGAACTAGAAAGAGAAATCCCATTCAAAATTACCCTAGACAAAATAAAATACTTAGGAATCTATCTCCCGAGACAAACACAGGATCTATATGAACACAACTACAAAACCCTTTCCACACAAGTAAAATAGACTTGAACAATTGGAAGAACATTAACTGCTCATGGATAGGATGAGCCAATATAATAAAAATGACCATCCTACCCAAACTTATTTATCTATTTAGTGCCATACCCATTGAATATTTCTTTATTCCCAAAATATTTCTTTACTGATTTAGAAAAAAAAAACAGAACAAAATTCATTTGGAATAACAAAAGGTCAAGGATTACCAGGGAAATAATGAAAAAAAGAACCACATATGAAGGGGGCCTTGCAGTCCCAGACCTTAAACTATATTGCAAAGCAGCAGTCATCAAAAGAATTTGGTACTGGCTAAGAGACAGAATGGAAGATCAGTGTAATAGACTGGGAGAAAGCAACCTCAGCAAGACAGTATACGATAAACCCAAAGATCCCAGCTTTTGGGACAAAAATCCACTATTCGATAAAAACTGCTGGGAAAATTGGAAGACAGTGTGGGAGAGACTAGGTTTGGATCAACACCTCACACCCTACACCAAGATAAATTCAAAATGGGTGAACGACTTAATCATAAAGAAGGAAACCATAAGTAAATTGGGTAAACACAGAAAAGTATACATGTCAGACCTTTGGGAGGGGAACGACTTTAAAACCAAGGAAGACATAGAAAAAAATCACAAAATATAAAATAAATAATTTTGACTACATCAAATTAAAAAGCTTTTGTACAGACAAAACCAATGTAACTAAAATCAGAAGGGCAACAACAAATTGGGAAAAAAATCTTCATAGAAACCTCTGACAAAGGTTTAATTACTCAAATTTATAAAGAGCTAAATCAATTGCAAAAAAAAAAAACAACAAGCCATTCTCCAATTGATAAATGGGCAACGGACATGGATAGGCAGTTCTCAGATAAAGAAATCAAAACTATTAATAAGCACATGAAGTAGTGTTCTAAATCTCTTATAATCAGAGAGATGCAAATAAAAACAACTCTGAGGTATCACCTCATACCTAGCAGATTGGCTAACATAACAGCAAAGGGAAGTAATGAATGCTGGCGGGGATGTGGCAAAGTAGGGCCATTAATTCATTGCTGGTGCAGTTGTGAATTGATCAAATCATTCTGGAGGGCAATTTGGAACTATGCCCAAAGGGCAACAAAAGAATGTCTACCCTTTGATCCAGCCATAGCACTGCTGAGTCTGTACCCCAAAGAGATAATGGACAAAAAGCTTGTACTAAAATATTTATAGCTGCGCTCTTTGTGGTGGCCAAAAATTGGAAAATGAGGGGATGCCCTTCAATTGGGGAATGGCTGAGCAAATTATGGTATATGTTGGTGATGGAATACTATTGTGCTAAATGGAATAATAAAGTGGAGGAATTCCATGGAGAATGGAACAACCTCCAGGAAGTGATGCAGAGCTAGAGGAACAGAACCAGGAGAACATTGTACACAGAGACTAATACACTGTGGTATAATCGAATGTAATGGACTTCTCCATTGGTGGTGGTGCAATGGCCGGGAACAATCTGCAGGGATCTAGGAGAAAAAACACTATGTATAAGCAAAGGATAAACTATGGGAGCGGAAACACCGAGGAAAAGCAACTGCCTGACTACAGCAGTTGAGGGACATGACAGAGGAGAGACTCTAAACGAAACTCTAATGAAACTATTGACAACATAGAAATGGATTTGAATCAAGAACACATGTGACACCCAGTGGAATCACGCGTCGGCTATGGGGGGTGGGGGGGAGGAAAAGAAAATTATCTATGTCTTTAATGAATAATGCTTGGAAATGATCAAATAAAATATTATTTAAAAAATAAAGTAAACAACAACAACAACAACAAAATGTATACCCACCAAAAAGCCAGAATCTGAGAACACTCAGGTTTAAGGGGAAGGCAGAAGGAAGGTCCCAGGAACCATCTCCCCACCCACCTAGAGCACTGAGACTCCAGTGGCAGCAGGAACTTCTGGGTGGGCAAAAGTGCTAGTCTGGAGAGTGTAACTTGTGGGCATGACTGTGCCAAGTTCAGAGTGTCAAACACAGATGGCAGGGAAGGAGCTAGGGATGGAGCAGAGACCTGAGAGCCTGGCCAGAGCTGTGGAGATCCTCCATATTTGCTCCAGGCTTCTGGGAGGTTTTGGACTCAGATCCTACCCAGCCCAACCAAGCTGAAATTAATCCCATCAAACGTCTTCAGAACTCAGGGAAGCCTAGGCTCCACACCCCTCCTAATTGACTGCTGGACTTTAATCCAATCAAAAGCCCCCAGAGGACAGGGAAGCTCAAGCCCCCAGCAAACATCGCCCAGAGACTGCACCAAGAGATCTTCTGTCAAAGCTCCAAGAGGGGAGATGGACAGATTCCCCCAAAATCTAAAAAATGAGCGGAGAAAGAGCACAGACAATTACAGGGTGCAAAGAAGGGGTGAATATGTGGAAACAATAGAAAAAGTAGAAAGAAATTACAATAGACAGCTTCTATACAGTGAACGGAACACAGGATGTGGGAACAGCAAACGATAAAACAGAATTCCCAGCAAATTGGATACAGAGTGAGGAAGAACTCAAAATGCAATTCAAAACACAATTAAGAGAGGCTGAAGACAATTGGGAAAAGAACTTAAAAACTAAGATAAACCATCTGGAAACAGAGGCACTTGAACTAAAACGAGAAAATAGTATCTTGAAAGCCAAAATCACCCAGCTGGAAAATGAGGAAAAGCAGATGAAAGATGAGACAAAGGAGATGAAAGAAGAGGTAAAGGGGATGAAAGATGACCTTCAAAGAAAATCAGACCAGAAGAAAAATGATGACCAAAAATCCAGAGATGAAATCCAGTCTTTAAGAACCAGTATACAACAACTGAAATTATGTGACTTCACAAGGCAGCAAGACAGTATAAAACAAAACCAAAAGATTAAAAAAAATTGAAGAAAATATGAAGCATCTCATTCACAAAACAGAGGATTTAGAAAATCATTCAAGGAAAGACAATTTAAGAATCATTGGTCTACCAGAAGACCACGACAAAAGAAAAATCCAGGACAAAATACTACAGGAAATTATACAAGAAAACTGCCCCGATATCCCAGAACAAGAGGGAAAAGTGAAGATTGAAAGAACCCACAGATCACCTCCTGTACTTTATCCCCAACTGACAACACCCAGGAATGTTATAGCCAAATGCAAGAACTAACAGACCAAAGAAAAAATATTACAAGCTGCCTAGAAGAAGTCATTCAGATACCATGGAACCATAGTGAGGATAATGCAGGATCTGGTTGCATCCACATTGAAGGACCGAAAGACATGGAATATGATATTCCAGAAAGCAAGGGATCTAGGGATACAAAGAAGAATCAACTACCTAGCAAAACCGACTATATTCTTACAGGGGAAAGTATGGGCATTCAACAAAATAGAAGAATTCCAAGAATTTATAAAGAAAAGACCAGACCTGAACAGAAAATTTGATGTCCAAGCACAGAACTCAAGAGAATCATCAAAAGGTAATTTAAAAAGAGGGAAAAAGAAATAAAAAACAAAAATAACAAAAATTTTTATGAGACTTAATAAGTTAAAATGATATATATTCTTATAAGAAAAGAGGTCATTGGTAACTCTTAAAATCTGTCACTGTTATCTGGAGTGGTAGAGGAATTACACTCAGAGGGAACAGTGAAAAACTGTATATGATGAAAGGACAAGACATAAATAAGTATATAGATAAACACATGCATAAATACATATATGTGTGTGTATATACATGCATATATATATATATATATATACATACAACTAGAGCTAAAAATAGAGGTTAATACTAAAAGAAATGGGAAAAGAAACAAATGAGGGTAAATTTATATGTCAAAAAGAAGATCATGGCAGGAGGGGGGAGAACATCAATACACAGGAAGGGTAAAAATGTTGGACATAGGAAATACTCAACTCTTATTTACTTTGAAATTTACCCAAAGAGGGAAGTACAATCCAATCCAATGGGGCAGAAAAAGATTTGAGCCCTATACGGGAGTAGAAGGGTAACAAACAGACTGGTGGGGAAGGAAGCAGTACAAGGGAGGGAGAGTGTGGGGGGCAATTTTAGAATGACTACAGGGAAAATAAGGGGTGGGATAAGAAGGGAGGAAAGTAAAAGACAGGAGGGAACAAGGGGGACTGATTAAAAACAAACATTGATGTAGAAGGAAATAGTGAAAGAAGAAAAGGCAGGACCAGGAGTAGAAATCAAAATGCTGGGAAATACACAGTTAGTAATCATAACTCTCATTGTGAATGTAATGAACTCACCAATAAAATGCAAGAGAATAACAGAATGGATTAGAATCCAAAACCCTACCATATGCTGTTTACAAGAAACACACATGAGGAAGGTAGATACACATAGGTTGAAAGTAAGAGAATGCAGCCAAATCTATTGGGCTTCAAGTGATAAAAAGAAGGCAGGAGTCTCAATCGGGATATCTGACAAAGCCAAAGTAAAAATAGATCTAGTTTTAAGAGACAGGGAAGGTAATTACATCCTGATAAAAGGCAGTATAGACAATGATGAAATATCTGTACTCAACATGATTGCATCCAAATATCTAAAGGAGACACTAGGATGTGGCTCAAGGATGAAATAGATAGAAAAACTATACTACTGGGAGACCTGAACCTTCTTCTTTCCAAACTAGATAAATCAAACCAAAAAATAAATAAGAAAGAGGTAAGAGCAGTGAATGAAATCTTAGAAAAAATAGAGTTAGTAGACATGTGGAGAAAAATAAATAGGGATAAAAAGAATATACCTTCTTTTCTGCAGCACATGGTACATTCACAAAAAGTGACCATGTATTAGGGCATAAAAACATTTTGCAGATGAGTGCAAAAGAGCAGAAATATAAAGGCAACCTTCTCAGATCACAATGCAAAGAAAATAATGATTAATAAGGGTACATGGAGAGATAAATCAAAAATTAAATGTAAATTATCCAATGTGATTCTCCAAAACGGTTAATGATAAAATAGTAGAAACAATTAATAACTTCATCGAAGCATATGACAATGATGAGACATCATTTCAAAACCTATGGGATGCAGCCAAATCAGTACTTAGAGGGAAATTTATATTCTTGAGTTCATATACTAACAAATTAAGAATGGCAGAGGTCAATGAATTGGGCATGCAAATTAAAAAACTATAAATCAAACAAATAAGAAATCCTCAAATGAAGACTAAATATCCTAAAAATAAAAGGAGAAATTAATAAAATTGAAAGTCAAGGAAGTATTGATTTAATAAATAAGATTAGAAGCTGGTACTTTGAAAAAAATAAAACAGAGAAAGTTCTAATCAATCTACTTTAAAAAAGGGAAGAAAAAAACAAATTGACAGTATCCAAGATGAAAAGGGAGACCCCAACTCTAATGAAGAGGAAATGAATGCATTCATCATAAACTACTCTACCCAATTATATGGCAACAAATATGGAAATCTAGGTGGAATGGATGAATACTTACAAAAATATAAATTGCCTAGACTAAAAGAGGAAGAAAAAGATCACCTAAACAACCCCATATCAGAAAAAGAAATTGAACAAACCATCAAAGAATTCCACAAGTAAAAATCCCCAGGTCCAAATGGATTCACAAATGAATTCTATCAAACATTCAAAGAACAACTAATCCCAATATTATAAAATCTATTTGACAGAAGGCAAGATAGAGTTCTAAAAAATTCATTTGATGACACAAATATCGTACTGATCCCAAAGCCAGACAGGTCAAAAACAGAGAAAGAAAAGTATAGACCAATCTCCTTAATGAATATAGGTGCAAAAATCTTAAATAGAATACTAGGAAAAAGACTCCAGTAAGTCATCACAAGGGTCATTCACTATGACAAGGTAGGATTCCTACCAGGAATGCAAGTAAGGTTCAATATCAGGAAAATCGTGCTCATAATTAAAAAGCAAAATGACAAAAATCACATAATTATCTCAATAGATGCATAAAAAGCCTTTGATAAAATACAACACCCATTCCTATTGAAAACACTAGAAATTATAGGAATAGGAGGGCCTTTCATTAAAAATAATAAACAAATTATATATTATATATATTATATATATATATATATATAAAGAATTAAAAAAATATCTAAAACCATCAGCAAACATCATCTGCAATGGCGATGAACTAGAATCCTTCCCAATAAGATCAGTAGTGAAACAAGGGTACCCATTATCATTCCTATTATTTAACTTCGTACTAGAAACACTAGCAGTAGCAGTTAGAGAAGAAAAATAAATTGAAGGTATTAAAATTGGCAAAGAGGAGACCAAGCTATCACTCTTTGCAATTGATATGATGGTTTACTTAAAGAATCCTAGAGAATCAACCAAAAAAGCCAGTCGAAATAATCAACAACTATAGCAAAGTTGCAGGATACAAAATAAACCTGCATAAGTCATCAATATTTCTATATATCTCTAACCCATCCTAGCAGCAAGAATTAGAAGGAGAAATTCCATTTAAAATAACCATAGACAATATAAAATACTTAGAAATCTATCTGCCAAGACAAACACAGGAACTATATGAACACAACTACAAAACACTCTCCACACAACTAAAACTAGACTTGAACAATTGGAAAAACATTAACTGCTCATGGATAGGACGAGCCAATATAATAAAAATGAACATCCTACCCAAATTAATTTACTTATTTAGTGCCATACCCATTGAACTACCAAAATATTTCTTTACTGATTTAGAAAAAAACATAACAAAATTCATTTGGAATAACAAAAGATCAAGGATATCCAGGGAAATAAAACTAGATTTAAACATTTGGAAAAACATTGATTGCTCATGGTTGGGATGAGCTAACATAATAAAAATGACAACCCTACCCAAATTAATTTACTTATTTAGTGCCATACCCATTGAACTAACGAAAAACTTCTTTACAGAATTAGAAAAAAAATAACAAAGGTTATTGGGAAGAAAAAAATAACCAGGGAAATCATGAAAAAAAAAATGCAAAGGAAGGAGAACTTGCAATCCAAGATCTCAAACTATACTATAAAGCATGGAGGATCAATGAAACAGACAGGGTAAATGACCTCAGCAATACAGACTATGATACACCCAAAGATTCCAGTTTGTAAAGATTAAATTTTAGGGAATATGGGAGGCTGAGGCAGGTAGAAATTAGTTTCTCTCTGCAAGGAGTATTATATTTTTTAGAGGTTTATTAAAGGTTAAAGATTAAAGAATATACAAGTAAGAAATATGTGCCTAGGCCAGAGGCCTAGACAAAATAACCTCACATCATGCAAGAGACCACCTGCTCCAAAACAGAAGTCCAAAAAGAGCCAAGAGAGCAAGAGACCTCAAAAGCCTTTGAATCAGCTTAAATACCTTCTCGATCTCAGCCCAGGTGAGATTACAAGGCATTCTGGGGAAGTGGAGCAAAGGCTCGTGGGGATTGTAGTCCTGTATTTGAGTCTATTTTTTACATTCCCTAGTGTGATCATTTTTGGAAAAATTAATTTTTTACCCAAAAGGATCATAAAAACATAATAAACTTAAAAGATTACAATAGTGTGAGGATAAGAGAAAAAAGAATAAAACCAATAATTGCTGAACACATTGACAAAAAGCCGTTAGGGGGCAGTCCCCTTTCGCATAAAAGTATACATACAAATAAATGTTCAATCAACCACACCCAAAGTTCAATTTTGTGCAACTAGTGGTCTGGGGGCTTCTTCATGGTGGCTTCTCCAATAGTTCAGTTCTGCATTCAGAGAGGTAGCATCTTCTTTACCTAAAATTCTTCTCAAAAGGAATTTAAACTTTGCAATTTAAATAATATTTTTTTTTACAAGTTTTTGGGACCAAAACCCACTTTTTGTTAAAAGCTTTTGGAAAAATTGGAAGTCAGTATGGGAGGGATTAGATTTGGATCAACATCCCACAATGTACATTAAAATAAACTCAGAATGGGTGAATGAGCTGAATATAAAGGATACTATAAGTAAATTAGGCAAACACAGAATAGTATACTTGTCAGATCTTTGGGAAAGGAAAGATTTTAAAACCAAGAAAGAGCTAGAAAAAAATCACAAAATACAAAATCAATAATTTTGATTACATCAAATTAAAAAGTTTTTGTACAAACAAAACTAATGCATCCAAAATTAGAAGGGAAGCAACAAATTGGGAAGCAATTTTCATTACAACAACCTCTGACAAACGTCTAATTACTCATATTTATAAAGAGCTAAACCACTTGTACAAAAAATAAAGCCATTCTCCAATTGATAAATGGGCAAGGGACATGAAGAGGAAATTTTAAGTTAAAGATATCAAAACTATTAATAAGCACATGAAAAAGTGCTCTAAATCTCCTATAATCAGAGAAATGCAAATCGAAACAACTCTGAGGTATCACTTCACACCTATCAGATTGGCTAACCGACAGCAAAGGAAAGTAATGAATATTGGAGGGGAGGTGGCAAAGATGGGACATTAATTCATTGCTGGTGGAGCTGTGAATTGATCCAACCATTCTGAAAGGCAATTTGGAACTATGCCCATAGTGTGATAAAAGATTGTCTGCCCTTTGATCCAGCCATAGCACTGCTGGGTTTGTACCCCAAAGAGATAATAAGGAAAAAGACATGTACAAAAATATTCATAGCTGTGCTCTTTGTGGTGGCAAAAAATTGGAAAATGAGGGGATGCCCTTCAATTGAGGAATGACTGAACAAATTGTGGTATATGTTGGTGATGGAATACTATTGTGCTCGAAGGAATAATAAAGTGGAGGAATTCCATGGGGACTGGAACAACCTCAAGGAATTGATGCAGAGTCAGAGGGAAGAACCATGAAAACATTATACACAAAGACACTCTGGTACAATTGAATGTAATGGACTTCTCCTTTAGTGGCAATGCAATGAACAGCTTGGAGGAACCTACTAAAAAAACCACTATCCACATCCACAGGAAACACAGTGGGAGTAAAAACACTGAAGGAAAACAACTGCTTGAATACATAGGTTGAAAGGATATGATTGGGAATGTAGACTCTAAATGAACACCCTAGTGTAAACAAAAGTATGGAAATAGGTTCTGATCAAGGACATGTATTACCCAATGAAATTGCATGTTGGCTGCTGGAAGAGTGGGTGGAGGGGAAGGAGGGAAATAATGTGATTATTGTAACCAAGGAATGATATTCTAAATTGACTAAATAAACTCATTGAAATGGAAAAAAAAATGAAAAACAAAGTTGCAGAAGAACTTTTTTGGTATCCTAAACATTTCAATCATTTTCTGTGTGACTTTCAGTAAGCTAGTTGAGAATATTTCAGTATTCATTTCCTTATCTGCAAAATGGGGATATTATTTTTATCTTGTTTAATTTAGAAAATTGTTTTCAGAACAAAAGGAGGAAATACATATGGGTATGTACAGCAGCAAATGCCACATATTCATGTAATTTTTTTTTCTTTTTCAACTTACCCTTCGGTATAAAATCCATGGAAGCAAGAACTTCATTTTCTATTTCTTTTCAGTTTCAAACATTAGAATGGACAGTTACAATTTTTCTTTTTTCTTTTTATCTTTTTATCGTTCATTCATTTTCCTCTTATTTTTAAGAAAATTTCTTGTGTTGCACAGCATAGAAATCCTAAATAAAGATAATCTTTGCAATGATAATCTTGTGTACCCAGTAACCTGTAGAAACAAAATATATGCAATTTCTTCCTTTTTGTGAAATCAAATTAAGATTTGCAAGTCTACATATATATATTTGGACTACGGTTTGTTTAAAACAAAGAAATTGTATTTATTCTTTTCCCAAGTGATTCAGTAGTTTTTCCCACTCATATTTGTGAGTTCCACTGTCCAACCAAGAACAATTCAGGCATAAGAAAGCCTAAAGCTGAATTTTCACTTCAGCTACTATTCTAGCTTTATTTGCTTGCATGAGTGATCTGAACAGTCAGAAAGAAGATTATGTGGTTGATGGATTCAGATTACTGATACTAAAATTGGATAAAATGCTGCTTATAATTTAATGCCTTCTGGTAAGATAGTTTTTCAGGAATCATTAAGTCAATAAGCACAAACACTATATAGATTTCCCTAATTTAAATTTATAAACAATAAAAATCTTCCATGAACATTTCTATACACAAAGAATAACAAACGACTATTTAAAATTGATAAGTTCTATCATATCTCATACAGATTATTTTAACATATAGATTAAATTGGATATAATAAAATATCATGTCCTTTTACCTCCCATTTTGTATCCTCTTCTGAACATCCTTCTGATTTTTTTGTGTATTTTTTAAAGTTTACATGAACACTTTTTTTCTTTGCATTAATGTCAATATCCTCCTATTCTGTTTCCCTACTTCTCATATTATATTTCAAAATAAAAAATAATCCCTTTATGAAAGAAGTAAGATGAATTATATCAAATTAAAAAGTGGTAATGTCCATATATTTATATATCATTTGGAACCTCTAACTTATAGCTAAAAAAGTGTTATTCATCATCTATCTTCTGAAGTCATGATTGGTGTTTACTAATTAGAATTCTGTAGTCTTTCAAACTAATTTTTCTTTCTGTTTTGTATAATCATTGTCTAAATCTTTCTCCTAGATCTACCAAATTCACTCTCAATTAGTTTAGGAAAAGTCATTCTAGATTTCTCTGAATCTAAATCTTTTCTCGTGTTTATTTCACAATAATATCTCCTACATACTTTAGTTTCATTTATTTTTATCTAACATTTATTCTTATTCTTTTTCTCTTCTCCTCTAGTTGCAAAAACCATCTCGTCCTGCTGTCGACTAATTTATTTTTCATATGGCTTAATTATTTAAAAACAAAAGATCATATATCCAATTAGTCTCTAAAATATTGACATAACACAAATAAGCCTAATTTCTGTTAGAATTCATTGTTTGTTTTTAATAGCTTTTTAAAGGACCTTTGATTTTATAATCTTTGACTTTGTTGAATGGCAATATCTATAATTTATTGATTTCTAGATCATATTTAATCTGTACCAATGATTAACTTTTTAAGAAGACTAATTTTGATAATGACTTCTTTGTAATATAATTTGATAACTAGTGATGCCAAGTTCCTTTCCCCATAAATGTATGTATTTTATGTATTCACTAATATGCTATATATAGACATGCATATTATGTCCATATGTACATTGCAATAAACTCATATCAAACAAATACATATTCATGGGAATGCATAAACAATGTAAACATATTTATCTAAATACACATGCTATCATATGCATATGATTGTACATTTTTGTGTTGGTGCCCTTCAAATTCTTATTTTCACCCAAATAAAATATTAATATTACTTAGTCACATTCTTTGAAGTGACTTTTTGGTGCTTTGATTGATCTATTATTAATAAAAATGAATTTTTGAGACTTCATACTAAATTATAATAATTCATTAGTAAAAAGAAAGAGAGACATTTCCAGCCTTTTTAAAATTAAAAAATAAGTCCCCAGGAGAATTACGTCTGCTCTATTGGGTCATAGATACTTCATGGACACTGCCCTTTCCTTTTTTTTTTTTTTCATTTCAATAAGTTTATTTAGTCAGTTTAGAATATTATTCCTTGGTTACAATAATCACATTATTTCCCTTCCTCCCCTCCACCCACTCTTCCCACAGCCAAAACACAATTTCATTGGGTATTACTTGTGTCCTTGATCACAATCTATTTCCATGTTGTTGTTTATACTTGGATGTTCATTTAGAGTCTATATCCCCAACCATATCCTGTTGACCCATGTATTCAAGCAGTTGTTTTTCTTTTGTGTTTTTACTCCCACAGTGTTTCCTCTGAATGTGGATTGTGGTTTTTCTAGTAGGTTCCTCCAAGTTGTTCAGGGTCATTGTATTGCCACTAATGGAGAACTCCATTACATTCGATTGTACCAGAGTGTATCAATCTCTGTTTACAATGTTTTCCTGGTTCTGCTTCTCTGATTCTGCATCAATTCCTGGAGATTGTTCCAGTTCCCATGGAATTCCTCCACTTTATTATTCCTTTGAGCACAATAGTATTCCATCACAAACATATACTGCAATTTGTTCAATCATTCCTCAATTGAAGGGCATCCCCTCATTTTCCATTTTTTTGCCACTACAAAAAGCACAGATAAGAATATTTTTGTACATATATTTTTCCTTATTATCTCCTTGGGGTACAAACCCATCAGTGCTATGGGTGGATCAAAGGGCAGACAGTTTTTTATCGCCCTTTGGGCATAGTTCCAAATTGCCCTCCAGAATAGTTGGATCAATTCACAGCTCCATCTTGGCCACATCCCCTCCAACATTCATTACTTTCCTTTCCTGACATATTAGCCAATCTGCTAGGTATGAGGTGATACCTCAGAGTTGTTTTGATTTGCATTTCTCTGATTATAGGAGATTTAGAGCACTTTTTCATGTGCTTATTAATAGTTTTGATATCTTTAACTTAAAATTACCTCTTCATGTCCCTTGCCCATTTATCAATTGGAGAATGGCTTGATTTTTTAAACAACTGGTTTAGCTCTTTATAAATTTAAATAATTAGACCTTTGTCAGACATTTTTGCAATGAAGATAGTTTCCCAATTTTTTGGTTCCCTTCTAATTTTGGATGCATTAATTTTGTTTGTACAAAACCTTTTTAATTTGATGTAATCAAAATTATTGATTTTACATTTTGTGATTTTTTTCTAGCTCTTGCTTGGTTTTAAAGTCTTTCCTTTCCCAAAGATCTGACAAGTATACTATTCTGTGTTCACCTAATTTGCTTACAGTTTCCTCCTTTATAGTCAGGACATTCACCCATTCTGAGTTTATCTTGTTGTAGGGTGTGAGATGTTGATCCAAATCTAATGGCTTTCATACTGCCTTCCAATTTTCCCAGCAGTTTTTATAAAATAGTGGGTTTTGTTCCCCAAAACTAGTATCTTTGGGTTTATCATAGACTGTATTGCTGAGGTCATTCACCCCACGTCTATTCCACTGATCCTCCTTTCTATTTCTTAGCCAGTACCAATTGTTTTGATAACCACTGCTTTATAGTATAGTATGAGATCTGGGACTGCAAGTCCTCCTTCCTTTGCATTTTTTTTCATCATTTCCCTGGATATCTTTGATCTTTTCTTCTTCCAAATGAACTTAGTTATGTTTTTTTCTATTTCAGTAAAGAAGTTTTTTGGTAGTTCAATGATTATGGCACTAAATAAGTAAATTAATTTGGGTAGGATTGTCATTTTTATTATGTTCATTTATCCCACCCATGAGCAATCAATGTTTTTCCAATTGTTTAGATCTAGTTTTAACTGTGTGGTGAGTGTTTTGTAGTTGTGTTCATATAGTTCCTGTGTTTGTCTTGGCAGATAGATTCCTAATTATTTTATATTGTCTATGGTTATTTTAAATGGTATTTCTCTTTCTAATTCTTGCTGCTGAAATGGATTGGAGATATGTAGAAATGCTGATGACTTATGCAGGTTTATTTTGTATCCTGCTACTTTGCTAAAATTGTTGATTATTTTGACTAGCTTTTTGAATCAATTACCCTAGTTCCCACCTTTATTTTACTTCCCTTTCTATCCCCTCCCTTCTTATTCCCAACCTTATTTTCCCTGTAGTCTTTCTAAAATAATCCCCCTGACCCTCTCCCTCCCTTGTACTTCTTCCCTTCCCACAAGTCTGTTTGTTACCCTTCTACTCCCCTATAGGGCTCAAATATATTCTCTGCCCCAATGGATTGAATTGTTTTTCCCTCTTTGAGTCAATTTCAAAGTACATAAGAGATGAGTATTTCCTATGTCCAACATCTTTACCCTTCCTGTGTATTGATGTTCTCCCCCTGTCCTCCCATGAGCTTCTTTGTGACATAAAAATTCACCCCCATAATTTCTTTTCCCAATTGTCTTCAGCCTCTTTTAGTTGTGTTTTGTGTTCTTCCATAGCCTGTGTCCAATGCTCTGGGATTTCTGATTTATTGTTTGCTGATCTCTCCCCCTCTGTTCTGTTTGCTAAATAGAAGCTCTCTATTGTAATTTCTTGTTTCTTTTTCAGTTGTTTGCTCATATTTACCCCTTATTTGTCCCCTTATTTGTCTGTGCTCTTGCTCCTCTCATTTTTTTGGTTTTGGGACTTTCTGTCAGTCTTCCCTCTTGGAACTTTGTCAGATCTCTCAGTGCAGTGTCTGTGGGAAGAGTATTGGCTTCCATGTCCTCTGGATGCTTTTGATGGAATTAAGTTCAGCTGGGTTGGGCTGTCTGTGCTCTGAGGCCAAAACCTCCTGGAAGGCTGGAGCCAAGCAGAAGGTCTTAGCCACCCAGGATCTCTCCAGTTCTCTCCAGCTGGTTTCCTGCCATCTGTGTTGGATGCTCTGAGCCTGGCACAGCCCTGCCCACAAGGTACACCCTCTAGAGCAGCACCTTTGCCTGCCCAGAGGCTCCCTCTGCCTCGGGGGGCTCAGTGCTCTAGGTGGTGGGTGAGGGGGTTCCTGGCACCTTCCTTCTGCCTTCCCCTTAAATACAAGTGTTCTCAGATTCCGGCTTTTGGGGAGCATACCTTTTGAATTTAGTCTGGCAGTAGGTTTCCCTAGCTCTGTCTTGTTGTTAGGTTTGATTTTCAGTCCCCTAGTAGCATTTTGTTTGTGATCCATAAGGAAGGGTTTTCAGAGGTCTGAACTATTGATACTCCTAGGCCACCATCTTGACTCCACCTCTCAGACCCTGTCCTTTTCACAAGGGCTAGGGGGCATGATTAATGCCAGCCATGGAGTGGGCTTTAGTTCAGGAAGGGACCAGAGCCTAAGAGATACAGTTCCCAGATTACAGCCTGACACAGTTCCTGCCACTCCACTTACCAGAGATGGCTTGCATAGATAAACTGGATGGCTGAGGGAGAGGGGTTCTTTCATAACACCAAAGGCATAGCAGAGATATATTTTTATGCTGGCTTTTCAAGTTCAGTCTAAACCCTTTTCCCCACTTCCTGCCCCCCAGGATTCTTTGATTGCCCCAAGGTTATACCTTAGCCTCTATATTTCACATCCCCTGACTTCTATGATTTTCACTGGTCAGGAATTCCACTTGTCACATCCCCTGACTTCTATGATTTTCACTGGTCAGGAATTCCACTTGTCATGCTGTCAAATTAAGACACACAACTCTATGAGACATGTGGCTACTTATTAAGGAGACATTTCCAGGAATGTACTGGACTGGAGGACGCCCGGGTAATTAATTCACTCAGTTATAACATTAAGATACCAGAAAAGTTTCTTATTGGTTGCTTTTATTTCCTATATGGGATCTTTTATCTTTTTACCATACCATAGAACCTTTGTTACTTAGGGATTACTAGATGCACTGGAAGCAATATAGAGACAGAGATCTAAGACTAGAAATAAGCTTGGACCCACAATATTAATTTGTACCATTAAGATGGACCTAAAGTATATATTCATTGCACATTGGCTAATTCTTATGTAAACCTTAAAATTTCCCAGACCCTACTTTATAAGATTGGATTAAGACCATTCCCCATTTGGGCAGTGAACTCTACTTAAAGCAGGAATGTGAGAATTCTACTTTACCTACTTGGGTCTGCCCTAGGGAAAGATAAAGTTGTAAACTCTTTTCTGAACAATGAAAAGTACTTAAACCCATACTTTTCTTAAGCTAAGTACCTATAAACGTCAAGCAACTTGTGAATTTACAAGGAACAAAGAACTGGAAAACTTACTCAGAGCTTTCCTGGTGTGAATTACTCAAAAATCCCCACCTTCTTAGGTGTGGACTAAGAATGGGCGGTCCTTTAGAAACATCTACAGTGATTGGTAGATGTAAGGACTTAGGGGAGGTGACAAAGGAGATTTTGCCCTTAAAAATAAGAGCTCAGGGAAGAGCTGAAAAAGTCATTCTGAAACATTCAGATTTGAGAGACTCATTCTGAGGGGTCTGATTCTGAAACATTCAGATGGAGGAGGGAGCTGGTGAAAGCAGCTGAGATGCTGTTGGCCTGGTGTCATTAGAAATCCTTACTTAGACAGATCTTATGGTGAGTTATAAAAAACTGACTGATTTCTCTTTTAAGACTCAGGTCTAGGCCATATTGGCTTTGAGGCCCTTCATACTTATTCCTTTTTTACTCTCTCTCTCTTTCTTTGATTACTCATTGTATTGTTAATTAAAATCTCTATAAAACCCAATTGACTTGGGTATTTGAATAATTGGGAATATTTCCCTGGCAACCACCTTATATTTGATTTTAAACCCAAGACACTGTAGTGAAACATATTTTTGCGGTCAAACTTACTCACCCTCTCTTATATCTATCACAATTTATATCTTCCACTATTTTAACCACTACAGTTTAAGACCTCAACCATTTTAAATCTCACACTTAACTTTTAATAGATGCAATTCACTGCATTAAAGAAAAGTAGCATTATTCTGTTTTGATTTTTCAATCCTTTATAAAACACAATTTAATGTTATATTTTTACAAAAAAACATTTTTCTGTATCAATTTATATAATCATATATATATATACATCTATATTATATAAATTCTAAAATAAAATGTATTTTAGAATTTAGCCAACTGGGAATTGTGGGGATAAATTCAAAATTGTTATAAAATATAATATTTTAATATGTTACTGTACATTTATTGCTATAATTACTATTACAAATACAACTGCCAGGTCCACCATTACAAAGAATAAAAATTATATTGACATATAATGATTTCAAGTTTTCAAAGCAATATATAAATATATGTATATCATACTATGCATGCATATATGTATATATCTATTTACTTATCCTATGATATCCTTTTTTACAGATGAGAAAATTGTGTAATAAAGGAATTATATTACTTCCCTGCTCTCTCACAGCTACTTAAGTATCTAATGAATGACATGTGCTAAGGTATTCATTACTATGATACTTTTCTGTCATGTAGCATTTTGTTTTATATTTCTGTATTGAGATTCATTAGAAATATTGTTCTAAAGCTTCCAGTCAAGATGGCAGCTTAGAGGCAGAAAAAATTCAGACCGCCATAAACCCTTCCTCATTGACCAAAAACACAGAACTTCCAGGGGATTGAAACCCAAATCAAGCAGCAGGACAGAGCTAGGGAACACTCTTCCTAGACCCAATTTAAAAAATATGCCACCCAATAAGCCTGAACTCTAAAACACACAAGTTTAAGGGGAAGGAAGAAGGAAAGTGCCAAGACTCCTCCCCCAGCTACAGTGCTGAGCCTCCAGTGGTGGCTGGAATCTCTGGGTCAGCAAGGGTGTTAGTCCAGAGAGACAACCTTACTGACAAAGCTGTGCCAGGCACAGGGTGTAGAATACAGACAGTGTAGAGGCAGCTGGAGGAGAAACACAGAACAAGCAGCACAGTCTCAGCTGAAATACTTCATCTTGGCTACCCCCCCTCTTCTGGAGGCTTTGGTCTAAGGGCACAGCCAGCTTTGCAGATCAACTCCTACACTCTTACTGAATCTCATCAATAAGGGCAGTATAAGAAGCCTTCAGAGGGCAGAGAAGCTCAAGCTCCAACACCCCTCCATGACAGACTCATCTGAGAGCATCACTGACAGAGCTCCAAGGGGCAAAAGCAGCAATAAACCACAGGCAACAAACTTGACCACAGGGTGTGAATTTTAGATTTTCTCCACCCTAATTAAATCTTTAAAATCCTAACAAACAGGAGTGTCTACATCTCTATTTAAGGATTAAGTGTTGAGGAGGTGCCATACCTCCTATGACAGACATGTGCTATCAAGTGACAATAAGAATCAACTCACAAACACCCTGGGCTGTCCTAAGTCAAGCTTAATCTACCATTGGTACATGTGAGATGCAGGAAGTGATGTAAAAAAAAAGTCTATATATTGGTGTCACTTCCCCTTGCAGGTTCCTTTGGCAGTGGAGGCATTGATCTATGGGTCTCTCTCAGAGACATTCGGTTTGGCAACAGTGTGGCTGGTGGTAGCATGCTAGGCATCTTGGTGTGCCTGCAGCTCTTGTCTGGGTTTGGTGGCAAACTGGGAAATTTGTGGTGACTTATTGTGGTGACTGGGAAAAGCTCAGTAACAGGGGTTAGGTGAGGTGTCTTCCCTGAGCACTCTTGGAGTTTAGGCTAATTCCTATTTTTCTTTTACCTTTCCTAAAACGCTATCCTTGTAGGAGGCCCCTCATCTAGGAGGAGGCCTCATGGCTAGAAGCTGAGCTACATTAAATCTTGGAATAGACCTCATGGCTGAGTTCTCTGAATTCCCCTTAGTTTAGGCTGGGCCGGAGAAATCTTATACCCCTTTCTATCTCTTCTTCTTAAGTGCTTCCCTCTATATTAATTAAACCACCATGCAATTCCCAAAGTGACTTGAATATTTTTATTGGGATTTGAGTCAATCCCTGGTGACCATTATTATAATAAATTAGTTAAAAATCCCTAAATTTACCCCTAACAAGGGAGAGAATCCCAGTTCCTTCTCAGCTTCACTGTCAGCTGGGGAAACTCAGACTACCTGACCAAACAGCAGAACAGACCAAACTCACAGATCCAGCACAAAATGAGAGGAACAAGACTACAGGCAACTACAGAGGGGTAAAAATGAAAACAGAAATTACAATAGACAGCTTCTATCCAGGAAATGAACAGAGCAAATGAAACAGAGGAGGACCAAGGAAAACCAAACAAAAAAAACAAAAAAAAACAAAAAAAACACAGAAACTCCAGAGAATTGGACACAGGCTTTGAAACAACTCAAAATACAATAAAAAAATTTAAGAGAGGCTGAAGACAACTGGGAAAAGAACTTAAAAAGCAAAATAAATCATCTGGAAACAGAAAATAGTGTCTTGAAAGTCAAAATTAATCAGCTTGAAAATGAGGCAAAGGAGATGAAAGATGAGGCAAAAAAGATGAAAGATGACCTCCAAAGAAAATCAGACCAGAAGGAGAAGGATAAACAAAAAGGCCAGGAATGAAATTCAGTCATTAAAAACTAAATAGAATACAACAACTACAAGTAAATGATCTCACAAGGCAGCAGAAAACTATAAAACAAAATTAAAAGAATGACAAAAATGAAGAAAATATGAAGGACCTCATCCACAAAACAGAAGTTATAGAAAAAATGCCAGGAGAGAGAACTTAAGAATCATTGGTCTACCAGAAGACCATGACAAAAGAAAAAGCCTAGACATCATTCTAAAGGAAACCATTCATGAAAACTTCTCCAACATTCTAGAGCAAGAGGGAAAAGTGGAGATTGAAAGAATCCACAGATCACCTCCTGGATTTAATCCCTATCTGACAATACCCAGGAATGAAGCTAAATTCAAGAACTACCAGATGAAGGAAAATATTACAAGCTGCTTAGAACAAGTCATTTTGCTACCATGGAAATACAGTAAGGATAACACAGGATCTGGCTGCATCTACATTGAAGGACCAAAAGGCATGGAATACAATATTCCAGAAAGCAAGGGAACTATGTCTACAATGAAGAGTCAACTACCTAACAAAACTGACTATATTCTTGAAGAGGAAAGAATGGTCATTTAATAAAATAGAACACTTCCAAACATTCATAACAAAAATAATAGACTTGAACAGAAAATTTGAAGCCCAAATACAGTACCCAAGAAAATCACCAAAAGGTAATTAAGAAAGGGCAAAAAAGCAAAAAATTAAAAATTAAAAATTAAGAGACCTAATAAGTTAAAAAGATTGGTATCCCTACAAGAAAAGAGGATATTGGTAACTGAAAAAGTGTTATTATCACATGGGTAGCTAAAAGAACTATACTTCCTGGGAACATTGACAAATTGTATATGATGAAATGCCAAGACAAAAATATGTGTATAGGTATATGTATGCATTAATCTATATTCTCTCTCTCTCTCTCTCTCTCTCTCTCTCTCTCTCTCTCTCTCTCTCTCTCTCTCTCTCTCTCTCTCTCTCCCTCTCTCTCTCTCTCTGCATATATATATATATATATATATATATATAGTAGTCTCTCAGTAACCAAGGATGACTATTGTCTTTGTGCATTTTCATCTATGATAGATGAGTGTGCACAAAGATACTTTTGCGTGAAGGAGATTTAAGTGGAAAAGTCAATGCACAGAGACAGTCCCACTCTCTCAGCGTTGGAAGCCTGGGTCCATTGGCACAAAAATTCATTACACCTGGAGACTTTCTCAGTTGCATTGGATGGCTATATTGTCTTTTGTGCTCCAACACACCCTTAGCACTCCACAGTGCTTTGCTGCATTGCCCTCTCAGCCGTTGAACCTTCTTATTGGTTTCTTCTCTTCCATCTGTTCAGCTGAAGCAGTCTTCACATGCTGGGTGAGCAACGCCCTGGTTCACCAGGGGTCTATGACCCGATGGCTACTCTCACAAGGTTTAGCCGGCCTCTAGAAGCTGTTGCCCAGGGTGTGGCTGCTGCCACATGCTAGCAGCTACTAGGAGCCACAAGTGAGAGCTCGATGTCAGCTGGAAGTTAGAGGCTGGAGAGCTGCCCTAGGAGGGCATGACAAGCCCTCCATACCAGAGATACTACTTCTCCCTGAACATCCCATACACCCCTATATATATATATATATATATATATATGCATATATATATTAATAGTTATATATATAACTAGAGGTAAAAATACTAAGAGAAATTCGAAAAGAAATAAAATGGGGTAAATTTATATGTCATAAAGAAGCACATGGTGGGAGTGGGGGAGAACACTAATACACAGGAAGGGTAAAGAGGATGGAGATAGGAAATACTTAATTCTTACATGCATTGAAACTGAATCAAAGAGGGAAGAAAAACCAAATTCATTGGGGCAGAGAACCAATTTGTGCCCTATAGAGAAGTAGAATACTTTTGGACAGGGAAGAAATACAAGGGAGGGAGAGGGTGGGAAGTAGTTTAAAATGACCATTGTATTTTCATAAAATCCAAGATTTAAATTTTGTTTGAGATAGATCTTCAGAGAAGAAGCTTGCTAACTGACTGAATCCAGAGAATGAACTGTTTACAAAAAGATATCTAAACCCTTTCACTACAGGAAGATCCAGAATGAAATTTGCTGTGCGGTTGATTGAACATTTCTTTGAATGTACACTCTTATGCAAAAGAGGACTGCCCCCTAATTGGCTTTTGTCAATGTGCCCAGCAAAGCATTGATTTGCTGTCTTTCTCTCTCCTCTATTTCCCCTAATCTACAACTATTGTAGTTTTCCTCTTAGTGAGTAAAAGTTTGTATACACTTGCAGTTAGAGTTCTTTGGGGTGCAGGACGCTAATGTTTAGTGATCAATCAGTCTTTTTTAAAGTGATTTCAATATCACACTATAAAGAAAATAAAAGGGGAATAACAACAGAGAGGGGGTAGAAAGAGAAGTGAAATAAGGTCAGGAATATGGAGGACTGATTAAAAATAAAACAATGGTGTAGAAGGAAATAGGGAAAGAAGAAAGGGGAGGACCAGGAGAGGAAATCAAAATGTTGGGAAATGCACAGCTGGTAATCATAACTCTGAATGTGAATGGAATGAACTCACCCATAAAAAGCAAGCAAATAGCAGAGTGGATGAGAAACCAAAATCCTACCATATGATATCTACGAGAAACACACATGAGGAAGGTACACACACATAGGGTAAAAGTAAGCAGATGGAGCAGAATCTATTGGGCATCAACTGAGAAAAAGAAGACAGGAGTCACAATCATGATATCTAACAAAGCCAAAGTAAAAATAGATCTAGTCAAAAAAGATGGGGAAGATAATTACATCCTGATAAAACTCAGTATAGACAATGAGGAAATATCAGTACTCAACATGTATGCACCAAATGGCATAGAATCCAAATTTCTAAAGGAGAAAATAGTGGAGCTCAAGGATGAAATACATAGAATAGAGAAAGACCTGAACCTTCCTATATCAGAACCAGATAAGTCAAACCAAAAAATAAATAAGAAATAGGTAAGAGAAGTGAATGAAATCTTAAAAAAATAGAGTTTGTAGATATGTGGAGAAAAATAAGTAGGGTCAAGCACCCTACTTTCAGCAGCACATGGTACTTTCACAAAGATTGACCATGTAGTATGGCATAAAAACAATGCAAACAAGTGCAAAAGAGCAGAAATAATAAATGCAAACTTCTCAGATCATAAAGCAATAATCAGGGTACATGGTAAGTACAAGGGTACAGGGGAAAAGGGTAAGGGTACATGGGGAGGAAAATTAAAAAAAAATTGTAAATTGAATATTATGATTCTCCATAGTCAGTTAAAGAAAATCATAGAAACAATTAATAATTTAATTGAAGAAAATTACAATTACAATGATGAGACACTTTTTTTCAAAATCTATGAGATTCAGCCAAAGAAGTACTTGTGGGGAAATTTTTGTACTTGAGTTCATATCTTAACAAATTAGGAAGGGCATATTTCAATGAACTGGGCATGCAAATTAAGAAACTAGAAAGTGAACAAATTAAAATTCCTCAGATGGAAACTAAATTAGAGATTCTAAAAATTAAAGGAGAAATTAAAATTGAAAGTCAAAGAACTATTGATTTAATAAATAAGATTAAAAGACTGTATTTTGAAAAAAAAAGCAAAGTAGACAAAGTACTGGTCAATCTAATTTAATAAAGGAAAGAAGAAAACCAAATGAACAGTATCATAGAGGAAAAGGGAGAGCTCACCTCTAATGAAGAGTAAATTAAGGCAATCATTAAAAACTATTATGCCCAAATATATGTCAACAAATATGGTGATATAGATGAATATTTACAAAAATATAAATTACTTAGATTAACAGAAGAAGAAATGAAATACCTAATTAACCTAATTAAACAAACCATCAAAGAACACCCTAAGAAAAAATCCCCAGGACAAGATGCATTCACAAGTGAATTCTATCAAACATTAAAAGACCAATGAATCCCAATATTATTCAAACTATTTGACAGAAAAAGCAAGGAAGAATTTCTCCCAAATTTCTTTTATGACAAAAATATGGTGCTGATTCCAAAGCCAGGAAGGTCAAAAACAGAGAAAGAGAAGTATAGACCAATTTCCTTAATGAACACAGATTCAAAAATCTTAAATAGAATCCTAGCAAAAAGTCTCCAGCTAGTGATTATGAGGTTTATTCCCTATGATCAGGTGGGATTTATACCAGGAATGTGAGGTTCAATATTAGGAAAACCATCCACATAATTGACCATATTAACAAGCAAAACAACAAAAATCACTTGATTATCTCAATAGATGCAGAAAAAGCCTTTGACAAAATACAACACCTTATTCTATTGAAAACACTAGGAAGCATAGGAATAGAAGAGTTTTTTCCTAAAATAATAAACAGTATATATCTTAAACCATCAGCAAACATCATCTTCAATGGGAATTAACTAGAAATCTTGAAAAATAAGATCATGAGTTAAACACGAATGCCCATTATCACTTCTATTATTCATCATTATACTAGCTGTTGCAATTAGAGAAGAAAAATAAATTGAAAATAATAAAATAGGTAATGAGGAGAACAAGCTATCACTCTTTCCAGATGATATGATGGTCTCCTTAAAGAATCCTAAAGAATCAACTAAAAAGCTAGTAGAGATAATCAACAACTTTAACAAAGTTACAAGAATAGAAAATAAACCCACATAAGTCATCAGCATTTTATTATATTTCCAACACATCTCAGCAGCAAGACTTAGAAAGAGAAATTCCGTTTAAAATCACCCTAGACAATATAAAATTCTTAGGAATCTATCTGCTGAGATAAAGACAGGAACTATATGAAAACAACCACAAAACACTCTTCACACAATTAAAACTAAGACTAAAGCTTTGGAAAAACATTGATTGCTAATGGGTAAGACAAGCTAACATAATAAAAATGACAAATCTACCCAAATTAATTTACTTATTTAGTAACATTCCCATTGAACTACAAAAAACCTTTTACTGAATTAGAAAAAAAAAACATAACAAAGTTCATTTGGAAGAAGAAAAGATCAAGGATATCCAGGGAAATCATGAAAAAAAAGTGTGAAGGAAGGAGGCCTTGTAATCCCAGATCTCAAACTATACTATAAAGTAGTTGTCATCAAAAAATATGGTACTGGCTAAGAGACAGAAAGGAGGATCAGTGGAGTAGACTTGGGGTAAGTGACCTCAACAAAACAGTGTATGATAAGCCCAAAGATCCCCAATTTTTGGGACCAAAATCCTCTATTTGATAAAAACTGCTGGGAAAATTAGAAGGCAGTATGGGAGAGATTAGGTTTGGATCAACATCTCATACCCTACACCAAGATAAACTCAGAATGGGTGAATGGCATGAATATAAAGAAGGAAACTATAAATAAATTAGGTGAACACAGAATATTATACATGTCAGATCTTTGGGAAAGGAAAGATATTAAAACCAAACAAGAGTTAGAAAATATCACAAAATGTAAAATCAATAATTTTGATTACATAAAATTGAAAAGATTTTGTACAAACAAACAAAACCAATGCAACAAAAATTGGAAGGGAAACAATCAATTGGGAAACAACCTTCATTACAAAAACCTCTGACAAAGGTCTAATTACTCACATTTATAAAGAGCTAAACCAATTGTGCAAAAAATCAAGCTATTCTCCAATTGATAAATGAACAAGGCATATGAATAGGCAATTTTCATATGAGGAAATCAAAGCTATTAATAAACACATGAAAAATTGTTCCAAATCTCTTATAATCAGAGAAATGCAAATCAAAGCAACTCTGAGGTATCACTTCACACCTAGCAGATTGACTAACATGATAGCAAAGGAAAGTAATGAATGCTGGACAGGATGTGGCAAAGTTGGGACATTAATGTATGGAGTTGTGAATTGATCCAACAATTCTAAATGACATTTGAAATGATGCCCGAAGGGCTTTAAACAACTGTATGTCCTTTGGTTCAGCCATAGCACTGCCAGGTTTGTACCCCCAAAGGGATGATAAGGAGAAAGACATGTACAAAAATATTCATAGCTGTGCTCTTTGTGATGGCATAGAATTGGAAAATGATGGGCTTCCCTACAATTAGGGAATGGCTGAACAAATTATGGTATATGTTGGCGATAGAATACTATTGTGCTCAACAGAATAATAAACTGAAGGAATTCTATGCGAACTGGAATTATCTCCAGGAATTGATGCAGAGTGAAAGGACCAGAACCAGGAGAACATTATACACAGAGACTAATATACTTTGTTACAGTCTAAAGTAATGGACTTCTTCATTAGTGGCCATGAATTGATCCTGAACAACTCAGAGGGATTTATGAGAAAGAACACTAACCACATTCAGAGGAAAAACTGTGTAAGCAAAAACACAGAGGAAAAACACCTGCTTGATTTCTTGGGTTCATAGGGATATGATTTGGAATGTAGACTCCAAATGATCATCCTAGGGCAAACATAAACAATGTGAAAAAAGTTTTTGACCAAAGACACATGTAAAAACCACTAGAATTGTGAGTTGTTTATGGGAAGGGTTGGGGGGAGGGGAGGGAAAGAATTTTATTCTTGTAACCGAGGAATGATTATATTTAATTATTCATTAGTTATTGATAGATGAATCCTATTCTCATATATTCTAAAATGTTATCTTTATATTTTATATATGAGTGCTCTCTCTGAGAAATTGTCTCTCTATATTTTTTTTCTCCACTTAATGTTTCCCTTCTATTCTTGGCTACTTTAGTTTTATTTGTACTAAGGCTTTTCAATTTAAATGTATTCAAAATTTTCCATTTTAAATTTCACTGTGCTTTCTATTTCATATTTGCAAATTTTTCTTTTAGCCATAAATTTGATAGGCAATATATTCTCTCTTCTTCTAAGTCCCTTTATGCCTAGGTATGTTATATATTTTTATCATACCTTAGTAAATAGTATAAGATATTCATCTATACCTGGTATCTGCCATATTGTTTTCTAGTTTTCTCCATGTTTCTTACTAAATAGTGAATTCTTATTAAAAATCTTGGATATTTACTTTTATCAAAATATTTATCTATAATAATTTATGACTGTTGCATGTATGTTCTACTCCACTGCTCTACTTTTCTATATCTTAGCCAGTACTTGATAATTTGGATAATTACTTCTTTATAATATAGTTTGAAATATGGTACTAGTAGATCTTCTTCCTTAACATATTTTTATTATTTCCTTTTATATTCTGGACCTTTTGTTTTTTCCAAATGAATTTTGGTACTTTTACCTAGTTTAATAAGATACTATTTTGGTAATTTAATTGGGATGGCTTTGAAAAAGTAGATTAGTTGTATTATCATGTTAATTATATTTTCTACTCACAGGTAAATTAGCTAGTTTTTATATGAATTTTATTGTTGAAAGCCATGTTCAATTAAGAGGTCATGCAGTTTTAGCTATGTAATTCAGTGGATTGAAAATCAATAGGGATAGGAGAGCCTAGATTCAAATCTAGCCTCAAATACTTCCTAACTGTGAAACCAAGTCACTTATCACCAAGGCCTAGCCCTTGATGCTATTCTGACTAGAAACAAATGAATAGTTTTTATTCTAGAATAGAAGGTAAGGGTTTTAAAAAAGAATCCATGAAAAGCTGAGAAATATTAGGCAGGTATATAATGTAATGGATATGGTGCTACATTTCAGCAACATGACATCTGATTTTAAATGCTGTCTCAAATACTTACTAGATGTACAGTCCTAAGTAAGTTTCTTACTCTCTATCAGTCTTAAAATATTATTTTTTAATGAAAGTATTGAAATATTAACTTGTAATCCTATTGCGCTTAGTTCATTGTTCTTCCCCCTCTCACTCCACTAGTCATATTTCCCATTCTGAGTGCCTGCAGCTTTCTAGACATTTTTTCAAATTTTGCATTGAACACAGTATTTCATTAAGGAGAAAATAAGGAGATAAAGATTTATCAGCATCAAGTATATGCCAGTAACTATGCTAACCTCATTAAAAGTATTCTCTCATTTGATTATCACAAACCTAGGAGTTGATTGCTGTTGTCCACTTTTTATACTTGAGAACACTGAGGCAGAGTATATAAGTAACTTTTTCAGGGTAATTCTGCCTGTAAATATGTGGGTCCAGATTTGAATTCAGTTGTCGTTGATCCTAGGCCCCAACACTCTATCCATTTATACCATCTATCTAAATGGTATGGTTAGATATTTTTACACTAAGGAGGAAGTTGAAAGTGTTGTTTTCACTTTCATTCATCTGATAAGGCAAGAACTTCATTCAGAGAAAAAAAATATGATTAAGTAAACATGCCAAATAGTGTTTTGGAAGTATCATGATGAGGAGCCTGAATAGGTCCCTTATTAAAATAAGACAATAAACAGGTCCAACCTTACACAAAAGCAGAATAATATATTAATTTTAAAAGCTTTTTGTACAGACAACGTCAATGGAAACAAGACTAGAAGGGAAATAATTTTTTATTGTTTATTTTTTTGTAAAATTTTATTGTAAAATTGTGAAAAAAATATAATATAAGGGTTTCTGACAAAAGTCTAATTTCCCAAGTATATATATATATATATATAAATATATATATATATATATATATATATATATATATATAGAACTGAGACACATTTTTGAGATTAGAAGTCATTCCACAACTGATAAATCATTATTGCATATATATGAGAATTCTCAGCTAAAGAAATTGAAACTATTTTTACTCACAGGAAAAAATTTCTCAAAATCTCCATTATAGAAATGCAAATTAAAACAACTGTGAGTTATCACCTCACATCTATTTCATTAGCCAATATGACAAAAAAGAAAGTTAATAAAAGCTGGAGGGATTTTGGGAAAATTGGGAAACTAATTTACTTTTGGTGGAGCTGGAAAATGATATGACTCTTTTAAAGAATGATTTAACACCATGACAAAAGAGCCATAAAATTTTGCAAACCCTTCCTCAAATAGCACTATTAAATCTGTCCCAAAGAGAAAAGTTAGGGGGAAATGATTTATTTGTACAAAAATTATCTAGAGCAGTTCTTTTTGTGATGACAAATCTATGATTATGATGGATTATTATTGTTCCATAAGAAATGATGAACAGGTCAATCACAAATAAAACCCCTAGATAGAACTATATGAAGTGATGCAAGGTGAACTGAGCAGAACCAGGAGGACATTGTACACAGTAAAAGCAACAAAGCAACAATGTTCAATGATCAGTTATGAATGGCACCTTATCAGTAATGCAAGGATCCAAAACAACTTCAAGAAATGCATAATGAAAAAGGCTATCCACTGTTATAGAAAGAATCGATGAAATATGAATGTAGATTGAAGCATACCATATTTTGTTTCATTTACTTTGTGAGGTTTTTTTTTTCTAAAATAAGCAATATGTGTCTTCTTTCAAACTATAATTTACATGGAAATAGGTACTGTGTACTAGAACATTTATAACCTATAACACATTGATTGTCATCTCAGGGAGAAGGAAAGGAAAGGAGAAAGAAGAAGCATATTTTCAAAATGTTAGAAATGATTATTAAAAATTGTATATAGGTGTAACATGAAAAAAAATTTAGAAAGATCTAAAAAAATGAATAAAAGAGACTAGAGAAATGTGACTTTGACATAAAATTGAAAATTTCCTTAGGCATTTCTCCACTCCCTGATAGATTCCTAGAAATAAAACATTATAATTTAAGATAGCAGAAAGAGCAGTGAATTTAGTATCAGAGGACTTTAATTCAAATATTCTCATTATTTAGTATCTATGTGTCACTGGATGAATTGTCTCTTCTATTTCTGCCTTGGTTTCCTTATGTAATAATTGAGAGATTTAAACTTGAAAATGGATAAGATAAAAGAAAATCTTTTATTCTAATTTTTGCCTTTAATTCATTGTTGAAATGGAAATATCATGAAAGGTTATGATATAATATTAGAAAGCTCAGAGTAAACATTTGATTATAAAGAAAGGTAGTATTAGTAGAAATAGCTTATTGACAGCAAGGAATGTTGAATTTCCCCCCCATAATCCCTTTGAGATCATTTGATGCCTATTAAATTCTTGTGTTAATTTTTTTTTCAGTTTTATATTAGATTAGTAATACTTTAAAACCTCCAGGTATATGCTGGGGTACTTGACTGGGTGTGGCAGCCTCGGCAGATAATGAATGGGAAGACAGCTGAAAGTTTCAATCTGTAACACAGGTATCACAAGCAGCTGCTCAGCCTTCATTCAGACATAGTTTTATTTTATACCCTCAGTGGTTATACAGATACACACTTTGATTCCATGGATTCCAACAATAAATGTGAAGCCTAAGGAAATAATTAATAAAACACTGCTGATAAGTGCAGGGTCAGAGGGTAGAATCAACATGATGCAGTTTTAGGTCAGAGAAGCTTGTTCTTGGCCTGTACATGGGGGTGGGGAATTCTGAGCAGAGATTTGCCAGTTTTTATGCCTAGAAAAGAGGATCCTATCTAAATGTGTACATAAGAATCCTTAGGTTTAATTTTATAAGTGAGATCTACTGGTGTTTTTCTGGGGAGATAGAGTGGGACATCTGTATTAACCCAGCAAGCATGTTGCTTTCATCTATTTTCTCCTGGGGAACAATTCCAATAATAAGGGATGTTAGTGAGAGAAGTCAAACAGAGGGGGGTTGAGTGTGTGTTTCCATACATCCTGGGGGCTACTTTGCAACCCCAGTTGACCATGTGAAACAGCATGGGTTTGATGGCTAGTAGCATGTGTTTATTAACTCATTGTGGATATTGTTGGGTCAAAGGGTATGCACAATTTTATGGATCTTTAAGTATGGTTCACAGAATAGCAAGCTGAATGTATCAATCTAGACTAGGGTAAAAACTTCTCTAAGTAATCTACCTCCTTTCCTCTCATTCTTCTCTCCTGTTCCTTTCTGATTAATAAAATAATAAAATCTGTGACCAATCTCACAATTTTAATCTTAGAGTCCTAACTCCAAATGCATATTACTTTTTTCTATAACTTGATCGATCATTTTACATCAGTTATTGGGGCCTTAAAACAATCATTACTGATTTAATTTAGGATTAAATAGTAAAAATACAGTCTATCACTAGCCACCTATTCAAGAGCCTTCCTAGTTTTGTACAACCTGTTAGAATATTTTCTGCTACTATTTATTTAGAGATCCCAAGGGTACCAGGAAGACATTAGCTAGCAAAGCCATAAGACTTTTGTAAATACAATTCAAAATAGTCTCCTATTAACCCTTTCCCTTGAAAATGTGAGACTTTAAATAAACCTTGTTCAATAGATAACTTTATTATGCTTGATGGATCAAAGAACACCAGAAGTTATTAACAGAGGATGCATTTGCATCAATGAAATGGAGTATGCTACATTAACTTAATGCGTGTAACACAAAATCATCCAGTGTCAGAAAGAAATAAAAACACATAAAGTGAGTTTTAAGCCTTAGAGCAAAGGGATTTTATTTAACTCACCCCAATAAAATGCAGTAATATTTAATTGTGGCCATCTTTTTTAATGATATTATCCCTTGGCTGTAGTCACTCTTGTGGTTGTTGTTATTGTTGTTGTTGTTTTTATTCAACTTTTTTCCTTCTCTCAACTCCATCTGAATAAAGAATCACTTTTATTCTCTTCAGTAAATGGAATTTTTTAGGTATTAAAGTGATGATTGCTTAGCATATTGAGAACAGTGAAATATAAATCTGAAAATTGAAGTTTTCGTCTGGATTCTACCATGAATATTTCTGTGACCTTAGAAAGAAATATATGTTACAAACATACCTCTATAAGTCATGTATCAGCTACTGTCTCACTACATAATAGAAAGAATGTTTGAGGGTACAATGAGAAAATAAACTTTGTTCTCTTTGACAGATATAAAGAATTACCACTACTCAGTATTTCATTTCCTTTATTACTGTCACAATGGGAAGTTTGATTAATTGTGTAATGGAAAGAGCATTGAACAAGGAGTCGTGATATTGATTCTGGTCTAGACTTTGCTAATAATTAGTTATTTGACTCCCTTTGGACCTCATTCTTTTCATCTATAAAATTAAAATGGTCCCTTAGACCTCTAGAAAATGATACAATTCCAAGTTTATATACCACAAGATAAAGGGGGAATAAAGGTAATCATCCAATTATTTTAGGTTGTATAGGCAACCATGTAAGATAATGCAGATCCAAACTTCAACTTTAGAACTTGAAATAAATAATTGATAGTTGTGTTCTTATCAAGTACACTAGATAATAGTTGTGTTTATCTTAATTTAGTCTTCTGTGGCCCAGGGCAAAGCCTAATCCCTCATTACCTGACTTTTTTCCTAAGTTTTGGTTCATAGGGTAAGAACTTTTCTATATTATTAAATGGAATTTCCTCAAGAAAGTTTTCATTTTTTATGAAATTATGTCTAAAACAATGATAACAAAATGAACAATAACAACTTGTATTTGCTTGAAACAATACCTCTCAAATTCAATGTGTATAACATATATATTAAACAACTATAGATCCTGTGATCCAGTTAGCAAGTCCTTAGACACCTTTTTTTAAAGATAAAAGATTCATACCACACACATTAAAGAAAATACTTCTAAGAAAATTACATTGATAAATGAATGCTTTTGTTCATATGCATCAGTTCCTTTCCAAAAGGAATGTTTATTAATCTATAGATAGTAGTAAAATAGTGACTCTTAGTCATGGGGTGCTAATTTTTTAAAAGTTTAAATACCTATATTAAGAGATATTATTTAAAAATCAATATCCTTTGAAATCTTATAGATTTTATTTATTTTCTTCTTTGAATGAGTTCAAAGCCTTCACCTGAATGCCAAAGTAAACCATTCTTCACAAATACACACACACACACACACACACACACACACACACACAGAGAGAGAGAGAGAGAGAGAGAGAGAGAGAGAGAGAGAGAGAGAGAGAGAGAGAGAAGTGGGGGAGGAACAATATATCTTCTAAGAGGTTCTAAGAGTATTCATAAATATCTTATTTCTAGGTTATAATATATCACATATAACTGCTTTGGGAAGAAATAAACTTATCTAATCTTTTTTTTTTTTAGCCATGGTAATAACATACTAACATCTAGAGTTTTATTCTACTTTGTTTTGTTTTGTTTTCCATCAACTACTCTCTGTAGCTCATCCTAAGGCTGCTGAGTAACTATCTATAGCTCTCTACACAATTTAGGTATGAAACCTCTATCTAAGAAACTTTATGATTTTTCCCTGTGTTTCTACTTTCTCCACAATCTTGGCTATATTAGTTTTATAACTAATAACAGAATTTCTAGAATTTTGTACATATACCATAATATCATATGAAAACAGAGATTGTTTATTACCTTTTGGCCATTACTGGTTATTTCAATTTATTTTTCTTCTTTTATTTTTCTATTATTTTAATATCATTTTAAATATTATTTGTGAAAATGATCATCCTTCTTTCATTCCCGATTTTATTGGGAAAGAATATAATCTCTAACTTAATCTCATTAATTATTTATTTTTATATTTTATAATTAATTGCTGATAGTTTATAAAGATGCTTCTTATTTTAAGAAAAATATACTTGTGTTCTAGTTTTTTTAATTGGAATGAGTTTTGTATTTTTTTCAAAAACTTTTTGGGCATTTATTGAAAAAATCATATGGTTTTTATTACTTTTGTTATTATGTGATAGTTTTCTATATGTTAAAACATTCCTGAAATATTTTGTTCACATTGTATATTCTTTCTGATATATTTTTGGGGGAATCTATCTAGTATATCATTTGGGATTTCTACATCCATATTCTTAGTGAAATTAGAATATAATTTTCTTTTCTTTCTGTTTTCTTTGTTTTTGCTTTTTCTTATTTAGGTTTGAACACCATATTTATTTCATAAAAAGTGTTTTACAGGAATCTTTTATTTATTGTTTCAAATAATTAATTTAATATTGGAATTAGTTGATCTTTAACTGTTTTATAGCTTTGACTTGCAAATTAATCTGGTCATGTTACTTTTTTATTACTGTAAGATTTAAATTTAGGTTGTGACTCAATATATGAGAGTTATAAAAGTGGTCACTGTTTATAAAATATTATCCCATAAATCAAAATGACTTTTAGCAGCTTTTATTTATAATAAGGTAGAAAAAGTGAAAGTGGGAAATATAGAAAAGAGACAGGGCCTTAAAAGCCTACCAACACTAAATAACTTTCTGGTGAAATCTGGCTCAGCACCGGGCAAGGGCTTCCTCAAGTCCCAATCTCTACGTGAAAATTCGGTAGTCTCCAGCAAGCCAACACAGAATCCAAGGAAAGAGTTTCTCCACAAGCCAAGGAAGGAATCTCTGGAACCAATCTTTCCATAAGCCAAGGCAGCAAAGAGAATAAAGAAACTAGTCTCTCCTAAAACCAAGGAAGGGAATGGTGTTTCAGACCATGTTGGTCTCTTTTTATATCCCTTTCTCCACATCATTTCCTCTCTCTCTACATCATTTCCTGTCTAAACCCCTCTTCACAGAAACCAATTGCAAGCTTTCAATTTGCCAAGCTCTGCCTGGGGCAGTGCTTGTGGCCTTTGGGGTATGAAGTAGTAAGTGATTTGTGAGCTCTCTTACCTAATAGTTAAGTGGAGTACTAAGTAGGGGACCATTAAGTTCTTGATTTGATTAGCTAAAAATAGACAAGGAGAGAGTTAATTCTATCTTGACATTAAAAAGTCTATTCTATTATGGTCTATTCAAATTCTTTTTTAAATACATGTATTTAGATAGTCTATTTTCTCCTCTGAGAGTCTAGGCAGTGTAAACCTTAAAATTTCTTAGACTTATGAATGTTGGAAATGGGAAAATTTCCAACATTCATAAGTCTATAGGGAGGGTCCTTCTCCTCTCTACCTAAGACTACTTTAGGACAGAAACCTTTTGCTAAACAATGGAAAGGGCTTTGACCTATGCTTAAGCATAGAAAAGGAAGTTCTTTGAGTCATGATTGATTTTAGAATTGATACAATAGAGATACTTGGAATGACAGAACCAGGTCTTGGAACTTCCAATCTCCACCCTGCTCAGGGTAACAGGATTTAGGAAGGGCTGCAGCAAAGGATCAAGATTTAATTATTTGAGAATATGACCTTCAACAGACATGTGCAAAGCCACACACCTCTGGGCGGTCCTGGGTTAAGCTAGAGCCACCATTGGCACAGGGAAGACATGGACAGTGATTGGTAGATGTAAGAACTGAGGGGAGGGAACTTAGATGGTTTCCTTAAAGATAGCGAGGTCTGAGGACTGGGGGAGGTTGGAGAGGTTTTGCTTTGAGAGGTGGTGCTCTGAGAAGGCTTGCTCTGAAGGAGGCTGGAGGTGGAGGCCCCTGAGACTGTTTCTCCAGTTTGGTCACGTGAGTGATAGGGACTGATCTCTTTTCTTTGCCTCAGCTATCTAAGGGCTTGGGCCTTTTGGCCCAGCCTAAACAGGGGTATTTAAGCCCTATTCCCTTCTCTCCTCTCTCTCTCTCTCTCTCTCTTTCTCTCTCTCTCTCTCTCTCTCTCTCTCTCTCTCTCAATACCTTTCTTCCTCCTGTTTGTAATTAAACTCCATAAAAGGTTGACTGCTGACTTGAGTTTTCATTTAGGAATTACATAACTGAATTCCTTGGCGACCTTAAATTAATATATATCAGTCTTTTAAAGTGATTTCCTTGTCACAGCAATTCATATTTCTGTAAGTATTCTTCCATTTCACTTACATTATTAAATTATTTGCATATAAATAAGCAAAATAACTCCTAATTGTTGTAATAATTGCATCTTCATTGGTAATATATTGACCCTATTATTTTTAATGCCACTGATTTGGTTTTCTTCTTTCTCTTTTTTAAAAATCATACTAAACAATTCTTTATATTTTGTAGATTTTTCCCCATAAAACTAACCCCTTATTTTATCTACTAATTCATTGGTATTCTTACTTTCAATTTTATTAAGCTTACATTTAATTCTTAGCATTTCCAACTTGATGTTTAATAGGGAATTATTAATTTATTCTTATTATAGTTTTTTTTTTCAAAATTGCATTTGTAATTCATTAATCTGTTCTTTTTCTATTTTATTGATATGATCATTTAGAAATTAAAAATTTCCTATTTTTTTGTTGTATCTCATGTCTGTTGTTTAATTATTATCAAACTTTAATAAAATTATTTCTTTATATTTCTTTATTGTTTTATTCTTTAAGATTAAGTTATTTAGGGGGCATGTAGATGGCCAAGTGGGTTGAGAGTCAGGTCTAGAAATGGGAGGTCCTCAGGTTCAAATCTGATCTCAGATATTTTCTAACTCTGTGAGTAACTTAACCTCCATTGCCTAGCCCTTAGTGTTCTTCTACTTCAAAACCAATATGGATTATTGATTCTAAAATGGAAGGTAAGAGATTTTAAAAAAATAGTATAAAATGAAATTTTTTATCCAGGGTCCCTTAAATATAATTCATCATCATATTTTTTTCTGAAAATGATACATTTAATATGTCTTCCTTTCTATATTTAGCTATAAAACTTTTATAACCTAATATATCACTGATCTTTTAAAATATGCCATATTCTACTGAGAAAAAAGTATACTAAGTTTCCATTTCCATTTAGTTCTCTCAATATCTATTATATTTAGCAGATCTAAAAGTCTATTTATTTTCTTGTGATCTTACTTATTTTTGGCTTATAGTAATCTAGGTCCTGAGAGGGGAAGGATGAAATCCCCCAATTCTTTTTCTTATAAATAAGTTATTGTCAGGTATTAGTATTTGATCTATTCTGCAATCTCTTTCCATTTTATAGGTGAATTCATCCTATTCATATTCAAAGCTGTTGTATGTTTTTCTTGATTATATTTTTTCTCACTATTTTCCCTTCTTCTACTTCTTTTGTTCCATCTCTCACCAGAAGCCTTAAATTTTCTTCTGACTACCTCCTCCCTACTTACTATCCCTTTATTAATGTCTTATCCTCTCCCTTACCCTCCCAGCCCTAAATCAATCCAGCCTTCCTAGAGGCCCTCCAACATCTCCTCCACTCTCCCTCTTTGTTCTTACTCCACATACCACTTTAAATATCTGTTTCTTATCATCTCACCTTGCCTTCCTTTTAATATGAACACTCTTCTAAAAATCTCTCTCATCTTATCCCCTTGTCCTCTCATCTCTTAATCCTTTTAAGATTCCCTCCCTTATCCCATTACCTCAACCTCCGATTTCTCGGTAAGTTAAGAAGGCTTTCTCCCCCCTCTAGATGTATGTGTTATTGTTTTCTTAACCCAAGTCTGGTGGTTAGGATTCTAGATCTATCATCCTTTCACCACCTTCTTACTTCAGTATAACACTTCTTCTATTCATGCATCTTTTATGTGAAATACGTTTTCCATTTTACCTCTTCTTATCCTCTTTGACTCATTTAATTTTATTAAACTCAAATCCAACTCCATAAACTCTTTCAAACTATCCAACTAGTGATATCATTGTTGAGGGTTACAGATGATGTTTTTGCATATAAGAAGTAAACAGATTGACCTTATTGTATACCTTATAAATGTTTACTTTCTTAAAATCCTTGTAGTTCAAATTTTCTACTCAGTTCTGGTCTTTTTCCTCAAGAGTAGCTAAAATTCCTTTAATCCATTAAATATCCATTTTATTCCATGTATAATTATATTCATATTTGCTTGATATGTTATTCTTGATTTTAATTTCAAGTATTTTTGAATTTGAAAATGTTGTGTCCCATACCAATTTTCTTTAAATTTTGGTGTTGGTTATCCTGACTGTTATTCCACAACACTTAATTTTTTTCTGATTGTTTATAGCATTTTTTTCTTAACCTTCCACCTAGGTACTTAACAATAAAGTTACTCTGAAATTCTTTTTTTAATTTAAAATTTTTAATTGTTTTATTGCCATGCAAAACATTTCCATATTGGTCATTGTTGTAAGAACACACTCATACTTAACCAAAATAAAACCATAAATATACTGACATGAAATAGTATTACAACAATTCTTTCTCTAGAGGTAGATTCCTACAATTACTATTATATTCTCTAGTTCTAAAACTTTGTATCAATTTCCCTTAATAATTTCAGGAATCAGTGTTTAAACTCTTTTTTATTATAATTTTCTGTTAGTCCTACTATTAATTATTATCTCTCCTTGATCTGTTTTATAGGTCCGTTGCTTTCATAATATAATTTTTAATATTTTATTCTATTTTTATTATTTGATTTTGTTTATTTCTTTTTGTCTTATTAAGTGTGAAGATTAAATTTTCTCTCTCCTGATTGTGAAAATGAAATTAATTAACTCTTCCCTTGATTGTGAAGATTAAATTGTGACCCCTGCCAAGTTTTAGATTTAATCACCAAAAGTATAAATACCCTTAAAAGTTGAGTGGGGAGATCTGCCCATTTTTAGATTTAATGACCAAAAGTATAAACACCCTACTTAAAGTTGTAGGGAGAGCTATCTATATTTAGATTTAATCACCAAAGGTGTAAACACCCCATTCACACTTGAGTGGGGGAGGTCTGTGACCCACATGTGGAGTAGTTGGAGACAAATCAGAATTAAACTGACTGCTCCTGGGAAGTCCTAAAGAAAAGCTTCAACTGTGATTGATAGACATAAAATTAGGGAAAGGCATAGGGAGTGACACAAAAGAAAGTGTCTTTTAAAGGAATTTACAACCTCCTGTGAGACACAGTTCTTCATCTTTTGTAGTTGAGACTGGAGAAGAATCTGCAGACTGGACCTGAGACCTTGTTCCTGGTGAGGCTGTTCTGTTCTTAAATCTCTTCCTTTGGACTGGATGCATGGTGAATGAAAAGCTGACTTTTCACTGCTGGATGTTTCTGAAGAGACTAACCTCAGGAAAGACCTATCCTCTTGAGGGTGGCTCTCTATATCCCCAGGTCCTCCGCTACAAGGGCGGAGACCAGCTAAGGACTAACTTTCCCTACCCAGGTTGAGTCAGGGGGTGGGAGTAAATTACTTAGTGCTTAGGCTAGGTATCTTACTCTATCCTCTCTCTGATTTCCTACTTCTTTCTTTCCATATTTTGTAAATAAATAATAAATAAATCTCTTTGGAATACATTAAATTCTTTGTGACTCTATATATTTAAATAATCCAGTCCAACCTTTTTATATAATTAACTTTTTTTCCCCTTACACAAGTTATTAGCTTCCTCTTTCCCAATTCTAATTTGTGATGAATTATTTTCTTTTAAAATCATTTTCCAATTGTTTGATTTTAAAAAATAATTATCTTGATTTTCATGTATTCTTATAATTTCTCCTAAATTTCCCTTAACCTGTCTCATTTGATTTTGAGATTCTTTTTTTTTTAATCTCCCCAAACCTCATTTTGGATTTCTGAAGATTTGACATTTTTTTTAGATGTTTTAGTTCCACTGACTTCTAAATTTGAATTTTTATTTTCTCTCCTCCATAATAGAAATGTATGGTTGGAGTATTTCTCATTTGCTAACTTTAATTATTTAATTAATTTTTTATCTTAGTGCCCAGTGGATTTTATACACAAAAATTATTAATTTCCTTCTAGGATTGTTCTCTATTCTCTATGTGGGGGATATTATATCTCAGGTTAAATTTTTTTTTTTTTTTACAAATGCCATTGTTTATTCTTATCAGTATTATTATTCCCATTATTCACATTTCTCCAGCTCTGCTCCTTTTTACAGTAGTTAATGTGCAAGCCTCATTACTGGGGTCACAGGGGGTGAGGCGGGCTTGGGGCTGGGGAGCCTTGTGTGTGTTTTTTGAAGGTCACAAGGTCATTGGCACTTCACACAGACAAATCCTGGCAGCCCCAGGGTCTGGGGAAAATTTTTTTTGTCTTTTTCTGATTTTTTCCTTCCTTTTTTTTTTTTAAATGGAAAACTTGATTCTGGGCCTGACTTCTGGAGGTGGTTGGTGGAGAAGCAGCTGCAGCATCAGCAGAAAGCACCCAGCATTCCTGGGCCATGCAGCTCAGCAGAAAGGCCATCAAATGGACAGGGAGTGGGGTGGGGGGTTAGATGAGGGATGGTTGAGAAAGGAAAGTAAAGAGCAGGACCCTGGGGGGGGGGGGGAAGAGAAGGGCTGCCCAGAACATGGCTGTCCATGGGGGACAGAGGCAGCTCCCCTTTGGTAAGGCACAACCCTTGTCTTTGGCTCTCCTGTGAGGAGCTGACTCCCCCACCCCCCATCCCCAACACAATTCAGCACAGTCCCTCGGTTCCATGCCAGGCTCTCTGCACCTTTTGGCATCTATATAATTAGGGGCTTGGACATGATTCCTGGGTCCTTTTCAGCTCCAATAGTCTATGGTTCTCAGAATCACAGCACAAACATCTGTTTGCAACCAGGGAATTTGGAAATCCACAAGTCTCTCCCCTCTCCTATTGCCCACCCACTGCCTCCTTTATTGCTAAATGACACCTCCCCTCAAGCTTCCAGGTGTATAAAATAGGAGATCCTGGTGGCTTTTTCCAGGGAGCACAAGCCTAAAGGGAAGGGGGAACCTGGGGACCAATAAGGGTTGGGGTTGGGGAGACACTCTGAAATAACTATCACACTGGAGGAGAGAGATTAGGCCCGGTATGGCTAAATTTCACCCAATCACTGCTCCTCTCTCATTGTAGCACCCAGGTCAGTGCCCATGGAAGGACAACAGCTCCAGAGCCTATGCTAGGCCAGGGGCCAGGAATGTGCTGAAAAGTAGTTGGTCAACAACTCAATTTTAAATTTCAACTCTGGCCCACCCCCATGCCCCATGCTCTGTTCTTTCCCTCCTAATCCCCATTGATCGAGCAAACAGCTCCACAGGCTACATGGTTCATAGCTGGATTTAGGGACCACAATATATAAGGGATACACATACTGTCCTTCCTCCTACCCCAGGCACCAAGGTAAGACGGGGCTCCCACTCTGCCTCCCCTCCTCACTGATCTCTCCTTCCCCAATTTGGTCCCAGAACCTCATAGGTGACCCTAGCTAGAACACCTTGAGGGGCCTTGTGCTTTGGGAGATTTGGGGAAGAGGAATTAGGGCAGTTTCAGGGAGGGAGGGCAGATAAGGTGCTTGTATTTTAGTGGAAGAAAGGTCTTCATGTCCCTTCCCAGGGGCTTAGGAAAGTGACTGAGAATTAGACACAGAAAATGGTATAAGAGGGCTCTGGTGCTGGGGTAAAAAAACTGCTTGCTCTCTTTCTCCCTTAGCCCATACTAAGCAGGGTTATTTAAAAAGAAGGGTTTATCCTGAGGGCCTAGGAAAGATCAGGCAGACAGAAATGGGCTAGCTTTGGGAAACAGGGTAGGGGGCACAAATTTTCCTCAAATGGCCTCTTCAAAAGGTTTCAGATTTCCCCTCTTCCCCTCCCCCCTTTTAAAGTAACTGGTAGCCTGTAACTGAGCCACGGGGTTGTCCCCTAGATGCACTGTGCCAAAGTCCTCCGGTCCAAGGGATGGGAGCTTCTTCTAAATGCATGTCTCCCTCACCACTATCCCTTGCCAGACCCTGTAGAGCTAGACAATACAGGTGACAACTCAAGTCATCTTGGTGGATAGCACAATAGGGCCCACTGGGCCCTGGGCAAAGTCCTTGGAAAGCAGAAAACATAGAGCCAAACAATGAGAAGGGTAGGTATTCTCTTACACTGTCTGCAAGTGGACCCCAGTACAAAAGCAGAAAAAAAAAATCAAGGACAATGCCACAATCCCAAACTCTGGCACTAGGCATTTCTGAAAGAAATGACTCACACATAACAGATTAAGGGACAGTATCCAGCCATTAGACTCTCAGGCAGGGCAGTTCTGACTTTGCCTCTTCTAAGAATCATAAAGCAGAGAAGCCTAGGAATTACATTAAGGGGCAGCTACTGTTTTGTGTCACTTTTTGTCTCTCTATCTCCAGCTCTTAGCCCTTAGTATTGGGCAAGTGGTTAAATCAACAAAAACTTACAACTCATTAGCTGGTGAACCTAGAGATGCAATCAGTGATGATGGACACAGAGCTGCTGATAAATCTGGGACCCTGAGGGATCAAAGAAGTTTCTGCCCTCGAACCTGTAACTGATCCTGTAGCATCACTCTTAGGGAAGTCTGGAAAGGAGGCAGAAGTAACTGCAGGTGCCCTTAGATGCCTAAGCACCTACCCTCAAGGATGGCCTCTTCAGGGCCTTAGATCCAAGAGATGGTGTGGTGAAGAGAAAATAATACTAAACTTGGAGTCAAGAAACTTGATTTCTATGCCTAGCCCTGAAGTCATATACTTTCAGTGAGTCAAGAATGAACAAGATAAGCTCTAGTAAATCTCTGAACCAATGAGAGGTTGAGAAAGAGTATGGGATTTGCCCCAAAGGCAGAAGCACCCTAACTCTTTGGGAGAGAGGTCACCCAGGATTGGAGGGGCCCAAAAGGGGAAAGACGGAGAAGAGACAGGAGAAGAAAATAAAAATGAACCCCCCTAAAAGTCCATGTTCACATATAACAAACCAGAAAAGATCATTATTAAGGAAAAGGAACAGCCACAAATCAGCATATTTAAAATAATGAACAATGAGAACTAACCCCTTAGACAGGGCCTGTCCAGGTTGGACTTGCCAGAAAGTCTTAGTGGGAAAGCCATGGACTGGAAGAAATGAGGATCATAAAGGACAGAAGGGCACATTAAAAGAAAAACTGACAAAACCAATAATACATGGTCAGATTGTACCCACCCTATCCTATCCTACCCAGCACTTTCTAGATCCCAAAAGCCAATTGAGCCTACCTACCACACCTCCAGACTGGGAGGTAGATGACATGAAGGGGGTTCTGGGGAAGACTCACATTCCTACTGGTTTGAAAAGGATCCTGATATTTCCATAAGATTTAACACTTGCTACAAAAGGTATTCTTAAAAAGTCTATAAACAGAGCTTAGGGGAAAGAGACAAAAGAAAGATGGGGACTGGACAGGGAGGGAAGCCCCAGGGCCCCCAGGATAGGTTTCAGTCCACAAAAGATGGGGGTAGGGGGTGATCAGACTTCAGTGTGAATTGAAACCCTCCCAGCCTCATTGCCCCCCATTCTGCCAACCCTGCTCTACCATTCCCCTACTCAGATTCAATCTTGTTTTACCAAAGCAAAACCATTCAAGTCATTCCTACCCTGCACGCACGCACGCACTGCTCTTCCCTCTACACTACCCTCAAATAATGACTTGATTCAGTGCCTGCTCCTTCCTCCAGAAAGCACCAAAATGGATTAAAAATGGGAGGCAGCAAGAGTATGTTAAGCAAAAGACTGCTGGTCCATAAGTCTAGAGAACCAAGTTCTAATCCAAGCCTCCCTGCTCCTTTGCCGTGATATTGGCAGATTGCTTTACCTGGAGGGTGGCAGAGAAACTTCCATTTCATCCCTGTTCAATGGGGTCACTGCCAGTTGCTCTTACTATCCTGCAGTATATCCCAACAATAAAATTAAATAGACGGGAAAGTTCTTTGGAAAAGTGGGGTTAGAATGAAGATGAAAAAAGCCAGAGACTCTGGAGGAAGAAGGAAGGAAACGCAGACTAGAGACCTGGAAGAACAAAGTATGAAGGGAGCCAGAGGCTGACTGGCCTCTAAAGGCAATCTTCCAGGGAGGGCAGGGAGAGTCCAACCCCCCAGATGCCCACTGCCACAGATACTATAGGGGCACTGACTGTTGGGGGTGGGGTGGGGAGGAGAGGGGTAGCTGTTTGCCACTGAGGCAAGACTGTTACTCATTTTCTCTTGCTTGTAGGACGAACATGCTTTTCCTTTCCTGGTAAATATTTATATATATATATATATCTATATATATATTATTTCTAGGTCTATAGATTTCTCTCTTTATATATATATATAGTTAGATCATTCTGAGTGTGTTTAAAAAAAAAGTAAAGGAAATAAAACCATGTTTGATACTCTCCCAGCCACTCAGTGCCTGTCATGAAATGGGGAATAGGGCAGGAGACCAGAGAGACTCCCCACTTCAGCCCACACCATGGGACCACAAGGCCACCTGAATTTCTGCTCCTTGGTGCCACGTACACCATGGCAAAGAAGTGGTGCTATTGGAGGGTGGGGGTGAATGGGACAGACAGCAGCGTGCAGTGATCACACGTCCCCTCTGGCAAACTGGACCAGGGAGAGGAGGGGATGTTAACCAAAGAATAAACGAAGTCCAATGTGAAAGGCAGAGAGAACCCTTGCCAAAGGGTAGCCTGCAGTAGGGAAGGAGGGAGAGGAGAAAGGGTGCAGGCCAGGAAAGGCCAGGCCAGGCAGGGCAGGGGAGAGGGGAAGGGTTATTGGAGGGCTTCGGCTGAGGGCCCAGCATCACCATCATGGCTGGCTGTCTCAAAGCCATGCTCCACACCCATCATGTCAGGCTCCATCTTGCCTGTGTCATTGATGAAAGTTGTATATGTATCGCCTTCAGCCATGAGTAGCTTCAGCTTGGGGATCCAGCTCTTACGCACCACCCTTCGGGCATTTGTACACATGTCCGCAGCGATGGCATTCATCTCACTCTCCTTAAAGTTGGGGGCGAAGTTCTGGCAGTAGAACTTGACAGCATGGAGGACCCGGCTGTCCAAGGGTTTTCGGCTAGGGTCATTGGTGGAAGATCGGATGCCTGTGCCACAACTGTTGGCCAGAGTGTTCCTGTCAAAAAAGGAGGCAAGGAGTCGACGAAGGAGAACTTTGTGCCTTGTGCCCGCACTGACGTGACAGTTCATGAGTTGTGCCCTTGTGATGTATACATTGGTGCCTGTTACGAGCTCCAGCTTCTCAGCAGGGTCTCCCTCATCGTAGAGCTTTGGATGGCATCGATTGCCAATCTGGTTGATGAGCTCAGCTGGCAGTGAGGCCAGGTCTTGCCGCACCCGGATTCGGTTGCGGGACTCGGAGGCCACTTGCTCCGGCAGGGCCTCCACCTTCTCAGCTGGGGAGAGAGTGGGGAGGGGAGGGGAGGGGAGTGCCGATGGGGGCTGTAGGGCCTCCCCGGGGCTAAGCCCCTCCCTCCCCCGCCCCAGGGGGCTCCCCCGCTCACCTGTCTGGCCTACATTCATCATACTGTACATGGTGTACATGTTGCAGATCTGGCGGTATTGTTCATCAGAGCCCTCCTCCCCTGCATCCTCCTCCTCATCCTCCTCATTGTGGTAGGAACTGGGGCTATCACTAGTGTAGGCACTGGATGTCCCAGGGCTGGTCCGTTCTGATGTGCTGGGCCCACTCCCCATACCCGCTGTCCCTGCTGGCACTGGGGTTGGTGCCATGCCTTGGGGCAGCTGCTGCTGCTGCTGAGGCTGCTGAGCCAGGGGCTGTGGCTGCTGGGATCGGTTCCCTCCTAAGTCCGGGCTTGAGAACTTGGCCATTTTGCGGCTGCCATTGCTACCACCTTCTTTCTGGCCACTGTCCCATAACCGCTTGGCTACAGGCGTGCATTGAACCGAGTCTGACTCTTGTTGCTCAGTCTTAACTCGAGAGACAAGAGGGAGTGGGGCACTGCAGGCTGGCCAGCTGGACGTCTGGGCCACAGGGCTCTGAGGCTCTGACGAGGGCGTTTCTTCCACGTGTAGGCCCTGTGAGTCACAGCTGGGTGAGCTTACCTTGAGGAAAAATTCTGTGCCCTTCTCCATGATCTCCTGGATCTGGAGGAAACCAGCAGTGTACATGAGGAGGAACTGGTCGCCCACATTCATGCTGAGGCGGCCAGTGTAGCAGAAGCTAAGGATCTGTTGGAAGGACTGGGGCTGCACAGCAGCAGGCAGCTCCACCACTGCACTCTTGCTGCTATTAAAAAGGTCCCGGAAGTAGGAGCTGCTGGCAGCCAAAACAGCTCGGTGAGCCTTGAAAGCATGGCCTTTCACCACTACTGACACGTCACAATAGAGACCCTGCAACCGCTGCTCATTCAGGCATTCCAGGATACTGTTGCCAAAGTTGGGGATCTCCATCTGCAGGGTCTGAGCCATGATGGGAGCAGCTTGAGGAGGGATGGGGGAAGCCCCCCTTCCCTCCACCCAGGATGTCAAAGTCCTCACACAATGAGGCTGAGCAAAGCTCAGGGGCGAACCTCCTTGCTTGCTCGCTCACCTGTCCTGGGCCGGAGCCAGGGCCGGAGCCGGAGCGGCCGGCAGGGCTGCGCCGGCTCAGGCCGGGCTGTGTTGTGCTGCGCTGGGCCGGGCCCTGCTCTGGCCTCTCTCAGTTCCTCGGGCCACGGGCCCGCGCCCGCCTCGCGCCTTCACCTCAGCCCCCACGGCCGCCGCCGCTGCCTCGGGCTCGGTCCCGGTCCCGGTCTCCTCCTCCTCCTCCGTCTCCTCCTCCTCTTCAGCAGCAGAAGCAGCAGCGGCAGCCGCGGCGGCCATTCATTGTCGGCCCTAAAATTTTTTTGTACTTACTGATTTCTACTTTGCTCTTTAAATTTCTTTAAGTCAGGGCCAGGTGAGGTCCTTGTTCATACCCTAATCTGTGAATTACCTGTGGTACTCTCATCCTCTCCCAAACCCCAACCAGAATCCTTTCATTTATAGTCCCTGTGGTTCCCAGATTGTTGTAAGCTTTTGTCCTAGAACTAAAACCAGGGTCTTAACTATGCTGAAAATGACTACAACCAAGGGGACTCTTGTCTTTCAGCAATTGCACTCACGTTGGTGTGCTCATTCTTCAATATTCCTCTCCAAAAGCCACAATCTTAGATGGAGAAGTATCTGGTCAATAATCTCTGGCCTCCAATGTCTTCCTATTATGAGCTGTCCAACTCTAACAGACTGGATGGGTGGAAATCTTCTAATTTAAAGTTGTCATCATACACAGCTTTCCATGTGTCTTGTGGTTGTTGATTCCAATGGTATTCATGTAGAGATGTTTGTGCTTTGGTCAGCTGACAACACCACCCAAGAAGTCTGTGAATTTCCTCTCAAGCTGGCTGTTTCATCTCAACACAAATATTTCTGTCACTTACAATTTGATTCTATGTAATTATTTTTTATTGTTTGTGGGTAAATTTGGAGAATGAGGTAATCTAACTCCCTATGTCCCACCATCTTTCCGCAATCCCTTCTCAATTATCCAACTTGTTTTGATTATGCTATAATCCTTTCATAGTCCTGGAAACATTCTGATTTCTTGATTTTCATTGATTTCCTTGTTTAATGTTTAATGACTCAACTTCAATATTATCACTTAGGTACATTTTTTTCCCAAAAATCCAACATCATAATCCAGGTCCTTACTGCAAACCCCCTGGATTCTCATGCACCTACCAATTGAACACCTAATATTTAACCTCTCCCCCCACCCCCCCCCCCCCGTCCATATTCAATACCAAAGTCAATTTGATATTATTGAACCTTATGCTTGATCAAGTCTTGCTTCTTCTCTAGAAACTTGAGGTCTTGCTTTCAGGATTACATAAATATTCCTTAGATTGAACATGAAAAATTATCCCATTAGACCCCACCCTATCTATGATTTCTCCACCTCACATGTTTCTTATTTTAGCCAAATTTTGTATTCCCCACAGAATACATTCCATTTCATATCTCTATGCCTTGACACATGTCTATTTTTGTTTTTTGTATTGAAAAAAAAGGAGAAAAACCAGAACATGATCTTTGAATTACCAGATGGAGGAGGAGGGGGAATTGCAGACTTGCAACTGAAGAATACATTCTTTCTTCTTTAGGAGAAGGAAGAATAATTTTGTCAAACATCCTTATCCATAAGATATTAATGTTTATTCTGCTCTCAAAAAAAGGTAGAAAGGAAAAAAAAATTAAGGTAGAAAGGGTTAAAGGAGTGACAGAAAAAAGAAAAGAAAGAAGAAAAGAGAGAAGAAAAAAAAGGAAAGATAAAATAAAGAAATGGTAAACTAAATAAATTAAAATTCTTGCTTCAAAACACTTGTTAGTTTAAGTGATCAGGAGACAGCCCTCTAAAATTTTGTTTTAACTTCTGAAGGCCCCACTTTTTAGCACCATTTATGGGCACTAATTTAAATGGCATCATGAGCTAGAATTTTGGATTAAAATATTCAATGAAGACCTGAGTTAGTGTCCTGCCTATGACACTCTCTAGTTTGGGACCAGAACTTGGACTTCTGAGCACAAATAGGGATATATGTATTATATACATAAAAAAGTTATAAAGTTTACTTTTAAAAATAATTTTAAACTTAATTAATAATGTATGTAATGTGTTTTAAAAAACTTTAAAGTGCTATGTAAAATCCATCCTTATTGTGGTTAGTTTTCTTTAGCTGTGTCCAACCTTAATGAAAGTCTCCTTTTAAATAACTAGTTGAAAGAAAAATGTAATTGAGAAAAAAAATGAAAATATAAAGGGATAAAAGAACCCAAAGAATAGCTCATACTCTAAGGGTGATCATCATTGGAATTAGGCATTTTAATTAAATACAAAAAATAGAATAAACAAAGGTTCTTGTTCACTGCATACCATAATAATGACCAGTGTTTGATCCCAATTAGAAGAATTATGGACAACATTTAGTCAGATGGTGACATAAATCCAGAGAAATAAACCCTCATTTTTAATTGTTAAGAAAGCCATAAGACTCTGCAGGTTGTAGTCCTAACATCAATCTGAATTAAAGGGATAGTGACCTAATTAAGAGAGCAGTAATTTGGTACTAATTATTAACTTATTTCAGAAAGCCAGTCGAATACCAAAAACATCAAGTATTGAATTCATTTTTCTCAAAAGGAACAATGTAAATTTAATTAATCCATTCTAGACACCGAGAAAACTGAGATTTTATGACATTGTATTCATTAATAGAATTTAATTTTGCTAAATACCCATTAATAATACATAGACATAAACAAAATGAATAACTAGATTATTGTAAAGACCTTAACTTGCATTTATTTCAGTTAATTTCTTTTAATATCATTTAGTATGAAATTAATTCATCTTATACAATCCTTTAAAAGGCATATGTAATTGGATGTTTAGTCTGGCTTGCCCCTATGATTGGAACATGAAGTTATCTCCTTCAATATGTCATATTGTCCCTCAATATATTATATTTTTCATAGATAAGGAATCATATTTTAAGCTCCTGTTATAAGCTTTCTTATACGTACATATCTTTATCTCCTGATTCTTATAATTTTATATGATATAATTTTGTTGTTTGCTCTTTATCAGTACTTCCCTAATTAAATCCAGGACTTTTGGAGGACACATTTGTGTAAGGTGACAAGAAAATGCATATATGTAGAATTCTAAAGGACACATAAAGGGATAAGATCATAGAACTAGAACTGAAAAAAATCCATGATTCTCAATTTAAAGATAAATGCACAGTGATGAACAATTATTTTGTTATTGATTATATTTTATTTAATTAAATGTAAATAATTAACAAGTTTAATTGATTATTATTATTTTAGTGCCAATCTATTTAAAAATATTTTTTATAATTACATATAAAACAATTTTAAACATTCATTTATTTTTAAAAAATTGAGTTCTAAAGTCTTTCCCTCCATCCCTGCCTGTCTCCCTCTATGCCTGTCCTCAGTTCTGCAACTACAACCCTAAGAAAAATCAAGAAATTTGATATAAGTTTTAAGCAACCATACAAACATGTTTCCTTTTTGGTAATATTGTAAAAGAAAAGACAAAAAAAATAGAAAAAAATATGAAAGTATAAATTGATCTTTATTTAGATTCCAGCAACTCTTCCTCTGGTGACAGATATAATTTTTCATCATATCATTCACCATTGCCTCATTGTATTGCTAAGAATATCTGTTACTAATAGTTAATCATCATACAGTATTGCCTTTATTGTGTACAATGTTCTTGTTATGTTCCATTCACTTTGAATGGATACATCTTTCCAGGTTTTTCTAAAAAACCCTGCCCCTGATTTTTCTGAAAGCATTCTGCTCATTATTTCCAATTAGCACAATATTATTCTATCAAAATTACATATCAGAACTTGTTCATCCATGCCCCAATTATTGAATATCTCCTTGATTTATGATTACTTGCCACCACAAAAAGAGTTGTTATAATTTGGTGGGGGAGATTTTCAGGATTTCAAATCTGATATTAAACTAAGGATTTTAAAATTATTATTTTTCTAGCATTTTTAGAAGTATGGACAGTTAATTGATCTGCTTCAAATAATTTTATTGATGTAAATGTTTACATCTATATTTTTTCTCCAAAGTTTTGGCTGCAACACACAACTTTTGGTTTGTTTTCTCCTTGCTAAAATTCTATTCACTGCAAATATTGATTATATCTATGATTTGTTCTTTAAGCCATTCATTTTTAAAAATTAGATTATCTACTTTCCAATTAAAATTTTTTTTCTATATTTTCATGGATCTGTATTGAATGTAATTTTTATTGCTTTATGATCCAAAAAAAGGATGCATTTGATATTTGTGCTTTTTTGCATTGTGTTATGAGGTTTTGTGTCCTAATACATGGTCCCTTTTTGTGTAGGTGAAATATGTCACTGAGAAAAAGTTATGGCAATATGCCACTCAGTTTTCTCTAGAGATCTATCATATCTAACCCTTTTCAAAATCTCTTAATTTTTTAACTTCTTTCTTGCTTATTTTGCTGTTTAAGTTAATTTAATTCTAAGAGGGAGAAATTGATGACACCGACTTGAATAGTTTTATTGTCAATTTACCACTAAAATTCATTTTATTTTTCCCATAGGAATTTGGATACTATACCATTTTGTGTGTGTGTGTGTGTGTGTGTGTGTGTGTGTGTGTGTGTGTGTGTGTGTGTGTAGTATCAATGTTATTTTGATTTTTATAGAACTTTTTAGGAAAAAACATTACCCCTCCTTATCTCTATTAATTAGTTCTCTTTTTGGTTTTCTTTTGTCTAAGATTATGATTGCTCCCCCATTTAAAAAAAAATTTAGCTGAAGCATAATTGATTGTGTTCCAGCTCCTTAGTTTTAACTCTATTTGCATCTCTCTGTTTGACATATGTTTCTTGTAAACAATATAATTTAGGATTCTGGATTTCAAAACTCATTTTTTTTCTATTTTATGGATAAGATCATCACATCCACAGTTATGATTACTACATATTTTCCTTCATCCTAACTCTCCTCCCCCTCATTTATCCTTTCATTTCCTTTGCTTTCACTTTGTCACTCCTCAAAACCTTTTTTAGCTTTTTACCATATCCTCACTGAATCTGCACTCCCTTCTATCAACTTCTACATCCCTGGAGGTAAGATTGATTTTTATACCTGAGTGTATATATTATTCCCTACAATTGAGTTTCACCACACAATGATCATCCCCTTCATTGTAATACTTCTTTCAAACTTCTTTTGCATGGGATAATTTACCCCATTCTAACTCTTACCCATCATTCCAGTACATGCCTCTCGCATCTCTTCTATTTATTGTCTTATATCATCCCATCATAATCAACTCATACCTGTGTATACCCTGTATAGATACTCCTCTAATTGCCACAATAATTATAAAATTTTTTGAAATTATAAGTATTATCTTCCCATATAGGAATGAAAATAATATAAACATATCAATTCCTTTAAGATTTCCCTTTCCTATTTACCTTTTAATGCTTTTCTTGAGACTTGTATTTCAATGTCAAAATTTCTATTCAGCTCTGGTCTCTTCAGGAATGCTAGAAAGTCCTCCATTTTAACAAATTTTAATTTTTCCCCAGAAGGATTAAACTTTTGGCTAGATAGGTGATTCTTGGCTATTCCTTTGCTGTCCAGAATATTGTATTCAAAGTCCTTCAATTTACTAATGTATAAGCTCCTAAATCTTTTGTTATTCTGTCTATGGATAGACAATATTTGAACTGTTTCCTTTGGACTGCGTACAGTGTTTTCTTCTAGACATGGGAGCTTAGGAGTTTGGCTATAATATTCCTTAGAGTTTTCATTTTGGGTGATTTTCTTTCATTAAATGACCAGAAAATTAATTAAATTTATATTTTACTCCATAGTTCCAGGATATCAGGGTAGTTTTCCTTGATAATTTCTTGAAATATGATGTCTAGGATCTTTTTTTTTTATCACGGCTTTCAGTAAATACAATAATTTAAAAATTCTCTTTCCTTAATATATTTTAAGGTCAGTTGATTTTTCTATTTGGAAACTTCACAATTTTCCCATTTTCCCCATTCTTTTGCTTTTGTTTTATAGTTTCTTTATGGTGTAAAAAATAAAGTAAAATCAGTAGAACCACAAGACCAGTATATACAGTAAAATAAATAGTATATGATTATCAACTGAGAAGGACTAAACAATAGCAATAAAAGTTTCCAAGATAACCCCAAGAGAAGGATCTGCTGGAGTCTGAAATGAGATCAAAACGTTCCATTTTTCATTTTATATCCTGCAAGAGTTGTTTTTTTTTCCTTTCATTGGCAATGTGTTTTCTTCTATGGCATTAGGAATGTGGAAATATATATTGCATGATAGTACCAGTTGTGAAAGGTAATTCTTTTTTCTCTTTGTCTATTCTGAGTTTACACTTATGAAAAGGGAATCCTTTATTCTCTTTGCAAAGTTGGAGTTGATATTTTGATTAACATTAACTTTAAGTTAATTAAAATTAAATTAAAATAAATTAAATTAATTAATTAAAGTTAATTAACTTTAAGTACTGTGACTTAGTGCCTCACTAGACAGAGGATAGGATTAACCCTCCTTTCTCTACCTTTTCAGTTTAATCAAGGAAAGATTGAACACCCTATATAGTGCTAGGTGAGTAGCCACCAAGATACTTGAAGAGCTCCACTCTCTTTTTAACCACAGTCAGTCTGATAGTGATTTCACACAAGAATTCACACCCTCAGAAACTGTTCAATCAGAAAACTGTGAACCTTTTTGATGAGAAATAGACATTCAGAAGGTAAGAAGTTATTGATCCCACAGACACTGCCTGCTGGGCAGTGCTAGACAATTTTCAAACTGTGATTGCCCCCTGTGAAGAAGGGAGGAAACAAGAAGTCACCATAAAAGCAAGCCTGAATCCTTCAGAGCAGATGGTCTTTGCAAAGATAATGTGAAGAGATTGTCTTCTGGAGACAGTCTTCTAACTGGGGAGAGTTTTGGAGGGAGCTTTTCTGGAGATTTAGTCCTGGATTGTGGGCTTGGAGCTCAGCTTCAAATTAGACTCTGGCTCCTGGACTACTTTATTGCATGAGTGAAAGGCTGACTACTTTCCTAGTTTCCTAAGAGACTAGCTTCCATCTTGGAGGAGGCCTACTTACTATCAGCCTTCCTGGTTGAGAGCTAATTAATCTCTGTCTTGATTAAGCAGATCCTGGGCAAAATATTTAGTTTGATTTCTCTTCTTTATTGTTTCCTCCTCTCCTATGGATACTTGTAAATAAATTTCTGACTCAAGATACAATAAACATTGGTGACCACATAAATTCATAAAATTATTTTCCAACCATTAATATTCACCTTTACAAAGTATAACATTTACAAGACTATTTACCACCTCAGGAAATGTGAAGAAGAGAGAGGGAGAGAATTTAAATTATAAAAAGTGAGATAATTATTTTAAAATTTGTTTACATAATTGCAAAAATAGTAAATGATTTAAAACTTTTAAAATGAGCCTTAGAGCCCAGAAACCTTTGTAATCAGGAAATTCAATTTCTAGCACATAATGCTCATAGTCAAATCATGTAAATATTTAGCACACTTGGTAATAATAATATAACTTCCTGAAAAGTTGCTAACCTTAATAACTAGGTGTTTTAAGATAAGGAATTTTTCAGACATAAAATCATAAGTCTGAAGCAAATATATCCCAAATCTGACACTTACCACATGTATAAACTTAGTCAAATCATTTAATTTATTGATGTTGAGAGAATCTAAAAATGTAAAAAGGTGGAATTTAGATTGCATTACCTTTAATATCTCATCTAGTTAAAAATCTATTACCTCAGATGCATACAAATACTAACACACTCCCCAATTACAATGATATCTAGGAATGAAAGAAATTAAATATTGATGTCATCACTCACAAAGTGGGTTGAATAATTCCAACGTAACATAATTAAGCTGCTTGGCCACTGGAGTCTAACCACATTGATAAGATTACATGGTTAACTATAATATTAGTTCATTGAAAATGTTAAAGCAAATTTCATTTTACTAATATTTAGACTCTGCTAAAAAGTTATCTACTATGATATCTTTATTCTGCAGTGGTCATTAACCTTCAGATGAACAATTAAATTTTTATAAGAATTTATGTCATAATTATACTGTTTGACCTTAGGCTAGAGATACAATTCATTACTATTTCTTATAGCTATCATACCAAATGGAACCTTTATGTTCCTCTTCTATTTTGCAATTCAAATTATAATCTGTTTAAGATCTCTGATTGTGCAAATTAAATCTAATTAAATCTTTTTTTTTTATTCAAGAAAGATTACACTTTCTGTGATTTCTTTTCCCCTGAAAAGCAAGGTCAATATAAACAATTAAAATGATTTGTTAGCTAGGCATTCTAAAAATGTGATTTCAAGAGCTGTTTACAGAATTCTATTTCAGGGATCCCCAGTGGTTAATTTGTGAAGCTCATTTATGAGAACTCCAAGATTCACAGACAGATATTATTTCTTCATTGAAATATGGAGAGTAAGAAATGGGTTTTGGAAGAAAAAAATACCAGTAATGTAGCCATACTCTTCTGGTTCCTGTGAGATTTTGAGAACTTTAGACTATCTATATGTATATTCTCTTTCATTCCTAAATGAACATTCAGTATTTCCTTGAACAAAGAAAATATAGTTTGGTTCCATTTCAATCAGTTTGAAATATGGTCTTTAGAAAAACTTACTCATTAACTCTTTTTGGAATAATTTTGATTTAAGTTTATAATGAAGTGACCCATGAAAGAAAATGTTAGTGTTTTGCATTTTTCATCTTATGAGTAACTAAATTTAAAAGATCATTATGAAAGATAATGGGTTGTACTTAAAGTCCAAGGAAAGTAAAAAAAAAAGAGTAACATCATTGCAGAGGATAACATGATTATATTCTTCTCAGTTCTTCCATTTAGTTAGATGGACATTTTAACTTATTTTTATTATTTAGGTTTTTAACATTTTATGCCAGAGGGGAAAGAATCTGGAAAGGCTTTGATGAGAAAGCAAATAGACAAAATGGTACAAAATGAGTCTAGATTTGTGATTTCAGTGATATAGGAATTTCAATTCCAGATGAGGTAACCTTTTCTACTAATTTAGGTTTTAAAACATTGCCTGAGAGATAAAGAAACTTTTGCAGTGTAAGAACAGAAATAGAATAATCTACAAAAAAAGAAAAAAAATTGAAAGATCATATGCCTTAACCTTCATCCAAGGCAAAATTAAAAAACAAAACAAAACACTTTTAAAGCCAATGCAAAATTAGTGCTGAAGATATGTTAAGTCAAAACCCAGTAAGATGTTCACATGAGCATTTCATTGCAATCAGGTGTATCAAATCAAAATCAATAAAATATCAGAAAAATAATGCTTTATATTATAATTCATCTCTACATTTGAATATTTTTCTATCTTAGAATTCATTTACATAATAAAATGCATTTATATAGTTCTTTAAAGTTGAAAATTGCTATCACTCAAATTAATATGAAATAGGTACTGTAGGATTATACTAACTTTAAATAAAGAGAAAATATGAGTAGAGAATTATATAATCACTTATAGAAAAAAATATCAGAACTGGATTTTAAGTTCAGGTATTCTAATTCTAAAAACATTCCTCCTTCCAATTTATGTGACCCCTTCATTACAAATAATGATCAAGAAAGTTAAACCTTCCTTCTAATCTTTTTTGCACCAAAGATAGTGGTTAACTGTTTAGGTTGCCAAAAAATACCTGTTGTCAGTAAGGAAATTAGCATTTACTAAATCATTCCCAATTTGCTCTATTCCCTAGAAGTCAAAAGAAAGAACAAAATAAAATAGGACCCTTAAGGGTCCCATAGTCTAATAGAGGAAATAATACATAAATATATATATGTATATATATATATGAATATTTTAATATATATAGCAAGGGAGCAGTTAAGATAGTGGATCAGGTCTGTCCATTCTAGAATTGGGAGGATCTGGGTACAAATCTAGTTGCAAGCTCTTAGCTATGTGACCCTGGAAAAGGCACTTAATCATGATTGCCTAATCCTTACAGTTTTTCACTCTTAGAATTGATAGTAAGATAGAAAGTATGAGTTTAAAAAATAAAAATGTAAATTTAGATATGTATAATTGAGTAAAGTCTTTGTTATTAAGGCCAACCATGAAAAGCTTTTTATAGATGAGATTTGAGATGAGACTTGAAGCCAGAGAAGTCAGAGGTAGATATGTGTAGAAAAGAATTTCAGGCTTAGGGGGTAGTCAGTAAAAACAATCAGAGTGAGGAGCTAGAATGTCATATTTAGGAAAGAGCAAGAAGTTCAGTGTCTTTGGATCATTGAGTTCATGGAGGTTGTTAAAGTATAATGACAGAATTATTTTAAGTGGCCAGATTATGAATGGCTTTAAAAAAGATTAGTAGTCATTGGAATTTATTGAATAGGTGGGTGATAATGATCCAATGTTTGCTTTAAGAAGATCAATTTGATGACTAAAAGATAAACTAGGAAAGTTTTATGAGACAAGAAATCCAACCTGAAGGCAATTCCATGGTCCATGTTTGAGGTGACGAGGGACTGTTTAGGGAGAGAAATCTATACAGAATAAACTATGAAGGTGAAGAAGCTTATTGACAAGGTCAAAGGCTACATAATGGTGAAGAAAATAAGGATTGAGAGTGGAAAAATTGAGAGTTATTAGGAAGAGGGTGGAGCCAAAATATAAGAAATTCACCTGAGATTTTCCAAAGTCTGTTATAAATAGTTTTAAAATAACACCTCAAATCAAAATATGTAATGGCAAAAGCAGTAAAATGTAAGAATTCTAGCAAAGGAATTTACCAAGTCTGGCTGACAGTCTTCAAACCAATATTCCACAGAGCAAGGACTGGGTCAGCATTCTAAGGCAGTTGGAAAACTTGCAACTAATACTCTCTCTCTGGGAAGCAGACAGAGAGGGAAGTGTTTCTCAGAAGGAAACCAACTTTGGAGTTACCTGGGAATTGGATCATCTTTAAGGAGAGATTGAGTGAGTGATTCCCACACTAGTGGATGGTGGATGTGTGTGATCCTCCTCTCTTCCTGGACCTTGTGAGGACTCTACATCTTGCTGTGTGACCCAACCAAGAACTCTGGTGTTGTGATAATGTGGGCCCTGTGGACTTTACTAATCCTCTTTATCTTTGATTATCCTTTTATTTAGATAGATTATTATTTAGAAAAGCTAAGATTTTAATATCTGGGTGGGATGAAACAATTTTCTTGTACAAGACTACTTAGGAGCTACACAGGGAAGGTCTGCCTCACCAGGAGGTACTCAGGTTTGAAGTTCGGTATCAAGCCAGCCAAACCCTGGCAAGCCAGCAATAGGAATTGGGGCACCTATATTACCTGTAGGAACTAGAAGAACTCTCAAGCCATAGAAACTAGACAGATGATTAGAAAGAGATTATTGGGGGTCCTTTATAGAAACTGGTTTCAATACTAATTTGCATTACCCCTAAATAGTTCTGGGTCACAATTCTAAATCAAGAGGAACACTAATAGCTCTAGAGGACCAATGATGTTTGTCACAGTTTCAGGGTGGAGAAGAATTCTGTGATTACAAGAACTCAAGTTATAATTACAGGCTCATAAAGAACAAAATAACTTGGGGCAGCTAGGTCACTCAGTGGATAGAGAATAAGGCCTAGAAATGGGAGATCCTGATCTGGCCTTACATACTTCCTAGTTGTATAACTTTGGGTAGATATTCCCTGCCAGTATAAAGGTTATTTGTAGTAGTTTTAAGTTTTACCTCTATCCCCTTCTCCACAAATATCCCTTTTATTACCCTTTAATGTTTGCATTCCCAATAAAATCATGAATGAAACAATGATGTCCATTATCACATGTATTATTTAACATTGTACTAGAAACACTAGTCGTAGCAATTAGAGAAGAAAAAGAAATTGAAGGTATTAAAATGGGCAATAAGGAGAACAAGCTATCATTCTTTGCAGATGATAGGATGGTCAATTTAAAGAATCCTTGAGATTCAACTAAAAAGCTAATCATCAACAATCGAAATAATCAACAATTTTAGCAAAGTTGCAGGATAGAAAATAAACCCACATAAGTCATTAGCATTTCTATATACCTCCAACACATCTCAGCAACAAGAATTAGAAAGAGAAATTCCATTTAAAATCACTATAGACAATATACAATACTTAGGAATCTATCTGCCAAGAAAAACACAGGAACCATATGAACACACCTATAAAACACTTTCCACACAGTTAAAATTACATCTAAATAATTGGAAAAGTATTAACTGCTCATGGGTAGGATGAGCTAACATAATAAAAATGGCAATGCTACCCAAACTAATTTACTTATTTAGTGACATTCCCATCGAACTACCAAAAAGCTTTTTTACTGAATTAGAAAAAAAATAACAAAGTTCATTTGGAAGAACAAGAGATCAAGGATATCCAGGGAAATAATGAAACAAATGCAAAGGAAGGGGGCCTACCAGTACCAGAACTCAAACTATACTATAAAGCAGTGGTCATAAAAATAATATGGCACTATACAGAAAGGAGGATCAGTGCAATAGACTTAGGGTAAATTACCTCAGCAAGACTATCTATGATAAACCCAAAGATCCCAAATTTTGGGACAAAAAACTACTATTTGATAAAAACTGCTGGGTAAAATTGGAAGACAGCATGGGAGATATTGGCTTTGGATGAGCATCTTAGCCCTACCCCAAGATAAACTCAATGGGTGAATGACTTAAATATAAAGAAGGAAACTATAAATAAATTAGGTGACCACAGAAGAGTATACATATTAGATCTTTGGGAAAGGAAAGATTTTAAAACCAAGCAAGAGTTAGAAAAGAAATCACAAAATATAAAGTAAATACTTTTGATGACATTAAGTAGAAAAGTTTTTGTATACACCACACCAATGCAACCAAAATTAGAAGGGAAGAAACAAATTGGGAAACAACCTTCATAACAAAAATTTCTGACAGAGGTCTAATTACTCAAATTTTGTAAGTTGCTAAATCAATTGTACAAAAAAAAGTGAGCCATTCCCCAATTGATAAATGGGCAAGGGATATGACTATGAATAGTCAATTTTCAGATAAAGAAATCAAAACTATTAATAAGCACATGAAAACATGTTCTAAATCTCTTATAACCAGAGAAATGCAAATCAAAACAACTCTGAGGTATCACCTCACACCCAGCAGATTGGCTAACATGACAGCAAAGGAAAGTAATCAATGTTGGTGAGGATATGGCAAAATTGGGACATTAATGCATAACTGATGGAGCTGTGAATTGATCCAGACATTCTGGAGAGCAATTTGAACTAGGATACGAATAAACAGTTTTCAGATGAAGAAATTGAAGCTAGCTATAGTTATATGTATGATTTTTTTCTAAAAGACTATTGATTAGAGAAATGCTAATTAAAATAACTCTGAGGTACCACCCCACACATTGCACACCTATCATATTGGCTAAGAAAAGTAAAATAATAAATGTTGGAGAGAATGTGGGAAATTGAGAGTGTTGGTAGAGTTATGAACAGATTCAATCATTCTACTTAACAATTTCAAGCTATGCCCAAAAGGCTATAAAAATGTGTATAAACATTCACTCAATAATAGAACTATTATGTCAGTATCACTAAGAGATTTTTTTAGAAAGTGAAAAGATCCATATGTTAAAAAAATATTTCTAGCAACTGTTTTTGGGTGGCAAAGATTTTGAAACTGAGGAGATGCCCATCAGTGGGGAATGGCTGAACAGGCTATGCATGTGATTTTGCCATAAGAAATAATGAGTAGGATGCTTTCAGAAAAACCGAGAATGGAATATGAACTGAGGAAATGTAAAATAAGCAGAACCAGAAAAAAATATGCACAGTAACAGTGATATTGCACAATGACAAAATTCAAATGACTTAGTTATTCTCAGCAATACAATGACCCTAGAAAATTCTGAAATATTTAATATGAAAAATATTCACCACAAACTAAAGGACTGATGGAATCAATGATGAGTATTGTTTTTTACTTTAATTTTCTATTCTATTTCTTTTTGCTATGTGTTTTCTTTTACAGCTTGGCTAGTATGTTTTCTATGACAGCATATGCTGTTCAGTCATTCTGTTATATTTTTCCTTCTATGGTCACATAAGCCATGCTATTCCAAGTCCTTTTATTTTCCATAATCTCCGGAAGTCTGTCTAATTTCATGTTTATTGCTTCCATGACACATTGTAAAAATAAAGATTTTGAACCCTAGACTTCAATCCCCAGAAGTCCTTGGTATTTCCCAGAATTCCCTAAAATCTCACCTGAGTCTCCACATAGGTGAGATCACAATTGATATTTAACTGGCAGTAACACCTACCATACTCTCTTCTCTTCCATTGCAATAATGTAGAAAGTATAGTAGTGGTAAGCTAAGGGCAGGGATTTTGAATGGGCTAATCAGCCATGGGCATGTGGTTTTTAATTTGCATCTTCTTTATTCCTTGATTTATAATAATCCCTAGTAAACCTCATAAAATATAATATTTTTATTATTAGAAACATAATTTAAATTTTACAATTAATGACAACCATAAATCAGATGAGAACTTCTCAATTGTTTTTTTGATAGCCCAGATAATTATTTTATAAGCCATGTTTCTCTTGCCAAGGCTTTTCTGCCCCCCTTGCAAATCTGATTCTGATTCAGCTCATTCCTCCTGATCTTCTTGACCAAGATCATTCACCTGGTCCTGGCCTGGCCCCACTCTTCAAGCCCTGGCTCCAGCCCCAGCAACTCTACTGATCTCTGGCCTCTGAGCCAGATCGCCCCAGATCCAGCCCCAGGACCCAGGCTGCTGGTAGCTGCCACTGTGTCTTTGAAATTACAAACCAACTGGTAAAAACTAAGGTGTTCTTTACTTAGGCAGCAATTAGCCTCCAAGTGGCAGGGGACCTGGGAGTGGGGGAGAGAGGAGAAGGAAGAGACTTTTCCAAACAGGAAGTTGATTACTAATATGGCATATTCTGTGTGAGAAAAATGCATTTCCTATTTCAAAGAATATTGTTTGAGTGCACTGATCCTTTTACTTATCTCACCTGAAATTCAGGAGAGAAATTCATTTCCCTGTATGTCTTTGCCATTTGGGCCTGGCCAATTTGGGATTCTTAAAACCTGTATTCTTCCTCAATATGAAGAATTCCACAGTACTGACAAAAGGAATCTCAATGGATAAAAAAAAAATAAAAAAATGAATTTTAAAGAGACTGGAGGTTATATTTTTAAAATATATTTTATTTGATCATTTCCAAGCATTATTCATTAAAGACATAGATCATTTTCTTTTCCTCCCCCCCACCCCCATAGCCGATGCGTAAATCCACTGGGCATTACATGTTTTCTTGATTTGAACCCATTGCTTTGTTGATAATATTTGCATTAGAGTGTTCATTTAGAGTCTTTTCTGTCATGTCCCCTCAACTGCTGTATTCAGGCAAGTTGCTTTTCCTCGGTGTTTCCACTCCCATAGATTATCCTTTGCTTATGAATCGTGTTTTTTTCTCCTAGATCCCTGCAAATTGTTCAGGGACATTACACCACCATTAATGGAGAAGTCCATTACGTTCGATTATACCACAGTGTATTAGTCTCTGTGTACAATGTTCTCCTGGTTCTGCTCCTCTCACTCTGCATCACTTCCTGGAGGTTGTTCCAGTCTCCATGGAATTCCTCCACTTTATTATTCCTTTTAGCACAAGAGTATTCCCTCACCAACATATACCACAGTTTGTTCAGCCATTCCCCAATTGATGGGCATCCCCTCGTTTTCCAGTTTTTGGCCACCACAAAGAGCGCAGCTATGAATATTTTTGTACAAGTCTTTTTGTCCATTATCTTTTTGGGGTACAGACCCAGCAGTGCTATGGCTGGATCAAAGGGTAGATATTCTTTTGTCGCCCTTTAGGCATAGTTCCAAATTGCCCTCCAAAATGGTTGGATCAGTTCACAACTCCACCAGCAATGAATTAATGTCCCTACTTTGCCACATCCCCTCCAGCATTCATTACTTTCCTTTGCTGTTATGTTAGCCAATCTGCTAGGTGTGAGGTGATACCTCAGAGTTGTTTTTATTTGCATCTCTCCGATTATAAGAGATTTAGAACACTTCTTCATGTGCTTGTTAATAGTTTTGATTTCTTTATCTGAGAACTGCCTATCCATGTTCCTTGCCCATTTATCAATTGGAGAATGGCTTGACTTTTTGTACAATTGATTTAGCTCTTTATAAATATGAGTAGTTAAAACTTTGTCAGAGGTTTCTATAAAGATTTTTTCCCAATTTGTTGTTTCCCTTCTGATTTTAGTTACATTGGTTTTGTTTGTACAAAAGTTTTTAGTTTGATGTAGTCAAAATCATTTATTTTACATTTTGTGATTCTTTCTATGTCTTGCTTGGTTTTAAAGCCTTTCCCCTCCCAAAGGTCTGACATGTATACTATTCTGTGTTTACCCATAAGTCACTCACCCATTTTGAATTTATCTTGGTGTAGGGTGTGAGGTGTTGATTTATTCCTAGTCTCTCCCACACTGTCTTCCAATTTTCCCAGCAGTTTTTATCGAATAGTGGATTTTTGTCCCAAAAGCTGGGATCTTTGGGTTTATCGTATATTGTCTTACTGAGATCACTTTTCCCCAGGCTATTCCACTGAACTTCCTTTCTGTTTCTTAGCCAGTACCAAATTGTTTTGATGACTGCTGCTTTGTAATATAGTTTAAGGTCAGGGACTGCAAGGCCCCCATCATATGTGTTTTTTTTTCATTATTTCCCTGGATATCCTTGATCTTTTGTTCTTCCAAATGAACTTTGTTATGGTTTTTTCTAAATCAGTGAAGAAGTATTTTGGTAGTTCAATGGGTATGGCACTAAATAGATAAATAAGTTTGGGTAGGATGGTCATTTTTATTATATTGGCTCATCCTATCCATGAGCAGTTAATGTTTTTCCATTTGCTCAATTCTAGTTTTAGATGTGTGGAGAGTGTTTTGTAATTGTGTTCATATAGTTCCTGTGTTTGTCTTGGGAGGTAGATTCCTAGGTATTTTATTTTGTCTAAGGTGATTTTGAATGGGATTTCTCTTTCTAGTTCTTGCTGCTGAGCTGTGTTGAAGATATATAGAAAAGCTGATGATTTATGTGGGTTTATTTTGTATCCTGCAACTTTGCTAAAGTTGTTGATTTTTTCAATTAGCTTTTTGGTTGAATCTCTAGGATTCTTTAAGTAGACCATCATGTCATCCGCAAAGAGTGATAACTTGGTCTCCTCCTTGCCTATTTTGATGCCTTCAATTCCTTTATCTTCTCTAATTGCTACTGCTAGTGTTTCTAGTACAATGTCAAATAGTAGAGGTGATAATGGGCATCCTTGTTTCACTCTTGATCTTCTTGGGAATGCATCTAGTTTATCCCCATTGCAGATGATATTAGCTGATGGTTTTAGATATATACTGTTTATTATTTTTAGGAATGACCCTTCTATTCCTATGCTTTCTAGTGTTTTTAATAGGAATGGGTGTTGTATTTTATCAAAGGCTTTTTCTGCATCTATTGAGATAATCACGTGATTCTTGTAGGTTTGTGTGTTGATGTGGTTAATTATGTGGATGGTTTTCCTAATGTTGAACCAGCCCTGCATCCCTGGTATGAATCCTACTTGATCATGGTGAATGATCCTTCTGATCACTTGCTGGAGTCTTTTTGCTAGTATCCTATTTAAGATTTTTGCATCTATATTCATTAGGGAGATTGGCCTATAATTTTCTTTCTCTGTTTTTGACCTGCCTGGTTTTGGAATCAGTATCATGTTTGTGTCGTAAAAGGAGTTTGGTAGAACTCTCTCTTTACTTATTATGTCAAATAGTTTGTATAGTATTGGGATTAACTGTTCTCTGAATGTTTGATAGAATTCAGTGGTGAATCCATCAGGCCCTGGGGATTTTTTCTTAGGAAGTTCTTTGATGGCTTGTTGGATTTCAATTTCTGATATGCGATTATTTAAGAATTCTATTTCCTCTTCTGTTAGTCTAGGCAGTTTGTATTTTTGTATATATTCATCCATTTCTCCTAAATTGGTGTATTTATTGCCATATAATTGGGCAAAGTAATTTCTAATGATTGCCTTAATTTCCTCTTCATCGGAGGTGCTGTCCCCCTTTTCATCTTTAATGCTGTGAATTTGCTTTTCTTCCTTACTTTTTTTAATTAGATTGACCAGTACTTTGTCTATTTTGTTTGTTTTTTCAAAGTACCAGCTTTTTGTCTTATTTATTAAATCAATAGTTCTATCACTTTCGATTTTATTAATTTCTCCCTTAATTTTTAGGATTTCTAGTTTGGTTTTCTGCTGGGAGGTTTTAATTTGATCGTTTTCGAGTTTTTTCATTTGCATTTCCAATTGAGTGATCTCTGCTCTCCCTTGTTTGTTAATATAAGCATTCAGGGATATGAATTTACCTCTGATTACCACTTTGGCTGCATCCCAAAAGGTTTGAAAGGATGTCTCGCCATTGTCATTTTCCTCAATGAAATTATAAATTGTTTCTATGATTTCTTCTTTAACTAAATGGTTTTGGAGTATCATATTGTTTAATTTCCAATTGGTTTTAGATTTGGTTTTCCATGTACCATTACTAATCATTATTTTTATTGCCTTGTGATCTGAGAAGGCTGCATTCATTATTTCTGCTTTTCTGAATTTGTGTGGTATGTTTCTATGACCTAATCTATGGTCAATTTTTGTGAATGTGCCATGTGGTGCTGAGAAGAAGGTGTATTCCTTTTTATCCCTATTTATTTTTCTCCATATGTCTATTAATTCTAATTTTTCTAAGATTTTATTCACTTCTTTTACCTCTTTCTTATTTATTTTTTGATTTGATTTATCTAAATTTGATAATGGTTGGTTTAAGTCTCCCACTAATATGGTTTTACTGTCTATTTCTTCCTTCAATTCTCCTAGTTTCTCCATTAGAAATTTGGGTGTTATATTATTTGGTGCATACATGTTGATTAGTGATATTTCCTCATTATCTAAAGTCCCTTTTAACAAAATATAATTACCTTCCCTATCCCTTTTGATCAGGTCTATTTTTGCTTTGGCTTTATCAGATATCATGATTACCACTCCTGCCTTCTTTCTGTCAGTTGAGGCCCAGAAGGTCTTACTCCATCCTTTAATTCTGACCTTGTGGGTGTCAACCCGCCTCATGTGTGTTTATTGAAGACAACATATGGTAGGGTTTTGGATTCTAATCCATTCTGCTATTCGTCTACGTTTTATGGGTGAGTTCATCCCATTCACGTCCAAAGTTATGATTGTCATTTGTGGATTCCCTGGCAGTTTGATAGCCTTCCCTAATTCTAACCTTTTCTTCTTTGGCTCTACCTTTTAGTCCAGTGATTTACTTTGAATCAGTCCCCCTTGTCCCCTCCCTTGATGTTTCCCTTTTCAGTCCCTCCCTTTTTGTTCCCTCCCCCTCCCCCTCTCTTTCCCTCCCTTTTTGTTTACCCTCTCCCCCTCCCCCCTTGGTTTTCCCTTCTCCCTTCCCTTGTTGGGTAAGATAGAATTCAAGATCCCAATGGATCTGGATGTTTTTCCCTCTCAGAGTTGATTTCCCTGAGATTAAGGTTTAAGTAAAAAAAAAAACCCTCTCTTCCTCTCCTTCTTATAGGAGTTTTCTTCCCCTCCCCTTCCCATGTGAATCTTTGTGTGAGAACGATTATTCTATTTAGTCTTTCTTTACCCCCTATTTATACATTACATTTTCCCCACATATTAGTATACATAGATTGATATAAATGTAGTCCTTATAGAAGAGAGTTTGAGTAAATGAAGAAGATAACATTTTTCCCCTTTCCTTAATATTTACCTTTTCTGGTATTCCTTGCTCTTTGATTTTCGGTATCAAACTTTCCACAGAGCTCTGGTCTTTTCTTTGCAAAAAGTTGGAAATCTTCTATTTTGTTGAATGCCCATACTTTCCCTTGGAAGTATATAGTCAATTTTGATGGGTAGCTGATTCTTGGTTGGAGACCCAGCTCTCTTGCCTTTCTGAAGATCATGTTCCATGCCTTACGATCATTCAGAGTAGAACTTGCAAGGTCTTGTGTGACCCTGATTGGCATTCCTTTATATCTAAATTGTCTTTTTCTGGCTTCCTGTAGGATTTTTTCTTTTGTTTGATAGCTTTGGAATTTGGCAATTACATTCCTGGGAGTTGTCTTTTGGGGGTTTAGTGTAGAAGGTGTTCTGTGAGCTCTGTCAGTGGCTGTATTGCCCCCTTGTTCTAGAATCTCTGTGCAATTTTCTTTGATTATAACTTGTATTACGATGTTGAGTTTGGTGTTTATTTCTGGCTTTTCTGGAAGTCCAGTTATTCTTAAATTATCTCTTCTCCCTCTATTTTCCAGATCTGTCACCTTGTTGGTGAAATATTTTATTTTCTCTTCTAATTTCTTGGTATTTTGGCTTTGCTTTATTAATTCTTGCTCTTTTACACGCTTGTTGTCTTCCAGCTGCCTGATTCTGGCCTTTAAAGCCTGGTTTTCCTTTTCAGTTTGATCACACCGGTTTTGTAGATGCGTGAATTTCTTTTGTATTATTTCCCACTTTTCCTCCCAGAAGGCTTCCATCTTTTTGGTCATTTCTGATTCAAATTCTTCATGGGTTTGTGGAGAGTTTCCATTTCCTTTGGAAGGTTTTGGAGCATTTTCTTGCGTATTGTCTTCTATCTCCTCTGTATTTTGTATTTTGGCTCCATAGAATGTGTCCAAAGTCGCCCCTTTCTTCTTATTTTTCTTGGGATTTGGGGGCTTCTGTGCTTCTGTGGAGTTTGCCATCTCTGAATGTGGAGAATTAGCTTTTCTTATCTCTGTCTGGTGTTCAGAGGCTTTAGTCCTGGGCAGACTGTTGGTTCTATGAGCTTTCCCTGGGTTAAACTGAGTATGCCTCACTGGAACTGGAGTGGAAGGGTCGGTCCAGGGGGCCACACTCTCCGCTGGCTCTCTGGGTCGGGTTGCTTTCCGGAAGTTGCCTTCAGAATAGCTGGCCATGAGGCTGTTTTGTCGGCCCTGAGGGTTGCTGTTTTTTCAGAGGACCCTGCTCTCTGCGGGGGAAGGGGTCACAGCTTCCCGGAGCTCCGAGGGCAGTGACTTTCACTGAAACTTGGATAGCAGGATCCAGCTGATGAGGCTGTTTTGCCTGCCCTGAGGGTTGCTGTTGTTTCAGACTACCCTGCTCTCTGCGGGGGGAGCTCCGAGGGCAGTGACTTTCACTGGGACTCGGATAGAAGGCCCTGAGTGTTGCTGTTTTTTCAGACGACCCTGCTCTCTGAGCGGGGCGGGGCTGTGGCTTCCCGGAGCCTTGGACTCTGCGCTCCTACCCCTTACATACGAGTGATCTTGGGTTCTGGCTTTTGAGGGGGGCCATACCTTTTGATCTAGGTCCAGGTCCAGTAGGAGGATTCCCAGGATCTATGCTGTTGATTGTTTTGAATTTTGGCGCCTTAGGAGCTTATAGTTTGAGATCGGTCTGGAAGGGTTTTCCGGAGATCTGAACTTTAGCTTTCTCTAAGCCGCCATCTTGACCGGAAGTCTGGAGGTTATATTTTTAAGAATTTTCATACTCCAATGTTTTATAAATATCTCTGTATTTTATAGCATTTTGCTGATTGTTTTGTTTAAGACTTAATTTTGTTGGTTTTAAGTTCATATATTAATGTATTTAATACTATTCTGTTACATTGAATCATTTTAATATACTGGGTTGTAACTACTTTTATATCCTGTTCCTTTCCCCCTATAACTATACTGAACAAATATTATTGAATAAGCCCTTTTATTATATACATATATATATAAAAACAACCTTTTTTTTCTATTTTGACTTTGTAAATTGTCACGTAAAGGATGGATGGACTTCATCAAAACTGGTTACAATTGTATAACAACCTTTGGAAAATTTAATGAGCTAAATATCTCAAATTGTTTTTAGATATGATTTTTAGATTTTTTTGCAACAACTGATCATTTTGTCTGCCTCTAACAGGAGGTAAGGTCCATTTTAGTAGCTGAAGTGAAATACAATTATAATCCCTACCTCCTACATTTATAAAAATGTGGATGGATGGGAAATCACAGTCTCATACCAAAGGAGCTAGGAAGTTAATCCCAGGGCATTGTACCCCTGGATGGCTCCCAAAAAGGGAGCATCTCTCATATATAACTCTTCAGCTCACTTTACGTCCACCAGAACAATCTAGATTTCTTGATGATTTTCTATATCCAAATAAGTTTTACTTTGTTTAAAAATGTTTGCCAAGGTTGAAACATTGCTACACCTGAACAGCTTTTGACAAGTATCCATTAGCTTCTAAGGTTTTTTTTTTCTTTAAATGTCATACAGCAGATTCAAGTAAAATATGATAGTGGGTTTGTTTGCTATTGTAATTAATTGGGCTATTGTGAACTATGGGGATTTTGATACTTTTTGAATGTGCATTTCATGTTGTACTACTGTTCTTTATTTAAAAAAAACTATTACTTTGTGAAAATCATTTGTTTGCACTCACAGTGGATCATGGCCAGGCATGCAGAGGAAATGGATTTCATTTTTGGTGAGAAACCTTTGTATTCTACATTTCCTCAATGATTATATGCTATATTTTTATTTTTAAAACTTTTATTATTATATTTTTCTTGCATGTGCAATATATTATTTCAGTTTTTTTTTGTTTTCCTCTCCTTTTTATATTTTAAGCACATGTCACCAGTATTAAGACTGTCTCTAACTTTTTTTCATTTTGCAGTGATATAACTTTAAAATATATTTTCTATAATGTTAATGCATACCCAAAAAGCTTGAGACTATAAAAATGATGCCATTTGTTCTTTAAAATATTATGGGACTTTTCTTAATTATTCTGTCTGATTTCAGGACAAGAGAATACAAAAAGAACCATTGCACAGTGCCAATTGAGCATAAGGTCAATGAGACCAACCAATGCTGACAGGGTTGGTGAAAATTTTGAGCCATAACTAAAGGACTTGAATGTGTTTGGGGATCGAGGTTGCAGCTGTTTAACATGTGTTAAAGGCATGTCTTCCTTGTTCCATATTCTACCAACTATCTCAAATTTGGCTCCTACCTGGCTCCTAAAATCCAGTCCCTATTCTGTCTTTCATAGTGTGGCAAATTTCTATAGTCCTGGCTACTGATTGAGTAAATGCTTATATCATTTAAATTGGGCCCTGATTCAAGGACCTGTTATAGATTTTTCCTTTACTTAAAAATTTTACATGAGACTTTTATAGATTATATTTCATCCAGAAATTATCTTTTTTATTTGGACTTTTTGATATTTTTTATTTCTCTTGCCAATTGATTCATATACCTCATAACTCAGTCATGCATCCCTGAGTGATCCCTGTGTTTTTCAATCACCCTTTTCAGAGGGGAATGTATAAATATTATTATTTTGTTAAATTGCAAAGTTTAAATTTCTTTTGAGAAGAATTTTAGGTTAATAATCCATTGACAACTGGATGCTATTTTTTGATAACACATTGAATTCCTGAACTTTTTTCTTCTCGTTTCTTTTTCCTTATTTTTATTATTGCTTTTATTTTATTTTTATTAGAATAGTTGATTTATTCCCTTTTTTCTCATTTCTTGTATTAAAGGTACATACAATTAATATTATTTTTTCTGCAGTAATATAAGTTTAATATATGTATACGTATATATATATATACATATATATATATATATACATACTTGATATAATATTAATGCATACCCAAAAGCTTTAAATTGTGGGAACCTGCCATTTATTGATAAAATGTTATTGATTAATATTTGTGTCTGGTTCTAGGAAATGGGATAAAAACAAGGAGCACATACTTAACCTGAATAGTGCCATAAAGAGCACACAGGTAAAAAAAAAAAACTAGTGTGAGACTCGAGGTTATAACACTTGACATATGTTAACTCATAGGACTTCCTTGTATCTATACACTTTGTGAAATACTCAGACAGGTACCAAAGTTTCACTATCATCCTGGCTCCCCATATCCCTGAGAATGACAAAAACCAGACCAGGGAATGACACTTCCCTATCAAAATAAAATTCTAGTTCTTTTTCTTTCTTATATTATGGCAACTTCCTGTAGTCTTGGCTTCAAATGGGTAAGTGAAATATTACTACATTCTGTCCTACAGACTTGTGGGATTAGAAATTACTTTAATTGGACCATAATACAAGGTCCTGTTAGAAATGTATTAAACCCGAATAAGGGTCTATTTCGAATTTTTTTCCTTCATCTAAAAAGTTTAACTTTCTTCCATTTTTTCTCTTCTCTATGATTTTTTTTGTTGTTGTTGTTTTTCTCTTCTTTTGATACCCCCATACTCAACCATGCATCCTGAGCTGAACTGGTTGTTTCTTAACACCCACTTCAGATCATATTTTAATAAACACCCAAGATTTTCAAGGAAAGAAGTTTGCTAACTCCTAAATACAGAGAATGAACTGTTGCAGAAAGATGCCAGAAAACCTACATTTCGTCAAGAAGATCCAGAACAAACTTTGGATGAGGTTGATTGAACTGAAGTTTGATTGAACATTTATTTGAATGTATACTCCTATGCCAAAAGGGTACTTGCCCTCTAATTGGTTTTTGTCAATGAGCCCAGCAAACATTGGTTTGGCTGTCTGTCTTTCCTCTATTTCCTTCTTCTATCTAAATATTGTAGTTTCCTCTTAGAAGGTGAAATTATATATGCACCTGTAGTTAGAAAATTTGAAGGTGCAGGATGATTATGTTTAGTGATCAATTGGGGAGACTAGTCCCCCAATCATCATTAGTGGGGATTGTGAACTTTAGATTACTCCATCCTACTTAGTCTAACAAAAAACAGGAATGTCTACACCCATACTTAAAGATTAAGTATTTACGAGGATGGTCTATGACAGAAATGTGCTAGGAAACTGACAGACCCCTGGGCTGTCCTAAGTCAAGCTTAAGCTACCGTTGGTACATGTAAGACACAGGAAAGTGAGGTAAAAATGGTCTATATATTTTGCAGCACTTCCTCTCTCCAGCCTCTTTGGCGGTGGAGAGGTGGCTGGCAGAGTGTACTGAGCATTTCAGGTTCTTGGGTGGCAGTTCCTATTGTCCAGGTTTAGCTGTGAGTTTTCCTTGATGCCATACTGGATGAAGCTGAGTAGCCTAGTTCAGGTGAGCCATCTTTACTGAGCTCTATCAGAGTTTAGGGTGATACTTTCTCCTTTACCTTCCAAACACTATCCTCTTAGAAAGACACTAATCTTCTTCAGAGACCTCCTGGTGGAGAAATTTGAACTCCCCTGGGCACAGACCAGGTGGGAGCAATCCTACACCTTTTCCCTCTCCCTCATCCTTAATTCCTTCCCTCTATATTAATTAAACCATCATAAATTTAAAAAAAAAACTGACTTCGGTATTTTATATGGGATATTCCCTGGTGACCAAAAATAATTTAGATTTAGATCACAACCCTAAAATTATCCTTACAATCCAGACCCAGACCCATCAAGGGAGGAGAGAGAGAATTCAATGGAAATTTGAGGAAGGAGTCAGTTAGGCCCAAGCTGAATTCTGGAATCATTTCTACTTGGGAGTGATCTGGACACACATCACTTTATTTCTCTCTGGATAACGTTTTGAATAGAGGAGAGATGAAGAAATTCTTAGTTGTTACCTTTCTCCATCTAACTTGAGGTGAAGGAAAAGAGAGACTTGCCCAGAAAAGACCCCAGAAGGATTACTGCTATTTCCCTCAGGGGAAGAAATTTTATTCCTTTTTGAAGGGACTTACATCAAAGCCTTCAATAAGTGATAGAAATTAGAATAGGGAAGACTCCTCTCCTTTTCTCCCATTTTCCCTCTTATTTCCTTCCCCCAAGAAAATAAATAGATCTCCTTCAACTAAAGAAACTGTTCTGAAGATTTTTGTAATTAGAGGGAGGAACTGAATTACCATCTGTTGAGGCAAACTCCATTAAGTTTGCTTAGTGAGGAGAACAGGAAGTAAGGGTGTCCTCTGAATTTAGCTCTCTTCCTTCAAAGCTGTTTCCTGGGATAACATCTCTTTGAATCCTCTTTTATATCTCATTAATTCTCCTCTAATACAATGGAATGTGAATGGGATGAACTCCCCCAGAAGCAGATATCAGAAGGGATCAAAAACCTGAATCCTACTATATGTTGGTTATAAGAAAAACATTTGAGGCAGGGTTACACACACAGATTCAAGGTAAAAGATTAGAGCAAAATTTATTATGAGTCATCTAAAGTAAAGAAAAAAAAAGGAGTAGCAATTATGATACCAGACAAAGCTAAAGTAGAAATTGATCTGATTAAAAGAGATAAGGAAGGAAATTACATTCTGTTAAAGGGTACTATAAACAATGAACTAATATTATTACTAAACATTCGTGCACCAAATGGCATAGAATCTAGGTTTCTAAAGGAAAAATTAAAGGAGCTAAGGGAGAAAATAGATAAGACCATATTAGTGTGGGATCTCAACCTTCCCATTTTAGAACTAGAAAAATTGAACCAAATAGGAAATAAGAAAGAATAAGGGAAGTGAATGAAATGCTAAACTGAATAGAAACAAAAAGGAATATACCATGGTATATATACAAAGATCAACCATGTACTAGGACATAGATATATTGCAAAAAATATGGAAAAGCAGAAATAATAAATACAACTTTTTTCCAGATCATAATGCATAAGATAAGGGTCCATGGAAAGGCAAATTTAAAATTAATTGGAAACTAAATTATCTAATTCTTCAAACCTGTGGTTCAAAAAAGAAAAGATAGAAACAATTACAGACTTCATGAAAAAGAATGACAATGAGGAGACACCATATCAAAACATATGGGAAACATCCAAAGAAGCATCTGGGAGAAAATTTATATCTCTGAGTGCCTATGGCAACAAAATTGAAAAGGCAGGGATCAATGAATTGTGTTTGCAACTTAAAAAATAGGAAAAAAAATTGACAATCCTCAGATAAAAAACAAATTGAAAATCCTAAAAATTAAAGGAGAAATTAACCAAATTGAAAGTAAAAGACTGATCAAACTAATAAATAAAATTAGGAGCTGGTACTTTGAAAAAAAACAATTAGAATACATACTAAGTAATCTAATAAAAAAGAAAGAAGGAAATCAAATTAGCTATATCAAATAAGAAAAGGGTGGTCTCACCTTTAATGAAGAGGAAAATAATGTAATTATTAAGAACTGTTTTGCCCAATAATATTGCAATAAATATAACAATCTTGATGAAATAGGTAAATATTTACAAAAATATAAATTGCCTAGATTAACAAAAGAGGAAATAAAATACTTAAATAATCCCATCTCTAAAATAGAAATTGAAGAAGCCATCAAGGAACTTCCTAAGAAAAAGTCCCCAGGGCCAGATGAATTCACAAGTAAATTCTATCAAACATTTAAAGAGCGACTAATCCCAATGATATACAAATTATTTGACAAAATAAGCAAAGAAGGAATTTCACCAAATTCCTTTAATGACACAATTATGGTGATGATTTCAAAGCCAGGCATACCAAAGACTGAGAAAGAAAACTACCTCCTTAATGAATATAGATATAGATATAGATATAGATATAGATATAGATATAGATATAGATATAGATATAGATGAAAAAACATCAAATAGAATACTAGCAAAAAGACTCCACCAAGTGATCACAAGGGTTACCCACCATGACCAAGTGGGATTTATTCCAGGAATGCATATTAGGAAAACCATCCCCATAACTGACATATCAAGAAGAAAACCAACAAAAATCACATTATTATCCCAATAGATGGAGAAAAAGCTTTTGACAAAGCACTCACTCCTATTGAGAAAACTAGAAATTATAGGAATAGATGGACTATTCCTAATAATAATAAACAGTATATCTTTAAAACCATCAACAAGTATCATTTGAAATGGGGACAAGTTGGAAGCTCAGGAGTGAAGTAAGAATGCCCATTATCACCGATTTTATTTAATATTGTACTACAACCACTAGAAGCAGCTAGAAGAGGAGAAAAAGAAATTGAAGGGATTAATGTAGGCAATGAGGAGACTAAACTATCATACTTTGCTGTTGATATGATGGCATAATTAAAGAATCCTAGAAAATCAACTAAAAAACAAGTGGAAATATTGAACAACCTTAGCAAAGGTGCAAGCTACAAGATAAACCCACATAGGATTTCCGGGTAATCATGGCTGCAATCTAGATGCCACACGGTTCCTCTACCCAGCACTGAACAAAATAGACTACATCAAAGGAGCATAAAAATCACCTTTGGAGGAACAGAAGGATTCTCCAGTACTCCCAAGTACCCCACAGAGGCGAAGATATGTGGGGTTTGAACATTTCCACACTATAATAAGAAGGAGGAAAAGCTTGCACAGAAACGTGAACTGAGCCACCCTTCCCTCCACCATCTCCCCCACCAAACCAGAGTGAGCTACCGAAGCGCTTACTGGGACAGCGAGTGAATGGGGAACGTCTCTGTATGGGGGGGGCACTCCAGGGTCCTTGGGATCTGAAGACTGCCAGGAAAAAGCATCTCAGGGCAGTTTCATAGGAGAATCCAGCCCTGAGCACAGGGGGCCCAGGGAGCTGTACTCAGGGCAGTTGTGCTGAGCATCTGGGCGGGGCTAAACACCAGGGGCGGACCATGCACTGATTATCAGGGCAGAGCTGAACACCTGGGCAGTTGGGCTGTGAACAGGGGCCCAGGGCTCTAAGAAAACTCGGAGGCTGGGAAGAACTACACTGAGGCAACCTAAATTCACAGAAAACCCGCTCATTTCACCCAGACCCCAGACCAAAAAGGAAAGGGGAATAAAACCACCAAAGGCATGGCTCACATGGCCCAAAATCAAGCCTCCAGGAAGAAAGGGGAAAAGGTGACTATTGAAAACTTTTATGGTGGGAGTACCCAAGGAAAAGAAGAGAATGAGGATGAAATTAAAAAAAAAAATAATCAGAACATGCCTCCCAAAATGGAAACTATCAACAAGACCTGGAAGATCTCAAACTGGAACTTATCCAAAAGATGGAAACCTTCTGGAAAGAAAAATGGGAGAAAGAGATCAGCTGTCTGACAGATAAGACTGCTCAATTGGAAAAAGAACTCTAAGCATCCAATAGAAGGGCAGACAAGGCTGAAAAGCAAAACCAGTCCCTAATGACCAGAATTAAGCACCTCAAAGAAAGTGAGATGATAAAACAGCAAGAATCAATAAAGCAAACCCAAATAATTAATGAATTGGAAGAAAACATAAAATATCTCACTGAGAAGGTCAAGGACCTGGAGAACAGAGGAAGACGAGAAAATCTCCGTATCATCGGTCTCCCAGAAAAACCAGAGGTAAACAACAAATTGGATATTATTCTACAGGAGATTATAAAAGAAAATTGCCCTCACGTTCTGGAGCAAGGGGACAAAATAGAAATAGAAAGGATTCATAGAACACCTTCTATACTAAATCCCCAAAAGACAACGCCTAGGAATGTAATTGCCAAATTCAAAAGCTTCCAAGTAAAGGAGAAAATCCTACAAGAAGCCAAGAAGAAGAGCTTCAGATATAAGGGGGCTCCTATAAGGATCACACACGACTTAGCGGCTAATACACTAAGAGACCGCAAAGCATGGAACACGATATTTAGAAAGGCAAGAGAGCTGGGTCTCCAACCAAGAATCAACTACCCAGCAAAACTGACTATATACTTCCAGGGGAAAGTATGGGCATTCAACAAAATAGAAGATTTCCAAGCATTTGCTAAGAAAAGACCAGAGCTCTGTGGAAAGTTCGATATCCAAGCACAGAAAGCAAGAGAAACATGAAAAGGTAAATATGAAAGAAAGGGAAAAGGAGATACATCTTATCTTTTTCTTTAAGTCAAACTCTCTTCTATAAGGACTACATTTACATCAAATTATATATATTAATATGTGGGGAAAATGTTTTGTGTAACTTTCAAAAATTGTATGCATCATAAAAGTAGTTAGAATAAACATGCACAGGGAAAGATTGGGGCATTAAGAATATTTAAGGAAAGTGGGGGCAAAGAAAAGAAAAGGGAGGGGGGAACCATCAATAACACTAAGATTTACTTCAAGAAATAGGGGGGGATTTAATAGAATAATCTTTCCCATATAAAGATACACATGGGAAGAGGAGGGGAAGAACTCTCATATGAGAAGGAGAGGAAGATAGTGTGAAGTGGAATTACTTAAACCTTACTCTCAGTGAAATCAAATCTGAAAGGGAAGAACATCTAGATCCAGTTGGATTCTGAATTCTATCTTATCCAACAGGGCAAGAAAGAAAGGAAAATTAAGGAGGGGGAGTGGGGAGGGAGTATAAAAAGGGAGGGAAGGAGAGGGGGGAGGGGAAGGGAGCATAAAAACGGAGGGGCTTGAAAGGGAAGCATCTCAAGGAAGGGGACAAGGGGGACTGACCTAAAGTAAATCACTGGTTCAAAAGGAAATAGTTAAAAAAGAAAGGTCAGAACTAGGGGAAGATATCAAAATGCCAGCAAATCCACAAATGACAATCATAACTTTGAATGTGAATGGGATGAACTCACGCATAAAACGTAGACAAATAGCAGATTAGATTAGATTAGATTAGGATTAGAACTGAAAACCCTACCATTTGTTGTCTTCAAGAAACACCTATGAGGCGGGTTGACACTCACAAGGTTAGAATTAAAGGTTGGAGTATGACCTTTTGGGCCTCAACTGATAGAAAGAAGGCAGGAGTTGCAATCATGATATCTGACAAAGCCAAAACAAAAATAGACCTGATCAAAAGGGATAGGGAAGGTAAATATATTCTGTTAAAAGGGAGTATAGACAATGAGGAAATATCACTAATCAACATGTATGTACCAAATGGTATAGCATCCAAATTTTTAATAGAGAAACTAGGAGAATTGAAGGAGGAAATAGACAGTAAAACCATATTAGTAGGAGATTTGAACCAACCACTATCAAATTTAGATAAATCAAACTAAAAAAAAACAAGAAAGAGGTAAAAGAGGAGAATGAAATCTTAGAGAAATTAGAGTTAATAGACATATGGAGAAAAATAAATAGGGACAAAAAGGAATACACCTTCTTTTCAGCACCACATGGCACATTCACAAAAATAGATCATAGACTAGGTCATAGAAACATGGCACTCAAATGCAGAAAAGCAGAAATAATAAATGCAGCCTTTTCAGATCACAAGGCAATAAAAATATTGATGGGTAAGAGTACATGGAGAGCCAAATCAAAAATTAATTGGAAATTAAATAATATGATACTCCAAAATCGGTTACTTAGAGAACAAATCATAGAAACAATTAATAATTTCGTTGAGGAAAATGACAATGGTGAGACATCCTTTCAAACCTTATGGGATGCAGCCAAGGCAGTACTTAGAGGAAAATTGATATCCCTGAGTGCATATATTAACAAATTAGGGAGGACAGAGATCAAGGAATTGGAAATGCACATCAAAAAACTTGAGAATGAACAAATTAAAACCCCCCAGAAGAAAACCAAACTAGAGAACCTAAAAATACCCGGGATGAAGGGATGGTTCAATATTAGGAAAACTATCCACATAATTGACCACATCAACAAGCAAACCAACAAGAACCACATGATTATCTCAAAAGATGCAGAAAAACCCTTTGATAAAATACAACACCCATTCCTATTAAAAACACTAGAAAGCATAGGAATAGAAGGGTCGTTCCTAAAACTAATAAACAGTATATAAACTAAAATCATCAACCTATATCATCTGCAATGGGGATAAACTAAATCCATTCCCATTAAGATCAGGAGTGAAACAAGGATGCCCATTATCACCTCTATTATTTCACATTGTATTAGAAACACTAGCAGTAGCAATTAGAGAAGAAAAAGAAATTGAAGGCATTAAAATAGGCAAGGAGGAGACCAAATTATCGCTCTTTGCAGATGACATGATGGTCTACTTAAAGAATCCTAGAGATTCAACCTAAAAGCTAATTGAAATAATCAACAACTTTAGCAAAGTTGCAAGATACAAAATAAACCCACATAAGTCATCAGGATTTCTATATATTTCCAACACAGCTCAGCAGCAAGAACTAGAAAGAGAAATCCCATTCAAAATTACCTTAGACAAAATAAAATACTTAGGAATCTATCTCCCGAGACAAACAGAGGATCTATATGAACACAACTACAAAACACTTTCCACACAACTAAAACTAGACTTGAACAATTGGAAGAACATTAACTGCTCATGGGTAGGACAAGCCAATATAATAAAAATGACCATCCTACCAAAATTAATCTATCTATTTAGTGCCATACCCATGGAACTTCCAAAATTTTTTTTTTTTACTGATTTAGAAAAAATCATAACAAAGTTCATTTGGAAGAACAAAAGATCAAGGTTATCCAGGGAAATAATGAAAAAAAATACAAAGGAAGGGGGCCTTGCTATCCCAGATCTCAGATTATATTATAAAGCAGTGGTCACCAAAACAATCTGCTACTGGCTAAGAGACAGAAAGGAGGATCAGTGGAATAGACTGGGGGCAAGCAACCTCAGCAAGACAGTATATGACAAACCCAAAGATCCCAGCTTTTGGGACAAAAATCCACTATTTCATAAAAACTGCTGGGGAAATTGGAGGACAGTGTGGGAAAGATTAAGTTTAGATCAACACCTCACACACTACACCAAGATAAATTCAAAATGGGTGAATGACTTGAACATAAAGAAAGAAACTATAAGAAAATTAGGTGAACGCAGAATAGCATACATGTCAGACCTTTGGGAAGGGAAAAACTTCAAAACCAAGCAAGACTTAGAAAGAGTTACAAATTGCAAAATAAATAATCTGGAATACATCAAATTAAAAAGTTTTTGTACAAACATAACCAATGTAACCAAAATCAGAAGGGTAGCAACAAATTGGGAAACAATCTTCATAAAAACCTCTGACAAAGGTTTAATTACTCAAATTTACAAAGAGCTAAATCAATTGTAAAAAAAATCAAGACATTCTCCAATTGATAAATGGGCAAGGGACATGAACAGGCAGTTCTCAGCCAAAGAAATCAAAATGATTAATAAGCACATGAAAAAGTGCTCTAAATCTCTTATAATCAGAGAGATGCAAATCAAAACAACTCTGAGGTATCACCTCACACCTAGCAGATTGGCATGACATGACAGCTATGGAAAGTAATGAATGCTGGAGGGGATGTGGCAAAGTTGGGACACTAATTCATTGCTGGCGGAGTTGTGAATTAATCCAGCCATTCTGGAGGGCAATTTGGAACTATGCCCAAAGGGTTTGTACCTCAAAGAGATAATAAGGAAAGAGACTTGTACAAGAATATTCATAGCTGTACTCTTTGTGGTGGCCAAAAAATGGAAAATGAAGGGATGCCCATCAATTGGGGAATGGCTTAACAAATTGTGGTATATGTTGGTGATAGAATACTATTGTGCTAAAAGGAATAATAAAGTAGAGGAATTCCATGGAGACTGGTATAACCTCCAGGATGTGATGCAGAGCGGAAGGAGCAGAACCAGGAAAACATTGTACACGGAGACTGATACACTGTGATACAATCGAAGGTGATGGATTTCTCCATTGGTGTCAATGCAATGTCCCTGAACAATCTGCAGGGATCTAAAAAATACTATCCACAAGCAGAGGATAAACTGTGGGAGTAAAAACACCGATGAAAAGCAACTGCTTTACTACAGGGGTTGAGGGGATATGACTGAGGAAAGACTCTAAATGAACACTCTAATTCAAATACCAACAACAGGGAAATGGGTTCGAGTCAAGAACGCATGTGATAAGCAGTGGAATCATGCATCGGCTGTGGGAGAGGGAAAGGTGGTGGGAAGGGGGGCGGGGAGGAAAAGAAAATGATCTTTGTTTCCAGTGAATAATGTTTGGAAATGATCAAATAAAATAATGTTTAAAATTAAAAAAAAAGAAAAAAAAGATAAACCCACATAAACCATCAGCATTTCTATATATGTTTCCAACAAAATTCAGCAGCATGAGTTAGAAAGAGAAAATCCATTTAAAATCACTCTAGACAATATAAAATATTTAGGAATTTATCTACCAAGACAAACACAGGAATTATATTAACACAGTTATAAAACATTTTCCACACAATTAAAACTAGATCTAAATAACTGGAAAAACACCAATTTCTCATGGGTAGGATGAGCTTACATAATAAAAATGACAATCGTATCTAAAATAATTTACTTATTCAGTGCCATATCTACCAAACTACCAAAAAAACTCATTTATAGAATTTTAAAAAAATTTAACAAAATTCATCTGGAAAAACAAGAGATCAAGAATATCAAGGGAAATAATGAAAAAAAATATATGAAGGAAGGACAACTCTTTGGAGCAGATCTTAAAGTATACTATAAAACAGTGGTCATCAAAGCAATATAGTAGTGGCTAAGAAACAGAAGTATGCATCAATGGAATAGACTAGGGGTAAATGAACTCAGCAAACTTTTATTTGATAAACCCAAAGATGCCAGCTGTTGGGAAAAAAATCCCTATTTGGCAAAATCTTCTGGGAAAATTGGAAAACAGCGTGGGAAAATTTAGTTTTAGATCAACATCTTACATACTATACCACAATAAATTCCAAATGGGCAAATCTCAAATATAAAGAGTTAATTAATAAATAAATTAATGAAACATAGAAGAGTATAAATTTTTGATGTATGGGAAAGGAAGGATTTCAAGACGAAGCAAGAGAACATTACCGAATGTAAAATGAATGACTTTGATTATATCAAATTATAAAGATTTTATACAAACAAAAGCAAAGAAACCAAAATTAGAAGGAAACCAACAAACTGGGAGAACATTTTTATAACAAAATTCTCCAACAAAGGTTTAATTTCCCAAATATATAAGGAACTAAGTTAAATTTACCAAAATATTAAGCCATTCCCCAATTGAAAAATGGTCAAGGCATACGAATAGGCAGTTTTCACATGATGAAATCAAAACTATCTATAAGAACATGAAAAAAGTGTTCTAAATCCCTCTTGATTAAAGCAATGCAAATTAAAAACGACTATGAGGTACCACCTTACACCTAGCAGGCTGGACATTACGGCAGCAAAGGAAAGTGATAAATGTTGGAGGGGATGTGGCAAAGCAGAGACACTTAATACACTTCAGGTGGAGTTGTGAATTGGGCCAATCATTTTGAAGTGCAATTTGGAATTATGTGCAATGTGAATTAAAAGAATGCCTGCCATTTGACCCAACCATACCAATATTAGGTTTTTTACCCTAAAGAGATAACAAGGAAAAATACTTGTATAAAAATATTTATAGCCATAATCTGGTGGCAAAAAAAAAAAATTGGAAAATCAGGGGATGTTCATCAATTGGACAATGGTTGAACAAATTGTGGTATCTGATGGTGATGGGAAATATCCCATTGAGCTGAAAGGAATAATGAACTGGAGGAATTCCATGTGAACTGGATAGGTCTCCAGGAATTGATGTAGAGTGAAAGGAGCAGAACCGGAAAAATATTGTATACAGAGACTGATATATTGTGGCATTATTGAATGTAACAGACTTTTCTACTAGCAGGAATGTAATGATCCAGGACAATCCAAATGAACTTATGAAAAAGAATACCATCCACATCCAGACAAAGAACTATCAGAACAGAAACACAGAAGAAAAACATATAATAGATCAAATAGTTCCATAGCAATATGATTAGGGTTTTGAAGTTCAAAGATCACTTTACTGCTAATATGAATAACATGTTAATAGGTTTTGAACAATGATACATTATAACCCAGTGCAATTTCTTGCCAGCTCTATTTGGGGGAGTAAATAGGGATGAGAAAAATCATGAATCATGTAACCATAGAAAAATATTCTAAGTAAAAAAGAAAGAAGCAAACACCATTTAATTGTATGAGTGTAGTCACTATCTGCAGTGATCTTAGAGTCCAAGAATGTAAAATCTGTCATTGCTTTCATTTCTTCTCCTCCTATTTCTCAGAAAGTAATGGGCCATAATCTTTTTTATTTGTAACATTAAGGTACAAGTCAGCTTTTATATTCTCCTTTCCCACTCTCATTAAGAGATTTCTTAATTCCTCTTCATTTTCTGCCAATAGAGTGATATAGTCAGCATTCCAGAGATTTTTTTAAATTTCTCTTGGCAACCTTAATTCTTTGAACTATCCCAGGATTTTTCCAATCTTAAACCAATTAGTTTTTTGTTGTTGTTGTTGTTTTTGTTGTAGCCTTTGACTCTTAACACATATATATGTTCCTTAGGAGAAAGTACAATCATCTGGTACTCTCTTTGAAGACTTATTACACCTTGTTGTGATCCACAGAAAGACTTTAGTGTGATAAATGAAGCAGAAGATGAATTTCTGAACCTCTGTTGCTTTTTCCATAATCTAGTGAATGTTGACAATTTGGTCTCCAGTTTCTCTGCCTCTGAAAACTAGCCTTTATTTTTCATCTTTATAAACTCTGGTTTGCAGTTATATCTATGTAATTTTTTATCTTCTCAAAGAGGGTATAGAGGGAGGGAAAATTTGTAAATCAAAAATTTTAAAAAGTTTAATATTGTTCATACATTTAGTTGGGAAAATAGTTTCAAAAAATAAAAATGGAAAAGAATATGTGTTTGTTTGTGAAAGAGAGAAAACAAAAGACAGATGTCATTAGTAATATAAGAAATATAATACTTAAATTAGGATTTTGACTAAATAAGAGTTATAAAAAGTGGCCCCCAATTATTATCCCTTAAGTCAGGAAAACTATTAGGAGCTTTTAACAATTTTGTTTAATTGGAATGTTAATAAAAAGAGGACAATATGGAAGGGAAAGAGGTAAGGAGACTGGCTAGTGTACTCTAAATGCTGAAATGAAACTTGTAAAATGAAACTTGAAACCTGAAACAACAGAGTTCCAATCTCCACCTGGGAATCTTTGTCACTCACCAGAAAGCTGAGCAGGATACAGGCAAGGTCCCAATGTAGAAAAACCATTGTGAGCTAAGTTCACAGAGGCAGCATTAAACCTAACATGAAATCCCCTGACCCCAAGAAGCTCCAAAGCCAAATGTCAAAGTCCCAAAGCAGAAAATCTAGTCAAAGGCCCAAAGCTCCAAGTGGAAGTCAAAGTCCAAAATCCCCAAGGAGCCATCCTCCAAAGAAGAACTCCAAAGGAGAATTTCCCTGGGCAGGAACTTCAGAACTTTTTATAATCCTTTTTCCATGTCACTTCCTGTCCCTTTCACATTTTATGGAAAATGTGCATGATCTTGGAAAGATTTCAAGGATATTGATTGCCTCATTCAGGGTGCCTGTCCTAACACAAACTTAGGATGATTCAGAATTCCAAGTTCTAAAACAAGGAAATGTAATTTACAATAAAATGTAAAGTAAGGAAAATTTATTATGTGGAACACTGGGAACAGTTAGAAAGAATGATGAAAATAGGAAATCTATACAGACCTTTGTTTTAACTAGGTATCCTAATTTAGGTGCAGAGAAAATAATATACCTATTTCAATCAGTAAATCTGGTAAATTTTCATATTTTTATTTTCCTGGCTGGGGGGATGCAAGTATGCATGTACACTTCAATATTTAATTTACATTTTTAATGCTTTCTTAAGTCTGAACCCATGTTGGCAAACCTATGAAATGCTGCTCCCCTCACCTTTTCCACCATGCCTGAGAACATTTCTCACATCACTTGCCCCTGTGCTCAGCAGCCCAATGAGAACTCTTCCTCCCTCCCCTGTCTGGACTAAAGGGGCAGCTCACATGAGGCATGGGAGTTGCAGTTTGGGCATTTGGTGTCTAAAAGATTTGCCATCACTTGTCTATACAATCACAGAAACTATAATGATTTACATTTACATTACATTTACATTTACTGATTATAGTTGATTTTTTGGCTTCCTATATGTAATTCTCACATGGAAATGTAAAAATTGGGTCTCCAACATACCCCTGATACAAAGATTCAGAATATTACCATCCAGGACAGGGAAAGAAGGCATTATCACCAGGAGAGAAAAGTTAGTCAGATTTATTGAGAGGAGACATTCACAAATGGAGAGAAATCACAAAGAATGAGGAAAAAAGGTCAGAAGTCTTAGGCTATTTATTGGAATTAAGCATTTCAATGTGAACCAAAAAAAAAAAAATAATAAGTTTCTCTCTCTTCCCTTCCCCCAAGGAAAGTCTATTAGATTATTATAGCAATATCCTCCTGAACAGGACTAGTTATTATGAAACGGGAGCAAAGAGACTAGAATTAAGGACTAGTGTTGATATATGCTAGATGTTAAGAACTAGAAATACTCCTGGGTAACTGGAGACTAATTAATATTCCAATGCTCTGCTAATGGAAAAAGAAACTTTGGCCCATACCTAATAGTCTTATCTTCATTGGGTGCCTCAGGTTCCCTGAAGCCTCTTCCTTTAAAGTATTCTTTCCAGAATCATAAGGAGATCTAAGCTCTAGGAAGCCATAGACAGAATGCTTTCCCTGGTTTTAGAATTAGAAGAAAAATTAAAATACATCAGTTATCATAGCAGATAATTAAGCAAAATATTTGAAGTATTATAAACCTTTAAGACAACAGGTGTTCCAGACAGCCAAAGTTCAAATAATCTGTATAAAAACAATATTTAATTCTTAAAAATTTCAGTCATTAGTTATATGTATCCCTAAAGAATAAAAATATATTAGTAGAACTTTTACTTTTATGTCAAGAAAATCTACCATATGGCTTTTTCCTACAGTTTTTGTCACTTATTTCTCCTCCTAGTCTCCTCTCTTTTGTTTGAAAGTTCCCCCCAAAAAACTCCTATTTTACTGTAAGAAAACACTGATTTCAAGGCCTGAGCATTAGCTTCCACTTTTCTCAAGCAGGGAAGAAATACAACTCTCGAGATAAATAGCTGTTTTTACAGAAATTTTTGAAGGTTTATGAGAGCTTCAGAATTATTTATCTGGTGTGGCACTAGGTGCTGAGTAGTATCACAATAGTTGAAAGAACTAATAAAAGAAGATGTTCTCATATTGTAAAAAATGGACTCAAATACAGGACTACAATCCCCACAAGCCTTTGCTCCACTTCCCCAAAATGCTTTGTAATCTCACGGGAATTCTGAGGTGGGCCGAGATCGAGGAAGGATTTAAGCTGGTGGCAAAGGTTTTTGGGGTCTCTCTCTTTTGGACTTCTGTTTTGGAGCAGATGCGTCTCTTCCGTGATGTGAGGTTATTTTGTCTAGGCCTCTGGCCTAGGCACATGTTTCTTACTTGTATATTCTCTAATCTTTAACCTTTAATAAACCTCTAAAAAATATAATACTCCTTGCAGAGAGAAACTAATTTCTACCTGCCTCAGTCACCCCATATTCCCTAATTTTAATCTTTACAGTTTTGGCGATCACTAGATTGGATGAGAACTTCTCAAATTTTTTAGCCTAGATAATGATTTTTTTTAAAGCCAAGGTTCTCCAAGATGCTCTTTAGAAAACCATCTTGATCAGCTCCTGCCTGCGGCCCCCTCTTGCTCCTGCTTCTGCAGCCTCTCACCTGGTGCCCAAGCTCCTGGCCCTGCTTGTTTTTTTTTTTTACCCTCCCAAAGCTGTTGATCAGCTCCTGCCTGCCTGCCGCCGCCATCCACTTCAGACAGCCGCTTCTCCCGGCACCACCCCAGCTGCCCACTCTGCTGGCCCTGCTTGTCTGCGCTCTGGCTCTGGCCCCAGCCCAGTGGACTTTCTCTCGCTCACCTGGCCCACCTGATTCAACCAAGATTTTAATCACCTGATGACCTGCCTGCCCAACAAACCCAGATCCTTGGTGGGTAACAAAATGGGGGTGGGGGTGGGGAGGTGTACTGACTCCACATGGGTGGTCTGGGCTCCATGTGGACTGGGGCTGGAGGAGGTATCAGAGCAGGGGAGAGAGAAAAGGGAGAGGAGAAGAAACAGACTTTTCAAACAGACTTTTAAGCAATGGGCTGTTTGAAAGGATACCTTTTGACTGTTCTGGTAATTTCATTGATTTCACCTGCCTGTCAGGGAACAGACTCAGCCCAAAGATTCAACTTTGGGGAGTCAAATGGGTGGCTCAACGTACTGCGAGCCAGACAAACATGGTCCTGGGTTAAAATCTGGCCTCAGATACTTCCCAGCTATGGGGCCCTGGACGGGTCCCTTGAAACCCATTGCCTAGCCCTTACCTCTCTGCCTTTGGACAATGGACATTTAAATGGATAATTAAAAACAAACAAACAAACAAAAAACCAAGGAACTTTGAAGAGACTAAAGGCTATATTCTAAGGCATTTCAGACTCCAATGGTTTATAAAAATCTCTGTATTCTATTGCATTTTTTGTTATGGTTTAACTTTGTGATTTTAAGTTCATATATTACTGGATTCAATATTATTCTACTTGAACTGAAGGTTGATTGAATTTATTTTGAATGTACTTAGTTTTAAAAATTCTGTTGTTTTTCCCCTATAACTATTGAAAAAATATTATTGTGAATAAGCCCATATATGAAAAAACAGCTTTTTTCTATTTTGTCCAGGATAGATGGACTTCAGAACTGGTTACAATTGTATTAACAACCTTGGAAAAATTTAATATGCTAAATACCTCAAATGATTTTAAGGGTTTTTTAAATATGATTTTTGGAATTTTTTTTAACAATCTGGTTATTTTTGCCTGCCCTAAGGCCCATTAGCTGAAGTGAAATACATTTTATAACCCCCAACCTTCCTGCATTTCTAAATATGTGAATGGAAGTTGGGCAGTTAATATCAGGGCATTTGTATCCCTAAAAGCCTCCAAAAAAGGAGCACCCCTTTGTTTATACTCTTCAGCTCACTATTTTACTTGCACCAGAATGATATCTAGATTTCTTGATTATGTTCTTAACCCAAGATGAGTTTTACTTTGTTTAAAAAAATATGTTTAAATACCAAGGTTGAAGGATTGCTATGTTTGTAAAAATTATGACAAATGTCCATCAATTCATAGGTTTTAAAAAATGTCATACAGCAATTTATGTGAAATATGAAAGTGTGTTTGTTTGCTATTGTAATTAATTGGGCTATTGAGAAGTTTGGGGATTTTGGTAACTACATATTTGTACTACTGTTTTTTAAAAAATGAAAAAAATTGTTAACCTTGTTCAATTCATTTGCCTTCTACTCACAGTGATCATGGCCAGATATTAAGAGGAAATGGATCTCATTTTTGGTGAGAAAGCCTTGCATTTTATATTTTCTTAGCTGACACAGAGTGTCAATGATTATAAGCTATAATTTTGAATTTTTAAAGCTCTTTTTTATTATATTTTCCTTGCATGTGCAATATACTATTTGTTTTTCATTTAATTTTTTCTCTCCTTTTTATATTTGAAGCACATGTCACCAGCATTAAGGTTTTGATTTTTCAGTGCTACAAGTTTGAAATACATTTGCTAATGCATGCCCTAAAAAGCTTGTGACTATAAAAACAATGCCACTAATTATTTAAAAAATTATGGGACTTTGCTTAATGATTCTGTCTGATTCCAGGACAAGATATACACACAAGAGCCATTGCACAGAGCCAAAGAAAGGCCAATCCAGGATGGATTGATGCACTTCTAGGCCAATACAAAGGTCTTGAACCTAGTGTGAAGACTCAAGGTTACTATGTTTATCATTGCTAGACATAGGCTTTCCTTGTGTCCATACTCACTCTGAAGATACTCACAGACGAGTATCCCCAAATTTGGCTCCTACTTGGCTTCAATAATCTGGTCCCTTTCTTTTCTGCCTCTCATAGTGTGGTACTTTTCTGTAGTCCTGGCTATTGATTGGGTAAATGCATCATTGCTTAGATCATTTTTATTGGGCCCTGATAGAAGGACCTCTTATAGATTTATTTTTCTTTTACTTAGAATTTTTACACATGAGACTTTGATAGTCTATATTTTTATCCAGAATTTTTTTTCTTTTCTTTTGGATTTTTCTGATTTTTAAAAATTTCTCTTGCCAATTCATTCATATACCTCATACCTCAGCCATGCATCCTTAAGTAATCCTTAATGGGGGGAATGTAAAAAATATTATTATTTTAAATTTCAAAGTTTAAATTCCTTTTGAGAAGAATTGTAGGTAAAGAAGATGCTACCTCTCTGAATCCAGAACTGAACTGTTGGAGAAGCCACCATGAAGAAGCCTCCAGACCACAAGTTGCACAAAATTGAACTCTGGGTGTGGTTGATTGAACATTTATTTGTATCTGTACTTTCATGCCAAAGGGGACTGCCCCCTAACTGGCTTTTTGTCAATGCGTTCAGCAATTATTGGGTTTGTTTGTTTTTTCTCTTATAATCAAATTATTGTAATCTTTAAATTGATTATATTTTCATGATTCTTTGGAAAAAAATTAATTTTTTTGCAAACGATCAAACGGAGGAATGTAAAAAATAGACTTGAATACAGGACTACAATCCCCACAAGCCTTTGCTCCACCCCAAAATGCTTTGTATTCTCACGGAAATTCTGAGGTGGGCTAAGCTCGAGGAAGGATTTAAGCTGGTGGCAAAGGTTTTTGGGGTCTCTCTCTTTTGGACTTCCATTTTGGAGCAGATGCGTCTCTTCCGTGATGTGAGGTTATTTTGTCTAGGCCTCTGGCCTAGGCACATGTTTCTTACTTGTATATTCTTTAATCTTTAACCTTTAATAAACCTCTAAAAATATAATACTCCTTGCAGAGAGAAACTAATTTCTACCTGCCTCAGTCTCCCCATATTCCCTAATTTTAATCTTTACAATATTTAAGTCTCAGGAAAAACAACACAAATTTTCTCTTGACCTACAGAGCTAATGGTTCCAAGTTACTTGTAGAGATTCCTTACATGTTTGAGTTAAAATCTTCTACAAGGTAGATCTCAATACAAATTGGAACACCTCAAATATTAATTCTCTAATAACTAGTTAATGTGCAAAACAAACAAAAAACTGCCCCAAACCATGTGCTTCTAATGTTATTAACAATAAAATATCACCACAAAGAATGTAGCTATGACTATTTTGGTACAAGTATTTTCCTTATGATCTCTGGTACAAATCCAGCAGTGCTATGTCTGGATCAAAGGGTAGGCTATCTTTTAGTGCCCTTTGGGCATAGTTCCAAATTGTCATTCAGAATGACTGGATATAGGTATATCTCTATGCCTGTATGTATGTCCTTTTCTTCCCTACAAATGAAAGAATACAAAGAAAATTTCCATAGCTTTTCAAAGCTCATTGCATCTTATTACTATTATGTTTAGTTTGCTATTTCAAACCATTTACTTTCAATATTATGATTTATTTTGTTTCTGTTTCTCTTTTCATTGGTATAAACCATTTCATGTTTCTTGGAGAGTTGCTACTATAGTTTCTGAAATCTTCTGTATCTTCAAGTCTGTTATTTCTCAGCTGCAGTTCAACTGCAAATTTAATAAATCATTACTCTTATTTCATGTAGAATTTTTATTAATTTTTATTTGATTAAATTTGAATTTTAAATGAAGTAGATTCCTACTGGACAAGTCTTACTTCAAAATATTATAACTTCTATACTCTTTGTTCTCTTCACTATAATGTTAATTTCTACATTAAAAATTCATAAGGGTACACCTTTATTTCATTTTTATTTGATAATGTACTTGTAATAATAATTACATATGTTCATAAACATTTGATACATCTTAATAAGAATAAATATATTTTCCTATATAATATAGTTGAAATGAATACATGATAATATTAATATTTGAAGAAGGAATCACAATGAGGCTAATTTACTTTTTTCCATCTTTTGCTGTTGTAGAGTTGGATGTATTTCTAGAAATTTTTCTGTGTAATATTTAATAGCTAAGAGTCTTCTTTACAAAATAAATTACATTAACTACTTTCATAGTGAATTCCAGGATCTCAACTTGTAAAACTACTTCCTTAGTGCTCAGAGTTATATTAAAATTGTTCATTGTGTAAAATCAGTTATTAATGGAGAATCATTTTGAAGTGACACCATGTCATAACCTTATTTGACTTTAACTATCTGCAGCCAACCTGTATGAGAGGGTGGTCATTCAGGAAAGGGCTTTCAGTAAGAATACTAATTGGATCCCCTGAACACTAATTTTATCTTCTCACGATGAGTATTTGATGAGCTTCCATGCTCACTAATCCCTCCATACTTACTCCTATGTATAAAATGTCCAGTTTGAATACTGGAATTACCCAGCTGCCAGGCTGGTCTACCACTGAGTGCTGCCTTGGTGTGTTTGATGTAGTGGACAGTGGTAAATGGTACTTTGAAATTCTTTTTTTAAATAATGCTTTTAGATATTGTGCTTTTTCCTGGTTACTCTAAAATAGACTCAAACATTGAGTGTATTTTTTCCTCAGTTGATAAGAATTTTCAAGGTTGAGAAAAGACATCAAAACACCCAAAACAACCTCAAAAGCTTAACAAGCAGGACATGGGAGGGAACATCACCCAGGGGGCATAGCAATGTTCAAATAAATGTTCAAACAAAACAACAAAAACACAATGCAAACAAAACAAACAAAAGAGAAGTGGAAAATTTTCTATTTGGAGGAGCTATACTTGGGAAATAGATTTAGGGAGGCTTACCTCTGCTTATGTATGAGTTTCTCCCCTAGCTTTTTCCCTTGAGACAAAACTCCAACTGTAGTTCACAGACTGGGCTGTTGGTAATAATTGCATTCTGAAATTCTATAGAGATAGTGAATACAAGATAATAATAAAACTAAACAATTTGATTTGAAACTTCTCTACTCTAGTTATGTTGTGTAGTATTTGAGGTGAGCCCCTGGTGTTCAGGATGGGTATCATTTACAACAACCCAAGACTTTGTAATTTAGCTTGGAAATTAAAAGGAGAAAATACTTTTGGAATTCCTAGTGAATTTGGCTGGGAGGACAGTATGGATGGAAAAAGCTGCTTCCTTGAAAGGATAAATTCTGTGGGTTTTATACTCTAGAGCAGGTGATAGGTGATTTGAGGAGGCTGTGAATTCAGGCAAAAGTGTGTGTGTGTGTGTGTGTGTGTGTGTGTGTGTTTGTGGAGGGGAGTGTTGGTCACTTGACTAGCATAAAAGTGTTGTTTTATGTCCTGGAGATATAGGGTTTAACTCAGCATAATTTAGAGGCCTAGATTACAACTCAATGGTATTGAGACTGTAGTAGAGGAATGGAGAGAAACTGAGAGAACTTGTAAACCAAGATGCAAGAACCAGGGTTCCAAAACAGAATGTTCCCAGGAGTTGGCAGTTTGAGCTGACAGGGGAAGGGGACTTGGAGTCACTCTCCCTCTCTCTCTCTCTCTCTCTCTCTCTCTCTGGAAGTTGAAAGCTGGCTGAAAGACCCTGGTGGGGCTGACATGGTTTTGGGGTTCGATGGCTTTGGACAATTGAAGCTGATGAGGGGAAAAACTTTTGAGTTGGTGGTCTATATGAGAGTTGAGGTGGCCAGGAGAAACTGATAGAATTTGAACTTTGTTTCTCTCTGGGGTTGAAGCTGAAAAAGGAGAGAAGCCAGGCTGATTTTGTGAAGAAGAAGAAAGAAGATTTTGAACTGCTGTTGTCCTCCATCTCCCTAACTGTCTTAGAGTAACAGTTTGTGATTGGATTACTTCCTCAAACCTTCCTAAAATTATTCTTGTAGTTTAGGGAACTCCTCATTCCTTTCATCTCTGTTAACCCTGTTATCACAATAAACCCCTTACCTGAGAAAGAAAACTACAATATTTTATAGTCCACTGGGAGGTGGGGGAGAGGAAGCCAAAGGCTTCCAGAAGAGGGTGGTTAAGGGAGAAGGTGAGGGAGGAAGGAGGTTAGGAAATAGATTGATCCATCAGCCATCAGTAGGGATCAATAGGCAAAACCGCAGAGCAGACCCCACAGTATTCATCTTATAAGCAGTTCCCCTGTGTACCAGCATACTTGTGTTGCATCCCTCAGCATTTTTATTCCTACCTCCATTACAAATAAGCAGCATTCAGGTTCCCTTAGCAGTTTTCTCTATTCACAAGCCAAAGGACAGCAGTCATTGCAGAAGAAACAGTTTTCCCTCAGTTTACCTCTCTATTTCAAGAAGTAATAATTTCCTCTCATTTTACATATTCTCTTTCAAGATATAATCATCTTGAAACCTAATGAAGAATGCAAGGGGGATATTTCTCTCAAGAGGCTTTCTTATCATTTACCTTTCAATGCAAGGAAGCAAAGAAATTTTATGGCTTATAGTTTGACCTGAAGCACTTCTACAGTTTGGGGGTACAAGGTAAACTTATAGTCCACATAATTCACCCCTCTTTAATTCTAAGAAGAAAAGGACATTAACCTGTCTTCATATGACTTCTTCAAAATTGATAAGGGTAATTGAGTCTCTGAAAGAAGGAAGGAAGGGGAAAGGGACTGTGGAAATAGGATCTTTAGGGGAGTGTCCTCAGTGAATAGCTGGGTCCTAATAACTAGGGACCTGAATCCTTGGAAGGCTGAAGGACATGTCTAGTGATTGTTTCCCCTAAACAAGGGGGCAAAATAGACATTGAAAGAGTTTGTAGAACACCCTCTACACTAAATCCTCAAAAGAAAATGCCCAGGAATATAATTGCAAAATTCAAGAGCTTTCAAGGGAAGGAGAAAATTCTACAAGAAGCCAATTCAAATACCAAGGAGCACTAATCAGGATCGCACAAGACCTGGCAGCTTCCACACTAAAGGAACACAAGGCTTGGAATATGATATTCAGAAAGGCAAATAAGGATCACCTATCAATCAAAATTGATTATATACTTCGAGGGGAAAGGATTGGCATTCAAGAAAATAAAAGGTTTCTGAGAATTTGTACCAACAAATGAGAACTAAGTGGAAAGTTTGATATCCAAACACAAAGAGAAAGAGAAATATGAAAAGGTAAATAAGAGAGAGGAAAAGGGAAAAATGTTTTTTTATTCAAACTTTCTTCTGTAAGGGTTACAATAAGATCAAATTATATATATATATATATATATATATATATACACATACACATACACATACACACACACACACACACACACACACACACACATATATATATATATATATATATATGGAAATGTTATTTGTAACTCTCAGGGAAGGTAAATACATTCTGATAAAAGGAAGTATAGACAATGAGTAAATATCAGTAATCAACAGGTATAGCATCCAAATTTCTAAAGGATAAACTAGTGAAATTGAAGGAGGAAATAGATAGTAAAACTATACTAGTGGAAGACCTGAACCTACCACTATCCAATTTATATAAATCAAATCAAATGATAAATAAGAAAGAGGTAAAAGATGTGAATGAAATCTTAGAAAAAATTAGAGTTAATAGATATATGAAGAAAAATAAATAGGGACAAAAAGGAATGCACCTTCTTTTCAGCAGCTCATGATACATTCACAAAGACTGATCATGTACAAGATGATAAATAAACATGGCAAACAAATGCAGAAAAGCAAAAATAATAAATGCAAACTTTTTAGATCATAATGCAATAAAAATAATGATCAGTAAGGGAGCATGGAGAGCCAAATCAAAAATTAATTGGAAATTAAATAATAAGATTCTCCAAAATCGGTTAGAGAACAAATCATAGAAAGAATTAATAGTTTCATTGAAGAAAATTATAATGATGAGACAACCTTTCAAAATCTATGGGATGGAGCTAAAGCAGTACTCAGAGGAAAATGTATATCCTTGAGTTCATATATTAATAAATTAAGGAGGGTATAGGTCAATGAATTGGACATACAAATAAAATGGAAAGTGAACAAACTAAAAATCCCCAGAAGAAAAATGAATTAGAGATCCAAAAAATTAAGGGAGATATCAACAAAATCAAAAGTGAAAGAACTATTGAATGAATAAAGAAGACTAGAAGCTGGTAGTTTGAAAAAACAAACAAAATAGAAAAAAAATTACTGTTTAAACTAATGAAAAAAGGAAAGAAGAAAACCAAATTAAGAGTATCAGAGATGAAAAGGGAGACCTCACCTCCAATGAAGAGTAAATTAAGGGAATCATTAAAAATTATTTTCCCAACTATATGGCAATAAATATACCAATCTAGGTGATATGGATGAATATAAAACAAAATATAAATTGACTAGACTGACAGAAGTAGAAATAGAATTCTTAAATAATCCCATATCAGAAAAAGAAATTAAACAAGCCATCAAAGAACTCCCTAATAAAAATCTCCAGGGCCTGATGGATTTACAATTGAATTTTATCAATTATTCAAAGAATACCTAATATCAATAGTATATAAACTATTTGATATAATAAGCAAAGACAGAGTTAGACCAAATTCCTTTTATGATACGAATATGGTACTGATTCCAAAGCCAGACAGGTCAAAAACAGAAAAGGAAAACTATAGCCCAATCTCCTTAATGAACATAGATGCAAAAATCTTAAGTAGGATACTAGCAAAAAGACTACAGCAAGTCATCACAAGGGTTATTCACTATGATCAGGTGGGATTTATACCAGGAATGCAAGGATGGTTCAACATTAGGAAAACCATCCACATCACTGATATCAACAAACAAGCCAACAAAAATCACATGATTTTCTCAATAGACACAGAAAAAGCCTTTGACAAAACACAACACTCATTCTTATTAAAAACACTAGAAAGTATAGGAATAGAATGGTCTTTCCCAAAAATAATAAACAGCATTTATAAAAACCATCAGCCAACATCATCTGCAATGGGGATAAACTAGATGCATTCCCAATAAGATCAGTAGTAAAACAAGGATGCTAACTGTCACCTTTTTTTATTTAACACTGTACTAGAAACACTAGCAGTAGCAATTAGAGAAGAAAAAGAAATTGAAGGTATTAAAATTGGTAATGAGGGGACCAAGCAATCACTCTTTGACGAGGTCATGATGGCCTACTTAAAGAATCCTAGAGAATCAACTAAAAAGCTAATGGAAATAATCATCAACTTTGCAAAGTTGCAGGATACAAAATAAAACCACATAAGTCACCAGCAGTTTTATATATCTCTAACACATCTGTGCAACAAGTATTAGAAAGAGAAATTCCATTTAAATCACCATAGACAAATTAAAATAATTAAGAATCTATCTGCCAAGACAAACATAGGAAGTATATGAACACAACTACAAAACACTCTCCACACAACTAAAACTAGATCTAAACAATTGGAAAACCATTAACCACTCATGGATAGGATGAGCTAAATAATAAAAGTGACAATTCTTCCCAAACATATTTACTTATTTAATGCCATACCCATTAAACTACCAAAAAAATTTCTTACTGAATTAGAAAAAACATAACAAAGTTCATTTGGAAGAACAAAAGATCAAGGATATCCAGGGAAATAATGAAAAAAAATGTGACAGAAGGATGCCTTCCAGTACGAGATCTCAAACTATACTATAAAGCAGTAGTCATCAAAACAATATGCTACTGGCTAAGAGACAGAAAGGAGGATCAGTGGAATAGACTTGGGTTAAGTGACCTCAGCAAGACAGTCCATGATAAGCACAATGATCCTAGATTTTGGGACAAAAATCCACTATTTGATAAAAACTGCTGGGAAAATTGGAAGACAGTGTGGGAGAGATTAGGTTTGGATCTACATCTTATACCCTACACCAAGATAAACTCAGAGTGGGTGAATGACATGAACATAAAGAAGGAAACTATAAATTAGGTGAACACAATATAGTATTACATGTCAGATCTTTGGGAAAGGGAAGATTTTATTTTTTTTAAACATCATTTTATTTGGTCATTTTCAAACATTATTCATTAGAAACAAACATCATTTTCTTTTCCTCCCCCCTACTCCCACCAACCCTCTCAATGGCGATGCCTGATTCCTTTGGGTATCATGTGTGTCCTCAGTCCGAACTCTTTTCCACGTTATTGGTATTTTCATTAATGTGTTCATTTAGAGTCTCTCCTCAATCATATCCCCTCCACCCCTGTACTCAAGCGGTTGCCTTTCCTTGGTGTTTTTACTCCCCCCCCATTTGTCCTCTGCTTGAGGGTAGTGTTTTTATTTTCTCCTTGATGCCTGCAGATTGTTCACTGTGAGATTTAAAATGGTTGAAGGCTTAAACTGTAGTGGTTAAAATATTGGAAGATATAAATTGTGATAGATATAAGAGAGAGTGAGTAACTTTGACCACAGAAATATGTTTCACTACAGTGTCTTGGGTTTAACATCAAATATAAGGTGGTCACCAGGGAAATATTCCCAATTATTCAAATACCGAAGTCAATTGGGTTTTATAGAGATTTTAATTAACAATACAATGAGTAATCAAAGAAAGAGAGAGAGAGAGAGAGTAAAAAAGGAATAAGTATGAAGGGTCTCAAAGCCAATATGGCCTAGACCTGAATCTTAAAAGAGAAATCAGTTAGTTTTTTAACACTCACCATAAGATCTGTCTAAGTAAGGATTTCTAATGACATCAGGCCAGCAGCTTCTCAGCTGCTTTCACCAGCTCCCTCCTCCATCTGAATGTTTCAGAATCAGTCTCCTCAGAATGAGTCTCTCCAATCTGAATGTTTCAGAATGACTTTTTCAGCTCTTCCCTGAGCTCTTATTTTTAAGGGCAAAATCTTCTCTGTCACCTCCCCTAAGTGCTTACATCTACCAATCACTGTAGATGTTTCTAAAGGACTGCCCATTTTGAATTCACAGCTGAGTAGTTTTAATCTCTTTAGTAAGTCAGGAAAAAAATGCTGCTGTGTTGACAAATTTCATTAGAAAAAACCTCTGAATAAGTTTTCACCTTTTAGGTCTAAGTAGTTTACAAGTTGCCCCACCTTTATAGGCACTTAGCATCCCATTGTATAAATTCTAAAACAGTCATGACTCAAAGAACTTCCTGTCCCTTCCATAAGCATGGATCAAAGTACTTTTCATTGTTCCTCAAGGAACTCTGTGTCCTAAAGCAGTCTTAAGTAGGATGGAGTAGGGATACTCCCAAGGCAAGGATCCTTCACATTCAAGTAGAATTCTCACTATCTGCTAGGGAATTCTTCCAAGTAGAAAATTCCCCAATGGGGAAATTTCCAACATTCATAAGTCTGAGAAATTTTGAGGTTTACATCACAGACACTGCATTGCCACTAATGGAGAAGTCCATTACGTTCTATTGTGCCACAGTGTATCAGTCTCTGTGTACAATGTTTTCCTGATTCTGCTCCTTTTACTCTGCATCACTTCCTGGAGGTTTTTCCAGTCTCCATGGAATCCCTCCACTTTATTATTAAAGGAAAAAAAAATTTTAAACCAAGCAAGACTTTGAAAAAAATCACAAAATGTAAAATAAATAATTTGATTACATCAAATTAAAAAGTTTTTGTAAAAACAAAATAAATATAACCAAAATTAGAAGGAAAGCAACAAATTGGGAAACAATCTTCATAACAAAAGTCTCTAACAAAGGTCTAACTACTCAAATTTATAGAGTTAAACCAATTGTACAAAAAATCAAGCCATTCTCTAATTGATAAATGGGCAAGGGTCATGAATAGGAAATTTTCAGTTAATGAAATCAAAACTATTAATAAACACAAGAAAAACTGTTCTAAATCTTTTATAATAAGAGAGATGCCTATCAAAACAACTCTGCGGTATCACCTCATACCTAGCAGATTGGATAACATGACAGCAAAGGAAAGTAATGAATGCTGGAGGGGATGTGGCAAAGTAGGGACTTTAATGCATTGCTGGTGGAGTTGTGAATTGATCCAACCATTCTGGAGGGCAATATAGAACTATGACCAAAGGGCGCTAAAAGACTGTCTGTCCTTTGATACACCCAGAGAACTGCTGGGTTTGTACACCAAAGAGATAATAAGGAAAAAGACTTGTTCAAGAATATTCATAGCTGTGCTCTTTGTGGTGTCAAAAATTTGGAAAATGACAGGATGCCCTTCAATTGAGAAATGGCTGAACAAATTTTGGTATATGTTGGTGATGGAATACTATTGTGCTCAAAGGAATAGTAAAGTGGAGGAATTCCATGGGACCTGGAACAGCCTCCAGGAATTGATGCAGAGTGAAAGGAGCAGAACCAGGAGGACATTATACACAGAGACTGATACACTGTGGTACAATTCAGTATAATGAACTTCTCCATTAGTGGCAATGCATTGATCCTGAACAACTTGGAGGGATCTATGAGAAAAACCGCTATCCAAATTCAGAGGAAAAACTGTGGGAGTAGAAAAACAGAGGAAAAAACATCTGCTTTTATACAGGGTTCGAGGTTTTATGGATGAGGATATAGACTCTAAAATGAACATACTAATGCAAACAGAAATAACTTGGAAATATTTTTTTTCATCAAGGACACATGTAATACCCAATGAAATTGCGTGTCAGTTTCAAGAAGGTTGGGGGCAGGCAGGGAGGGAAATAATATGATTCTTGTAACCAAGGGACAATGTTCTAAATTGACTAAATCAATTAATTTATATTTACAAAATATTTACCTCCAGACTCTTTAAAGTTCTTTCCCTGGGATCTCCCATAGTCAAGGAGAATTCCTCTCTGAACATGGTTTGGAGGAGTCCCAAATTGGAATCCCTTTGAAACTGGGCAGACCCTAAGGCAATGGGTTATAGGGAGTTGAATTTCCCCCTTGAATCTCAGGCAAGATAATTAAAAGGACCAATTCACCCAAGAATGGTACAAAGAAAATAAAATCCTAGAACTGGATGCTGTTTGAAATAGGCAAGCTACTGCTCTTTTATAGAGTGTACCATGCTTTCAATTTTTCTTCCTGTTTGAAAGAGTAAACTTCCTTCCCCTACACCCAGAGATTAGAACACTAGGAAGCAGGTTGCTTCCTTTGCCACATGGACAGGAAGTTTGGAGGCTAATTATTGCCTAAGGAACCCCTTCCCCCCCCCCAGTTTTTACTAGCCACTCAGAGAGCAGCACCAAGAACTCCCAGTTTGTGAGCTCCAACACAGCAGCAGGTACCCACAATTGAGCAGAATCAGCAACAGCAGCCAGCTCAGGGAGGAGCAGGAGGAGGAGGAGGAGCAGGAGCTCAGCAGCAGCAACACCAGAGGCAGCAGCAAGGAACAAGAAACACAGGCTCAAGCAGATTAGAGGGAGAGAAGTGGCTTATCTCTTCTCTGCCAAGAGTCCCCAGCTAAGCCCCTCAAACTAAAACAGCCAGGCCAGTAGGGCAAGCAACCAGCAACAAGGTGGGAAAACAATGGCAGAAGTAGGGCAGCAGTTTTAATGAGAGTTCAGAGTTCTCTTGGAGTTCATGAGGGGGTGGGAGGTGAAAAGCTATGGCAGAAGAAACATGGCTTAAAAGAATTTTATCTAAGGTACCTTAGATTGAGAAGTTCTTCTCCAACTAGTGGTTGCCATCAATGTAAAAATTAAAATTAAAGTGCAATAATAAAAATTTTATATTTTAAGAGATTTATTATCATTACATGTAAAGGAATAAAAAGCTAACAAAATAAAAACCACCACATGTCCATGGCTAATTAGCCTCTTTAAAATCCCATCTTACCACCATCACCATGCTGACAAGAAGCCAAAGAGGCTGAGGCCAGCCAACCTGGCCTGGACTAATATCCCCTGAACATGGGAAATACATAACAACAGGAAGTCAGTGGGCTCCTGGGAAATGTAGTTTTTTAGGGTAACAGATTTTCAATTACAAACAGTGATGGTGAACCAATGGCACAGATGCCAAAGATGACATGCAGAGCTCTCTCTGTGAACACACAGTAACCCCTGGTCCCCTCTCCAATACCCTCTCTACATAAGCCTCTCATTACCCATCCTTCTACCCAGCAAACCAGTGGGTGTGCTTCTTCCCTTCTCTATTTGGAATAAAGGGAGGGGTCATGGAATGAAACAGTCTCTGGTGCGGCGCCAGGACAGCACTTGGTTTAAGGTGTGGGGTGGGGGCAGGGCCTAGCTCTCCATCTCTAAAAGGTTTGCCATTACAGAAATACACTAGAGTGAATGAAGTTTCCAATTTTACAAAGGCACATGTTCCTGACCAGTTAATCAAGACTCTTTTCAGCATGGTTTCCCAACATCACCAGAGGTTTGCCTGAGGGTTGCCAGTAATGTCCTATGTTTGGACACATCCCATCTATTGCAGACTGAGGTTTCTATTTGCATGTTGTATGATACATGTAGTGTGATTCCAGAATCATCTTTTAGCCAGAGGTATCGCTTTTATGCCACTTATCTTAGTGAGTGAGTGCAGGGAAGCCAGTGCACTAGAGTTGTCTGGTTTAAGTTCTCAGAAGAGGTAATCATACACTTGAATTTGGTCTCATATTTTACCCAATTTCAAAGGGAAGGGGACCATATGTGCTCTCAGATGCCCATTTGTGGAGGCTTAACAGTCAGACTTCCCAAACTACAAATTTTGTACTTCATCCATCCCCTTCAGTTTCAGTCTTCTTAATTTCTATCTCAGTGACTTGACTTAAATTCTTAATCACTGTTACATCAGACGCTGACTAGGGGATGCCAGGAGAATTTGTTGGTTAAAGCAAACTAGGCTTTGGTGATTCTAGCTGTGTTGCCTCCCTGTACTGTTTCTCTCTTTTTATTGGGACAAAATCCTTTCCAAAATAATCTTGACTTGTCATCTCTATTCTAAAACTTTACCACCTGCCCCGTTCTTCTTTGAACAAACAGAGAAAGGAGCCCATCATGGTTTTTGAGGAATTGATAACTCCTCTAATCCTTTCCAGTACTTCTCCATGTTTCTGGTGTCACTAATTTTAATATCTAGCCCTATCTTCAAAATTAAAATGTTCCCTCCTAATACTAGCCCCCAGCCTCTAGGTCTTGCTATAAGGGTGTTTGCACAATATATAACGAATAATACAGATTATGATTTAAAATACCTAAAAGTCCACAAATTCCCAGTTCAAAGAAAATCAGTCTGATCTCATCACCAGTCACCAGTGTTCTTCTGGATGTCATCTCCAGGGTCTATCCCTCCAAAGTCTCAGCTGTCCATGAGATAAGTGGAGCTGCTGACCACTTCACTTAGGTGCAGTAAGTCCTTTTTCAGCCATCCTCACAGCTATGTCCACCAGGAGGAGAACCGAGAATGGCATCTCTCAACTAAATTTAAAAGAATATAATCAAACCTAAAAAAAAGAAATCCCATCCCCCTGACCTTAGCCTTTGGCTATTGTGCCTCTCCCACAACTTTTTGAACTCTTGTAATCTTGCTATGTTCCTATCCTCTTCCAAAAGACTATTTTCCACTTTCTATCTCTTTGGGGAGCCCAGTTACCACAATTTGTGGTGCTATGGGGGAACAGGGATTTCAAACTTTCTGTCTACTTGGCAAGACTATTTGCTAGGGTTTTGTTTTATTTTTAACCTATTTGGAGGTCCCACTGAAATTCAAAGTCCTCTCCCTATTGTTTCACGATGCTTAGATAATATGGACACATTGGATTGCAGTCCTGGATTCAGTTGGGCAGATCAACATGGGTTAGGAATTCTTAAATTTAGTTGTCCAGGTAGGCCAGACCAATTCATAGTCAATTCAGTCATTATCTGTCTTTTTGAGTTTCCTGTTGAATTCCTTTCAGGAAAAGTCAGTAAAGAGATTATTTGAAAAATGTCATCAAAAGAAAGCAATATATGGGATAAAGAAGAAATATTTAATTACATAAATATTCTAGAATTAAGAGAGGCAAATCAGAAAAGCTTCTTGTAAAAAGATGAAATTTTAATTAAGACTTGAAGAATCCAGGAAAGTAAAGTAGATTGAGTTAATTTATGTAATACTAACTGGTCAAATTTAAACTTTTTTGAAAATATGTGAACTATAATCAAAGATACACAGGAAAAATAAACTCTAGGGTTAATATCAATTGTGAAAAATATGAAGGTTCATCAAAAAAGAAAATATATGAGGATAGGTGACTCTGAATTGAGAATTAGACCCAGAGATGTGGAGGTTCTGTGTTTAAATCTGGCTGCAAATACTTTCTAACTGTTTGACACTAGTCAAGTCACTTAACCTCCATTACCACTCTACTGGCTTTGAAGCAATGCACAATATTGATTCGGTTTTTTTTAAACATTATTTCATTTGGTCATTTTCAAACATTATTTATTAGAAACAAAGATCATTTTATTTTCCTCCCCCCTCTCCCACCACCCCTCCCATTGGCAATGAATGATTCCTCTGGGCATCACATGTGTCCTCGAACCGAATTCATTTCCATGTTACTGGTTTTTGCATTAGGGTATTCATTTTGAGTATCTCCTAAATCATATCGCCTCCACCCCTGTAGTCAAGATGTTGCCTTTCCTCTGTGTTGTTATCCCCACAATTTGTCCTCTGCTTGTGGGTAGTGTTTTTTTCTCCTTGATCCCTGCAGATTGTTCAGGGACATTGCATTGAAACTAATGGAAAAGTCTATTACTTTCGATTGTACCACAGTGTATCAGTCTCTGTGTACAATGTTCTCCTGGTTCTGCTCCTTTCGCTCTGCATCACTTCCTGGAGGTTGTTCCAGTCTCCATGGAATTCCTCCACTTTATTATTCCTATTAGCACAATACTATTCCACCACCAATATATACCACAATTTGTTCAGCCATTCCCCAATTGAAGGACATCCCCTCATTTGCCAATTTTTTGCCACCACAAAGAGCGCAGCTATGAATATTCTTGTACATGTATTTTCCCTTATTATCTCTTTGGGGTACAAACCCAGCAGTGCTCTGGCTGTATCAAAGGGCAGACAGTCTTTTAGCGCCTGTTGGTCATAGTTCCAAATTGCCCTCCAGAATGTTTGGATCAATTCACAACTCCACTAGCAATGAATTAAAGTCAGAACTTTGCCACATCCCCTCCAGGATTCATTACTTTCCTTTGTTGTCACGTTAGCCATTCTTCTAGGGGTGAGGTGATACCTCAGAGTTTTTTTGATTTACATCTCTCTTATGAGAGATTTAGAACACTTTTTCATGTGCTTATTAATTGTTTTGATTTCTTTAACTGAAAACTACTATACATGTCACTTGCCCATTTATCAATTGGAGAATGGCTTGATTTTTTGAACAATTGATTTAGCTCTTTATAAATTTGAGTAATGAGACCTTTGTTAGAGGTTTTTGTTATGAAGATTCTTTCCCAATTTGTTTTTTTTTGTTTGTTTTTTGTTTGTTTTTTCCTTCTAATTTTGCTTACGTTGGTTTTGTTTGTACAAAAAATGTTTAATTTTATGTAAAAAAATATTTATTTTACATTTTGTGACTCGTTCTAAGTCTTGCTTGGTTTTAAAATCTTTCCCCTCCCAAAGGTCTGACATGTATATTATTATGTGTTCACCTAATTTACTTATAATTTCCTTCTTTATATTCAAGTCATTCACCCATTCTGAGTTTATCTTGGTGTAGAATGTGAGGTGTTGATCCAAACCTAATTTCTCCCACACTGTCTTCCAGTTTTCCCAGTAGTTTATATCAAATAGTGGATTTTTGTACCAAAAGCTAGGGTCTTTGTGATTGTCATAGATGGTCTTGTTCTTAGTTTTGTCTTAGTCTTGTCATAGATGTAAACCTCAAAATTTAGAACTACAAATTGATTATGTTAAATGATCAATGGGGAGACTAGTCTCCCAATGATCATCAGGGGGGATTGTAAGCCTCAAAATTTCTTAGACTTATAAATGTTGGAAATTTCACCATTGGGAAATTTCATACTTGAAAAATTTCCTATTGATAGTGGGTCTTGGCTATTGGAATGTGAACCCCATTGGCATGAGAGTTTCCCACTCCTCCCTTCTTAAGATTACTTTAGGACAGAAACCTTTTGCTGAACAATGGAAAGGACTTTGACCTATGCTTACGCATAGAACAGGAATTTCTTTGAGTCATGATTGATTTTGGAATTGATACAATGGAGATACTTGGAATCAATCTCCACCCTACTCAGTCCTAACAGGATTTAGGAAGGGCTGCAGCATAGATCAAAATTTAATTATTCCAATCTCTACCCTACTCAGGTTAACAGGATTTAGGAAGGGCTGTAGCAAAGGATCAAAGATTTAATTATTTGAAAATATGACCTTCAACAGACATGTGCAAAGCCAGAGACCTCTGGGTGGTCCTGGGTTAAGCTAGAGCCTCCATTGGCACAGGGAAATTGATGGACAGGGATTGGTAGATGTGAGAACTGAGGGGAGGCAACTTGGATGGTTTCCTTAGAGGGAGAGAGAGAGAGGTGGTGTTTTAGGAGTTTGTCGGAGTGGTTGCAGGGTGCTCTGAGAAGCTTGCTCTGAAGGAAGCTGAAGGTGGGGGCTCTGAGACTGTTTCTCCATTTTGGTCACGTGAGTAATAGGGACTGATCTCCTTTCTTTGCCCCAGCTATCTAAGGGCTTGGGCCTTTTGGCCCAGCCTAAACAGAAGGGGTATTTAAGCCCTATTCCCTTCTCTCTCCTTTCTCTCTACCTCTATCTCTCTATCTCTAATTCCTTTCTTCCTCCTGTTTGTAATTAAAACTCCATAAAAGGTTGACGGCTGACTTGAGTTTTCACTTAGGAATTACATATCTGAATTCCTTGGCGACCTTAAATTAATATATATCAGTCTTTTAAAAGTGAAGTCCTTGTCACATTCCTAATGAACTTTGTTATGTTTTTTTTTTCTAATTCAGTAAAAAAGTTTTTTTGGAAATTCAATGGGTATTAGCACCAAATAGATAAATAAATTTGGGTAGGATGATCATTTTTATTATATTAGTTTATCCTACCAATGAGCACTTAATGATTTTCCAGTTGCTCAAGTCTAGTTTTAGTTGTGTGGAGAATGTTTTGTAATTGTGTTCATATAGTTCTTGTGTTTGTCTCGGGAGATAGATTCCTAAGTATTTTATACTGTCTAAGGTGATTTTGAATGGGCTTTCTCTTTATAATTCTTTCTGCTGAGATGTGTTGAAAATATATAGAAATGCTGATGACTTATGTGGGTTTATTTTGAATCCTGCGACTTTGCTAAAGTTGTTGATTAATTCCACTAGCTTTTTTGTTGATTCTCTTGGATTCTTTAAGTAGATCATCATATTGTCTACAAAGAGTGACAGTTTGGTCTCCTCACTGCCTATTTTAATGCCTTCAATTTCTTTTTCTTCTCTAATTGCTACTGCTAGTGTTTCTAGTACAATATTGAACAATAGAGGTGATAATGAGCATCCTTGTTTCACTCCTGATCTTATTGGGAATGCATCCAGTTTATCCTCATTGCAGATGATGTCTGTTTACGGTTTTAGATATATACTGTTTATTATTTTTAGGAAAGACACTTCTATTCCTATGCTTCCTCATGTTTTTAATAGGAATGGGTGTTGTATTTTATCAAAAGTTTTTCTGCGTCTATTGAGATGATCATGTGATTTTTGTTGGTTTTCTTGTTGATATGGTTGATTATGTGGATGGTTTTCCTAATATTGAACCAGCCCTGCATTCCTGGTATAAATCCCACTTGATCATAGTGAATGACCCTCCTGATCACTTGCTGGAGTCTTTTTGCTAGTATCCTATTTAAGATTTTTACATCTATGTTCATTAGGGAGATTGGTCTGTAGTTTTCTTTCTCAGGTTTTGACCTGTCTGGCTTTGGAATCCATACCATATTTGTGTCATAAAAGAAATAGTTTGTATAGTATTGGGATTAACTGTTCTTTGAATGTTTGATAGAATTCACTTGTGAATCCATCAGGCCCTGGGGATTTTTTCTAGGGAGTTCTTTGATGGCCTGTTGCATTTCTTTTTCTGATATGGGTTTATTTAGGAATTCTATTTCTTCTTCTGTTAGTCTAGGCAATTTATATTTTTGAAAATTTTTGTCCATATCTCTTAGATTGGCATATTTATTGCTATATTATTGGGCAAAGAAGTTTTTAATGATTTCCTTAATTTCTTCTTCATTCGAGGTGAGGTCCCCCTTTTCATCTATGGTACTATTAATTTGCTTTCTTCTTTTCTTTTTTAAATTAGATTGACTATTACTTTGTGTGTTTTGTCTGTTTTTTCAAAGTACCAGCTTCTAGTCTTATTCATTAATTCAATAATTCACTAGCTTTTTCATAAAAAAATCAAAATTTTGATTTTATTAATTTCTTCCTTAATTTTTAGGATTTCTAATTTGGTTTTCTTCTTGGGATTCTTAATTTGTTCACTTTCAAGTTTTTTTGATTTTCATGTCCAAATCATTGATCTCTGTCCTCCCTAATTTATTAATATATGCACTCAGGGATATGAATTTTCCTCTGATTACTGCTTTGGCTGCATCCCATAAAGTTTGAAGGGATGTCTCACCATTGTCATTTTCTTCAATGACATTATTAATTGTTTCTATGATTTGTTCTCTAACTAACCAATTTTGGGCATTGTTATTAATTTCCAATTGATTTTTGATTTTGCTCTCCATGTACCCTTACTGATCATTATTTTTATTGCCTTATGATTGGAAAAGGTTTCATTTATCATTTCTGCTTTTCTGCATTTGTATGCCATGTTTTTATGACCTAGTGTATGGTCAATCTTTGTGAATGTGCCATGTACTGCTGAAAAGAAGATATATTCCTTTTTGTCCCTATTTATTTTTATCCATATATCTATTAACTCTATTTTTATAAGATTTCATTCACCTCTTTTACCTATTTCTTATTTATTTTTTGATTTACTTTATCTAAATTTGATAGTGGTTGGTTCAGATCTCCCACTAGTATAGTTTTACTATTTATTTCCTCCTTCAATTCTTCTAGTTTCTCTATTAGAAATTTAGGTGCTATACCATTTTGTGCATACATGTTGATTTGTGATATTTCCTTGTTGTCTATACTCCCTTTTATCAGGATGTATTTACCTTCCCTATCCCTTTTAATCAGGTCTATTTTTGCTTTGGCTTTGTCAGATAGCATAATTGCAACTCCAGTGTTCTTTCTGTCAGTTGAGGTCCAATAGGTCTTACTCCTATCTTTAATTCTGACCTTGTGAGTATCTACCTGCCTCATGTGTGTTTCTTGAAGACAACATATTGTAGTGTTTTGGATTCTAATCCATTCTTCTATTCATATGCATTTTATGGGTGAGTTCATCCCATCCACTTTCAAAGATATGATTGTTATTTGTGAATCCCCCAGAATTTTGATATCCTCCCCTAATTCTGACCTTTCTTCTTTTGCTATAACCTTTTGAACCAGTGGTTTACTTTAAATCAGTTCCCCTATTCCACTCCCATGCTATGCTTCTCTTTCTGGCCCCTCCCTTTTTGTTCCCTTCTTGTTTTGGGGGGTCTGTTAAGTTCCTTCTCCCCTATCCTTTTCTCCCTTTTTTAAAAATTCCCTCCCCCTTAACCCCCTTGGTTTTCCTTATTCCTTACCCTGTTGGATAAGATAGAGTTCAAGATCACAATGGATCTAAATGCTCTTCCCTCTGAGTTTATTTAACTGAGAGTAAGGTTTAATTAATACCAATTAGCACTCTCTTTCTCTCCTTCTTATCAGAGAGTTCTTCCTCTTCCCTTCCTGTGGGTATCTTTGTGTGACAAAGATTGTTTTATTTAATTTATTTCTATTTATTCAAGTGTATCTTGGTACCATCATTGATTTCCCTCCTTTCTTTTTCTTTCTTTTTTTTCCCTCCAATTCATGTTAATGCCCCAATCTTTCCCTATGATTGATTCTTCTGATTACTCTAGTAATGCATACAATTTTTGAGAGTTACACGTAACATTCCCCCCATATGTTAATATATATATATATGTATATATATATATATATATAATTTGATCTAATTGTAACCCTTATAGAAGAGATTTTGAATAACAGTAAAAAAAAATTTTCCTCCTTTTCCCTTTCTTCCATATTTACCTTTTCATGATTCTCTTGCTCTTTGTGTTTGGATGTCAAAATTTCCACTGAGTCTTTTCTTTACAAATACTTGGAAATTTTCTATTTTGTTGTGTGCCCATACTTTCCCCTGGAAGCATATTGTCAGTTTTGATGGGTAGCTGATTCTTGGTTGAAGACCCAGTTCTTTTGCCTTTCTGAATATCGTGTTACAGGTTTTGCAGTGTTTTAGCGTGACTGTTGCTAGGTCTTGTGTAATCCTGATTGGTACTCCTTTGTATCTGAAGTTTCTCTTTTTGGCTTCTTGTAAGATTTTCTCCTTAGCTTGGAAGCTCTTGAATTTGATGATTACATTCCTGGGGGTTGTGTTTTGGGGATTTAGTATAGAGGGGGTTCTATGAACCCTTTCAATTTCTATTTTGTCTCCTTGTTTGAGAATATTAGGGCAATTCTCTTCAATTATTTCTTGTAGTATGGCATCAAGATTTTTGTTTATTTCTGGTTTTTCAGGTAGACCAGTGATTCTCAAATTGTCTCTCCTTCCTCTATTTTCCTAGTCTGTCACCTTGTCAGTGAGATATTTTATGTTTTCTTCTAATTTATTAATTTGTTGACTTTGCTTTATTAATTCTTGCTGTTTTGCAAGATCATTGTTTTCCAGTTCCTTAATTCTGGACTGGTTTTGCTTTTCAATTTGGTCTGTCCTGCTGTTTGAGACTTCCAGATATTTCTCCAATTGGGAGTTCTTGTCTGTCAGACTGTTGACCTCTCTCTGAAAATTTTCCTATTTTTCTTGCCAGAAGGTTTCCATCTTTTAGATAAGCTCCAATTTGAGTTCTTCCAGAGCTTATTGACAATTTCCATTTTTTGGGGGAGGTTTTGATTTTGTTTGAATTTCATCCTCTTTTTCCTCTATAGCCTGGGTTTTTCATCCATAAAAGTTATCAATAGTCACCTTCTTCCTGTTTTTCCTGGAGGGTTGTTCTTGGGCAAAATGAGCCATCCTTTTGGTGGTTTTCCCTTTCCTTTTTAGTCAGAAGTCTGAGTGAGATGGGTGGGTTTTCTGTGGAGTTACTTGGTGGTGCTTTTGCCTCAGGCAGGTTCTTTCCAGCCTCCGCAATTTGTTAGTGTCCCTGCGGTTTGTGTTCTGTGCTCTCCCATGTGCAGGAGTCTCATGTGAAACCACTTTGAGGGGGTAGTTCCCTGGTAGTCCTTTTCAGTTCCCAAGGACCCTGGAATGCCCCCCCATTACAGTGAGTAGCAGAGCTTTTGCCTTAGGCAGTCTATAGAATCTCTGCAGCATTCGTGGTTTGCATGAGCCCCCATGGTCTGTGTGCTCTCCAGTGCACAGGGGTCTTCTGTGAAACCACTCTGAGGGGTGGTCCCCTGGCAGTCGTAGTTAGATTCCAAGGTCCCTAGAGTGCTCCCCAATCACTACAGAGATGTTCCTTGCTCACTCGCTGTCTCTAGTGAGCACACTGGTCCCTACTCTGTTTCCGTAGGGAAGGGTAGTTCCTATCACGTTTGGGTGTGAGCTTTTTTTCTTTCTTATAGTGTGGATATGCTCAAATCCCACATACCTTGGGAAACTAAAAATAATAACTCAATGAATTGATTATGGATATAAACTGATTAGATATTCTGTTTGCTGTGCTTACAAAGTATCTTCAGTTTATATTAGTGAAGTGAAACTCATAAGTGAAGGTCTCTTCAGGGCCAGGCACAATGATGCTAAGGAGACTTCTTATACAAAAATAAATGATGTATTGAGAATATAAGGATATAAAAAGATTTCTGATTCTAAGGGATTCTAACTCCACTCAAATAAAACTCAGGTTCTGCAAGGAAACACTTCTCCTGTTTCCACAAGCTACACTGATTCTTCCTGATCTTACTAATCCAAATTTTCCCTATTTTACAATAAAGCAACACTATTATCCTTATAAGAAGTATATAATTCTTAATTTCGTCTCCAAGTTATAAAAATAACAAAGGCCAGCTGGATAAGCCTCAGTAAGAACCAAATTAGGACTCAGAGCTTTAGCAGACTCTTAGTCCAAACCAAAGATCATATCTTTCTTTGGTCTTTTCAGAGATACAACAATCTATGTAACAGTAATAGACAGTCACTAATGTTCCCCAAGTTGGAAAAGGAAATCACTTAGCCCCTTCAGACTTTTCCCTCCTTTCCTTCTACCTTCAGACAGTGAGGAGAGAGAGAGAGAAAAGATGTCACCTGCTCTCAGCACTCAGAGAGAGAAACTGCCATAGAAAGACCATTGCACCTCCCCCATACACACTGTCAAGACTTGAAATTGATAGTCTCTCTCATATCTTTTTCAAACGCCAATTCTTTCTCAAGCCATCTTCTCTACTTCTTACCTCTAAAATAATGTAACAAGACTTAATGTCTAATATCATCCTCATACAACCATAGTGCAGTGTAAGCTTTCTCCTTCTCATTTCTAAAATTGCTCTTGTTAACAGTTAAATATAAGCTCTCACAGATTGAACTATCATTGGATCCCAATTTTGGCCATAGGGTATGGGTCTATGAGTCAATATTCAACCCTAACCACTGAAAACAACAGTATTGGACAAAAGTCCTTCTATCAATGTTTTCATATTGAGAGGAAGTTTTCCAAGTTTGTAATTTAATTCCTAAAAGACTATCCCAAGGGAATCTGGGCAATTTTCTTCTACTTTTATCAATTTTCTCTATTGTAGGTTTTTGCTACCCTTTGTTATTAGCTGATGATTTCTGCCTCATATTCTCTGTCCAGGTATTTTTAATCTCTGTTTTCTATCGACAGATCAACTTGGTCCACTGCCCAGAAGCTATAATATTTCTCTTCTCTTGTTGCTGTCTTCAAAGGAAAAATATTTTTTTTATTCCCTCACTTGAAAATTTTAGTATCTCACTTCTCTGTCTTCAATTTGATTAACACTGTCTCAAAGCACAAGGCTGCTTAAGGGTCTGCAAAACTAGCTCAGGACTTCTCTTATACTCACCAATCTTCCTCAGGTGCTTCAGAACAAAGAGGTCCTCTGTTCATGCAAGCAGTTCAAAGTTCACTGAACCATAAACCTGCTGATTAGCTCAGGTCTTAGCAAGTATTGATCACCACCTACTGCAACCACAGCTCAGACCAATATGTTAAACCACAAACATACTAACAACAGTTACAGCTTTAAGCCAATTTGTATCAACACAGGAAACTGGGGAGACAGCTACTTTCTTTGACTTACTGAAGGTTCCTCTGTCTGTGAAAATGAGGACTCTGCTATCACTTTGTTTGGTCTTAAAAAAGTCTCCTGGTTCTCTGCCAGTCAGCTCTTCAAGCCATGTCCATTCACACAAACTCAGAGAGAGAAATGCACATCCCCCCTTCAGAGGGTTCCTGCTTATACTCACATAAAATGAATGGGCTTCACATTAGAAATGTTTGCTCTAGTCTCTTTCCTTGTATCTATCAGTTCCTATCTTCTTTTTTTTTTGCTTGCAGAGTTTTTTAGAAGCATACAGAGAACTCTTCAAATTTGCCCAGATGGGTAAACTGAGTCATTTCTATCATTCTAGATTCCCTGATGGACCCCCATCTTTATGTAGTGGAATCTTGTGTGTCTGAACTCCAAAATAACTCTAATGACCTGACAGGAAACTTGATAACATCCTGGCAGAAAAATGCAGCCTTTATTAGAAAGGAGAGGACAGGAACACTGCTGTGAGTGATTGACCCAAAACAATATCCAAGGGTATACAAGTGAACTCAGAATTTATAGGAAATTAATACAATGCTTCTCTTTAGTTGCCCACCACCTGTGTATGATACAATGTCTGTTCATGTTATATATTTTTTCTTTATCTTGTCCTAACCTCTTTAAGTTTCCCAGTATTCTTGAACTCATGAGAACGTTCCTCAAGTTTGCAGTTTCTAAGTTTAGTCATAGTTTAGAGATGTCCAAGGTCTTTCAGATTGAAACATTTTTGTATATATAACTGCTCTGGGAGAGGGATTTCTCTACTCTTCATAAGAAGAGATAGGTATTTCTCTTCTTAAGGCACCTAAATTTCATGAACTATACTATGGGAAGTTGCTAATCTAAGATTACTAATACTAGTTAATATATGCTGGAAAATAATACATTATTTAAACCCAAACACTTGTGAATGGGATTGGTGTATATTTGTGTGTTTGCCAGTAATATTTCCTTTTTGATTGGAGAGAGAAGCAAAGTCAGCAAGGTGAACTTCAACAGAATTAGATTAGCTTTAAGAATGTAGGAATAAGGGAGAGATGAACTTCAGTTTTTTAAACATAAACTGATCTGTGTTATGCATTTCAACCAAACCACATGGCCTCTAGGAAGAGTCCAAGGGTAGAGGTTTAGACAGTAACCAAGAGGGCCCTTGTTTCCATGAGATGAGCAACCTATCTAAAGAAGATCCTCATGAGAGTTCTTACTGAATGTATTTCCCATTTCCAAAATCAAATATACAAAAAATGAGGTAGAAACTTTGAGCCATGCTCCTTGATGAATCTTTATGAGTTCAAACAGACAGCATCACCTCTAATCAATTTTCCCTTTTTTGTTTATGCTCTTATTATCCTTTAGTTGCTTCTTCCTTTCTGGTAATGACAAATTTGCTTTAACCTGCTCCCTCTTCACTCTTTCTGGGAACTCTCCCCCAAATTTTCTTTGCTCCTCTCTCCCTAACACATTCTGTTCCCCCATAACAATTTCATTGACCTCCTCCTTCTCACTCTAATCTCTCATAAGCCTCCTCTAATGGTATGTTTCCCCTGACAGATATTGTCAAGCATGACTTAAAGGGCATTGGTGATATTAAGACAAAATTTACCTTTCAGTCCAACTGACATGGAAAAGGGATACTCCCACATTTGACTGAGATCCTACCATAGTTCTGGCCCATTTTCAGGACATTTTCAGAGTTTTAATCACAACTGGTTTGATATAATGGATCTGATGTGTGACCACAGAATTATCTCTCTTTGTTATTTCTAATGTAATTGAACAGCAACTTTTAGTTTAATCAATCAACACTTGACCAGTTCACAAGTCAAAAACTCTCACGTCTGAATGGGACTGCCAAGTCCTGGGAAGGCTAAGCAGTTTGGAAGCTATGATTAGTTCCTTTGAAGAGGGGAAGAGACAGGAAGTTATATGTAAAAAGAACTATAAAAAGACCATGGCTTCCTGGATTTGTTGCTTCTTCTTCTCTCTTCAGATCTTCTGACTTGCAGTCATTCCTGACTTGATGCTTGAAGAGACACTTCCCTTGGATCCTGAGGTGGAACTGAAATAATTACTTCCTTGGTTCTTCAGTGAGGAGACCCTCTCTGCTTGTTGGTGCTTAGGTAGTACACTCCCTTCAGAGTTAGTTCTGGTGAAATACTTGGCTGTCTTAGCCTTATGTGCACTGAAGGTTCTTGGTAGATTTTCAGCGTCTCCTGGCTCTTTAAATTTTGCCTTCCTAATTGGATTTTGGGTTCTGGTGAGATTCCCTTTCAGTCTGCAGACATTAGGTTAAACTTAGGGTATTTGTAGGTAGGAAGTACATTCTGTGTCTTTCTTACATTTCCTATTTTCACTCTTTCCACCTCTGTAAATAGAGGTGATAAAAGTCATTTTGATTTAACCTATACTATTTTTGAATCAGTAACTATAATATTACTTTATAGTCCTCGTATTTAGTTTAAAATCTAAATTTAAACTCTAACAGATGCATACCTTACTCTGACAGAAAAAGTAATTTTGAGGCCACCAATAATCATCAGAATATGGATGGGAAAGTGATCATTACAGGCCCCACAATGGGACCCAAATAATCCTGAGAGATATATGATTTACATAATGCTAGAGAAGCTTTACTGAAAAGAATGAGGGACTTCTCTACTCACCCAGAAAATTGTATACATTTGAATATGTTCTTCAAAAAGATGATGAAGATCCCAGACAGTTTCATGATAGAATATGCACAGTAAGAAATACATAGATTTAGAACCCATTAAACCCACTGATGCTCATATTGTATATTATTATTTTGTGTCCTGCTCCTTCACCAAAATAAGAGAATATCTTCATGAGTATTTTTTAAACTGGTCTATTAAGAATATGAAGCAGTTGAAACTTGTAGCTATGCCTTTTTGTTGAGGGGTATGAGAATGAGGACAAGAAAAATGTTGCAGAAAAATCAGATAAAATTAAACTAGATAGGGAAAAAGATTTATCTTATTTTTTTTTATTTTAATAACTCCAGTTGAAGAACTTACAGAATCTTTAGGTGATGATAGGAAAACTGATTCTGACACTAATAATTCCCCCAACCTATAGGATCAATTAATTTTTTTTTTCTGTATCAGGTTATGTAGCAACAAATTATAATATGAAGTATCAGGAGTTTAGAAAAAGCATCAAACTTTACTCTATCATTAAGGAGAGAATGATGAGGTACTCAGAGGATAAATGAAAACACTTAGGAGAAGTTGGGAGAGGTGATCTCAGTCTGAAGCTCATATAGGACCCTCCTGACTTGGTAAGGCAAACTGGATTCTGACGATCCATGAATGAAAGAGTTATGGCATGAGTCAGTGACACCTTCAGCCTCCAAGGTAACTTTCAGATAGATAGGAACCTAATGCCCCTCACTGATCATTTACCCACCTTTTATTTGTGCATTAAGAGAGACAAGGGACTATTGGCTAGCACATATATGGGAGATAATGCGAAGTATAACCTTGCTATTCTATTCCCTACAACATGTGGAAAGGAAAACCAAAGCAAGTTCTGGACTTTCTGCCACTGAGTTGGAACAAAAAACAGTGGGAATATTAGAGAGAGAAGATATTGACAAGACTGGCAGTTGGTGGTGGAAAGGGCAACTAAGAGTGGCAGTTGGTCTTGTGACTAGGACTTCCTTCCTGGCTCTGGAACTGGTAGTAGGCCTTTTTCCCTGTCTTTAGAAAGAAGTGGCTCTATTCCTGAATTTCCCAACTGTGTGCTCTCCCTGGATTCCTGTCATTATGTCATCAACAAAAGAACTTAAGGGAAGCAGTTTGAACTGAAAGGCTGGACTTTAGGGGCATCAGCCTGAAGAAATGGGCCCAACCAGTTCTGAAAGTCAGAACTTTTCTCCATATTGTGTCTACTGGTAAGACTTTGAACTTAAGAACAGATTAGCATAGACAGGAATAAAGAAACCCTCCACCAGCCTGTGAGGCCTATCCTCAGCTCAAAAGCTGAGAGAGACTGAAACTTCATTTAGGGACATCCCTCTTCCCTCTTCCCTGATACCCTCCCAATGAACTTGTTATTAAAAGTTATCTTTTTTTTTAAAATCACAGTCAGATAAGAGGACTAACATTTCAGGGGATATAGAGGGAGCTTAACCTCAGGACAGCCATTCAACCATAAACTGTCCTTATTGGACCCCTGATGGGCGACTAAGTCTGTGGGGAGGCTTGTCATTCAAGAGGGTCAGTGCTTACTTGCTCTGGGGTATCTGCAACATCATTCTATAGAGATGTCCCCTCAGACCCATTTCTCAGGAATCTATGTTGCTAAAATAGCATCTCAGCAGGAAGCATCTCTCCTTTTACCTCACCAGCAGCCATATTCTTTCTATCCCTTCAACTCCTCCATTCCCTGAACAAAACCTTATGTATCCCCTGTTTTTTAATCCCACCCCATTTTTTCCAACAAATATTACAAATAGCATCTATCTGTTCTAAGATGTGCCTCAATAGGATAAAGGATGGGTGATAATAACATATAACTTTTGCAACTATTACTGCCTTATCACAATTAAAAACAGATTTCCCATGGGTTTTGTTGATCCCTGTTCTATTCTCCAAGAAAGGTAGAGGACTAATGCTATGGACTCCATAACCCCACCAATTCTGGTACATGATCATTTTATTGGCTGAAAGACAAGCTTACAGCTAGGATTGTGGCTATTTGGTGGTGGACAAGTAGCAAGAGATCTAGGCCTAATTCAGTAGCCATTTCCTCTGTAATATGGAGATTTGGGTGCTATGCCCATTTTTGGGATTGACTCAATTTATTTCAAGCCATTTACTGGATTTCTATGTGGAGAATGACACCTTGGCAAAAATAATCATACAAAACCAGCTAGCTCTTGACATGCTGATGGTAGCTTCCAGGGGTGCCTATGCTCTTATTAATCAGTCTTTTTATTCTTACAAAAATAAATCTGTGGAAATTGTTGTGAATATCCATGAGCTTCATAGAATTATGAATGACTCTCATCAAATAACAAGAGAGATTCATATAACATCTGATAGTGTGTGGTGGAATTTCTCCTGGCTACAAGGAATGGGCTTGTTAGAAACTAGGCAGATGGACCTTTTTTAATTTGAGGAATTAAACTTTTTAGACTGCGTTAGTTGTTGTATTAAAGTTTATGCCAAGCTTGTACCAGAAGAAAAACTTATTTATATGCACACTGAGAATCATGGCCATGTTAGAGATATAGTAGATTTAATTCTTAAGTAAACAATCTGTTTCTTAAAATACATGTGTTTAACTGTTACATTGTTGAATGTGGTTTGGGAAATGATTCTTCTTTAGATTTTTTTTCTCTTTTTTTGTTGAGTTTTAAATAGGATTTTTGATTTGAGTTTATACAATTATACCTGACATTTGCTACTGAAAGACCAGTTTACAATGTTTAACAGCCCTGACCTGATAACATCATATACCCCAAAACTTAGACTATTGAAAGCTGCAATTTGTGATTAAATCTTATATGAGACTACAATTGATATCTGAATTGGATTCCAGATAAAATACAAAGAAAGTGCTAATAAGGAACTGATCATGGAAGTCCATAGTCCCTATGGGGATGATATATATCAGTATCAAGGTGGGGAGAACTGACCTAGAGCTGGGTCAGAAGAGCAATTGTTCCAACAAAGACTATGAAGTAGGACTCTTCTGACTTTTTTTTTTTTGGTGGGGGTAGGGTAAAGTGTCTCCTTTTGTGGAGAAGATTCTCACTTAGTTTTGATTCTGGGTTGCTATCCCTATGATTCTTGTAGGAAGTAGAAATCAAATTAAGGGATCATAACCCCCTTTTCATTATACTTCTGTCCTTCTTTTTTTGGGGGGGTATATCAACTTTCTTAAGTCATGGAGGATGGTGGATAAAAGCAATATTTTTACCTGACATATGTGCTTATAGGATATAAGCTATCTTCACTATTAAGCAGATAAATATTAGGGAGCTTTATAACATATTCATATGTTATATGTTGTATATGACAGATATGATAATATATGTTATTTGTAATAATTTGTAATAATATGTTATTTGTAATAATTTATACTAACATCATATATAAGTTATTTCTCTGCATTATTTTTGAGAAAAGTGATTTTGAGAAAAGTGATTGTATATTATTTGTGTGACTTATTTAACATATTATTAAATGACTGACCTGGTCATACATTCTATACAAAAATTTTGGAACTTTATTTTGTATTACCATAAAGTTATGTATGTGGAATGTATATAGAATTAAATCCAAGGCAGTATCTCATCTTCCTGAGCAGACTTTGTGGAGCTACCCTAGATAATTTTTAAAGCACCTTACTTCCCTGAAACCTTTTATAATTTCTTTAATATATGAAGGGAGGGAATAGCTTTTGTAGGAGTCCTGGGATAGAGAAAGATAAAGTTCTTGTCTATACAAGACTTGATTTTTTTTATTGTGGTTTTTTGTTTTATTATTCTTTTTCCATTTTTTCCTTTTACATATTATTTTGAAGTAACAAACTTACATTTCTAATAGATTTTTTCCCAGTAGTCTGAAAGGGCTGAAAGGGGTTTTAGGGAAAAGAATTTTTTTTACTATCTCTACAGAGGCTGAAACAATGGTTTTAATTTTTTTTTCTATTTGCAAAGAATAGCAAAGAGTTGAAATGACTCACCAAGTAGTCAATTTAGGGAAGAGTGGAGAGTACAGTCAATGCAAGGATAATGGCATAGGTATGTAATGAAGGATGGAAGGACTTGGTAGTCATGGGGAAGATGAAGAAAAAGGTTCAAATTCTTAAGGCAGAGAGAAATAGATCTAATAATAAAGATAATTTTATTCAGATGAAAGGATTATGGAGTTTACATATATTAAAATGTAATTCTTCTGAGAGATAGAAAGAGCAAGTATATCATAATCTGTGTCTTTGGCTATGGTGGAGAGAAGTAGGTAATAAGAACTGAATATTGTGAGAATATATGAGGTTAGAGCATTTGAGGAACCTAAAGATACATCTTGAAATTCCCTATTATGTGTGCTTGTAGTGGAGAGAAAGATGAGTCTCAATAATTGTCTCTATTTGTATTATTCTCAAATCTACTCATCCAGCCCCCTATGCAGACCTCCATTCTTATAACTTTAATTGCCCATTAGACATCTCAAACTGATTATGCCTCAGACTTCTTAAACTCAATATGCCTAAAACTTAGCTCATTAACTTTTCCCTCAAATACCCCTCTAAGCCAACTAGATCATTGCAATCTTCGCTATCATTCAGGCTCACCACCCAAGTTTAATACTCTACTCCTCTGTCTCTGTCTCTGTCTCTGTCTCTGTCTCTGTCTCTGTCTGTCTGTCTGTCTGTCTGTCTGTCTGTCTGTCTGTCTGTCTCTCTCATCCTATATGTTGCCAAAGCCTGTAGACTCTACCTTTGTAACATATCTCACATTCTTCCTCTGTTCTCTTCTGATATTGCCCCCACTCATCCTGGTTCAGGATCTTATCATTTCATACCTGGACTATTGCATAATTTGCTATTTGTAAATGCCTGCCAGAACTTTCTTTCAATTCCTATGCATCCTCCATTCAGCTGTCAAAATGATCTTCCTTTAGTACTGTTAACTTGGAAAAAAGAGGAATTATTAAATAGAAAAACCAAATCTTTAATCAAGAAATAGATAGTGTCCACTCATTGTCCTCCACCAGTATTTCTGAGAGGATAGCTGTTCTAGGTAATAAGGTTGGAGATGGGAGAACTTGGGGGTCTTTTATACCCTCTGGAGAACTGGGTACAGCAAGCCTGCATAGACAAACTACAAGCAGGCTACAAAGGTTTCTGTAGCCAGCTGCAGGGTATGAGGGAGCAGTCAACTATAACAATTACAAAGGAAAGGGTCAAACTAAGAGCTCAGCTTCCTGAGAGAGGGCTTTAATACAGTGGGAGAAGCTTCTAAAGCAAATTAAGGTACTCAACCTTCTAATTATATCCATTAATCCTATCCAAACTAGGGTCCCCAAATAGTTTAAGATCTATAGTTCAGCTCAAAACAGGTATGCCTGATACTGGGACTTCTCAAAGGGCAGGGATAAAAATGGAATGTCCAGATTTCAAGATGACATTACATAGCTTACCTTGTCACATCTCCTACTCAGTAAACTCCAGTGGTTCCTTATCAACTTCAGTATCAAATAGAAAATCTCTTTCATCTTCAAAGTCCTCCATGCCTTAGCCCCTTCCTGTATTCTTTTCTCTCACATTTTCACACATTTTTCCACTTCACCTACTCTGCATCAAGTGGCACTGGCTCTCTTACTCCTTCTCAAATATGATGAGAAAACTCTAATCTGAGTGTTTTCATTGACTCTCCCCCATGCATTAAATATGTTCCCTTAACTCTAGCTCCTGACTTCCTTCAAGTCCTAGCTATAATATTAACTACAGGAAACCTTTCCTTACCCCTCTTAGTTATATTCACTTCTCTGTTGATTATTACAAATCTATCTCGTATATACTTATTTGTACATGGTCATTTACATGTTCTTTCCCCCATTATCCCATGAGCTTGAAAGCAAAGATCATCTTTTCTTTGTTGTATTCTCAGTTTTTAGCACAGTGCCTGAAACTTAGCAGGAGCTTAATAAATGTTTACTGAAAGAAAGACTGACAAACTAAGCAATAATAGTTGCCATTATCAGAACAAGAGTTCAAAAGTGGCAAAATGGCAAAGACCAGTGTGCATGTGAGCTTACTGAGGAAAGAAGGAATATATAATTGAACTCTATGATAAATTTCAATAGCATGAACCTTAAAGAAGGAAGTTTAATTATGTAACAGGTACTATAGCAAGCACAGTGGGAGAGACAATTTGATCTATAGAATGATTTACGGATGGCCAAGTGAAAGATGTGTGGAATTAAGGAGTTGTTGATGTGGTGTGGGATTTTTATACCAGTAGTTAGAGATTAAGAGTCACTGGAATGAAGAAAATATGAGGGAGAACATATGTTCACAATTGACAAATGTGGCAAGGAAAACTAAAAAAAAAATGTTCTGGACTTTCTGCCACTGAGTTGCAACGAACAGCAGTTGGAGTGTTAGAGAGAAGATATTGACAAGACTGAAAAGTGGTAGGAGAAGGGGCAACTGGGAGTGGCTGTTGGTCTTATGACTGGCACTTCCGTCCTGGCTCTGGAAGTGGAAAGATCTTTCTCCCTGTCTGATACAGTACCAAATGGTACAATAATAGTTAAACAAAAAAGTGATGAAAAACAGGAACCCTATGAGTACATTAAGCTTTATGATAAAATTCACAAAGATTTAGACGAGTGGAACACAAATTGGCATAGTGAACACCTGAATTCAGAACAAATAAGCTTTTCTAATTCTGATTCTAATGAAGCAATTGAAAACATAAGAAACTCTTTATCAGTAGAGGAAGTACTGTAATTACAGGAGTCAGTAGTTATGAAGAATTTTGTAAGAAATATAACTTTTAGGAGACAGTGATACTGAATTGGAAATAATATGATAGGGAACTAAGTGTTAGGACTGGTTTGAGTTCGATAGGGTAGCAAAAAACATGAATCTTTATAAGAACCCAGACTGGTAGTAGTCATAAGATCTGACACATGATCCATGAAGAAACTTTAATCAAATCAGAGAAACCCCTAAGCCATAATGACAAGCCATGGCTTAAAAGTAAAACAAAACTTATTCAAGTTCACAAACCCCAATAAATGTGAATGAGAAACATCCAAGATGCTATTGGAGCATTTTACCCAAACAAAAATTATTACATGAATCTGAAATAGAATATTGCCCAAGACAGATAGTATAAATTTGGGTTAGTTAGATCGGGGAGTATTAGTATAGCCTATGAAACACAGGAGAAGTGGTTCCTTGCAGAACCTGGGAGTTTATTTGGGTGAATTTAGAATCCCTTAGAATTATTAAACCTAGATATGAATTTCAATCTCAAGCCTAGACTAAAATATCATTAACCTCTACAATCAACTACATACAAATAAAACCTTACAATCACATATTAAGAAAGATACATAAATTCATTACATTAAGAAAAAAGAATCTCAGTTGCACACATTAGGATGGCACAAACATCCTGTATAAATTTTCACTCACATGCATCAAAATATTCATTCTTACATGCACGCACACATTAATCTTACACACATGCATGATCTGGTAGTTCTGGACACCTGAGATCATCTTTCAAGGTAAGATGACAGTCAAGTATGTATCCTGTAAAGAAGAAGGCATCCCTGACCTGTGACAAACTTCAAACAACACCAAAGGATGGAAGACACATGGACAACTGCAAAAAACTTTGAATCAAAGACATTATGGGGAACGAACTTCAGGAAAATGGGTCACATAAGATTAATCGCCGATCACATTAACTTCACATATAGGAAAGTACGTTCACATGCACATTGGAATAAGTATGCATCCACCACAACATAACTAGAACATGAACAAATTTCACACTGACATTACAGGTTGTGCCATAAATAAGTACAGCCCATAAATTGTATATTTGTAAATAAATCTCTACTACTAGAGGATATATATGTATATATGTATTTAAATAACATGTGACATGTAAATGTGTACAAATAACAGACATGTATATATGTAATATAATAATGATCTAATCCAGTAATATATAGAGAAAGGAGAGTTAAAATACTAACTATTAATAGACAGGGACAGAGTAGTTTGGGGTGGAAGAGGGAATATTGTAACTAGAGAAGTAACATAGGGACAGAATAAATCAGATTTCATTAGATACAAGTTAGTAGTAGTAGTAGTCTCTCAGTAACTGAGGATGACTATTGTATTTGTGTGTTTTTGTGCACAAAGACACTTGTGCATGAAGATTTAAGTGGAAAAGTCGATGCACAGAGACAGTCCCACTCTCTCGGCGTTGGAAGCCTGGGTCCAGTGGCACAAAAAGTCATTACACCTAGAGACTTCCTCAGCTGCATTGGATGGCCGAGTTGTCTTTTGTGCTCCAACACGCCCTGAGAACTCCACAGTGCCTTGCTGCATCGACATCTCAGCCATTGAACCTTCTTATTGGTTTTTTCCATCTGTTCAGCCAAAGCAGTCTTCACATGCTGGGTGAGCAAAGCCCTGGTTCACCAGGGGTCCACGACGGCCTGATGGCTACCCTCACAAGGTTTAGCCGGCCTGTCGAAGCCGTTGCCCGGGGTGTGGCCGCTGCTGCATGCTAGCAGATACTGGGAGCCACAAGTGAGAGCTGGGTGTCAGGTGGGGGTCAGAGGCTGGAGAGCTGCCCTAAGAGGGCACGACAAGCCCTCCATACCAGAGATACTACCCCTCCCTGAGCACCCCATACACCCCGATACAAGTTAATGTGTATATATATATATATATATATATATATATATATATATACCTATAAATATTATGAATTGTTACATTGGAATTAGCATTACATAAAGCATAGGATAGTTCAATTTTATTTAAGATTTAAATTTTATATTGATTGCAGTAGGAATGACTTTGTATTGAGAAATTGTTATATTGTAAAAACTGTGTGGGCACATAATCCTAACCCTCTTCCCACAACTCAGTCTTAGCATATGATAGGAACTTAGATGAGCAAATAGACATATTAGGATAATATTTATTATTTTGGGGGGTGGGAGGTTAGATGGGATCAATAAGTAGCATAGATAGATTAGAATAGACAAAGATGATTAGTAATGGGCATGGGCCAGGGTGGCACCACTTGAACAACAAGAAATGCAGGATTTGTGACAGAGGCTGGCACTAGAGAAAAAGTGCCAAACTGAAGAGTATGTGAAATTGATCACCTTGATGGGGGAGGGGGCCCCAGGAGGGGATTCCAGAAAGAAGAGTAGTCTCTGGCAGAAAGATAAGGGAGGCTCTCAGTCTTGAGAAGCTGAAGAGAGAAGGTGGATGAAGACTTTCTCCTGAGGGTTTCCCATTTTTCCTGCTGGTGACTGGAAATCTTTCCCTTCAACACTTCACAATTGAAAGTATTGTCTGAAGAGAAACCTAAGCAGACTTTACTTCAGCTCCTGTTGCCCAGGGGTGAGTCAACCTGACTTTCTCTCAGCGGGCTCAGGCTGTAAGCCTGAGTTTCCCCCAAACTCGAGGAGTGAGGGGAAAGGGTTTAGTAGAGACAGGGACCCCCTTTTTCCACTTTCCTTTTCCCATTCTTTCCTGCTCGTTATAGATAGACCAAAACAAAAAGGAAAATCAAAAGATTATAGCAGAAAACCAGGTCTTAAAGACCAGAATTGGACAAATGGAAACCAATGATCTTGCAAAACAGCAAGAATTAATAAAGTCAAAAGACTGACAAAATAGAATAAAAAAATAAAATAACTCACCAACAAGATGATAGATCAGGAAAACAGTTGACGACAAGACAAATTTGAGAATCATTGGTCTACCTGAAATCCCAGAAATATACAGAAATCTTCACATAATACTACATGAATTATCTAAGAAAACTTCTCTGATATTCTTGAACAAGGGGGCAAAATAGATGTTGAAAGAAGTCATAGAACACCCTCTACACTAAATCCTCAAAAGACAACACCCAGGAATGTAATTGCCAAATTCAAGAGCTTCCAAGCTAAGAAGAATATTTTACAAGAAACTAAAAAGAGACAAGTCAGATATCAAGGAGCACCAATCAGGATTACACAAGATCTGGTAGCTTCAACACTAAAGGAACAAATGGCTTAGAATGTGATATTCAGAGAGGCAAGAGAATTGGGTTTTCAACCAAGAATCACCTACCCATCAAAACTGACTATATAATTCCAGGGGAAAATATGGCCATTCATGAAAATTTATTTCCAATTATTTGTGAAAAAAAAAGATCAGAACTAAGTAGAAAGTTTGATATCAAAACATAAAAGTCAAGAGAAACATGACAATGTAAATAAGAAAGAGAGAGGAAAGGGGAAAATGTGTATTTATTTAAAAGTTCTTCCTTAAAGGCTTAAATAATATCAAATTGTTTATGTCAAAATATGGGGAAAATGTTCTTTGTAACTCAAAAGTTATATTCGTTATTATAGTAATTAGAAGAATCATTCACAGGAAGAGATTGGAATAATAAGTGCTAAAAATGATATGCAAAAAATGAAAAAGGGAGGGGGAATCAAAGATGACACCAAGAGAAACTTAAAGAGATAAGATAAATAGGAAAATCTAAACCACACAAAGAGACACATGGCAAGGGGAGGGGAAGAATAATATTATTGGAAAGAGAGGAAGAGAGTGCTAATAGGTAATACTTAAACATTACTCTCAGTGAAATCAATTCTGAGAGGGACATGCATCTAGATCCATTGGGGTATCAAATTCTATCTTACCCTACAGGAAAACTGAGAAGGGAAAACTAGGGGTGGGAGGGATTGGGGAGTACAAAAAAAAGAGGGGAGAGGGAATTACACAGATGCTAAAGAAAATAAGAAGGGAACAAAAAATGGGGGACAGAAAGATAAGCATATTAAGGGTGAGGATTAGGAGGGCTGAATAAAAGCCAACCACAGGTTTGAAGGAAATAGGGAAAGAAAAAAGGGCAGGGTTAGGAGAAGAAATCAAAGTGTTGGGAAATACACAGTTGGTAATCATAACTTTGAATGTGAATGGGATGAACTCACCCAAAAAACAAAAACAAAGAACAGAGTGGATTTGAAACCAAAATCCTAACATATGTTGTCTACAAGAAACAGACATGAAGTGGGTAGACACTCACAAGGTTAGAAGTAAAGGTTGGAACAAAATATGTTAGGCCTCAACTGATAGAAAGAAGACAGAAGTTGCAATCATGATATGTGACAAAATCAAAGTAAAAATAGATCTGATTGAAGGGGATAGGGAAGGTAACTACATTTTGATAAAAGGCAGTATAAACAATGAGGAAATATCAATAATCAACATGTATGCACCAAATGGCATAGCATCCAAATTTCTAAAGGAGAAAACAATGGAGTTGAAGGAGGAAATATATAGTAAAACTATACTAGTGACGAACCTGAACTTACCACTATCAAGTCTAGAAAAATCAAATAAAAATAAATAAGAAAAAGTAAGAGATGTGAAAGAAATCTTAGAAAAATTAGATATAATAGATATATGGAGAAAAATAAATAGGGACAAAATGAACACACCTTCTTTTGAGTATCACATGGTACATTAACAAATATTGACATTGCAATAAAGCATAAAAATATGGCAAACAAATTCAGAAAGCAGAAATAATAAATGCAACCTTTTCAGATCATAATGTAACAAAAATAATAATCAGTAAGGGTACATGGAAAGCCAATTCAAAAATAAATTGGAAATTAAATAATATTATTATATAAAATTGGTTAGTTAAATAACAAATCATAGAAACAATAATTTCATGAAGAAAATGACAATGATGAGACATCCTTTCAAAGCCTATGGGATGCAGCCAAAGCAGTACTCAGGGGAATATTTATATACTTGAGTTCATATATTAACAAATTAGGGAGGGCAGAGGTCAAAGAATCAGACATGCAAGTCAAAAAAACTTGAAAGTAAACAAATTAAAAAGCCCCTGATTGAAACTAAATTAAAGATCCTAAAAATAGGGGAGAAATTAATAAAATTTAAAGTGAAAGAACTATTAATTTTTATATAAGACTAGAAGCTGGTATTTTGGAAAAAAAACTAACAAAATAGACAAGTACTGGTCAATCTAATAAAAACAGGAAAGAAGAAAACCAAATTAACATTATCAGAGATGAAAAGGGAGACCTCACCTCTAATGAAGAGGAAATTAAGACAATCACTAAAAACTATTTTGCCCAATTTTATGGCATCAAATATGGCAATCTAGGTGATATGGATGAATATTCACAAAAATATAAGTTGTCTGGATTAGCAAAAGAAATGTAATGTTTAATCCCATATCAGAAAAAGAAATTGAACAAGCCATCAAAGAATTCCCTAAGAAAAAATCCCCAGGTCCAGATGGATTCACAAATGAATTCTATCAAACATTCAAAGAACAACTAATCCCAATATTATACAAACTGTTTGACAGAATAAGCAAAGAAGGAGTTCTACCAAAATCTTTTTATGACACAAATATGGTACTGATTCCAAAGCCATGCAGGTCAATAACAGTGAAAGAAAACTATAGACTAAACTCTTTAATGAACATAGATGCAAAAATCTTAAATAGAATACTAGCAAAAAGACTCCAGCAAGTGATCACAAAGGTTATTCATTATGATCGGGTGGGATTTATACCAGGAATGCAAGGATGGTTCAATATTAGGTAAATCATCCAAATAATTGATCATAACAACAATCAAACAAACAAAAAACACCTGATTATCTCAATAGATGCAGAAAAAGTCTTTGACAAAATGCAACACTCATTCCAATTGAAAACACTAGGAAGTATAGGAATAGAAGAGTCTTTCCTAAGAATAATAAACAATATATATCTAAAACCATCAGCAAGCATCATCTGCAATGGGGATAAACCAGAAGCCTTCCCAATAATATCATGAGTGAAAGAAAGATGTTCATTATCACCTCTATTATTTGACATTGTATTAGAAACACTAGCAGTAGCAATTGGAGAAGAAAAAGAAATTGAAGGTATTAAAATTGACAATGAAGAGACCAAGCTACCACTCTTTGTAGATGACATGATGGTCTACTTAAAGAGTCCTAGAGAATCAACTAAAAAGCTTGTTGAAATTATCAACAACATTAGCAAAATTGCAGGATACAAAGTAAACCCATGTAAGTCATCAGCATTTTTGTATATCTCCAACATATCTCAGCAGCAATAAGTAGAAAGAGAAGTTCCATTTAAAATCAACCTAGACGATATAAAATACTTAGGAATCTATCTGCCAAGACAAGCATAGGAACCATATGAACACAACTACAAAAACACTTTCCACATAATTAAAACTAAATGTAAACAATTGGAAAAACATTAACTGCTCATTGGTTGGATGAACTAACATAATAAAAATGACCATCCTACCCAAACTTATTTTTCAAATTAGAAAAAAAAAACATAACAAAGTTCATTTGGAAGAACAAAATATCAAGGATATTCAGGGAAATTATGGCAAAAAATGTGAAATAAGGGCCTTGCAGCACCAGATATCAAATTATAATATAAAGCAGTGGTCATCAAAACAATATGGTACTGGCTAAGAGACAGAAAGGAGGATCAGGGGATTAGACTTGGGGTAAGTAACCTCAGCAAGACAGTGTATGATAAACCCAAAGATCCCAGCTTTGGGGTCCAAAGTCCACTATTTGATAACAATTTCTCTGAAAAATGAAAGGCAGTATGGGAAAGATTGGGGTTGGTTCAACATCTCACACGCTACACCAAGATAAACTCAGAATGGGTGAATGACCTGAATATAAATAAGGTAACTATAAGTAAATTAGGTGACCACAGAATAGTATACATGTCAGATCTTTGGGAAAGGAAAAATTTTAATTCAAGCAAGAGTTAGAAAAAAAATCACAATATGTAAAATAAATAATTTTGATTGCATCAAATTAAAAAGGTTTTGTACAAACAAAACCAATGTAACCAAAATTATAAGGGAAGCATCAAATTGGGAAACAATCTTTATAACAAAAACCTCTGACAAAGGTCTGACTACTCAAATTTATAAAGAGCCAAATCAACTGAACAAATAATCAAGCCATTCTCCAACTAATAAATGGGCAACGGATATGAATAGGCAATTTTCCATTAAAGAAATCAAAACTATTCATAAACACATGAAAAATGTTCTAAATCTCTTATAATCAGAGAGATGCAAATCAAAACAACTCTGAGGGAGCACCTCACATCTAGCAGATTGGCTAACATGACAGCAAAGGAAAGTAATGAATACTGGAGGGGATGCGGTGAGTAAGGGAAGTGTCATCTTATATTGATTCCCTAATTAACTTAATTTTGGTTCTTCCTTCAATGTCCCCCACTAATACAGTGGTCTCATCATACCTAGTCTGTAACAAAAGACATCTTGTAGATGTTCGGTTATTTTTATAGACATTTGTCAGTTGTAACAATTCATTGATTAACCAACCAACCCCACATATCCAAAGTATGTTAGCTAATAGTGGATAAGTTTTAGAAAATGTCCAAGCATTTTATTGATCTTATAACTAATATCTTCATAAAACAACTTTTAAGAAGAGACACAGATGTAAAGAGACTGCTTCTGTCATTTTTATCCATAATCAGAATTTAGTCAAGCTGTGTACTGAAAGTTCCAAAGTTGATAGCAGTTAACTCTTCTCCTTATCTATTACTTTTTATACACTGTTAATTAAGAACCGGGATTACCCTATCTAACATCCTAATTACAGACACAACTTAAAAGTTTTCATGAGATGATTTGATTTTACAATGAATGACATAAAAGCAATAAATACAATTTCATCTTTTCAAAATTATATATGGTCTATATCCTGTCATATAATGGAGACTGCACCACTGACATGTGAAGTTCTACCATGTTTTGAGTTCTGTTTTCCCTTTCTGTGTAGGAAGACCCATGACTGACTCAGATGGGGTGGATTTTTTGCATATTATACAATGTCCTTTCAAAGTTTAGCATCTCTTACCAGTTGATCTTAGATCTGCCAATCATCTGGGGCCCACCTCTTATAGTGGTCGGCAAAACAATTGGCAAATGACCAGAAGTCAGTGTAGATTCAGAGGGAATGCTTTCCTTGCATAAGCAAGTTCCTCATATCTAGGTAAATGGTCTTCCATTCTGCCCACTGGGTGCTATGTCTTCTACCATCAATCCTCAAGGAGTTGGCAGTCATAGGATGGGATGCTACAGATACTCAACAGAGTCTCCCTGAGATACTACCATTTGTGAAAAAATCCTAAACCCTATCAGTTTCTTTCAGCTGATCACATTATAGGCTTCACTTTGCTTGGCTTGACAGGAAGAGAAAGGGTATATCCCTTGGTACAAGTGACCTTAATCAGACCTGTGCCATTTGTTTTTGTAAAGTATTGATTCTTTCAGGGCCAAGACTAGCTCTATCTTGTAAAATAACATTTACATTATTTTGTTCTTTATTTTTTATTTTTTTTAATTTAGTCAATTTAGAACATTATTCCTTGGCTAAAGGAATCATATTATTTCCCTCTCTCCCCTCTCCCCACTCCTCCCTTAGCTGACACACAAATTCATTGGGTATTACATATGACCTTGATCAGAACCCATTTCCATGTTGTTGATGTTTGAACTAGGATGTTCACCCAGTGTCTACATCCCCAATTATATCCCCCTTGACCCATGTAATTAAGCAATTGCTTTTTTTCTGGTTTTCTACTCCTTTACTTCTACTTTCTACAGATCTTCCTCTGAATATGGATAGCGTTCTTTCTTGTAGATCCCTCCAGGTGGTTTGGGATCACTGCATTGACACTAATGGAGTAGTCCATTACATTAGATTGTACCACAGTGTATCAGTCTCTGTGTGCAATGTTCTCCTGGTTCTGTACCTTTCCCTCTGCAACAATTCCTGGAGGTCATTCCTGTTCACATTGAATACCTCCAGTTTCTTATTCCTTTGAGAACAATAGTATTCCATCACCAATATATACCACAATTTATTCTGCCATTCCCCAGTTGGTGGGCATCTCCTCATTTTCCAATCTTTTGCCACCACAAAGAGCACAGCTATGAATATTCTTGTACATGTCTTTTTCCTTATTATCTCTTTGGGGTACAAACCCAGCAGAGATATGGCTGGATCAAAGGGCAGACAGTCATTTATAGCTCATTGGGCATAGTTCCAGATTGCCCTTCAGAATGTTTGGATCAATTCACAACTCTTTGCCACATCCCCTCCAGCATCCATTACTTTCTGTTGCTGTCATGTTAGCCAATCTGCTAGGTGTGAGGTGATACCTCAGAGTTGTTTTGATTTGAATCTCTCTATGGCTTCTTCCCGGAAATCATCACCCATGGACACTAAGGTCAATGTCTGTCTGTCTGCTAGCTTGACTCTATTCAAATCCTTCTAGTATTAGGCCCCACTGAAATGTAAAGGACTTTTGAGTAAATGGGGGCAAGTAGGCTGTAAGGTAAAAAATATGTTGTCTACAAAACCCACTCATGCCTACTAGGTATGGACTACCTTTAACAACAGAACAATCTTTGAGGAAGAATATTTATCTCAAACTGGGTCAGTGATGTCCCTTACCTTATGAATTCATATGAATTTCATACACTGAGAGGGGGCTTATATTTTATAGACAGCTATTGCCTAGTTACTACTTGTTAGATGTCCAACCATTGCTCTAAGGTTTCCTTGGATAAGGTTAGGAGTGGAGTCTCTGACCATGTCATCTACACAATGCTGTAAGAGGATTCTCTCTGGTACTGCAAGATACTCCAAGTCCTAGTGGCAAAGTTTAAGGCAATGGAGGAGTTCTTCAGATTTCCCATGAGTAGCCTGATAAAAGTAAACTGTTTTCCTTTATATATAAAAACAAGTTTTGTTTGGGAAGAGAGTAAATATTTTAGCTAAGTCAAATCCTGAAAAAAAAGAGCTACTAGAGGATTGAATGGCCTCCATTACCTCTATAATATAGGTATTGGGGCTTTAATTGGGAACCTTATTCAAACTAGATAGCTGACTGGTGCATTGGATAGAATGGTGGTCCTAGAATCAAGGAGACTCATCTTTTAAAGTTAAAAAAAAATGGTGTCATACATTTACTAGTTGAATGACCCTAGACAAGTCACTTCAATTTCAAATTTCAAATTCAAGTGTTTACTTCAATTTTTCATCTATAAAATGAGTCAGAAGTGGAAAAGAAGTGGAAAGCCACTCTAATATCTTTGCCAAATATATATATATATATATATATATATATATATTATAATCAGTGACACACTGTGTCAGTCAAGGAGAGGTAGAATACAAAGATTTCTCACCCAAAAAATGAGATCCATTTCCTTTTTAACTTGGCCATGATTCTCAATGTGAGTACAAATGATTTTCACCAAGTAACAACTTTATATAACAGTATTCCAGCATACCCAAATCCCACAAATCATAATAGTCCAGTTAATGACAATAGCAAACAAACCTACTATCATATAGGATTCACATGAATCTCTATATAGCCACTTGCTGTGTAGCATTTAAAAACCTACGAACTAATGGATACTTGCCACAATTTCTACAGATCTAGCCAATCTTTCAACCTTGGCTAGGATATTTTTAACAAAGTCTATTGCTACCATCATTCCAAAATGTGGTAGAGGAGTCCAGAAAACAAACAAACAAACAAACACAAGCCTGCTTATGAAAACCTTTTAGGTCTAAAAGAATGTCACCAAGAATTTAGATCATTCTGGTGGAAGGGCAAAGTAAGCTGAAGAGTTACAAATAGAAAAACCCATTCAGAAACTACTAGCCTTCCCAGGAAAATCCTTCCCACCTTCCAGCTGAGATTATAACCCACTACAGGGTAACCAAGCCCTTTTTGGGGAACCACCCTCCCTCTGGTATGAGACTGTAAAAGTGTAAATGACCTGTCTCCAACATGTCCAACCCATTTCAATGTGGAGCAAAGGACTAAATAGTGAATTTCACTTCAGATGTCTCATCCATTACATCTTTAATAAATGTGGAGATGGAGAATAAAATATTGCACTTCACTTCAACTACAAATGGACCCTTTTGTTACAAATAACTCAGAGGCAGGCAAATGATCAGTCAGAGGTACTAGTTCTACTAGATATCTAAAAATCACTTCTGAAGATCCTCTAAAATAAATTAAAATTATTTTTAGGTTATTAAATTTTACAAAACTTGAATACAGGTTGTAACCAGTTGGATGGAGTCCATTCATCATCATCTATGTGACAATTAACAAAGATAAAAAGGAAGAAAATGCCATATGGGTAACATGTGGACTCAATAGATCTAGTGACAAACTCAGCATCCATAAGAACCTATGGTTTTGTCACTGAAAAGGGTTTGAACAACTTGACTATGGGATTTTACAAAGGTATTTTCTCTAGTCTAGGCATAGGGGAGGTACAAATAAAGTCAATGTAACAGAATATATAGCTAATGGCCAAAACACAGTAGCTGAAAATGATTCAGTCTAACAGAAGACATAAAATCAGATTAAGGCATGAACTTAACAAACAAAATTAAATCTTAAAACAATCAGCAAAAATATATGTGACAGGATATGAGCATTGAATTCAAGAGTCCTTTTCTCTAATTCCAGTAGAGAATTGTTCACTATTTGTAGGGGAACAAAACTGAATGAGTTAGCATCAATAAAACGATGGAGTCTGAAAAGGCTTAAAATTCACCTCCAGATCTCATTAAGCTTCTTTCCCCTCCTGATTATCATCATTCATTTTGATTCCTTTGATCACACCTCTGTGGTTCCCCATACCCAGACTGGGTATAGTGTGGGGACATCCCATATTGGGTATCTTAAAGAGACTGGGCAAGCTATAATAGCAAGGGGTTATAGGGTGGTGAATCTCCCCTGTGAATCTCAAGATTACTCAAATTATCAACTGCAAGATATCCAATTAGTATACTCATGAACAGTAGTAAGAAAAGATACCCCCAAATTGTAAGTTGCATTAGTTCAGTAAGGCTCACCAGAAACAGGAGCTCTTTACCTCTACCTCAGTTTTACCCCCTAATCTATCTCTATACAGGTTGCACCAGTTTTGGGAAACTAGGTGGCTCAATGGATAGATAGCCAAGTCTGCAGATGGGAAGTCTTGCTTTCACATCTGACTTCAGACACTTCCTGGGTGTGTGACCCTGAGCAAGTCATTTAACTGTCTAATCTGTACTTATCTTTTGCCTTGAAACCAACATTTAAATTTGATTCTAAGACAGAAGATGAGAATTAAAAAAAAGTTTTTTGCCACACAGTGGAAATGAAGTTCAAATGATTCTTTCTATGACAAAACTCATCAATCTTTGTTATTATTGTGTAGTCATTTTTTTCAGTAATGTTCAGCTCTTCATGACTTCATTTGTTGTTCTTATTCTTTTGACAAAGATACTGGAATGGTTTGCCATTTTATTTTCCAGTTTATTTTACAAATAATGGAACTGGAGTAAACAGCATTCAATCATTAGCTCATAGTCACATAGCAAGTAAATGCCTGAAACCAGATTTGAATTCAGTAAGAGGAATCTTCCTGACTCTATGCCTGGAACTCTATTATTATGCCACCTAATTATTCTTTGCCACTGAATTGCCCTATTTTTCAGTTTCACATAAATTAGTTTAAAGTGAGTTCAAATATGAGAAGCACCATAATATAGTGGTCAGAAAGTTTTTGAATGGAACTCTGATTCATATCAGTTGCTTAATCTCTTAGTTCCTTAGGCAAATCTCAAAGACAATAAAACACAGAGTAGATGCTAATCTGCATTAACACAAAACATTTCTGCATGGAGAGCTCTCTAAACCTGTAACTCACAGGTCCAGACAAACAAACAAAAATGAGTTGAGTATAGGATAATGGTACAAAAATCATTAACACTTGATTGTGAGTAAGAACTGAATTTGAAAAGGTTTGAGAGAGTGAATGAAATGAATAAGTCTGGCAATAGTATGAAACAGGAGTATGAGGAAGAACCAAAAAGATAAAAAGAATAATATTGCTAAAAAAACCCATCATATTTCCTGAATATCAGATGGATATATGTTTGTAGTTTTTCTTTTTTAATACATCCCCAGAATGTGGCAGCATATTTTAGGTGGGGATAACAAGTTCAATTAGATGATGGCATTTCTTTTTCATTTTTCCTAAGAATGGCAGCAAAGTTCATCCCATTTATAGTCCACATGAAAGACAAGTATATATCAGTAATCCCTGAAAGACTTGTTAAATACAAAGTTAGACTTTATTATTGATATTTTCAAAAGCTACTTTTCCTAAACTCCATCTTCCTTAGTGCTGTCCAAATTTAAACTTTATATCAATGTCTTTATTTTACATGTAATTTATACTTATTTTAGCATGTTTACCCCTTTATTAAATGATCCAATGCAAGAGTTACATCTTGGAATCCCCATTAATACAACTATTATTTAATATTGTATTAGAAATGCTAGGGGTAGCAATTAGAAAAGAAAAAGAAATTGAAGGGATTAAAGTATACAATAAGGAAACTAAACTATAACTCTTTGCAGATGATATAATGATATACTTAGATAATCTTAGAAAAACAACTAAAAATCTAGTAGAAATAATTAACAAATTTAGGAGTTGCAGGATACAAAATAAAACCACATAAATCATCAGCATTTCTATAAATTTCCAACAAAACTCAGCAGCACGAGTTAGAATGAGAAACTCCATTAAAATTATTCTAGACAATATAAAATATTAGGGAATTTATCTGCTAAGACAAACTCAGGAATTATATGAACACAAGTACAAAATACTTGTCACACAAATAAAACTAGATCTAAACAATTAGTAAAAACAGTTGTTCATGGGTAGGAAAAGCTACCCTACCTAAACTAATTTACTGTATCGGTGCCATATCTATCAAACTACCAAAAAACTTTTTTATAGAATTAGAGAAAATATAACAAAGTTCATCTGGAAGAACAAAAGATCAAGAATATCAAAGGAAATAATGAAAAAATGTAAAGTATTTGGCCCAACAGTACCAGATCTTAAACTGGACTCCAAAGCAGTGATCATCAAAACAATATGGTACTGCATAAGAGAAAGAAGAATGAATCAATGGAATAGACTAGAGGTAAATGACCTCAGTAAGCTGGTGTTTGATAATTCCAAAGATCCCATCTTTTGGAAGAGAAACTTACTATTTAACAAAAACTGCTGCGAGAATTTGAAAATGGTATGTAAAAATATAGGTTTAGATTAACATCTTACACCCTATACCAAGATAAATTTAAAATGGATAAATGAACTAAATATATAGAATGAAATCATAAATAAAGTATGCAAACAGAGAAGAGTATACCTGTCATATCTAAGGGAAAGAAAGGAAGTTAAGACCAAGGAAGAAATAGAGAACATTATAAAATGAAAAATGAATATTTTTGATTGTATGAAATTAAAAAGTTTTTGTACAAACAAAACAAATGCAACCAAAATTAGAAGGGAAGCAACAAATTGGGAAAAATGTTTATAACAAAACTCTCTGACAAAAGTGTAATTTCCCTATTATATAGGGAACTAAGTTAAATGGACAAGAAATCAAGCTATTCCTCAATTTACAAATGTCAAAGGATATGAATAGGCATTTTAAGATGAAGAATCAAAACTATCAATAATCTTATAAAAATCCCTCCTGATTAGAGAAATACAAATCAAAACAATTCTGAGGTTCCACCTCACACCTAGCAGTTTGACCAATATGAAAGTGAAGGGAAAAAATAAATATTGGAGGGTATGTGGCAAAATTGGGACATTAATAAACTGCTGGTGGAGTGATGAATTGATTCAGCCATTCTGGAAGGCAGTTTGGAATTATGCTAAAATAGTTTTAAAAGAATGCAAACCCTTTGATCCAGCAATACCACTAATAGGTTTGTAATCCAAAGAGATAATAAGGAAAAATATTTGTACAAAAGTGTTCATAATCATGCTCTTTGTGGTGGCAAAATAAATTGGAAAATGAGGAGGTGTCCCTTAATTGAGAAATGTCTAAACAAATTGTGGTATATGGTGGTGATGGAATATTATTCTGCTATAAAAATGATAAACTGCTTGATTTCCATATGAGCTGGAAAGGGCTCCATGAACTGATGTGTTGTGAAATGAGCAGAACCAGGAGAATATCATACAAAGAGAGTGAAACATTGTGGGACTCTCATATATAATCAACTTTGCTACTGATAGCAATGCAATGATACATGACAATCCTGAGGGACTTATGAGAAGGAATGCTATCCACATTGAGAGAAAGAATTATGGGAATAGAAATGCAAAAGGAAAATATTTTATTTTTCATTTGTTTCTATGGATATTGGTTGTGGGGTTTTGGTTTTTAAAAGATTATTACAAAAGTGATTACTATGAAAATAGGTATTGAGTTATAATATATGTAAAACCCAGTGGAATTGCTTGTTTCCTCTGAGAGGTGGGAGGGGGAAAGAGGACAGAAAGTACTTGAATCATGTAACCATGGAAAAATACTTCAGTCAAAATTTTTAAATTAAAAAAAATGCTACTACTTAGATTTGTCACTTTTGGTGGTGTGAGTGAGCATAGATAGACCTAAAATCTTTTTGAAACCCTTGTTCCATTCTGTAGACTTAACTATGTTCCTATATTACAAATTAGATACCTGAAAACCAATAGCATTATACAAGAAATAGAAAAAGCAATTATTTAATCTAATATCAGAAATTGTATCTCCATCTCCATAGATCCAGCTACTCATGTCAAGCAATTACTCTTTTAACCTTAAACCTGACAGATAATTCAAATAAGTTACTGCTTTTAAAATACTGGACAATACAGAGAATATTTCTCATTTCATGCAATATACAATAAAATGATGCAAAGCATAATCAACTTTATTTGTTTCCATATTGCTCAGTTTTATAAGTGAATAATTTTATTTAAACACCAGAAACATGTGTCCAAATAAACAAGCGAAAAATCATGTGCTTTCATTTGCATTCCTACTCCAATAATTTTTTTTTCTTCTGGAGGTGGATAGTATTTTTTTTCATTAGTCCCTCAAAATTTCCCAGGATCATTGCATTACTGATAACAGCCATGCCTATTACATTTGATCATCAATTTTTGTGTTTAAGTCTGGTCTTTTTTTCAGGACTGCTTAGAAATGTTTTTTTATTAAATGACCATATTTTCCCCGGAAAGAATATTGTTAGTTTTGATGGACAAGTGATTCTTGGTTGTTAACTCATATCCCTTGCCCTCTAGAATATCACATTCAAAACTTTTTGATCTTTCAATTGAAATAAAAATTCTTTCTCCAAGGGCTTGTATCCAAATTTTCCTCCTTTCCTCTTAAAGAAAATCTATGGATTTTTCTCTATCCCTATCCCTTACATTCCTACAGAATGTAGAAACTACCAGATCCTGTATAATACTGACTATGGCTCCATATGTGAATTGTTTCTTTCTGACTATTAACAATTTGTTTGTTTTTTCTCCTTGACCTGATAATTCTTGAACTTGGCTCTAATATTCTTGGGAGTTGTCATTTGGTATTTTAACTCAGAAGGTGACCTGTGGATTCTTTCAATTTCTATTTTACCCTCTTGTTCAAAAATATCAGGGCAGTTTTCTTGGATAATTTCTTATAATATGATGTCCAGACTTTATTTTTATCATTAATTTTAGGAAGTCTAATAATTCTTAATTTTTTTCTCCTGGATCTATTTTTGAGGTAATTTTTTAATGAGATACTTCATATTTTCTCCTATTCATTCTTTTGATTTTTTTCTTTATTTTTGTTTCTTGGTGTCTCATGAATTCATGAGCTTCTATTTGCCCCATTCTAAATTTTAAAGAGTTACTTCTTCCATGGTCTTTTGATCCCCCCTTTCCATTTGGTCCATTCTACTCTTCTTTGAACTCTTTTCTTCATTGGATTTTTTTTAACTTCATTTTCCAATAGGTCAACTTTGTTTTTTCAGAAATGTTATTTAGATTTCTGTGCTTCTTTTTCCACTTAACCAATTTTGATTTTTAAGCTGTTATTTTCTTTTTGTTTTACTTTCATTTCTTTCCCCACTTTCTTCTACCATTCTTATATGATTTTTGAATTTCATTTTGTGTTCTTCTAGCAACTGAGACCAATTTCCTTTTTTATTTTTCGAAGTTTTGCCTGTGGTTGCTTTGATCTCACTGTTCCTCCAGAATCTATGTTTTGCTCTTTGTTGCAATAGAAATTTTCTAGGTTTAGGGCTTTCTTTGCTGTTTGTTTATTTCCCCAGCCTTTTTTCTCCTCCTGCAAACTGGGAGTTCTGAAAATTGATGATTCTGCCTCTTCTACTAATGACTTGTAGGACTTAGCACTCTGAGCTCTTTTGCTCTGGGGCTAGGGGGTTTCACCACAGGCTTGAAAGGGTCAAGTGCTCAAGAAGTGGGGGGCTCACTTTAGGCTGGTGTCAGGGCTTTGGAACTCATGGGCTAGGTATGTGGTTGTCTGCTTTTGTCTCAAGCAGGGTCCCAGGATCCCAAAGTTGGCCAATGACCAGGTTCAATATCTGGAGCTACAAGTGAGAGATGGTCTACTTTCAGTCCACTGTGTTCAGTTTTACTTCTTGTTTCCCTTATCCTCAGAAAATCAACTCTCTCTACATACCTTTCAAATTGTTTTCCTCAGAAAAGCCCCCTTACTTTCTTGTTGGTTTTGTGACTCCTATCATTTTGAGGTACTATTTTAAGTTGGGTTTGAGAGAATTCTTGGAGCAGTTTCAGCTTTAATTGCTATTAAGCTGCAATCTTGACTCTGCCACCTTCCCTCCCCCAACAACTTTAAAGAAAAATATTTAATATTGATTTTTAAAAGCATTATCTTCTCACTTTAAATAAAGTCTCTTCCTAGTTCCACCATATGTTTTTATCCTTTTGCTCCTCCACAAATCAGTTTATCAATTCTTCATTTTCCTTCCAAGATCCTTTTATTTTAATTTATTTATTTTTTCTTTTAATAAAATGACAATTTTCAAAGTCATATTTAATTAGGCATCAGATCACAGTATTACTATGAATCTAAATTGCAAAAATATCAGCATTGAAAGCTCTCTGAGCAGATAGAATCTAGTCTATAATCTTTTAGGCCAGTGTTAGCAAAGACGTGGCACATGTGTAGAGCTGGCACTTGGGGAACTGCTCCACTCTCCTTCTTCCCAGTTCCCAAGGGCATTTTTTGCATGTCTTGCCCCTCTCTCCAGCTGTCTAAAACAAGTACTTTCTTCCTAACTCTCTCTGGTAATCCAGGATCTCACAGACAGTTTAAATGTCCCCTTTGGGCACTAGAACCTCAGAAAAGGTTTGATAACATGACTTAGGCCATTTCTAACACACTAGTCATAAGAATGAATAGCAAATGAAGTTATCCGTATAATTTTATGTATAAAAATAAATAAGATACTAAAAGTCTAATAATGCATTTAACAAAGGGAATAATTTCTGAATGTGTTGGAAATTCATTTATTATGAGGTTAAATGAATCTGTGTCATCCTCAGAAGCTAGATATTACACATAAATATTCAAGAAAGATTAATTTGAATTTGACCCCAATATTTCCATACACCATTTTAGACTGAAGAAGGAAATGTCAGGTTCTGATAGCATATATAATTATGTTTTCTGGAATACATTCAGGAAGAGAAGTAATCAATGCTGAAAGCCTCACTCATCACCAGTGCTACTATGTCCTAGTAGCATTGACTTGGCTAAACTCAATTTCACAGCCTAGCTCCTAGAATAATTAAGGTGATGGTTAGAAACACTGGGGGTGTTGGAGTGTACATAAAACCCCATTGGATCAAAGATTTAGAGCTAAGAGGAACCTTGAAGGATATCTAATCTAATCCCTGTACTTTATCTTTAAGTCACATTCTTAGTAAGTGGCACAGTAGTTATTCACATACTTTAATTCTAACTCATTATTCTTTTCCCTGAATTCTATTTCCTCCCAGAAAATATGAATAAAAATAGTACTGTCATAGTACAAGGTTCAAATAGTAGTAGTTAAGAGAAGGTGATAAAATCATCAATCTAGTGCTAGCAATGTTCAAATAGTACAAATCTCTCCTTTTATAGACAGGGAAACAGAGTCAGAATACTTTCTCAAAGTCACAAAGGAAGTGAATATCAGAAAGGAGATTTGAAGCTGAGCACACTTTTACATCCCAGCTTTTGGAATATTTTGTAGCTACATAATAGATACAACATTGGCAGCAGGCTGAGATTTCAAATTCCAGGAAAATGTCTTGGCAGATGTACCAAATAAGATTAAGGGTAACTGAAGGGATTCAAATCCATAGTTAAGTTAGGGAGATTTCTACCCCAAGAATGTGAAGACTTCTTTTTGAAAAATAGGAAGATAGGAACAGTTTGTTCAAATGGCCATGAAGGCAGCTGAATTAGTCACTGGAGTGCTTAGAGTCTGATGAGACATGAAAGATATCAAGGTCATCCACTGCATTCTGGGCCACTGACAATCATCCTGGCTTTTGTCTTGCCACTGGACTTCACTAGAAGAGAGTGAGACTGATAACTTTGTCCAACACTTCCCCATTTAAATTCAATTCACACTTAAGTCAAGACAAAACCCCATGTTGTCATTTGTTCCTCTTTGACAATGAAGGACAAGCAACAACAGGAAGTAGGTTTTAAAATTCAATATAATGAAAATTGTAAGCATGTGAATGGTCCAATCTTTTGAAAGCAAACCCTCAAATCATGTACCCTTATAAACAAGTGATAAGTCACATGTTTTTTCTACTGTATTTCTAATCCCATAGTTCTTTCTTTTGATGTGGATAGTATTCTTTCTCATAATACCCTCTGGGTTGTCCTAGAGCATTGTATTGCTACTAATAGCCAATTCCATTAGATATGATTTTTTGAAAATTTATCACTTTTGGTGTACAATGTTATTTTGGTTCTGCTCATTTGACTTTGCATCAGTTCATAGAGGTTCATTCAGTTCATATAGAAATCCTCCAGTTCATTATTCCTTTGAGCACAACAGTATTCCATCACCGTCATAGGCCAAAATTTATTCAGTCATTCCCTAATTGAGGGACACCCTCTCATATTCCAATTTTTGCCACCACAAAGAGTGCAGCTATGAATTTATTTTAGAATAATAGTTTTAATTTTATTTTTTCCAAATTTTGAAATTTTTATTTAATTAATTAATTTAGAATATTTTTCCACGGTTACAAGATTCATGTTATTTCTCTACCCTACTCCAAATCACCTCCAATAGCTGACATGCAATTTCCATATTATCGATATTTGCATTTAGAGTCTATATCTCCAATCAGATCACTACCAACCCATGTGATCCAGCAGTTGTTTTTCTTCTGTGTTTCTATTTCCACAGTTCTTCCTCTGAATGTGCATAGTGTTCTTTCTCATAAGTCTTTTAGGATTGTCCTGAATCATTGCATTGCTGCTAAGAGAAAAGTTTATTACATTTACATTTGATTATGCCACAGTGTCAGTCTCTGTGAATAATGTTCTCCTGGTTCTTCTTCTTTCACTCTGCATCAGTTTCTGGAGGTCATTCCAGTTCACATGGAATTCCTCCAGTTTGTTATTCCTTTGACCACAACAGTATTCCATCACCAATATATGCCACAGATTGTTCAGCTATTCCCAAATCTAAGGGCATCCCGTCATTTCCCAATTTTTGACACCACAAAAAGCACAGCTTTGTATATTTTGGTAAAAGTATTTTTCCTCATGATCTCTTTGGTGTATAAGAATATAGTCAGTTTTGCTGGGTAGTTGATTATTGGTTGTAGACCCATTTCACTTCTTTTCTGGAATATCACATTCCATGCCTTCTGGTCCTTCAGTGTAGATGCAGGCAGATCCTGTGTTATCCTAGCTGTGGTTTTATGGTATCTGAATGACTTCTTCTTAGCAGTTTGTAATATTTTTCCTTAGTCTGTTAATTCTTGAATTTTGCTATAAATTCCTGGGTTTTGACAACTGAGGATTAAGTAGAGGAGGTGATCTGTGGATTCTTTCAATTTCTACTTTTTTCTCTTGCTCTAAAATATTGGAACAGTTTTCTGGGATAATTTCCTGTAGAATTATGTTCAGGTTTTTTCTTTTGTTATCTTCCAGTAAACCAATGATTCATATGTTGTCTCTCTGGGACCTGTTTTCTAGTTCTTCTGTTTTGTGGGTGAGGTGTTTCATATTTTCCTTAATTTTTTCATCCTTTTGATTTTGTTTCATAGACTCCTGCTGCTTTGTGAAGTCATTTGCTTCTAGTTGTTGGATTCTAGTTTTTAAGGACTGAATTTTATTCCTGGCTTTTTGGTCATCTTTCTCCTTCTGATCTCATTTTCTTTGTAGGTCATTTTTCATCTTCTTTGCCCATCTTTCATCTCCTTTGCATCATTTTCAAGATGGTTAATTTTGGCTTTCAAGACACTATTTCCAGGTGACTTATTTTGCTTTTTAAGTTTTTTTCCCAGTTGTCATCAACTTCTCTTGTTGTTTTTGTATTGTATTTTGAGTTCTTCCAAAGCCTTTGTCCAATTCGCTAGGGTTTCTGTGTTTTTTCTTGGTATTCCTTGGTCCTCCTCTGTTCTATTTGCTCTTTTTTTTTACCTGTATAAAAACTGTTGATTGTAATTTCTTTTTTCTTTTTCTGTTGTTTACTCATATTTTTCCCTCCTTCACCCCTCCTCCATAATTGCCAGTAATTTTGCTCTGTCTGGTTATTTTCTGGATCTGTGGGTTTGGCCTATTCTGTCCTGAAGGGGCTTCTTCTCTGCTCTGTTGATTGACTATGTTAGGCTCATATTATTGATGAACACTGAGGTCATATCTTCCCCAGCTGGCAGCAGCAGCTGAAGAGGAGCTGGACTTCCCACCCTGTTATCAAGGTTGTTGCCTGTAGTGGTTGCAACCTTCACCCTTGGAGCTTAGTCAGAGAGACTCTCAGAGCAGTCTATAGGGGAGGGGTGTTGGAATTTCATGTGAATATATATATATATATATATGTATGTATATAACATATATACATACATATATATATATGAATATTTATATAAACATTTTTATTATCTCTTTGAGGTACACACCTTGTAGTGGTATTGCTGGATCAAAGGGCATGCTTTCTTTTAAAGTCCTTTGGGTAAATTCCGAATTGCTTTCCAGAATGGCTGGATCAGTTCATAACTCCACTAGCAGTATACCTGTGATTTCTAAGTAATATATATAAAAGTTTAACAGTAAATTCTTTTCTTCTGTATTCTTTTTGTTTTAATAAACATTTTCATCTCAAAATTTATAAATAGGCACCCAAAAGAAAAATGAGTATTATAATGTCAGATTGTATTTATAAAATCTTACATGATTTCTACCTAGTTAGAAAAGTGCATAGAGTACCAGGTCTGAAATCAGGAAATTTAACTTCATGAGTTCAAATCTGGTCTCAGATACTTAGTAGCTATGTAACCCTAGGCAAATCATTTAACTCTGCCACTTCCTCATCTGTAAAATGATCTGTAGAAGAAAATGACAAACAAAAACAAAATCATTGAGAAGAAAATCCTAAAAGTGGTCATAGGAGTCAGATATGATGAGATCTGCAAATCACTTCACATAGCCAATCTTATTTGAGTCTCACAAAAATCCTTTGAGGTATGTGCATTTTAAAGTGAGGAAAATGAGAATCAGAGCAAACAAATGATTTGCCAAAAGTTACACAAAAACTGTTTGAGTTAGTATTCAAACCAAAGTTTTCCTGATTGAAATTTTAAAATGTTAACCAATTTTCCATACTTCCTCTATACATTGTCCTCTATGATTTTTGGTTAACTTTGAATAGTTATTTTAACTATGGTTTCCCATCCAAGCACTCTTTTTATACTCAGCAATAGAACATTAAATTCCCTCCAAGAACCCTATGTAGGTAAAATTATGAACTAGATTCCTCAACCATTCCATCTATATTTCTAGCCTACATTCATTTCATTCTATGTAAAACATAATATCCATAAAGCTCCAAGAAAATAGAACAAAGTTCCCAATTCAAAAGCAAAATCTTCCTTAGTATTTGAATGACTATTGTGATTTTGTATGTATAACAAAATATCATAAAATCATTCTTTACAACAATACACATGGAGAGGATTACTTTCTAACAGGAAATGAGAGAAGAAATGTAAATAATTTCAACAAAGTACTAACTTCCAGTGATCTAACTTTAATTTAGAAATTCTGCAAAAAGCAAGATATTTTGGTCATATCCTTCAGTATTCCTGAATATCTATTTGACTGAGATTCATGCATTTTTGAAATTTAAAGAAAAAAGAAATGCCTTGATGGAATATGTTACCCTTGTTCTTCATAAGAAATGAAATCCTAGGAAGGGATATTTTCTGCCATGGAAAATAGCCTATTCTTATTTCCTAACTTTTTAAAAAGTAAAAAATAAAAGTAAAATACAATTTTTCTAGGTTATATGGCAAGGCCACCTGTTCTCCCTCCCAATAATAATGATCAATTCACCTTCACCATCTTTTAGGAGAACTCTGAAATCATTTAAGCTTTTTCTTTTACAAAACAGATTTCAATAATTCAAATTCTTATTTGCACACATATTTTGTTAGGGGAAATTGAGATATGTATAAGGGCAATGAAATAATTAGATGGAATTCATGTGTTTTTCCTGTAACATAACTACCTAATTTTCTCTCTGAATTTAACTCACAAATTCCACTAGCTTGTAATGACTTATGTTTGGAAATTCAGTTTTCTGCTATTCATCATAATTCCATTACTGGGTCAAGGAAATTTCTTGCACTTGAAGGATTCAGGTAGACACCAGGGAGTCTGGTAAAGTATATTTATACCTCCAAACTATCCTTCAAGTTTTTCTTGTTTCTTATCCAAATAAACCTGGCTTCGTATCTCTATCATTATAGGTATAAACAGACTCATACACTTAGGAGGAAAAGAGAGCATTGTTGCTAGCCCTTGTTCCTAATTTATAATCTTATTTTCTTCTGTCTATCATAGCAGTCTTCCTATTTTTGTGCTTCTTAAAATTATAAACAAAAGCTGACCTCTTAATTCAGAGTCTTATTTTTGATGGGGAAAATTATATCCTATTTATTAGTAAATTCACACTTTATTAAGAATTTGAGCTCTAGATACACATATGGTATAGATATATGTTGCTGTACTTTCCCATGTAAAATCTGTTAAAGCATCAGGAGGTATATCTTGATCAAGAACTTCTCTTGCCTGTGCATGTAGTAAGCACATTATGATATCTACCTAGTTGAAGGAATTCCAGGACTGTGTACTAGTGATCTTTTTGGTAGTATTAGAAACCCCTTCTAACTTTTGCTTCTAAATGTATGTTTCCCTCAGAATGTAACCATTGGGGATAAATTGAAAAAATCCATGAAATAGCTATTTTCTAACAGACGTTTTCCTTTGTAGAGAACTGGGTACTTTTTAATCCTATTGCCTTACCATAGACAATAGTAGGAAATTGGTGAATTGAATTCAGTTAGTTAGATTTAGGGGGAAATCATTATTGATGATGATAATCACTACTTCCCAAAAAATGTTGTTCACCTGAGAATATAATTCTGAATTATCCTATCACTATTTGTAAGTCCTAAACAAAGAGAAGAAATATACCTTCATTGGAAATTTATTTAAAAAAATAACATAATTTCTGTGTAAGGGTGAATTGTGATATGGACTGGTCAAGATATTTAGAATTTAAAAAATAGATGACTAATTAGATAAGGTGGAAGAGGATGGCTGACTAACAATGGGGACCCAATTGAAATCTCCAACATTATCCAACCAAGAAAAATAATACCTTAAGTAAAATTTTAGAGATTGAGTCAACAAATGGTCAGAGAGAGGGAGTTATTTTTCTAGGTTAATAAAATTCAGGTCTACAAGAGATATCTATAACACTGGAGTAGGCAAAGGCCCAGAGAAACATAGGAGCACCAATGATAGGCATTGGAGATGGCCATGACACAAGCAATAGAACTAACTTTGGGAGATTTCAGCACAGAGACAATAAGAAAGTCAGACAACTAGTCATAAATAGGTTATCAGGAGCCCCTTGTTAGAAACTGGTACAGCTGGTACTGATTGACAAATATATTGCCTATAAGCAGAGCCAAGAGGAACACTAGAACTTGAAAATGCAAGGGAGCAGAGGATATGGTCTCACATCCATGGCCAAGAGGAACACTAGTATTGATGGCTGAAAGAGAACAAGTACCCTTCTTGGGTAAAGATCAAAACACAGAACAGGAAAGTACTGAGGGCTTCTGGGTAAACATGGAGGCAGTTTAGATGCATGACTCATCCTCTCCTCAGCACCCACCAATATAAACTACTTCAAAAGACAAAAATATCCAAATTCATAAGAATTAAGGGACTCTACAGTAGGGCACAGCATTGAAGTTACATGGAATTTGGGCATTTCCACACTATAAGGGTTATGAAGAAACCCCCACCAAAACCATGAGTTGGTCTACCCTCCCCCATACCACCTACAGAGCCAGAGTCAGAGCCAGAGCACATCAGAATCAGTGAGGAAGGGGCACCTCTAAAGTGAGTAAGGGGAACCTCTAGGTCCTTGGGAGCTGGCTAAGACCACCAAAGACCTACCCCTGAGAGCAGCTATACCTGAAACCCCAGCAGGCTGAAGAGTACATACTGTGGGTGCTCATGGGAAAATAGCACAGAGAAGGGCAGCAAATAGCAGCAGTTGTGGAGATTTGAGAGCTTGCCTCAGGCCAAATCCTTACTCCTTAACTCCATACATAGAGAACCTGCCCATCTCACTCAGATTTATGACTAAAAAGGGAAGGAAAAACCTCCACAGTGATGGCAAATTATGCCCAGGAGCAACAACCTCCCTCCAAGAAAAACAGGAAGAAGGGGTTAACCATAGAAAATTTTTACAGAGGAAAAACCCAGACTAGAAAGGAACTATAGGAGGAAATTCAAATAAACCGAAAACCTTCCCTGGAACTTGTCCACAAGTTCTTGAAGAATTTAAATTGGAGCTTATCAAAAACATGGAAGCCTTCTGGCAAGAAGAGTGGGAAATGATTCAAAGAGAAAATAATAGCTTAAAAGACAAGAACTCCCAATTGGTGAAATAGCTGGAAGCCACAAAAAGCAGGATAGACCAAACCAAAAAGGAAAATCAAAAGATTATAGCAGAAAATCAATCCTTAAAGACCAGAATCAGGCAACTGGAAGACAATGATCTTGCAAAACAGCAAGAATTAATGAAGCAAAGTCAAAAGACTGATAAAATAGAAGAAAACATAAAATATCTCACTGACAAGATGACAGATCAGTAAAACAGATGACAACAAGACAATTTGAAAATCATTGGTCTACCTGAAAAGCCAGAAAAAAACAGAAATCTTAACATCGTATTACAAGAAATCATCCAAGAAAACTACCCTGATGTTCTTGAAAAAGGGGGTGAAATAGACATTAAAAGAGTTCATTGTCTATTTCACCCTCTTTTTCAAGAACATCAGGGTAGTTTTCTTGGACTACACTAAATCCTCAAAAGACAACTCCCAGGAATGTAATTGCCAAATTCCAGAACTTTCAAGCTAAGGAGAAAATTCTACAAGAAGCCAAAAAGAGACAATTCAGATACCAAGGAACATCAATCAGAATCACACCAGACCTAGCAGCTTCCACACTAAAGGACCACAAGGCCTGGAACATGATATTCAGAAAGGCAAGAGAACTGGGTCTTCAACCAAGAATCACCTATTCATCAAAACTGACTATATACTTCCAGGGGAAAGTATGGACATTCAACAAAATAGATTTCCCAGTATTTGTAAAGAAAAGACCAGAACTAAGTGGAAAGTTTGATATCCAAACACAAAGATCAAGAGAAAAGGGAGAGATAAATAAGAAAGAGAGGGAAAGGGGTAATTTTTTTTTATTCAAACTTTCTTCTTGAAGGGATACAATAAGATCAAATTATATGTGCTACTATGTGGGGAAAATGTTATTTGTAACTCTCAAAAATTATATTCACTGTTATGGTAATTAGAAGAATCATTCACAGGAAGAGATTGGGATAAAATGTGCCATTATGTGATATAAAAAAAGAAAAAGGGGGAATCGAAGATGGCACCAAGAGATACTTGAAGAAATAAAATAAATAGGATAATCTTTATCACACAGAGATATGCATGGGAAGGGGAGGGGAAGAATACTCATATAAGAAGGAGAGGAAGAGATTTCTAATTGGTAATACTTAAACTTTACTCTTAATGAAATCAGTTCTGAGAGGGAAGAGCATCTAGATCCATTGGAGTCTTGAATTCTATCTTATCCTACAGGGAAAGTGAGAAGGGAAAACTAAGGGGGGGGTAGGGAGGAGAGAGTACAAAAATGGAGGGAAAGAGAGGGGGAGGGAACTTGACAGAACCTAAATAAATAAGAAGGAAACAAAAAGGGAGGGGCCAGAAGGGGAAGCATATCAAGGGATGGGATTAGGGGGATTGATTAGAAGTAAACCACTGATTTAAAAGGATATAACAAAAGAAGAAAGGAGAGAACTAGGCGAGGATATCAAAATGCTGGGGAATACACAAGTGACTATCATAACTTTGAATGTGAATGAGATGGAATCACCCATAAAATGAAAAAAAAAATAGGAGAGTGGATTAGAATCCAAAATCCTACCATATGTTTTCTACAAGAAACACACCCAAGGTGCATTTAAACTCACGAGGTTAGAATCAAAGGTTGGAGCAAAAGCTCTTGGACCTCAACAGACAGAAAGAAGGTAGGAGTTGCAATCATGATGTCTGACTAAACCAAAGTAAAAATAGATCTGGTTAAAAGGGATAGGGAAGGTAATTACATCCTCAGAAAAAGCAGTATAGACAATGAGGAAATATCAGTACTCAACATATATGCACCAAATGGCATAGCATCCAAATTTCTAAAGGAGAAACTAGTGGTGCTCAAGGATGAAATAGAAAAAATATGCTAGTGGGAGACCTGAAACTTCCTCTATCAGAACTAGATAAATCAATCCAAAAAATAAATAAGAAAGAGGCAAGAGAAGTGAACGGAATCTTAGAAAAATTAGAGTTAGTAGATATATGGAGAAAAAATAGGGACAAAATGGAATATACCTTCTTTTTAGCAGCACATGGTACATTCACAAAAATTGACCATGCATAAACAGATTGCAGACAAGTGAAAAAGAGCAGAAATAATAAATGCAACCTTCTCAGATCACAATGCAATGAAAATAATAATTAGTAACGTACATGGAGAGGCAAATCAAAAATTAATTAGAAATTAAACAAGATGATTCTCCAAAACCAATAACTTAAAGAACAAATCATAGAAACAGTCAGATCATATAAGATTTAGCAGCTTCCATGATAAGTGATTAAATAACTTTTAATATAATATTCTGGAAGGCAAAGAAGCAAGGGTACAACTAAAAATATTATGCCCAGAAAACTCAGCATATAAAACTTCATGGAAAATGAATATTCAATGAACTTGAGGACTTCTAAATTTTCCTGATGAAGTCCAGAGCTGAATGGAAAATTTGACTTTAAGATACATAATTGTGAATGTGAATGGGATAATCTAATCCCACAAAATGAAAGCAGGTAGTTGAATGGATTGGAAATCAGGATCCAAACATATGATATATGTAAGTGACACATTTGAGACAGAAAGACACACAAGGTTGACATGAAAGAATGGAACAGAATCTAGTACACTTTAGCTAATGTAGAGGATGGTGGTGGTGGTAGTCTCTTGGTAACCAAGTATGACCATTGTCCCTGTGCGTTTTTGTGCACAAAGACACTTGTGCATGAAGATTTAAGTGGAAAAGTGGATGCACAGAGACAGTCCCACTCTCTCGGCATTGGAAGCCTGGGTCCAGTGGCACAAAAAGTCATTACACCTGGAGACTTCCTCAGCTGCATTGGATGGCCATGTTGTCTTTTGTGCTCCAACACTCCTTAAGCACTCCACAGTGCCTTGCTGCATCGTCATCTCAGCTGTTGAACTGAAAAATCATGATCTCTGACAAAGCAAAAGCAAAAATTACCTATCTTCTGCTAAAATGTAACAGAAAATAAAGTATTAACAATTTTTTATAAGTTCTTTGATAAAAACCTCATTTCTAAAATATATAGGGAAATTATTCTAATTTACATATATACATTAAGGGCCATTGCCTAATGGATATATGTCCAAAGGATATGAACAAGCAGTTTTCAGAAAAAATAAGTCAAATTATCTCTATTTATTTGCAAAAAAAAAAGTTCAAAATCACTATTGGTTAGTAAAAATAAAAAAAACAAACAAACAAAAACTAGAGATACAACCTCTTAGAAATAACAAATGCAGGAATGGATAAGACAATATAAGTACATTAGTTAATTGTTGGTGGAGTATTTGAACTGGTCTAACCATTCAGGGGAACAATCTGGAACCATGCCCAAAGGGTTATGAGAGGAACATCCATCTATTCAAATGAATCTTGAACTCAGTATTAATATGGCAAAAGCTCCTTTATTTCATTCTTGCAAGAATGGTTACTCAAGAACCAATTTTACAGGTGTTATAACAAGTAAGTACAAGGAATGGGAACACAGACTCCATTTTATTAACATGGATCAATCCCTCACCTCATGCATCATTGGCTGGCTTCTAGAATTATAACCTAGTTACAAGAGTCAGATGATTGAAATGCAATTTACAATCCTAATTATTCACATTAAAATAAAGAAACTTCACCTGTTAACCTAACAGGTGAAGGTTCTTTACTTTAATGTAAACTTCATGGAAAGTCATGTCTTGCTGATGTGGATGTGGGGAAAAAAGGAGCTTAAGCCAGAAACAAGAAACAACTCAATTTTCTTTTATTCTTACTACATTATACCAGCTTATTAGAGGAGTCTGCCATCTGATCAGGACCTGTTCCTCACAGGTTATAAAACTGTGAGTAAGTTTTCACCCACCAAACCACTATCAGGTATGTACACTAATGAGATTGAATAAAAAGAAACAAATACCTATATTTACAAAAATATTTTTAGTTGCTCTTTTAGTTGTGGTAAATAATTGGAAATTGAGGTGATGCTCATCAATCAGGGAATGACTGAAAAATTAGTCACTTATAATTTTGATGGTGCATTACTGTGCTATCACAGCTGATAAGGGGAGTGGTTTTAGGTGGAAAGAATAACAGACCCATATGAACTCTTGCAAGATGAAATTAAAAGAATGAAATTAAAAGAAATTAAAAGAATTTGTTTTACACAGAAACAGAAATGTTGTAATAACAATCAACGATGAAAGCTTTGACTGATCAACACAATGATAGAAGACCATTAAATGACTCATGATAAAAAAAAAAGTTCCATCCTCCTCCAATGTGAGAACCAATGAATTTTAACTACAAATTGAAGTGTAATTTTCTCACTTTCTTCATTTTGTAACTAATTTATTATATGACTAATCTGGAAGTTTATTTTATATGATTTCACATTCATAAATGATATGTCATTTACCTTCTCAGTGTGTAAGGAAGAGATGGAAGGGAGGAGGAGAATCTATAATTCAAAATTTAAAATAAAAAATGTAAAAAAGTAATATTTTCAATAATAAAAGAAAATATAGGAAGTTCCGGGTAATCATGGCTGCAATCTAGACGCGGCACGCTTCCTCTCCCCAGCACCGAACGAAATAGACTACATCAAAGGAGCATAAAATCACCTTTGGAGGAACAGAAGGACTCCCCAGTACCCCACAGAGGCAAAGGTACGTGGGGCTTGAACATTTCCACACTAAAATAAGAAGGAAAAGCTTGCACAGAAAAGTGAACTGAGCCGCCCTTCCCCCACCCCACCTCCCCCACTAAACCAGAGTGAGCTACCTGAGCGCTCACCGGGACAGCGAGTGAGTGGGGAGCGTCTCTGTCTGGGGGGGAACTCCAGGGTCCTTGGGATCTGGGGACTGCCAGGAAAAAAACGTCTCAGGGCGCTTTCACTGGAGAATCCAGCGGACCTGGACTCGGTGTGGGCTGCGCTGAACAACGCGCGCTGATTATCTGGGCGGAGCTGAATACCTGGGCTCGGAGGCTGGGAAGAACTAGTCTGAAGCAACCTAAATTCACAGAAAAACCGCTCTTATAACCCAGACCCCAGACCAAAAAGGAAAGGGAAATAAAACCACCAAAGGGATGGCTCACATGGCCCAAAATCAAGCCTCCAGGAAGAAAGGGAAAAAAGTGACTATTGAAAACTTTTATGGTGGAAGTACCCAAGGAAAAGAGGAGAATGAGGAGGAAATCCAAAAAAATTCAGAACACGCCTCCCAAAATGGAAACTATCAACAAGCTCTGGAAGATCTCAAACTGGAACTTATCCAAAAGATGGAAACCTTCTGGAAAGAAAAATGGGAGAAAGAGATCAGCTGTCTGACAGATAAGACTGCTCAATTGGAAAAAGAACTCGAAGCATCCAATACAAGGGCAGACAAGGATGAAAAGCAAATCCAGTCCCTAATGACCAGAATCAAGCACCTCGAAGAAAGTGAGATGATAAAACAGCAAGAATCAATAAAGCAAACCCAAATAATTAATGAATTGGAAGAAAACAGAAAATATCTCACTGAGAAGGTCACGGACCTGGAGAACAGAGGAAGACGAGAAAATCTCCGTATCATCGGTCTCCCAGAAAAACCAGAGGTAAACAACAAATTGGATTTTATTCTAGAGGAGATTATAAAAGAAAATTGCCCCCACGTTCTGGAGCAAGGGGGCAAAATAGAAATAGAAAGGATTCATAGAACACCTTCTATACTAAATCCCCAAAAGACAACGCCCAGGAATGTAATTGCCAAATTCAAGAGCTTCCAAGTAAAGGAGAAAATCCTACAAGAAGCCAAGAAGAAGAGCTTCAGATATAAGGGGGCTCCCATAAGGATCACACACGACTTAGCGGCTAATACACTAAGAGACCGCAAAGCATGGAACACGATATTTAGAAAGGCAAGAGAGCTGGGTCTCCAACCAAGAATCAACTACCCAGCAAAACTGACTATATACTTCCAGGGGAAAGTATGGGCATTCAACAAAATAGAAAATTTCCAAGCATTTGCTAAGAAAAGACCAGAGCTCTGTGGAAAGTTCGATATCCAAGCACAGAAAGCAAGAGAAACATGAAAAGGTAAATATGAAAGAAAGGGAAAAGGAGATACATCTTATCTTTCTCTTTAAGTCAAACTCCCTTCTATAAGGACTACATTTACATCTAATTATATATATTAATATGTGGGGAAAATGTTTTGTGTAACTCTTATAAATTGTATCATCATAAGAGTAGTTAGAAGAAACATGCATAGGGAAAGATTGGGGAATTAAGAAGATTTGGGGAAAGTTGGGGCAAAAAAAAGGAAAAGGGAGGGGGGAACCGTGATAATACTAAGATTAACTTCAAGAAATAGGGGGGGAATCAATAGAATAAACTTTCCCATATAAAGATACACATGGGAAGGGGAGGGGAAGAACTCTCATATGAGAAGGAGAGGAAGAGAGCGTGAAGTGGTATTACTTAAACCTTACTCTCAGTGAAATCAAATCTGAGAGGGAAGAACATCTAGATCCAGTGGGATCCTGAATTCTATCTTATCCATTAGGGCAAGAAAGAAAGGAAAATTAAGGAGGGGGAGGGGGGAGGGAGTACAAAAAGGGAGGGAAGGAGAGGGGGGAGGGGAAGGGAGCATAAAAAGGGAGGGGCTAGAAAGGGAAGCATCTCAAGGGAGGGGACTAGGGGGACTGACCTAAAGTAAATCACCGGTTCAAAAGGAGAAAGCTAAAGAAGAAAGGTCAGAACTAGGGGAAGACATCAAAATGCCAGCGAATCCACAAATAACAATCATAACTTTGAATGTGAATGGGATGAACTCACCCATAAAACGCAGACAAATAGCAGATTGGATTAGAACACAAAACCCTACCATATGTTGTCTTCAAGAAACACATATGAGATGGGTTGACACTCACAAGGTTAGAATTAAAGGTTGGAGTAAGACCTTTTGGGCCTCAACCGATAGAAAGAAGGCAGGAGTTGCAATCATGATATCTGACAAAGCCAAAGTACAAATAGACCTGATCAAAAGGAACAGGGAAGGTAAATATATTCTGCTAAAAGGAAATATAGACAATGAGGAAATATCACTAATCAACATGTATGCACCAAATGGTATAGCATCCAAATTTTTAATAGAGAAACTAGGAGAATTGAAGGAGGAATTAGACAGTAAAACCATATTAGTGGGAGACTTGAACCAACCACTATCAAATTTAGATAAATCAAATAAAAAAATAAATAAGAAAGAGGTAAAAGAGGTGAATGAAATCTTAGAAAAATTAGAATTAATAGACATATGGAGAAAAATAAATAGGGACAAAAAAGAATACACCTTCTTTTCAGCACCACATGGCACATTCACAAAAATAGATCATACACTAGGTCATAGAAACATGGCACTTAAATGCAGAAAAGCAGAAATATTAACTGCAGCCTTTTCAGATCACAAGGCAATTAAAATATTGATCGGCAAGGGTACATGGAGACCCAAATCAAAAATTAATTGGAAATTAAATAACATGATACTCCAAAATCGGATAGTTAGAGAAGAAATCATAGAAACAATTAACAATTTCGTTGAAGAAAATGACAACAGCGAAACATCCTTTCAAACCTTATGGGATGCAGCCAAGGCAGTACTTAGAGGAAAATTCATATCCCTGAGTGCATATATTAACAAATTAGGGAGGACAGAGACCAAGGAATTGGAAATGCAAATAAAAAAAACTTGAGAATGAACAAATTAAAAACCCCCAGAAGAAAACCATACTAGAGATCCTCAAAATTAAGGGAGAAATTAATAAAATAGAAAGTGACAGAACTATTGAGCTAATAAACAAGACTAGAAGCTGTTACTTTGAAAAAACAGACAAAATAGACAAAGTACTGGTTAATTTAATTAAAAAAAGGAAAGAAGAAAGGCAAATTAATAGCATCAAGGATGAAAAGGGGGATCTCACCTCAAATGAAGAGGAAATTAAGGCAATCATTAAAAACTACTTTGCCCAACTATATGGCAATAAATATACCAACCTAGGTGATATGGATGAATATTTACAAAAATATAAATTGACTAGACTAACAGAAGAAGAAATAGTTTTCTTAAATAATCCCATATCAGAAATTGAAATCCATCAAGCCATCAAAGAACTGCCTAAGAAAAAATCCCCAGGGCCTGATGGATTCACCAGTGAATTCTATCAAACATTCAAAGAACAGTTAACCCCAATATTACACAAACTATTTGACATAATAAGCAAAGAGGGAGTCCTACCAAACTCCTTTTATGACACAAGCATGGTACTAATTCCAAAGCCAGGCAGGCCAAAAACAGAGAAAGAAAACTATAGGCCAATCTCCCTAATGAATATAGATGCAAAAATCTTAAATAGGATACTAGCAAAAAGACTCCAGCAAGTGATTAGAAGGGTCATCCACCATGATCAAGTAGGATTCATACCAGGGATGCAGGGCTGGTTCAACATTAGGAAAACTATCCACATAATTGACCACATCAACAAGCAAACCAACAAGAATCACATGATTATCTCAATAGATGCAGAAAAAGCCTTTGATAAAATACAACACCCATTCCTACTAAAAACACTAGAAAGCATAGGAATAGAAGGGTCATTCCTAAAAATAATAAACAGTATATATCTAAAACCGTCAGCTAATATCATCTGCAATGGGGATAAACTAAATCCATTCCCATTAAGATCAGGAGTGAAACAAGGATGCCCATTATCACCTCTATTATTTGACATTGTATTAGAAACACTAGCAGTAGCAATTAGAGAAGAAAAAGAAATTGAAGGCATCAAAATAGGCAAGGAGGAGACCAAATTATCACTCTTTGCAGATGACATGATGGTCTACTTAAAGAATCCTAGAGACTCAACCAAAAAGCTAATTGAAATAATCAACAACTTTAGCAAAGTTGCAGGATACAAAATAAACCCACATAAGTCATCAGCATTTCTATATAATTCCAACACTGCTCAGCAGCAAGAACTAGAAAGAGAAATCCCATTCAAAATTACCCAAGACAAAATAAAATACTTAGGAATCTATCTCCCAAGACAAACACAGGATCTATATGAACACAACTACAAAACACTTTCCACACAACTAAAACTAGACTTGAACAATTGGACGAACATTAACTGCTCATGGGTAGGACGAGCCAATATAATAAAAATGACCATCCTACCCAAACTCATCTATCTATTTAGTGCCATACCCATGGAACTTCCAAAAATTTTTTTTACTGATTTAGAAAAAAACATAACAAAGTTCATTTGGAAGAACAAAAGATCAAGGATATCCAGGGAATTAATGAAAAAAAACACAAAGGAAGGGGGTCTTGCAGTCCCAGATCTCAGACTATATTATAAAGCAGCGGTCATCAAAACAATTTGGTACTGGCTAAGAGACAGAAAGGAGGATCAGTGGAATAGACTGGGGGCAAGCAACCTCAGCAAGACAGTATATGACAAACCCAAAGATCCCAGCTTTTGGGACAAAAATCCACTATTTCATAAAAACTGTTGGGAAAATTGGAGGACAGTGTGGGAAAGATTAGGCTTAGATCAACACCTCACACCCTACACCAAGATAAATTCAAAATGGATGAATGACTTGAACATAAAGAAGGAAACTATAAGAAAATTAGGCGAACACAGAATAGTATATATGTCAGACCTTTGGGAAGGGAAATACTTCAAAAGCAAGCAAGAATTAGAAAGAATTACAAAATGCAAAATAAATAATCTGGATTACATCAAATTAAAAAGTTTTTGTACAAACAAAACCAATGTAACCAAAATCAGAAGGGTAGCAACAAATTGGGAAACAATCTTCATAAAAACCTCTGACAAGGGTTTAATTACTAAAATTTATAAAGAACTAAATCAATTGTACAAAAAATCAAGCCATTCTCCAATTGACAAATGGGCAAGGGACATGAACAGGCAATTCTCAGCCAAAGAAATCAAAACTATTAATAAGCACATGAAAAAGTGCTCTACATCTCTTATAATCAGAGAGATGCAAATCAAAACAACTCTGAGGTATCATCTCACACCTAGCAGATTGGCTAACATGACAGCTATGCAAAGTAATGAATGCTGGAGGGGATGTGGCAAAGTGGGGACATTGATTCATTGCTGGTGGAGTTGTTAATTGATCCAACCATTCTGGAGGGCAATTTGGAACAATATCCAAAGGGCGATAAAAGACTGTCTGCCCTTTGATCCAGCCATAGCACTGCTGGGCTTGTACCCCAAAGAGATAATGGACAAAAAGACTTGTACAAAAATATTCATAGCTGCGCTCTTTGTGGTGGCCAAAAATTGGAAAATGAGGGGATGCCCTTCAATTGGGGAATGGCTGAACAAATTATGGTATATGTTGGTGATGGAATACTATTGTGCTAAAAGGAATAATAAAGTGGAGAAGTTCCATGGAGACTGGAACAACCTCCAGGAAGTAATGCAGAGCGAAAAGAGCAGAACCAGGAAAACATTGTACACAGAGACTGATACATTGTGGTACAATCGAAGGTGATGGACTTCTCCATTAGTATCAATGCAATCCCTGAACAATCTGCAGGGATCTAAAAAATAAATACTACCCACAAGCAGAGGATAAACTGTGGGAGTAAAAACACCGCTGAAAAGCAACTGCTTGACTACAGGGTTGGAGGAGATAAGACTGAGGAGAGACTCTAAATGAACACTATAATGCAAACTCCAACAACAGGGAAATGGGTTCGAGTCAAGAACACATGTGATAACCAGTGGAATCATGCGTCGGCTATGGGAGAGGGAAAGGCGGGGGGGGGGGAGGGGAGGGGAGGAAAAGAAAACAATCTTTGTTTCCAGTGAATAATGTATGAAAACGACCAAATAAAATAATATTAAAATTTTAAAAAAAAATAAAAGAAAAGAAAATATAGAAGTATATACAAAAGATAGAGAAAGGGACCCAGCTATAGGCCCATAACTGAGACTGAAGATCATACATTATTACATCCCCCTCTACACTTTATAAACACCACTACCTCTACCACAAACAGTAACAAGATGACCTAATGATAGTGATCTCAACTGACTAAATTTTATTGTTGTGAATTATAGGTATCAGTGAAAGACCCCTTACTCAAATAATATACTGAGATAGCTGTATGTCTGAAGTCATTGATATTCCCCAAATGTGAAAGTTATACATGAAAATAATTCAGGCAATATTTAGTAATTTCTTGGATCTTTGGGAAAAATATATCAATAAATCAGCACCAGCTAGAAATTAAAGGAATTATAACTTTAGTAAAAGCTTCAGAATTCCAACATATATCATTATAGATACATTTGTGTTGGGATAATAAGATGATAAAACTTGATTTGTTTACACCTAAAAAACAATAGGAATATTTAGGAGAGTGTCATGAAAAATTATACAAGTCTGAACAAGGACATGGGCAATAAAATAGAAGTGCCAACATTCCTTTGAAACAAGTAGGTATGTTGAGACATTTGTTCCTGAAGCTCACAAAAGGTAATTTTTCAAAGTTACAGATTTGATAAACAAACTTTATTAAAGTTTTATAGGAAGCTTAGGGAGGATTTTATACAGATCCAAATACCAGAGCTAAGCTTTTCCTGTCAATTTAAAAAATAACATCTCCCACTTGCATTCTGCTCCATTCTAGTGCTATTGGGAAATTTCTACCTACCAGAGCACAAATCAAAACCTGAGAGCAAAATCAAAACCATAAAACATAGGTTTATTCAGAGAGTGCTGGTATCCCAATAAAGCCTGACTTCTGGTCAAGACCAAAAGATCCTGAACACTGTGAGAAACTTTCCTATATGCCCCAAAGAATTATACAATTTATATACCAAATTAGAAATAATCCAAGACAGTCATAAAAATAGAGAGATGTGGATTGGTTGAAGTAATCAGGAAATAATTCTCATTAGTAAAAGTTACTTGATAGATTGGGGAGAGTAGGGGAGCCTGAACCCCATTTTCTAAGCGTTATGATGTCAAGGATGATGTATATTAAAATGATTAGGGTTAAGGAGTAGGCCTTAAAGTGGGACAAAAGCCTGATGTTTAAGGGGTGTATACAAAGGTGAAGGAGTATTACCAGGCTTCAAAAGCCTCTATTCTAATGAAGGTCCAGTCACAAGTTCAAGATCATGATTGCTGAGAGTGCATGATATAGCAATTTTAAAGTCTAAAACTGAGGTCTACCTTAGCAATGATTAACTATATTCCAGCAGTTATCTTACTTTAAAACTTATTCTAAAACAACCACAAAAGGCTCACTAAAATCATCACTTTTGCTAACATTATTTAATTATCTTAGAATTACAAACATGATTATCTAAAGACTGCTGCTAATGTTAAAATCTAATCCTCATAAGGGGGTTTTTCTCTCACAGTAGGTATGACAGCATTGTTTTGTAAACCTCTCTACCAGTCAGTCCTAACTGTTTAAATCAACTTACAAATGTGCATCTATGCTGCAAAATATTTCAATGTGGGAAAAACATACTCTTCAACTTTTGCAATTCTCAACATTTATCATAATATAATCATTCAAATATATGTTCAATGAATTAATAACAAAGAGCATATTCAGTGTATCAATTTCCATGATTATTTCTAAAAATCTTTTGCAAGATGGAGTGAAAGGAGGAACAGGACATGACTTCAAAATATGAAGCAATTCAATAATTAATTTCTCTTGAATACATAAGTCAGAACTTTTTTCATTAAGTAAAAGTAATTTTAAATAAATTTTAAATAAAAAATAACTTAAGTAGTTTTTATGTATTTGAGAAATTTCTAAGGTTTTCCATAAGTTTATTAATCCATATTTTAAAAGAAGACTTTCAGTGATGAAAGTGATTTTAGTGGCATTTGATATTTAAATAATGGACACACAGAGGATGAAGTCATACATACTAATATGTAACCATCTATGAATAGTAAACTCCCACCCCTTCAAATCTTTGTTGCCTATCAAAATCTACTCTGCCTCGAATGCTTATCTCATTCTCTTCAACTACAGTGCTTATAAATGTTCATGGTATTGTTCTCTAATCTTGCATTTTACCTCTAGAAACTTATTCTATTGCTAATGAACAACCCTTAATATTAAACTACATATTTTACCACTTTTTTGTTCTTCCTCTCCTTATGGAAACCTGCCTCTCCCAGAGGGTTACTACATTAATTAACACAATTTAACTAGCTGACCTCGAAAGTGATCAGAGAACAATTAATGTGATCTTGAATTTAATTTTGTATATTTTATCTTCAATTAATTCACATTGAAAATAATTTGAAAGGTCCATTACATTTATAATTATACCTTTATTAATCTCTCCATGCTAAAAAATTAATCCAAAACCCTACCATATGTTGTCTTCAAGAAACACACATGAGGTGGTTAGACTCCCAAAAGTTCAGAATTAAAGGATGGAGTAAGACCTTCTGGGACTCAACAGATAGAAAGAAGGCAGGAGTTGCAATCATGATACCTGATAAAGCCAAAGCAAAAATAGACCTGATTAAAAGGCACAGGGAAGGTAATTACATTCTGTTAAAATGGACTTTAGATAATGAGGAAATATCACTAATCAACATATATGCACCAAAAAATATAGCACCAAAATTTCTAATGGAAAAACTAGGGGAATTGAAGTAAGAAATAGACAGTAAAACCATATTAGTGGGAGACTTGAACCAACTATTATCAAATTTAGATAAATCAAATAAAAAAATAAAGAATAAAGAGGTAAAAGAAGTGAATGAAATCTTAGAAAAATTAGAATTAATAGACATATGGAGAAAAATAAATAGGGACAAAAGGGAATACACCTTCTTCTCAGCACCACATGGCACATTTACAAAGACTGACCATATACTAGGTCACAGAAACATGGCATACAAATGCAGAAAAGCAGAAAAGATAAATGCAGCCTTTTCAGATCACAAGGCAATAAAAATAACGATCAGTAATGGTACGTGGAAAACCAAATAAAAAACAAATTGGAAATTAAACAATATGATACTTCAAAATCATTTAGTTAGAGAAGAAATCATAGAAACAATAAATAATTTCATTGAGAAAAATGGCAATGGTGAAACATCCTTTCAAACCTTTTGGGATGCAGCCAAAGCAGTAATCAGAGGTAAATTCATATCCCTGAGTACATATATTAACAAATTAGGGAGAGCAGAGATCAATCAATTGGAAATGCAAAGAAAAAAAACTCAAAAGTGATCAAATTAAAAACCCTCAGACTAGAAATCCTAAAAATTAAGGGAGAAATTAATAAAATCACAGTGATAAAACTATTGATTTAATAAATAAGAAAAGAAGCTGGTACTTTGAAAAAACAAAATAGACAAAGTACTGGTCAATCTAATTAAAAAATGAAAGAAGAAAAGCAAATTAACAGCATCAAAGATGAAAAGGGGGACATCACCTCCAATGAAGAGGAAATTAAGGAAATCATTAAAAATTACTTTGCCCAATTATATGGCAATAAATACACCAATTTAGGTGATATGGATGAATATATACAAAAATACAAACTGCCCAGACTAACAGAAGAAGAAATAGAATTCTTAAATAATCCCATATCAGAAAATGAAATCCAACAAGCCATCAAAGAACTCCCTAAGAAAAAATCCCCAGGGCCCGACGGATTCACAAGTGAATTCTATCAAACATTCAGAGAATAGTTAATCCCAATACTATGCAAACTATTTGACATAATAAGCAAAGAGGAAGTCCTACCAAACTCCTTTTATGACACAAACATGGTACTGATCCCAAAGCCAGGAAGGTCAAAAACAGAGAAAGAAAATTATAGACCAATCTCCCTAATGAATATAGATGCAAAAATCTTAAATAGGATACTAGCAAAAAGACTCCAACAAGTCATCACAAGGGTCATCCACCACGATCAGGTAGGATTCATACCAGGAATGCAAGGATGGTTCAATATTAGGAAAACCATCCACATAATTGACCACATCAACAAGCAAACTAACAAGAACCACATGATTATCTCAATAGATGCAGAAAAAGCCTTTGACAAAATACACCATCCATTCCTATTAAAAACACTAGAAAGCATAGGAATACAAGGGTCATTCCTAAAAATAATAAATAGTATATATCTAAAACCATCAGCTAATGTCATCTGCAATGGGGATAAACTAGATGCATGCTCAAAAAGATCAGGAGTGAAACAAGTATGCCCATTATCACCTCTACTATTTGACATTGTACTAGAAATACTAGCAGTAGCAATTAGAGAAGAAAAAGAAATTGAAGGCATCAAAATAGGCAAGGAGGAGACCAAGTTATCCCTCTTTCCAGATTACATGATGGTCTACTTAAAGAATCCTAGAGATTCAACCAAAAAGCTAATTGAAATAATCAACAACTTTAGCAAAGTTGCAGGATACAAAATAAACCCACATTAGTCATCACCATTTTTATATATCTCCAACAGCTCAGCAGCAAAAACTAGAAAGGGAAATCCCTTTCAAAATCACCTTAGACAAAATAAAATACCTAGGAATCTATCGAGACAAACACAGGCACTATATGAACACAACTACAAAACACTCTCCACATAACTAAAACTAGACTTGAACAATTGGAAAAACATTAACTGCTCATGGATAGGATGAGCCAATATAATAAAAATGACCATCCTACCCAAGCTTATTTATCTATTTAGTGCCATACCCATTGAACTCCCAAAATATTTCTTTACTGATTTAGAAAAACACCATAACAAAGTTCATTTGGAATAACAAAGAATCAAGGATATCCAGGGAAATAATAAAAAAAATACAAATGATGGGGGCCTTGCAGTCCCTGACCTAAAACTATATTACAAAGCAGCAGTCATCAAAACAATTTGGTACGGGCTAAGAGACAGAAAGGAGGATCAGTGGAATAGACTGGGGGCAAACAACCTCAGCAAGATAGTATACTATAAACCCAAAGATCCCAGCTTTTGGGACAAAAATCCACTATTCGATAAAAACTGCTGGGAAAATTGGAAGACAGTGTGGGAGAGATTAGGAATTGATCAACACCTCACACCCTACACCAAGATAAATTCAAAATGGGTGAATGTCTTAAACATAAAGAAGGAAACCATAGTAAATTGGGTAAACACAGAATAGTATACATGTCAGATCTTTGGGAGGGGAAAGACTTTAAAACCAAGCAAGACATAGAAAGAATCACAAAATGTAAAATACATAATTTCAACTACATCAAATTAAAAAGCTTTTGTACAAACAAAACCAATGTAACTAAAATCAGAAGTGAAACAACAAACTGGGAAAAAATATTCAAAGAAACCTCTGACAAAGGCTTAATTACTCAAATTTATAAAGAGCTAAATCAATTGTACAAAAAATCAAGCCATTCTCCAATTGATAAATGGGCAAGGGACATGGATAGGCAGTTCTCAGATAAAGAAATCAAAACTATTAATAAGCACATGAAGAAGTGTTCTACATCTCTTATAATCAGAGAGATGCAAATCAAAACAACTCTGGGGTATCACTTCCCACCTAGCAGATTGGCTAACATGACAGCAAAGAAAAGTAGTGAATGCTGGAGGGGATGTGGCAAAGTAGGGACATTAGTTCATTGCTGGTGGAGTTGTGAACTGATCCAACCATTCTGGAGGGCAATTTGCAACTATGCCCAAAGGACGATAAAAGAATGTCTACCCTTTGATCCAGCTATAGCACTGCTGGGTTTGTACCCCTAAGAGGTAATGGGGAAAAAGTCTTGTACAAAAATATTCATAGCTATGCTCTTTGTGGTGGCCAAAAATTGGAAAACAAGAGGATGCCCATCAATTGGGGAATGGCTGAACAAATTGTGGTATATGTTGGTGATGGAATACTATTGCGCTAAAAGGAATAATAAAGTGGAGGAATTCCATGGAGACTGGAACGACCTCCAGGAAGTGATGCAGAGCGAGAGGAGCAGAACCAGGGGAACATTGTACACAGAGACTGATATAATCGAACATAATGGAATTCTCCATTAGTGGTGGTGTAATGTCCCTGAACAATCTGCAGGGATCTAGGAGAAAAACACTATCCATAAGCAGAGGACAAACAGTGGGAATAGAAACACCAAGGAAAAGCAATTACTTGACTACAGCGGTTGAGGGGACATGTCAGAGTAGAGACTCTAAAGGAACACTCTAATGCAAATACTAACAACATGGCAATGGGTTCGAATCAAGAACACATATGATACCCAATGTAATCACGCGTTGACTATGGGGGTGGGGGGAGGAAAAGAAAATGATCTTTGTCTCAAATGAATAATGTTTGGAAATGATCAAATAAAATATTATTTTAAAAACTTCTGAGTAAGTAGCTTTCATTGTTGTTTATTAGCAAATTTTTGCCTTTAATTTATTATTTGCTCTGTTTTGGGGGACATGCTTACTGGTTTTATCAATTTTGAAAACTACAAAACCACCAAAACAGTTACAAAAGAACATGTCTTTGTTTGGAGAGAAAATATTTAATTAATTAATCAATTAATTAATTAATGTTCTTCTCAGGGGGGATTTTACCCTAGATCCCATTAGGAAATGGAAACCTGCTTAGGGTTTCAAAATAAGACCTCAAGGATATTTTATTATTGGCACAGGTCCAGTGAGTTGAGAGGCCTCTTATCTCAAGAAAGCAAATCATTACACAATCCTGCCATCTTATCTCCTCTGACCTTTAGAGTATTACACCTTTGACCTTCAGAATGTATTAGAGGGTTAGTTTGGGTATAATGGAGAAAAAGTAGATGATAAATGTTCAGAAGGTAGAAGGAGGGTGAGATGGATTCCCCCCTCACTCTTCCTCAAAATATGTCTCCCCACTAACCTTCCTTTACTCCCCTATAATAATTGATTTTTATGGGTGAATTTTTCCCTTTGGGAAAGAAAAAGAAATCATCTCTCTCCGTCTTCCAATATGATAAGGAAGTCCATTTAAGAAAACTGACAACTTTATTCTAACAAATTGTGGTTAGGGGAAGATAAGAAAGATTCCTGCAGGTTGGATTTTATATGAAAGAGGGTAAAGGAAGTCCCTGTCTGTCTAAAATATCTTTTTCCCTCCCTCCAAATTTGAGAGACTCAAACTTGCCAGCCTGGTCTCTAAGAGTTTCAGAGTTTTGTGAACCCTCGTCTATCATAGCAATACCAATGTCCAAATGCAGGGTGTCACAGAAACTATGTGAGATCTTAGGCTGTTCTTAGTCTTTTCATGTTCTGCCACAATACTTGTTATTTTGGGGATGGAAATGGTGATTAGAGTCAATGAAGGATTTTTTATGGCTCAGGAGAGAAATCTCTGATCAGCCTGTCACCCTTGCTGTCTCAAGATAGAGAATGAGAGGTCAACTGCCTCCCTTTAGAATCTCCTCTTCTCTCAAGATTCCAAACCTCCTCAACCATCCCCCACTGTGGATATAAACCTTTCCTTGTCTTCCAGACTCTGTCCTTCAAGGTCTCTGGATCATTCCTCTATCACAAGAAGTACCTCTTTAGGACATGACTATCCTTTAATAAACTCCCCCATCTCTGGTAAAAGATTTGATGATGTTTATGCTATGGAACTTGTTGCTTTCTAATTGGGTAGACTTTCACACCTAGATTGTAAGTCCAGAGCCCAGACTACAGGGTATTAGATACAGGGTATGGGTCTTGTGTCAGGAATCTATAAAATGCTTATATCTGCACCCATGCATTGGGTATTGCCATTAGGGCATGTCCCCCTTACTTATGAGTAAGAATAAGAACTGTATATTTTCCTGTATACTCTCTGACTCCAGGTTTGTAATTGTAATTTGGGTGGATGATCCTCTTATTTTATCCTACATATCTTTAATCAAGACAAAGGAGATAATCATCTTATGGGCCACCACCCAGAGTCTCACACACACACACACACACACACACACACACACACACACACACAGACACACACACACACACACACACCACCACCACCACCACCACCACCACCACCACCACCACATAGAACCACTCAGTTCTAAGACTGGAAAGAATGTTTCTGGGAAAAAAAGCCATGAATAGGAATTTCCATTGAACTAAAGAACTTGTGATTCTGTTTATACCTGTAGAAATATAACCAAAGAGAAACCACTAACAAGTTTCATAAGAGCTTCAGAAAGAAGCTGTAGCCCAAGGTTAAGGTATCTATGAAGGACCTAAACATAACAAACCTTTGAAGACAAAAAAGAATACTTAAGACATGACTACATCTACCTTTCCTGTTTCAAGGTGTTCAATGAGTGTTTGATGAACTTTTGTTTGGTAAACAAGGGTCAATTCAGGAGTTTCTTGAAGGCAAGTTACCATGGGACAAAAGTAAATGTGATTTTCATAAAATATGAAAACCTTCAGGGGCATGGCTTAAAAAGTTTTTTATAGGCAAATTTGGAAATAATAATCACGTCTTTTGTGCATTCTAGGTAAACTTTAGAATGAATTTCTTTCATATGGAAGAGGAGAAATGATTAGTTTTAATGAGAGATTAGCAATCTGAAATTCTTTGGTCACTTTTATTGAATAAATTATATAGTTACTAGGCTCTTTGATCACAATTATTTCAACTTCTGACAGAAACTACTTCCTGGTAGCCAAGGAATAAGGAGAATTATATGGGAACATTTTTAAGATAGGTTTATTAATTTTAAGTATGATCATAGAGAGGTAGGTAAGCATAGTGGGAAGGGTTAGCTTGGGAATCAGAAAGACCTGGTTAAAAATCCTGACATTCTTCTATGTGACAAGTCACTTTAGTCCTCTGTGTGTCAGGCAATACTTTTGGACAAGAATGGTAGGCAGGAAGGAAGAAAGAATGGAAGGAAGGAAAGGAAAGGTAGAGTAGGAATAAGAAAAGGAATAAAGGATCTTCTCGAATAGATTTTGTATCTATCAGTATTGTTTATTTTTAAATTGCAGTAGTTGTTACATATGGTAAAGTGGAATTTAGATCTAATTTACTACAATATTCCTAAGGATTTAAAATTATTATGTACAGGGAAGAGTAGGAAAATTCACTGGTTTCTCTATTGAAGTTAGTGTGAAAATCTTCAACATGTGGAAATAATCTAAGATCACCATTCCATTTCAAATAATAGGATTTGACATTTCTTTATTATGTAACAATAACAAAAGTAACCTCTTGAAAATTTAATTATCTTAAAAGGTTTAAGTCCTAGGTTATGAGTCAAATCTTTCTTATATTATAGAGGAGTTTGAGCTTGCCCGATTCCTAGGTAATTTTTTTTCAAAATAAAATAAAAAATTTTAATTGATTAGAATAAAAATGAATTAGCTGCTTTTACCAACTGTTCAAACCTGTCACTGCACTAATGATGCAATAAAATATTAAGGAAAGCAATATTAGTTCACATAATTTTTACAGTTATAGTTTATCGGACTTTAATCGGACAATTTTTACTGATCTTTCCTGGCAATCACATTTAGACTTAATCATAAACTTTAACATTTTCTCATATATTTAAAAAGAGTTACATCTAAAACTGTGTGCTCAATCTTCTGTAGGGTTTACCTGCAGAATCCCTTTGCCCTTCATCTAATTGCTTTCCTACCTGCTGTGTTGTCTATTGAAAAGAAGCTTATTGGGGTTGAATTGAGATCTTATGAGTCTCAAGGGATATTCCATTTGAAATGGCTGAAAGACTCAAGAACGTTTCTTCCAACATTTCAGCAGGTGGAATTATATAATGAAATTAGATGAACATTTTTTAAGTTGTGTGTTTTGTAAATTGTCTTTATAGAGCTGAGACAATGGTGCTCATAATTGAGTCTGACTTGATTTTGTCTTTTAAAAATAAATAGGGCTTTGAAAATCAACTCTTTTGACTATTAGTTTGAGTGAAGACCTAATCAACTTGTCTATGCAATTTAATTGCCAATATCTAGGGACAGAATGGCATGAAAACTATGTCCAAATACATTTGATGTGGTAGCTACAATATGACATCATCAGAAATGAACACATCTCTCATTATAAATTTTTTTTTGGAAAAAAATCCTTATAGATTTTCAACAAAGGAAAAAATTCAGGAGATAAAGAGTACAAGATAAAAGAGAGAATAGGAATAAAGGTTTGGCAAGATAGAGGGCTCATTAGAGAAATGAATTCTTAAAAAAAAAGCCAAACTTTTAGAAGTGTCTTTTTTTTAATATAAATCTTATTGACTTTAATATTCTACTTCTCCCAGTCTCTGTTCTTACAACTAAAATACTGATTTTAAATTTTCTTGTGTTTTTCTTCCCCCTGGATCTCACTTTTGAAAATTTAACATTTCTGATTTTTAACTTGGAAATCTATTACAAAGTTTACTTAACCTTACTATCCCTAAGTCTTTGGTATGAACAAAGCCAAACCTGAGAGCAAAAGTAAATACTCAGATGTTATAAGAGATGTGATAGGTAATTACTGTCAAAATTACTTGACCATAATACAAAAAATATAGAGCCAAGAAAAAATACTTTTTATTATATTTAAGCAAAAATTTAGATCTTAGACTAAACAACAACAATGAACACTCAGTAGGAACCTAATATATTTTGTAAACAGAATTAAATGAGTTATATAGTTTAATTCTATTAAATACTGTAATTGTGCACATTCATAATAGATTCATAATACCATACTTTCTTCATTATAAATGTTAACAAAATTAATTAAGCAAAGTCATACTTTCCTACATCCCCTCCCATATTGGTGAAGATGTGGCATGTGAGCCCCAGTGTGTTATAGGAGGCTGCTGAGTTTCCCCTTTCCACTGTGACTGAGGACATTTTGTATGTCCTACCCCTCTGTCCATCAGGTCAATGTGAGCACTTTCTTCCTCAATCTCTGGGGTATTGCAGGAAACTCAGAGGTGTCTTGTGGGTACAGTTTGTGCATGCGACCTCTAAAAGGTTCACCAATGCTGTGTCCTAGACAAACCTATTATATATATATATATATATATATATATATATATATATATATATATATATAGGTGTATGGGGTGCGTATGGAGGGCTTGTCATGCCCTTCTAGGGCAGCTCTCCAGCCTCGGACCCTCACCTGCCACCCTGCTCTCACTTGTGGTTCCTAGTAGCTGCTAGCATGCGGCTGCGGCCACACCCCGGGCAACGGCTTCGACAGACCGGCTAAACCTTGTGAGGGTAGCCATCGGGTCATAGATCCCTGGTGAACCAAGGCTTTGCGCACCCAGCATGTGAAGACTGTTTTGGCTGAACAGACGGAAGAAACCAATAAGAAGGTTCAAAGGCTGAGATGGCAATGCAGCAAAGCACTGTGGAGTGCTTAGGACGTGTTGGAGCAGAAAAGACAACACGGACATTCAATGCAGCTGAGGAAGTCTTCAGGTGTAACGATTTTTCGTGCCATTGGACCCAGGCTTCCAACACCAAGAGAGTGGGATTGTCTCTGTGCATCGACTTTTCCACTTAAATCTCATTCACGCACGCACAAGTGTCTTTGTGCACCCTCATCTATACACCGTAGATGAAAATGCACAAAGACAATCGTCATTCTGGGTTACCGACAGACTACTACTATAGATAGATAGATAGATAGATAGATAGATACAATTTTAATTTTCCACCATTATATGAAAAAAGATTCCATAATTTTTTGGGATTTTTAAATAACAAATGCATTTTTGTTTCAAATCTAGGGGTTCTTAATATCTTTTTAAATTTTTTTATTTTATTTTATTACAATTCTCACTTTATTTCACTCCCTCCCCTTTATCCACCCTTCCTGCAGCCGATGCACAATTTCATTGGGTATTACTTGTGTCCTTGATCAGAACCTATTTCAATGAGGTTGTTTGGACAAGGATTATACAAACCTATTTAAACATTTTCTATAGATAAAATAAGCTAGGCTACATATTAAGCTACATTTATGGAGTCCACAGATAATCTAAAAAGAAATATTTTCAGAAATTTTCTCTGACTTCTTATCTAAAGACATCAAATAAATCTTCACATCTAGTTGGTCATGTTTCTGCCAGATGAACAACTTCTCTACTGATAGATATAACCCTCCCTTTCTCAACATTATTATTCCATGACCCAGGTTTAGATCAGGTGAGGTTATTATTAGCAGAAAACAGACTTTTAGGTAACCAAAAGAACTGCTCAACTTGTTTTTCACAGTTCTGGAAATCAAAATTGGATAAGTGGGTAGAATCTTGAATTTAAATGGGTAGGGGGGTTTTCTAAGATTTAGATGATAATCATAGTTATCATTTACATAGTGCTTTAAAACAGTTTTAAAAGTATTTTGTTTATTACATATGGTCTTATTTGATCATCACAACAACATTGTGAGAGAATTACCTATATTATCTTCATTTTATAGATGAGAATACTGAGGCTGAATGGTGTTAAGTAAATTAACCAAGTATAAACAGCAAGTAAGTATGTAAAGCAGGAGGTGAAATTACCCATTGCTGATTTGTAAGTCGAACACTTTATCAACATCTAGAAGCCTATGCAAAAGTATAGTAAAAAACATCTTTTGTTCATGAATCCCTGTCATTTGAAATTTTCACTTGGAGTATGAATAACATTTAACAACACTGCTGAAAAGATTGAAGTTTAATGAAACCAATTGTTTTGATTAACATTTAATGATCTGCTTCACCTCTTATTTATACCAAATGCAACTTATTTTGGCTCTGATATTCTGCAAAGATGGTGATATATTTGATCACTATGAATTTGTATCCCATATTCTTTTGCAAACCTCATGAATTGAGTGAAAGTAGAACAATGATCAATTACAAAAGTGAATTTTTATTAAACCTGTAATTCAGATTCAATGACTGCTGGGCAATTTGCTTAATGAATCTTAGACTCTTCCTTGCCTGTAAAGGTTTGCCAGAGTTGGCTTTATCTATGACATAGAAAACATAAAATCTACCTAAGTATAAAACAATTCATAATACTGTCTGCTTCCTGAATAGAAAGATTAAGATATCTGAGACAGTATACTCAAAAGCACTGTATCATCCCTTCTCTCCAGCATCAACTTCAAGAAAACAATGGTCTTAGGCTTCATTGTACTTTCAAGTCAAGATTGGAACAAAAATGCAAGAAATTTTCTTCTCAAAGAGATCCTTTGGCCACTTTCACCTTTTGAGTAGTTCTAAAATGATGTTTTTATGTGGTAATGGTTACTTTTCCCCCTTGTCATTCTAACTCTCTATTAAGTGTAAATGCCAAAACTGTAAGGATAATTTTTAGTGTTTTGACTTAAAATATAAGTGGTTGCCATGGGAAATTCCCAAATATGAAAATACCCAAGTCAGCTGGGAATTTGGAGATTTTAATTAATAAAGATAGAAGGAATTAAGGGAAGGAGAGAGACAGAGAGAGAGAGAAAGAGAAAGAGAGATTTGATTTAAACTGCTCTGGCTCAGGCTGAGCTGAGCAGTAGTTAAAGGCCTAGGCCAAAGTGGCCTCCTTGAGCCTAAGGGAGAGCAAGTTAGACTTTATCACTCACCACAAGACCGTCTCCAAGCTGGGTTCTTCCACTCTGAACTGAAATTCCTCTACAAACTGAAGTTAATTGTCCCTGAACTGTTCCTTCACCTCCTTTTAAAAAGATTCTTCTCTTATGTCACCTCTCCTAAATTTTCAAATCTATCAATCACAGTAGACACTTTTTTCCAGGACTGCCCATTCTTAGTTTTGACCTTCTTTGGTTTTCACCTTTTCTGTTTAGATTAAATCTTCTGAGTACTTCACACCTCTTTGTTAAGCTTGCCTTTTGTAAGTTACTCGACTTATTTGTGATTAATTTAACCCTAACAGGTACTTAACACCTTTTTGTATTAGATCTAAAAATCGACCTAGCTTAAGGTTTTAGCTTTACTATAAGGTCTGAGTTGGGGACTTTCATTGTTCAATCAGGAGTTTACAACTTTATCTTCCCCTAAGGCACTGTCTGAGTAGGGTGGAGTAATTTCCAAGTTCACAATACATTCCTGATTAAGTATCTCCATTGTTTCAATAATCTAGACCAAATCTTCTAGAGTCTTGTAACAGTTAAAATTAGTTTCTCTGCTTTAAGTATTATATTTTATGAGGTTTATTAAAGTTTATTAGAATTAAGAAATAAAGAAAATACAAAATAAGAAAAGCATGTGTCTAGGTCCAGAGCCCATTCACAACCACTTACTCTACATCTTGCCTGCTAGGTAGATAGCCACACATGCTTAGTAGCAGAATCAGAGAGAGGGCTAAAGTGGGCATAGTCAGTTTAAATACAAATTGTGTTCTCCCACTCAGGTGAGGACTCAGTATGGGATTTTAGGGATTTCTGGGAAATACCAAAGATTTCAGGGAATTGAAGTGCGGGGTTCAAATCTTCCTTTTTACATTTCTCCATTTGATCCTATAGGGAAAAGTTTCCCCAAAGGGATCATGAAAATATAATCAACTTAAACATTACAACAATTTGAGGATAAGAGGAAAAAAGAACAAAACCAATAATTGCTAGACACATTGACAAAAAGCCAGTTGGGGGCAGTCCCCTTTGGCATGAAAGTATACATACAAATAAATGTTCAATCAACCACACCCAAAGTTCATTCTTGATCTTCTTGTGCAGCTTGTGGTCTGGAGGCATCTTCATAGTGTCTTCTCCAAATAGTTCAGTTTCTGGATTCAGAGAGGTAGCATGTTTCTTAAACCTAAAATTGTTCTTAATAGGAATTTAAACTTTGCAATTTAAAATAATAATATTTTTACATTCCCCTGTTAAGAGGGTGATTAAAAAACACAAGGATCACTTAGGGATGCATGGCTGAGTTATGAAGTATATGACTCAATTGGTAAGAGAAATTAAAAAGACATCAGAAAAATCCAAATAAAAAAAATAATTTCTGGATGAAAATATAGACTATCAAAGTCTTATGTGTAAAAATTCCAAGTAAAGGAAAAGTAAATCTATAACAGTTCCTTGAGACTTCCGGTCAAGATGGCGGCTTAGAGAAAGCTAAAGTTCAGATCTCCGGAAAACCCTTCCCGACCGATCTCAAACTATAAGCTCCTAAGGCGCTGAAATTCAACACGATCAACAGCATAGACCCTGGGAACTCTCCTCCTGGACCTGGACCTGGATCAAAAGGTACAGCCCCCCTCAAAAGCCAGAACCCGAGATCACTCGGACCTAAGGGGTAGGAGCGCAGAGTCCAAGGCCCCTCCCCGCTCAGAGAGCAGGGTCATCGGAACAACAACCCTCAGGGCCTTCTATCCGAGTCCCAGTGAAAGTCATTGCCCTCAGAGCTCCCCCCGCAGAGAGCAGGGTCGAAACAACAGCAACCCTCAGGGCAGGCAAGACAGCCTCACGGTCTGGATCCTGCTATCCAAGTCTCAGGGAAAGTCACTGCCCTCAGAGCTCGGGAAGCTGCAGCCCATCCCCCCGCAGGCCGACGAAACAGCCTCACGGCAAGCTATTCTGAAGGCAACTTCCGGAAAGCAACCCGACCCAGAGAGCCAGCGGAGAGTGTGGCCCCCTGGACCGACCCTTCCACTCCAGTTCCAGTGAGGCATACTCAGTTTAACCCAGGGAAAGCTCATAGAACCAACAGTCTGCCCAGGACTAAAGCCTCTGAACACCAGACAGAGATAAGAAAAGCTAATTTTCCACATTCAGAGATGGCAAACTCCACAGAAGCACAGAAGCCCCAAAATACCAAGAAAAATAAGAAGAAAGGGGCGACTTTGGACACATTCTATGGAGCCAAAATACAAAATACAGAGCAGATAGAAGATGATATACAAGAAAATGCTCCAAAATCTTCCAAAGGAAATGGAAACTCTCCACAAACCCATGAAGAATTTGAATCAGAAATGACCAAAAAGATGGAAGCCTTCTGGGAGGAAAAGTAGAAAATAATGCAAAAGAAATTCACACATCTACAAAACCGGTGTGATGAAACTTGAAAGGAAAACCAGGCTTTAAAGGCCAGAATCAGGCAGCTGGAAGACAATGATCGTGTAAAAAAGCAAGAATTAAAAAGCAAAGCCAAAACATCAAGAAATTAGAAGAGAACATAAAATATCTCACCAACAAGATGACAGATCTGGAAAATAGAGGGAGAAGAGATAATTTAAGAATAATTGGACTCCCAGAAAAGCCAGAAATAAACACCAAACTGGACATGGTGATACAAGATATAATCAAAGAAAATTGCCCAGAGATTCTAGAACATGGGGGCAATACAGCCACTGACAGAGCTCACAGAACACCTTCTACACTAAACCCCCAAAAGACAACTCCCAGGAATGTAATTGCCAAATTCCAAAGCTATCAAACAAAAGAAAAAATCCTACAGGAAGCCAGAAAAAGACAATTTAGATATAAAGGAATGCCAATCAGGGTCACACAAGACCTTGAAAGTTCTACTCTGAATGATCGTAAGGCATGGAACATGATCTTCAGAAAGGCAAGAGAGCTGGGTCTCCAACCAAGAATCAGCTACCCAGCAAAACTGACTATATACTTCCAAGGGAAAGTATGGGCATTCAACAAAATAGAAGACTTCCAATTTTTTGCAAAGAAAAGACCAGAGCTCTGTGGGAAGTTTGATACAGAAAATCAAAGAGCAAGGAATACCTGAAAAGGTAAATATTAAGGAAAGGGGAAAAATGTTATCTTCTTCTTTTACTCAAACTCTCTTCTATAAGGACTACAGTTATATCAATCTATGTATACTAATATGCGGGGAAAATGTAATGTATAAATAGGGGGAAAAGAAAGACCAAATAGAATAATCTTTCTCACACAAAGATTCACATGGGAAGGGGAGGGGAAGAAAACTCCTATAAGAAGGAGAGGAAGAGAGGGGGGGTTTACTTAAACCTCAATCTCAAAGAAATCAACTCTGAGAGGGAAAAACATCCAGATCCATTTGGACCTTGAATTCTATCTTACCCAACAAGGGTAGGGAGAAGGGAAAACCAAGGGGGGGAGGGAGAGAGGGAGAACAAAAAGGGAGAGAAAGAGAGGGGGTAGGGGGAAGGAACAAAAAGGGAGGGACTAAAAAGGGAAACATCAAGGGAGGGGACAAGGGGAACTGATTCAAAGTAAATCACTGGACTAAAAGGTAGAGCCGAAGAAGAAAAGGTTAGAATTAGGGAAGGCTATCAAACTGCCAGGGAGTCCACAAATGACAATCATAACATTGGACATGAATGGGATGAACTCACCCATAAAACGTAGACGAATAGCAGAATGGATTAGAATCCAAAACTCTACCATATGTTGTCTTCAAGAAACACACATGAGGCGGGTTGACACCCACAAGGTCAGAATTAAAGGATGGAGTAAGACCTTCTGGGCCTCAACTTATAGAAAGAAGGCAGGAGTGGTAATCATGATATCAGATAAAGCCAATGCAAAAATAGAGCTGATCAAAAGGGATAGGGAAGGTAATTATATTTTGTTAAAAGGGACTCTAGACAATGAGGAAATATCATTAATCAACATGAATGCACCAAATAATATAGCACCCAAATTTCTAATGGAGAAACTAGGAGAATTGAAGTAAGAAATAGACAGTAAAACCATACTAGTGGGAGATTTAAACCAACCATTATCAAATTTAGATAAATCAAATCAAAAGATAAATAAGAAAGAGGTAAAAGAAGTGAATGAAATCTTAGAATAATTAGAATTAATAGACATATGGAGAAAAATAAATAGGGATAAAAAGGAATACACCTTCTTCTCAGCACCACATGGCACATTCACAAAAATTGACCATACATTAGGTCACAGAAACATAGCACACAAATGAAGAAAAGCAGAAATAATGAATGCAGCCTTCTCAGATTACAAGGCAATAAAAATAATGATTAGTAATGGTACATGGAAAACCAAATTTAAAACCAATTGGAAATTAAACAATATGATACTCCAAAACCGTTTAGTTAAAGAAGAAATCATAGAAACAATTAATAATTTCATCGAGGAAAATGACAATGGCGAAACATCCTTTCAAACCTTTTGGGATGCAGCCAAAGCGGTAATCAGAGGTAAATTCATATCCCTGAATGCTTATATTAACAAACAAGGGAGAGCAAAGATCAATCAATTAGAAATGCAAATGAAAAAACTCAAAAGCCATCAAATTAAAACCCCCCAGCAGAAAACCAAACTAGAAATCCTAAATATTAGGGGAGAAATTAATAAAATCGAAAGTGATAGAACTATTGATTTAATAAATAAGACAAGAGGCTGGTACTTTGAAAAAACAAACAAAATTGACAAAGTACTGGTCAATCTAATTAAAAAAAGGAAGGAAGAAAAGCAAATTAACAGCATTAAAGATGAAAAGGGGGACAGCACCTCCGATGAAGAGGAAATTAAGGCAATCATTAGAAATTGCTTTGCCCAATTATATGGCAATAAATACACCAATTTAGGAGAAATGGATGAATATATACAAAAATACAAACTGCCTAGACTAACAGAAGAGGAAATAGAATTCTTAAATAATCACATATCAGAAATTGAAATCCAACAAGCCATCAAAGAACTTCCTAAGAAAAAATCCCCAGGGCCTGCTGGATTCACCACTGAATTCTATCAAACATTCAGAGAACAGTTAATCCCAATACTATACAAACTGTTTGACATAATAAGCAAGGAGGGAGTTCTACCAAACTCCTTTTATGACACAAACATGGTACTGATTCCAAAACCAGGCAGGTCAAAAACAGAGAAAGAAAACTATAGGCCAATCTCCCTAATGAATATAGATGCAAAAATCTTAAATAGGATACTAGCAAAAAGACTCCAGCAAGTGATCAGAAGGTTCATTCACCATGATCAAGTAGGATTCATAGCAGGGATGCAGGGCTCGTTCAATATTAGGAAAAACATCCACATAATTGACCACATCAACAAACAAACCAACAAGAATCACATCATTATCTCAATAGTTGCAGAAAAAGCCTTTGATAAAATACAACAGCCATCCGTATTAAAAACACTAGAAAGCATAGGAATAGAAGGGTCATTCCTAAAAATAATAAATAGTATATATCTAAAAGCATCAGCTAATATCATCTGCAATGGGGATAAACTAGATGCATTCCCAATAAGATCAGGAGTGAAACAAGGATGCCCATTATCACCTCTACTATTTAACATTGTACTAGAAACACTAGCGGTAGCAATTAGAGAAGATAAAGGAATTGAAGGCATCAAAATAGGCAAGGAGGAGACCAAGTTATCACTCTTTGCGGATAACATGATGGTCTACTTAAAGAATCCTAGAGATTCAACCAAAAAGCTAATTGAAATAATCAACAACTTTAGCAAAGTTGCAGGATACAAAATAAACCCACATAAATCATCAGCTTTTCTATATATCTCCAACACAGCTCAGCAGCAAGAACTAGAAAGAGAAATCCCATTCAAAATCACCTTAGACAAAATAAACTACCTAGGAATCTACCTCCCAAGGCAAACACAGGAACTATATGAACACAATTACAAAACACTCGCCACACAACTAAAACTAGACTTGAGCAAATGGAAAAATATTAACTGCTCATGGATAGGACGAGCCAATATAATAAAAATGGCCATCCTACCCAAACTTATTTATCTATTTAGTGCCATTCCCATTGAACTAACAAAATACTTCTTCACTGATTTAGAAAAAACTATAACAAAATTCATTTGGAAGAACAAAAGATCAAGGATATCCAGGGAATAATGAAAAAAAAAAACACATATGATGGGGGTCTTGCAGTCCCTGACCTAAAACTATATTACCAAGCAGCAGTCATCAAAACAATTTGGTACTGGCTAAGAAACAGAAAGGAAGATCAGTGGAATAGACTGGGGGAAAGCGACCTCAGCAAGACAGTATATGATAAACCCAAAGATCCCAGCTTTTGGGACAAAAATCCACTCTTCTATAAAAACTGTTGGGAAAATTGGAAGACAGTGTGGGAGAGACTAGGAATAGATCAACACCTCACACCCTACACCAAGATAAATTCAAAATGGGTGAGTGACTTAAACATAAAGAAGGAAACAATAAGTAAATTGGGTAAACACAGAATTGTATACATGTCAGAACTTTGGGAGGGGAAAGGCTTTAAAACCAAGCAAGATATAGAAAGAATCACAAAATGTAAAATAAATAATTTTGACTATATCAAACTAAAAACCTTTTGTATAAACAAAATCAATGTAACTAAAATCAGAAAGGAAACAACAAATTGGGAAAAAATCTTCATAGAAACCTCTGACAAAGGTTTAATTACTCAAATTTATAAAGAGCTAAATCAATTGTACAAAAAATCAAGCCATTCTACAATTGATAAATGGGCAAGGGACATGGATAGGCAGTTCTCAGATAAAGAAATCAAAACTATTAACAAGCACATGAAGAAGTGTTCTAAATCTCTTATAATCGGAGAGATGCAAATAAAAACAACTCTGAGGTATCACCTCACACCTAGCAGATTGGCTAACATAACAGCAAAGGAAAGTAATGAATGCTGGAGGGGATGTGGCAAAGTAGGGACATTAATTCATTGCTGGTGGAGTTGTGAATTGATCCAACCATTCTGGAGGGCAATTTGGAACTATGCCCAAAGGGCGACAAAAGAATATCTACCCTTTGACCCAGCCATAGCACTGCTGTGTCTGTACCCCAAAGAGATAATGGACAAAAAGAATTATACAAAAATATTCATAGCTACGCTCTTTGTGGTGGCCAAATACTGGAAAATGACGGATGCCCATCAATTGGGGAATGGCTGAACAAACTGTGGTATATGTTGGTGATGGAATACTATTGTGCTAAAAGGAATAATAAAGTGGAGGAGTTCCATGGAGACTGGAACATCCTCCAGGAAGTGATGCAGAGCGAGAGGAGCAGAACCAGGAGAACATTGTACACAGAGACTAATACACTGTGGTATAATCGAATGTAATGGACTTCTCCATAAATGGTGGTGTAATGTCCCTGAACAATTTGCAGGGATTCAGGAGAAAAAAACACCATTCATAAGCAACGGATATAATATGGGAGTGGAAACACCGAGGAAAAGCAACTGCCTGAATACAGCGGTTGAGGGGACATGACAAAGGAGAGACTCTAAATGAACACTCTAATGCAAATACTATCAACATGGCAATGGGTTCGAATCAAGAACACATGTGATACCCAGTGGACTTACGCGTCGGCTATGGGGGGTGGGGGGGGAAGAAAAGAAAATGATCTATGTCTTTAATGAATAATGCTTGGAAATGATCAAATAAAATATATTAAAAATTAAAAAAAAAAGTTCCTTGAATCAGGGCCCAATTAAGATGATATAAGCAAGTAAGCATTTATGCAGTTAGTAGCCAGGACTACAGAAAGTTTGCCACACTATGAAAGACAGAAAAGGGACTAGAATATAGGGCCCAAATTTGTGATACTCATATGTAAGTATTTTCAGAGTGAGTGTGGATACCAGTAAGGCCCAAGTATTAACGTATGTTAAGCGTCAGAACCTTGAGTCTTCACACTAAGTTCAAGTCCTTTGCATTGACTTAGAAATGCATCAATCCATCCTGGATTGGAATATCTTTGGCCCTGTGCAATGGCTCTTTTGTATATCTTGTCCAAGAATCAGACAGACTCATTAAGCAAAGTCCTATACTTTTTTTTCCCCTTTAAACATTATATTATTTGATCATTTCCAAACATTATTCATTGGAAACAAAGATCATTTTCTTTTCCTCCCCCCCCCCCCAAACCCTTCCCACCACCTCTCCTATAGCCAACGCACGATTCCACTGGGTATCAGATGTGTTCTTGGTTCGAAACCATTTCCATGTTGTTGGTATTTGCATTAGAGTGTTCATTTAAAGTCTCTCCTCAGTCATATCCCCTCCACCCCTGTAGTCAAGCAGTTGCTTTTCATCAGTTTATCCTCTGCTTGTGGATAGTGTTTTTAGATTCCTGCAGATTGTTCAGGGACATTGTAGTGACCATAATGGAGAAGTCCATTACCTTCGATTGTACCACAGTGTATCAGTGTCTGTGTATAATGATTTCCTTTTGCTCTGCATCACTTCTTGGAGGTTGTTCCAGTCTCCATGGAATTCCTCCACTTTATTATTCCTTTTAGCATAATAGTATTCCATCACCAACATATACCACAATTTATTCAGCCATTCCCCAATTAAAGGGAAACCCCTCATCTTCCAATTTTTGGCCAACACAAAGAGTGCAGCTATGAATATTCTTGTACAAGTCTTTTTCCTTATTATCTCTTTGGGGTACAAACCCAGCAGTGCTATGGCTGGATCAAAGGTCAGACACTCTTTTAGTGCCCTTTGGGCATAGTTCCAAATTGCACTCCAGAACGGTTGGATTAATTCACAACTCCACCAGCAATGAATTAGTGTCCCTACTTTGCCACATCCCCTCCAGCATTTATTACTTTCCATAACTGTTATGTTAGCCAATCTGCTAGGTGTGAGGTGATACCTCAGAGTTGTTTTGATTTGAATCTCTCTAATTATAAGAGATGTAGAACACTTTCTCATCTGCTTATTAATAGTTTTGATTTCTTAGGGTGAGAACTCCCTGTTCGTGTCCCTTGCCCATTTATCAATTGGAGGATTGTTTGATTTTTTGTACAATTGATTTAGCTCTTTATAAATTTGAGTAATTAAGCCTTTGTCAGAGGTTTCTATGAAGATTTTTTCCCAGTTTGTTGTTTCACTTCTGATTTTAGTTACATTGGTTTTGTTTGTACAAAAGCTTTTTAATTTGATGTAGCTGAAATTATGTATTTTACATTTTGTGATTCTTTCTATGTCTTGCTTGGTTTTAAAGTATTTCCCTTCCCAAAGGTCTGACATATACTATTCTGTGTTCACATAATTTACTTCTTTAGTTTCCTTCTTTATGTTCAAGTCAAAGTCATTCACCCATTCTGAATTTATCTTGATGTAGGGTGTTAGGTGTTGATCCAAACCTAATCTCTCCCACACTGTCTTCCAATTTTTCCAGCAGTTTTTATCAAATAATGGATTTTTGTCCAGAAGCTGGTGTCTTTGGGTTTGTCATAAACTGTCTTGCTGAGATCATTTACACCAAGTCTATTCCACTGATCCTCCATTATGTCTCTTAGCCAGTACCAAATTGTTTTGATAACAACTGCTTTATAGTATAGTTTGAGATCTGGGACTGTAAGTCCTCCTTCCTTTGCATTTTTTTTACATGATTTCCCTGGATATCCTTGATCTTTTGTTCTTCCAAATGAACTTAGTTATGGTTTTTTCTAATTCAGGAAAGAAGTTTTTTGGTAGTTCAATGGGTATGGCACTAAATAAGTAAATTAATATGGGTATGATTGTCATTTTTATTATGTTAGCTCGTCCAACCCATGAGCAATCAATGTTTTTCCAATTGTTTAGATCTAATTTTAACTGTGTGGATAGTGTTTTGTAGTTGTGTTCATATAGTTCCTATGTTTGTCTCAGCAGATAGATTCCTAAGTATTTTATATTGTCTAGGGTGATTTTAATGGTATTTCACTTTCTAATTCTTGCTGCTGAAATGGGTTAGACATATATAGAAATGCTGATGACTTATGCAGGTTTATTTTGTATCCTGCAACTTTGCTAAAGTTATTGATTATTTCTAGTAACTTTTTGTTTGATTATCTAGGATTCCTTAAGTAAACCATCATATGGTCTGCAAAGAGTGATAGCTTGGTCTCCTCTGCCAATTTTAATACCTTCAATTTCTTTTTGTTCTGTAATTGCTACTGCTAGTGTTTCTAGTACAATGTTAAATAATAGAGGTGATAATGGGCATCCTTGTTTTACTCCTGATCTTATTGGAAAGGCTTCTAGTTTATCCCCATTGCAGATGATGTTTGCTGATGGTTTTAGATGTATACTGTTTATTATTTTTAGGAAAGGCCTTTCTATTCCTATACTTTCTAGTGTTTTCAATAGGAATGGGTGTTGTATTTTGTCAAAGACTTTTTCTGCATCTATTGAGATAATCATGTGATTTTTGTCAGTTTGCTTGTTAAAATGGTCAATTATGTAGATGGTTTTCCTAATATTGAACCAATCTTGCATTCCTGGTATGAATCCTGCCTTGTCATAATGGATGACCCTTGTGATGACTTGCTGGAGTCTTTTTGCTAGTATCCTAATTAAGATTTTTGCATTTATATTCATTAGGGAGATTGGTCTATAGTTTTCTTTCTCTGTTTTTGACCTGCCTGGCTTTGGGATCAGTACCATGTTTGTGTCGTAGAATAAATTTGGTAGAACTCCATCTTGGCCTATTCTGTCAAATAGTTTGTTTAATATTGGGATTAGTTGTTCTTTGAATGTTTGATAGAATTCTTTTGTGAATCCATCTGGACCTGGGGATTTTTTCTTAGGGAGTTCTTTGATGGCTCATTCAATTTCTTTTTATGAAATGGGGTTTTTAAGGTAATTTATTTCTTCTTTTGTTAGTCTAGACAATTTATATTTTTTTGAGTATTCATCCATATCACCGAGATTGCCATATTTGTTGCCATAGAGTTGGGCAAAGTAGTTTTTAATGATTGCCTTAATTTCCTCTTCATTAGAGGTGAGGTCTCCTTTTTCATCATGGATACTGTCAATTTGGTTTATTTCTTTCCTTTTTTTAATTAGACTGACTAGTACTTTGTCTATTTTATTTGTTCTTTCAAAGTACCAGCTTCTAGTATTATTTATTAAATCATTAGTCCTTTTACTTTTAATTTTATTAATTTCTCCTTTGAGTTTTAGGATCTTTAATTTAGTCTTCATCTGAGGATTTTTAATTTGTTTACTTTCTAATTTTTTAATTTGCATGCCCAATTCATTGACCTCTGCCCTTCTTAATTTTTTAATATATGAACTCAAGGATCTAAATTTCCCCCTGAGTACTGCTTTGGCTGCATCCCATAGGTTTTGAAAGGATGTCTCACCATTGTCATTTTCTTCAATGAAGTTATTAATTGTTTCTATGATTTGTTCTTCAACTAACTGGTTTTGGAGAATTATATTATTTAATTTCCAATTTATTTTCAATTTAGCTCTCCATGTTCCCTTATTAATTATTATTTTCATTGCATTGTGATCTGAGAAAGTTGCATTTTTTATTTCTGCTCTTTTGCACTTGTTTGCAATGTTTTTATGCCCTAATACATGGTCAGTTTTTGTGAATGTACCATGTGCTCCTGAAAAGAAGATATATTCCTTTTTGTCCCTATTTATTTTTCTCCATATGTCTACAAATACTAATTTTTCTAAGATTTCATTCACTGCTCTTACCTCTTTCTTATTTATTTTTTGGTTTGATTTATCTAATTCAGATAGAGGAAGGTTCAGGTCTCCCACTAGTATAGTTTTTCTATCTATTTCGTCCTTGAGTTCCTCTATTTTCTCCTTTAGAAATTTGGATGCTATGCCGTTTGTTGCATACATGTTGAGTATAGATATTTCCTCACTGTCTATACTGCCTTTTGCCAGGATTTAATTACTTTCTCTATCTCTTTTAACTAGATTCATTTTTACTTTGGCTTTGTCGGATATCATGATTGCGACTCCTGCCTTCTTTTTGTCAGTTGATGCCCAATAGATTTGGCTCCACCCTCTTACTTTCACCTTATGTGTATCTACCTTTCTCATATGTGTATCTTGTAGACAGCATATGGTACGGTTTTGGACTCTAATCCACTCTGCTATTTGCTTGCGTTTTATGGGTGAATTCATTCCATTCACATTCAGAGTTATTATTGCTTGCTGTGTATTTCCCATTATTTTGATTTCTGCTCCTTTTCCTGCCTTTTCTTCCTTCACTATTTCCTTCTATACCAATGTTTGCTTTTAAACAGTCCCCCTTGTTCCTACCCTTATTTTACTTCCCTTTCTACACACCGCACTATTTATCACCCTCCTTATTTTCCCTGTAGTCTTTCTAAAATTAACCCCCCACTCCCTCCGTTTCTTGTACTGCTTCCCTCCCAACCAGACCGTTTGTTATCCTTCTACTCCCCTGTAGGGTGCAATTCTATTCTCTTCCCCCAATGGATTGGATTGTTTTTCCCTTTTTGAGTCACTTTCAAAGCATGTAAAAGTTGAGTATTTCCTGTCTCCGACATCTTTACCCTTCCAGTGTATTGATATTCTCCCCCCTCCCACCATGAGCTTCTTTGTGACATATAAATTTACCCCCATTTGTTTCTTTTCCCATTTCTTTTAATATTCACCTATTTTAAGTTCTAGTTATATATAAAAATATATATATATATATATGCATACTCATGCGTATGTATTTTTTCATGCATATATCTATATACCTATTTATGTCTTGTCCTTTCATCCTATACAGTTTGTTGCTGTTCCCTCTAAGTATACTTCTTTTTGCTGCCCAGGTAATAACAACAGTTTTTAAGAGTTACCAATGGCCTCTTTTCTTATAGGGATACATATCATTTTAACTTATTGAGTCTCTTAAAATTTTTTTTTGGTTTACTTTTTTCCCCTTTTTTTTAAATTACCTTTTGATGATTCTTTTGAGTCCTGTGCTTGTGAATCAAATTTTCTGTTCAGGTCTGGTCTTTTCTTTACGAATTCTTGAAATTCTTCTATTTTGTTGAATGACCATACTTTCCCCTGAAAGAATATACTCAGTTTTGCTGGGTAGTTGATTCTTGGTTGTAGATCTAGTTCCCTTGCTTTCTGGAATATCTTATTCCATGCCTTTCTTTTTTTCAGTGTGGATGCAGCCAGATCCTGAGTTATCCTCACTGTGGTTCTTTGGTATCTGAATGAATTCTTCTTCGTAGCTTGTAATATTATTTCCTTTGGTCTGAGAGTTCTTGAATTTGCCAAATTCAAAAACAATCAGATGAAAGAAAAGATATTACAAGCTGCCAAGTAGAAACCATTCAGATACCATGGAAACACGATGAGGTTAACACAGGATCTAGCTGCATCCACACTGAAGGACCAAAAGGCAGGGAATACGATATTCCAGAAGGCAAGGGAACTAGGTCTACAACGAACAATAAAATACCCATCAAAACTGACTATATTCTTACAGGGGAAAGTATGGTAATTCAACACAACAGAAGAGTTTCAAGCATTCATAAATAAAAGACCATACCTGAACAGAAAATTGGATGTCCAACCACAGAACTCAAGAGAATCATCAAAAGGTAATTAAAAAAAAAAACAGGGGAAAAAAACAAACAAAACAACAAAATTTTTTTAAGAGACTCAATAAGTTAAAATGATATGTATCACTATAAAAAAAGAGGTCATTGGTAACTCTTAAAAACTGTTGCCATCATATGGGCAGCTATAAAAATTACACTTAGAGGGAACAGTGATAAATGGTATAGGATGAAAGGACAAGACATAAATAGGTATATAGATATATACATGCATAAATACATATACATGTGTATGTATATATAGATATATATACACACACAACTAGAGCTAAAAAAAAGGTTATGACTAAAAGAAATGGGAAAATAAACAAATGTGGGTAAATTTATATGTCACAAAGAAACTCATGGCGGGAGCAGGGAAGAACATCGATACATTGGAAGGGTAAAGGGGTTGGGGATAGGAAATACTCAACTCTTACATACTTTGAAACTGACCCAAAGAGGGAAGAACAATCCAATCCATTGGGGAAGAGAATGGATTTGCGTCCTACAGGGGAGTAGAAGGGTAAAAAATGGACTGGTGGGGAGGGAAGCAGTACAAGGGAGGGAGAGGGTGGGGGGGAATTTTTAAAAGACTACAGGGGAAAATAAGGGAGGAAATAAGAAGGGAGGGGGGTAGAAAGGGAAATAAAATAAGGGGGAAACTAGGGGGAACTGAATATAAACAAATATTGGTGTAGAAGGAAATAGTGAAAGAATTAAAGTCAGGACAAGGAGTGGAAATCAAAATGCTGGGAAATAATCAGCTAGTAATCATAACTCTGAATGTGAATGGAATGAACTCACCCATAAAACACAAGTGAATAGCAGAGTGGATTAGAATCCAAAACCCTACCATATGCTATCTGCAAGAAACACACATGAGGAAGGTAGATACACATAGGGTGAAAGTTAGAGGATGGAGCCAAATCTATTGGGCATCAAATGATAAAAAGAAGGCAGGAATAGCAATCATGATATCGTACAAAGCCAAAGTAAAAATAAATCTAGTGAAAAGAGATAAGGAAGGTAATTAAATCCTGATAAAAGGCAATATGGACAACGAGGAAATATCCATACTCAATATGTATGCATTAAATGACAGAGCATCCAAATTTTTAAAGGAAAAACAAGAGGAGCTCAAGGATGAAATAGATAGAAAAACTATACTAATGGGAGGTCTGAACCTTCCCCTATCTGAACTTAGATAAATCAAATAAAAAAATAAATAAGAAAGAGGTGAGAGAAGCAAATGAAATCTTAGAAAAATTAGAGTTAGTAGAGATATGGAGGAAAATAATATGGACAAAAAGGAATACACCTTCTATTCAACAGTACATGGTACATTCACAAAAATTGACCATGTATTAGGGCACAAAATCATTGCAAACAAGGGCAAAAGGGCAGAAATAATTAATGCAAACTTCTCAGACCACAATGCAATAAAAATAATAATTAGTAAGTATACATGGAGAGACAAATCAAAAATTAATTGGAAATTAAACAATATGATTCTCCAAAACCAGCTAGTTAAAGAACAAATCATAGAAACAATTAATAACTTCATTGAAGAAAATGACAATGGTGAGACATCCTTTCAAAACCTATGGGAAGCAGCCAAATCAGTACTCAGGTGGAAATTTATATCCTTGAGTTCATATATAAACAAATTAAGAAGGGCAGAGGTCAATGAATAGGGCATGCCAATTAAAAACTAGAAAGTGAACATATTAAAAAGACTCAGATGAAGACTGAATTAGAAATCCTAAAAATCAAAGGAGAAATTAATAAAATTGAAAGTCAAAGAACTACTGATTTAATAAATAAGACTAGAAGTTGGTACTTTGAAAAAACAAATTAAATAGACAAAGTACTATTCAGTCTAATTAAAAAAGGAAAGAAAAGAAACCCAAATTTACAGTATCCAAGATGAAAAGGGAGACCTCACCTCTAATGAAGAGGAAATCAAGGCAATCATTAAAAACTACTATGCTCAATTATATGGCAAAAATATGGCAATCTAAGTGATATGGATGAATACTTACAAAAATATTAATTGCCTAGAGTAAAAGAAGAAGAAATAAATTACCTAAACCACCCCATATCAGAAAAAGAAATTGAACAAGACATCAAAGAACTCCCTAAGGAAAAATCCCCAGGTCCAGATGGATTCACAAATGAATTCTATCAAACATTCAAAGAACAGATAACCCCAATACTATACAAACTATTTGACAGAATAAGCCAAGAAGGGGTTCTACCAAATTCTTTTTACGACACAAACATGGGACTAATTCCAAAGCCAGGCAGGTTAAAAACAGAGAAAGAAAACTGTAGGCCAATCTCCCTAATGAATATAGATGCAAAAATATTAAATAGGATACTAGCAAAAAGACTCCAGCAACTCATCATAAGACTCATCCACTACAATCAGGTAGTACCAGGAATGCAAGATTGGTTCAATATTAGGAAAACCATCCACATAATTGACCATATTAACAAGCAAACCGACAGGAATCACATGATTATCTCAAAAGACGCAGAAAAAGCCTTTGATAAAATACAACACCCATTCCTATTAAAAACACTAGAAAGCATAGGAATAGAAGGGTCGTTCCTAAAAATGATAAATGGTATATATCTAAAACCATCAGCTGATATCATCTGGAATGGGGATAAATTAGATGCATTCCCAATAAGATCAGGAGTGAAACAAGGATGCCCATTATCACCTCTACGTACTAGAAACACTAGCAGTAGCAATTAGAGAAGAAAAAGAAATTGAAGGTATTTAAATTGGCAATGAGGAGACCAAGCTGTCACTTTTTGTGGATGATATGATGATTTACTTAAAGAATCCTTGGGAATCAACCAAAAAGCTAATTGGAATCAACAACTTTAGCAAAGTTGCAGGATACAAAATTAACCCACATAAGTCATCAGCATTTCTATATATCTCCAACCCAGTTCAGCAGCAAGAATTAGAAAGAGAAATTCCATTTAAAGTCACCCGAGACTATATAAATTCTTAGGAATCTATCTGCCGAGACAAACACAGGAATTATATGAACACAATTACAAAACACTCTCCACACAATTAAAACTAGATCTAAACAATTGGAAAAACATTGAATGCTCATGAGTGGGACAAACTAACATAATAAAAATGATGATCCTACCCAAACTTATCTATATATTTAGTGCCATACCCATTGAACTACCAAAAAACTATTTTACTGAATTAGAGAAAACCATAACAAAGTTCATTTGGAAGAATAAAGGATCAAGGATATCCAGGGAAATAATGAAAAATATATAAAGGAATGTGGCCTTGCAGTCCCAGATCTCAAATTATATTACAAAGCAGTGGTCATGAAAACAATTTGGTACTGGCTAAGAGACAGAAAGGAGGATCAGTGGAATAGACTTGGGATAAATAACCTCAGCAAGACAGTCTATGACAAACCCAAAGACCCCAGCTTTTGGGACAATAATCCTGTATTTGATAAAAACTTCTGGGAAAACTGGAAGACAGTGTGGGAGAGATTAGGTTTGGATCAACACCTCACAAACTATACCAAGAAAAACTCAGAATGGGTGAATGACTTGAATATAAAGAAGGAAACTATAAGTAAATTAGGTGAACACAGAATAGTACACATGTCAGACCTTTGGGAAGTGAACGATTTTAAAACCAAGCAAGACTTAGAAAGAGTCACAAAATACAAAATAATTAATTTTGACTACATGAAATTAAAAAGTGTTTGTACAAACAAAACCAATGTAACTAAAATTAGAAGGAAAGCATCAAATTGGGAAACGATCTTCATAACAAAAACCTCTGACAAATGTCTAATTACTCAAATTTATAAAGAGCTAAACCAGTTGCACAAAAATATCAAGCCATTCTCAAATTGAAAAATGGGCAAGGAAATGAGTAGGCAATTTTCAGTTAAAGAAATCAAAACTATTAATAAGCACATGAAAAAAGTGTTCTAAATCTCTTATAATCAGAGAGATGCAAATCAAAACAACTCTGAGGTATCACCTCACTCCTAGCAGATTGGTCATCATGACAGCAAAGGAAAGTAATGAATGCTGGAGGGGATGTGGCAAAGGAGGAACATTAATGCATTGTTGGTGGAATTGTGAATTGATCCAACCATTCTGGAGGGCAATTTGGAACTATGCCCAAAGGGCGATAAAAGACTGTCTGCCCTTTGATCCAGCCATAGCACTGCTGGGTTTGTACCCCAAAGAGATAATAAGGAAAATGTCTTGTACAAGAATATTCATAGCTTCACTCTGTGGTGGCCAAAAATTGGAAAATGAGGGGATGCTCTTCAATTGGAGAATGGCTGAACAAATTGTGGTATATGTTGGTGATGGAATGCTATTGTGCTAAAAGGAATACTAAAGTGGAAGAATTCCATGGAGACTGTAACAACCTCCAGGAAGTGATGCAGAGCGAGAGGAGCAGAACCAGGAGAACATTGTACACAGAGACTGACACACTGTGGTACAAGAGAACATAATGGACTTCTCAATTAATGGCTTTACAATGTCCCTGAACAATCTGCAGGGATCTACGAGAAAAAATACAAAAAAAAAAAAAACAACTATCCTCAAGCAGAGGACTAACTGAGGGAGTAAAAACACCGAGGAAAAGCAACTGTGTGTCTACAGAGGCTGAGGGGACGTGATTGAGGAGAGATGCTAAATGAGCACCCTAATGCAAATACCAACAAGGAAATGGGTTCAGAGCAAGGACACATCGTGTGTTGGCTAAGGGAGGGGTTTCGGGGGGGGAGGGGGAAGAAAAGAAAATGATCTGGTTCCTATGAATAACGTATGAAAATGACCAAATAAAATAATGTTTAAAAAAAGAATGAAAGGAGCAGAACCAGGAGAACACTGTACACAGAGACTGTGGTGCAATCGAATATAATGGACTTCTCCATTAGTGACAATGCAGTGATCCAAACCACTTGGAGGAATCTACGAGAAAAAATACTATCCACATTCAGAGGAAAAATGTTAGGAATAGAAACACAGGAATAAAACCACAACTGCTTCAATACATGGGTTGAGGGGATATGTTTGGAGATGTAGACTCTAAATGAACATCCTAATGCAAATACCACCAACTTGGAAATATGTTTTGATCAAGGATACATGTACTACTAAATGAAATTGTGCATCAGCTGAGGGAAGGGTGATGGAAGGGGAGGGAGGGAAATAATATTATTCTTGTTACAAATTGACTAAATAAATTAACTTAAAAAAAACAAAGATAAATGAAGGAATTTTGTACCCCAAGGGAAGTTGGGACTTTCCACATGGAGAGGGGGAGAGGTGAACCCCCTTCTGAAAGTGGGGTTCAGTGGAGACAGCAGACATAATGGATTGGCTCAGAGAGAGGACAGGTGGTTTGAAGATATTTCCCCTTCTTCCTTCCCTCCATAGCTAAACTGCTCTCCCCAATTTGCTCTAGTCCCTCTTGTCCTCCCTCCACTACTCGAGACCAAAAGGTCTCCCCTTTATCCATTCACTCACACTCAGCTTGGGGAACAGATAACTTTTAATGTTAACATAATCAGGTAATACAAAAGGAATAACAGGCATGGAAGAATGGGAAAAAGAAAGTGTAGAGAAGGGGTCCCTAACCCTTTCCCCTCCCTCCCCGAGTTTTGGGGGAACTCATGCCTTGGCAGCCTGAGCCCCCTAAGAGAAAGTCAGGTTGACTCACTCCTGGGTAACAGGAGCTGAGGTAAAGTCTGCTCAGGTTTCTCTTCAGAAAGTCCCTTCAATTGGGAAGTGTTGGGGGGAAAGATTTCCAGTCGCTAGCAGGAAAAATGGGTAACCCTCAGGAGAAAGTCTTTTTCCCAACTTCTCTCTTTGGCTTCTCAAGACTGAGAGCCTCACTTCTTTCCCAGCCAGAGTCTACTCCTCCTTCTGATTCCATTTCTGGGGCCCCTCGCCCTTCAAAGTGACCAATTTCACATATTCTTCACCCTCACATTTTTCTCTAGTGCCAGCCTCTGTCACAATGGTAGCTTAAGCTTGACTTAGCACAGACCGGGGGGGGGGGGGTCTGTCAGTTGTTTCTTATCTGTCACTTGCTAGCACATGTCTGTCATAGGCCATCCTCCTCAACTTAATCCTTAAGTAGGGGTGTTAAATGCTAATCAAGATGAAGAAAATCTAAAATTCACAAAAATTAAAACTTTCTGAAACATAATAGCACAATTCCAGAGTTCCCAGGAAATCAAATATCATTGAGCCAAAGTCAAGAAAACAAAATATTTAGCAGCTTGTACATTAAAGGAGTAGGATATTTATAATAGTATATTCTGGAAGAGCTAGGATTACCAGCAAGATCTACTTACTTAAATGAATATAATTATATGACATTTTTATAGAAATATTATTAGATTTAAGCAAATGGAAAAGTTTTAATCACTCAATGGCAGCTCAAGCTAAATTTAAAAACAAACTATAATTCTCCCTAAAATAATTCATTTATTTAGTGCCATACCAATCAAATTACAGATATAAAATTATAGTTAGAAAAATAATAAGGCAAAGGTTATCAAAAATATGATACTGGCTAAGATATAGAAGGGAGGATCAGTGGAAGAGACTTGGGGTAAATATCCTCAGCAAAATAGTGTACAATAAACCCAAAGACCCCAGCTTTGGGAACAAAAACTAACTATGTGACAAAAACTGCTAGGAAATTTGAAAACAGTATGGGAGAGATTAGGCACCAAGATAAATTCAGAATGGGTAAATGACTTAAATATAATAAATATAAAGACGGAAAGTATAAGTAATTTGGGTGAACACAGAATAGTATACCTGTCAGATCTATGGGAAGGGAAAGCTTTTAAGACCAAGCAAGAGATAGAGAATATTACAAAATATAAAATGAATAAATTTGATTACATTAAATTAAAAAAATTTTCTACAAATAAAACCAGTGCAATCAAAATTAGAAGGGAAACAACAAATTAAGAAAAATCTTTATTAAAAAAAAACTCTGAGAAAGGTCTAATTTCTCAGATCTATAAGGAACTAAATCAATTGTACAAAAAAAGCAAGGCATTCCCCATTTGATAAATGAGCCAGGGACATGAATGGGCAGTTTTCAGATGAAGAAATCAAAACTATCAATAAGTACATGAAAAAGTGTTCTAAATTTCTCATAATTAGAGAAATGCAAATCAAAGTAACCCTAAGGTACCAAATAACACCTAGCAGATTGGCTGATATAACAGTAAAGGGAAATAATAAATGTTGGAGGGGATGTGGCAAAATTGGGCAACTAATGCAATGTTGGTGGAGTTGGCAATTGATCCAATCATTCTGGAAGGAAATTTGCAGCTATGCACAAAGGGCTTTAAAAGACTGCCTGCCATTTGATCCAACCATATGACTCTTGGGTTTGTACTCCAAAGAGAAAATAAGGAAAAATAATTGTACAAAAATATTTATAGCTGTGCTTTTTGAAGTGGAAAAAATAGAAACTGAAGGGTTCTCCATGGATTGGGGAATGGCTGAACAAATTGTAGCATCTGATGGTGATGGATTACTATTGTGCTGAAAAGAATAATGAACTGGAGCAATTCCATGTAACCTGGAATGACCTCTAGGAATTGATGCAGAGCAAAAGGAGCAAAACCAGGAAAACATTTCACACTGGAAAACCAGTGAGAATATTGATACACTGTGGCACAATCGAATGTTAGGACTTCTCTACTAGCAGCAATGCACTGATATAGGACAATTCTGAGGGACTTATGAGAAAGAACACTATCCGCATTCAGAGAAAGAACTGTGGGAAAATAAATGTAGAAGAAAAATATATGATTGATCACATGGTTCGATATGTTGACTTTAAATGATCACTCTACTGTAAATATTAATATTATAGAAATTGGTTTTGAATATGATACATGTAAAACCAAGTGGAATTGCTCATTGGCTCCAGTAAGAGGGAGGTAGGAGAGGAAGGAAAGAACATAAATCATGTAACCATAAAAAATATTCTAAAATAATTAATTAAATAGACTTTTAAAATAATAAAATTCAACTGGAAGAACAAAAGTTCAAAAATATTGAGAGAATAAATGAAGAAAATAAAGTTAAGGAATGTCCTTAATTGTGCCAAATCTCAAAGTGTAATAAAGTGGTAATCATCAAAACAATTTAGTATGGCTAAGAAATAAAGTGGTAAATCAGTGGAATAGGTTAGGTACAAAATATACAGTAGTAAATAATAGTAAATAACCTAAAGGTTTAAAAAACCCAAAGCACAGGTACCTAGGTGACTCAGGAAATAGAGATCCAGTCCTTAAGGTGGGAGGTCCTAGGTTCAAATTTGTTCTTACACACTTCCTTCCTTTTAAACTCTAATTGCCTAGCTGTTACCCACCTTCTGCATTGGAACTGATAACAATTATTGATTCTAAGACAGAATATAATGGTTAAAAATTTTTAAAACATAGAGACCTAGAGGGAAAAATTACAGCAAGCATTTCTGATTAAGGTCTCATTTCTCAAATATATAGAGAATTGAGTCAAACATATAAGAATACGTCATTCTTCAAAAGACATCAATCAAAATAAACAGGTAGTTTTCAGATGAAGTAATTAAAGCTACTGTTAATCACATTTAAAATCATTAGTGGTTAGAGAAACACACATGAAAACAATTCTGATATACCACCCCATACTTCTCAAATTGGCTAATATGAAAGAAAAAGAAAATGATGGGTTTTGGAAGGGATTTGTAACGAATTAGAACATAATGAACAGTGTGTGGAGTTATGAACTGATACAATCTTCTGAAGAACAATTTAGAACTATGCTCAAGATTATGAAACAGTGCATATCATTTGACCCAAGAAAAGCACCACTAGGTATGTATTCCCAAAGAGGTTTAAAAATAAGGAAAATGACCTATACATAGAAAAATATTTATTTGTGTTTGTTTTTGGACATATGAGCATGTGTGTTTATATGTGTGGTGTCAAAGACTTGCAAATTGAGGGGATTCTCATCAGTTAGAGAATGGTTGAATATTATATCCTATATCATTGTGAAGAAATACTAAATAATGATGAGCACAAAGCTTTCAGACAAATCTGGAAAGACATGAAATGATGCAAAGTGAAGTCAGCAGAACCAGGAAAATATTGTACACAGTTACAACTGTATTGTACAGTGATCAACTGTGAATATCTTAGCTATTCTCAGCAATACAATGAACTAAGACACTTCCAAAATACTAATGATGAAAAATGCTATCTACTTCAATTTAATGAAATGAATTTAGATTAAACAAACTTTTGTTATTGTAGTGATTTATTATTATTATTAATAAATACCACCATGAATAATAGAAGGAACATGATTAGCTAAGAAAACAATTAATCATGCATAAGGGCAACATATAGTTAAGCTCTGGAAAATTCCAGGTGAGTTTTATATTGAAAATTGAAGATATTACAAATAGATAGATGAGAGCTCTGCAGTGAAAGAAGGGAAATATTTTTCTTTCTCAATCCCATATTAGCTATATCACCTCAAAAGGAAATTTCTGGATCAATAAGAGATGCTGTACCCATTGGAGGAGTAGCTCATATAAATCAAACAAATACAGATATAGGAATAATATTTCCCAAGAAAAGAAACAGATTTCGGAACTTGGAACCATGGCACAGGAAAGAGATTAATTATGCCAAGGATCATATTTTGAAAATCTATCTAAACAAACAGTCAAGAAAAACAATACACCAAAGGATATTGTATGAATATTTTGAGGTTCTGTTACATTTACAATTGTGGTTTTCCTTTTCCACATGTGGATTCTACATATACACCTTATTATTATTATTATTGTAAGTTGTTTACAATTATTTAATGTGTCAGAAATTGTGCTGAGTACTGGGTATAGAAAAAAAAGCAAAATACAGTTCTTGCCCTCAAGAACATTCAGCCTAATATAGCTTTATTATATCATTTAAGTAAATATTTTGTAAAGAACAGATTTAGGACTTCCGGTCAAGATGGCGGCTTAGAGAAAGCTAAAGTTCAGATCTCCTGAAACCCTTCCTTAATGATCTCAAACCGAATGCTCCTAGGACACCAAAATTCAAAACAATCAACACCATAGACCCCGGGAGTCCTCCTACTGGACCTGGACCTGGATCAAAAGGTACAGACCCCCCCAAAAGCCAGAACCCGAGACCACTCAGACCTAAGGGGTAGGCAGAAGGAAGGTCCTAGGACCCATCCCCCCAACCCAGAGCGCTGAGTCCAAGTCCGAGGCAGCAGAGGCAACCTCAGAGCCCCAGGGCCTGCTATTCTGAAGGCCACAACCTGACCCAGTGGAGGGGGCACCCAGACATCAGGGAAACAGAGAGTGACAGGGGAGCTTGTAACCCCCTGGAAGGAGCCCTTGGAGCTCTGGGAAGCCGCGGCCCCTTCCTCCTCAGAGAGCAGGGTCTTCTGAAACAACAGCAACCCTCAGGACTGGCAAAAGGGCCTCGGGAGCCTGCTATTCTGAAGGCCACATCCTGAAAACAACCTGACCCAGTCTTGGGGGCACCCAGACAGCAGGGAAACAGAGAAACAGGAGGATATTGTAACCCCCTGGCTGGATCCCTCCATCCAAATCTCAAGTCCCTGCCTCAGGGCACACTCAATTCAATCCAGGGAAAGCTAATCTTCTTATCAGGAGCCCTTGCCCAGAGCTCCAGGAAGCTGCGGCCCCTCCCCCTCAGAGAGCAGGGTCTTTGGAAACAACAGCAACCCGCACTGCTGACAAAAGGACCCCAGGGCTGGCTATTCTGAAGGCCACATCCTGAAAACAACCTAACCCAGTCGATGAGGCACCGAGAAAGCAGGGAAACAGAGCAAGAGGGGGGGGCTTGTAACCCCCTGGCTGGATCCTTCCATAGGAATCTCAGGAAAAAGTCCCTGCCTCAAGGCATACTAAATTCAACCCAGGGAAAGCTAATCTCATTAGGAGCCCTCAGAGCTCTGGGAAGCTGTGGCCCCTCCCCCCACAGAGTGCAAGCACTGGCCAGCTAAGGCACAGGAACAAGGGCCAAGCTAGGCTTAGAGCATGGAAGTAAGGCAACGGAGAAGCATCAGGATGGTGCCAAGGAGAGGAAGGCAGTAACAGGGACACACCAGCAACTCCTGGCTTCCCGGGAACACAGAACAACAACTGCATAGAACGGACAATCTGCCTAGGGCTAAAACCTCTGAACACCAGACAGAGATAAGAAAAGCTAATCCCCCACCCACTCAGATATAGATGGCAAACTCCACAGAAGCACAAAAGTCCCAAAATTAAAAAAACAAAACAAAACAAGAAGAAGGGAGTGACTTTGGACACATTTTATGGAGCAAAAATACAAGACACAGAGGACATAGAGGAGGAAACACAAGCAAATGCTTTGAAACCTTCCAAAGGAAATGGAAACTCTCCACAAACCCATGAAGAATTAGAATCTGAAATGATCAAAAAGATGGAAGACTTCTGGGAAGAGAAGTGGGAAATAATGCAAAAGAAATTTAGGCATCTACAAAACCAGTTTGACCAAAGTGAAAAGGAAAACCAGCCTTTAAAGCAAGAACTAATAAAGCAAAGCCAAAAGACCAAGAAATTAGAAGAGAATATAAAATATCTCCCTGACAAAATGACAGATTTGGAAAATAGAGGGAGAAGAGATAATTTAAGAATAATTGGACTTCCAGAAAAGCCAGAAATTAACAGCAAACTCGACATCGTAATACAAGAGATAATCAAAGAAAATTGCCCAGAGATTCTGGAACAAGGGGGCAATACAGCCACTGACAGAGCTCACAGAACACCCTCTACACTAAACCACCAAAAGACAACTCCCAGGAATGTAATTGCCAAATTCCAAAACTCTCAAACAAAAGAAAGAATCCTGCAAGAAGCCAGAAAAAGACAATTTAGATATAAAGGAATGCCAATCAGGGTCACACAAGACCTTGGAAGTTCCACTCTGAATGATTGTAAGGCATGGAACATGATCTTCAGAAAGGCAAGAGAGCTAGGTCTTCAACGAAGAATCAGCTATCCAGCAAAACTGACTATATACTTCCAAGGGAACAAACAAACAACAAAATAGAAGATTTCCAAGTTTTTGCAAAGAAACGACCAGAGCTCTGTGGAAAGTTTGATATCGAAAATCAAAGAGCATGGAATACCTGAAAAGGTAAATATTAAGGAAAGGGAAAAGGAGAAAAATGTTATCTTCTTCTTTTACTCAAACTCTCTTCTATAAGGACTACATTTATATCAATCTATGTATACTAACAGGTGGGGAAAATGTAATGTGTAAATAGGGGGAAAAGAAAGACCAAATAGAATAATCATTCTCACACAAAGATTCACATGGGAAGGGGAGGGGAAGAAAACTCCTATAAGCAGGAGAGGAAGAGAGTTTTTACTTAAACCTTACTCTCAGGGAAATCAACTCTGATGGGGAAAAACATCCAGATCCATTGGGATCTTGAATTCTATCTTACTTAACAAGGATAGGGAGAAGGGAAAACCAAGGAGGGAAGGGGGAGAGGGAAAACAAAAGGGGAGGGAAAGAGAGGGGGGAGGGAGAGGGAACAAAAGGGGAGGGACTAAAAAGGGAAACATATCAAGGGAGTGGATAAGGGGGACTGATTTAAAGTAAATCACTGGACTAAAAGGTAGAGCCAAAGGAAAAAAGATTAGAATTAGGGAAGGATATCAAAATGCCAGGGAGTCCACAAATGACAGTCATAACCTTGAACATGAATGGGATGAACTCACCCATAAGATGTAGATGAATAGCAGAATGGATTAGAATCCAAAACCCTACCATATGTTGTCTTCAAGAAACACACATGAGGCGGGTTGACACCCACAGGGTTAGAATTAAAGGATAGAGTAAGAGCTTCTGGGCCTCAACTGACAGAAAGAAGGCAGGATTGGCAATCACAATATCTGATAAAGGCAAAGCAAAAATAGACCTGATAAAAAGGGATAGGGAAGGTAATTATATTTTGTTAAAAGGGACTTTAGATAATGAGGAAATATCACTAATCAACATGTATGCACCAAATAATATAGCACCCAAATTTCTAATGGAGAAACTAGGAGAATTGAAGGGAGAAGACTTAAACCAACCATTATCAAATTTAGATAAATCAAATCAAAAAATAAATAATAAAGAGGTGAAAGAAGTGAATGAAATCTTAGAAAAATTAGCAATCATTAGAAATTACTTTGTCCAATTATATGGCAATAAATACACCAATTTAGGTGATATGGGTGAATATATACAAAAATACAAACTGCCTAGACTAACAGAAGAGGAAATAGAATTCTTAAATAATCCAATATCAGAAAATGAAATCCAACAAGCCATCAAAGAACTTCTTAAGAAAAAATCCCCAGGGCCTGATGTGAATTCTATCACCAGTGATATTCTATCAAACATTCAGAGAACAGTTAATACCAATACTATACAAACTATTTGACATAATAAGCAAAGAGGGAGTTCTACCAAACTCCTTTTATGACACAAACATGGTAGTGATTCCAAAACCAGGCAGGTCAAAAACAGAGAAAGAAAACTATAGACCAATCTCCCTAATGAATATAGATGCAAAAATCTTAAACAGGATACTAGCAAAAAGACTCCAGCAAGTGATCAGAAGGGTCATCCACCATGATCAAGTAGGATTTATACCAGGGATGCAGGGCTCGTTCAATATTAGGAAAACCATCCACATAATTGACCACATCAACAAACAAACCAACAAGAATCACATCATTATCTCAATAGATGCAGAAAAAGCCTTTGATAAAATACAACACCCATTCCTATTAAAAACACTAGAAAGCATAGGAATAGAAGGGTCATTCCTAAAAATAATAAACAGTATATATCCAAAACCATCAGCTAATACCATCTGCAATGTGGATAAACTAGATGCATTCCCAATAAGATCAGGAGTGAAACAAGGATGCCCATTATCACCTCTACTATTTGACATTGTACTAGAAACACTAGCAGTAGCAATTAGAGAAGATAAAGGAATTGAAGACATCAAAATAGGCAAGGAGGAGACCAAGTTAGCACTCTTCCCAGATGACATGATGGTCTACTTAAAGAATCCTAGAGATTCAACCAAAAAGCTAATTGAAATAATCAACAACTTTAGCAAAGTTGCAGGATACAAAATAAACCCACATAAGTCATCAGCTTTTCTATATATCTCCAACACCACAGTTCAGCAGCAAAAACTAGAAAGAGGAATCCCATTCAAAATCACCTTAGACAAAATAAAATACCTAGGAATCTATCTCCCAAGACAAACACAGGAACTATATGAACACAACTACAAAACACTCTCCGCACAACTAAATCTAGACTTGAACAATTGGAAAACATTAACTGCTCATGGATAGGACGAGCCAATATAATAAAAATGACCATCCTACCCAAACTTATTTATCTATTTAGTGCCATACCCATTGAACTACCAAAATATTTCTTTACTGATTTAGAGAAAACCATAACAAAATTCATTTGGAAGAACAAAAGATCAAGAATATCCAGGGAAATAATGAAAAAAAAAACACATATGAAAGGGGCCTTGCAGTCCCAGACCTTAAACTATATTACAAAGCAGCAGTCATCAAAACAATTTGGTAATGGCTAAGAAACAGAAAGGAAGATCAGTGGAATAGACTGGGGGAAAGCGACCTCAGCAAGACAGTATACAATAAACCCAAAGATCCCAGCTTTTGGGACAAAAATCCAGTATTCGATAAAAACTGCTGGGAAAATTGAAAGACAGTATGGGAGAGATTAGGAATAGATCATGACCTCACACCCTACACCAAGATAAATTCAAAATGAGTGAATGACTTAAACATAAAGAAGGAAACCATAAGTAAATTGGGTAAACACAGAGTAGTATACATGTCAGACCTTTGGGAGGGGAAAGACTTTAAAACCAAGCAAAACATAGAAAGAATCACAAAATGTAAAATAAATAATTTTGACTACATCAAATTAAAAAGCTTTTGTACAAACAAAACCAATGTAACTAAAATCAGAAGGGAAACAACAAATTGGGGAAAAAATCTCCATAGAAACCTCTGATAAAGGTTCAATTACTCAAATTTATAATGAGCTAAATCAATTGTACAAAAAATCATGCCATTCTCCAATTGATGAACGGCCAAGGGACATGGATAAGCAGTTCTCAGATAAAGAAATCAAAACTATTAATAATCACATGAAGAAGTGTTCTAAATCTCTTATAATTAGAGAGATGCAAATCAAAACAACTCTGAGGTATCACCTCACACCTAGCAGATTGGCTAACATGATAGCAAATGAAAGTAATGAATGCTGGAGGGAATGTGGCAAAGTAGGGACATTAATTCATTGCTGGTGGAGTTGTGAATTGATCCAACCATTCTGGAGGGCAATTTGGAACTATGTCCAATGGGCGACAAAAGAATGTCTACCCTTTGATCCAGACATAGCACTGCTTGGTCTGTACCCGAAATAGACAATGGACAAAAAGACTTGTACAAGAATATTCATAGCTGCACTCTTTGTGGTGGCCAAAAACTGGAAAGCGAGGGAATGCCCATCAATTGGGGAATGGCTGAGCAAATTGTGGTGTATGTTGGTCATGGAATACTATTGTGCTAAAAGGAATAATAAAGTGGAGGAATTCCATGGAGACTGGAACAACCTCCAGGAAGTGATGCAGAGTGAGAGGAGCAGAACCAGGAAAACATTATACACAGAGACTAATACACTGTATTATAATCGAATGTAATGGACTTCTCCATTGGTGGTGGTGTAATTGCCTGGAACAATCTGCAGGGATCTAGGAGAAAAAACACTATGCATAAGGAAAGGATAAACTATGGGAGTGGAAACACCGAGGAAAAGCAACTGCCTGACTGCAGCAGTTGATGGGACATGATAGAGGAGAGACTCTAAACGAAACTCTAATGCAAATATTGACAGCATAGAAATGGGTTCGAATCAAGAACACATGTGACACCCAGTAGAATCACGCATCGGCTATGGTGTGTGGGGGGGAGGAAAAAAATAATCTTTGTCTTTAATGAATAATGCTTGGAAATGATCAAATAAAATATTGTTTAAAAAGAATAAACAAAAATACAACACAACAAAAGAACAGATTTAGAATACTGATTGATCATAAGATGCACAGCAATTAGGTGTTATGAACTTTAATATTAAGTGTCAACTCACTGTGTTAAACTTAAATCTTGAATTTGTTAGTAGCCTTCTTAGAGTAGATACTTTCTATTTCTAGTTTGTTCTTTATTGTGAAGATTGGATTTAGCTATCTACTGATTGTAACAATGAAGCTCTTCCTTTATTGTGAAGAAAATTTTAATCCCCTATCTGTTTTTAGATTTTAGTCCCCAAAGTGTTAACTCAGTATTTAATGTAGATCTACCCATTTTAACTTCAAAAAGGTGTTAACTAACTATAAAAAGGTGTTAACTAACTACAAAAGATATGACACTCATTTCATACATTGAATGGGCAGTCCTGGAGAGGAGCATCAACTGTGATTTGTAGACAAAAAATTTAGGGGAGGTGACATGAGAGAAATATGTTTTTAAATAGAGGAAACAGAGACACATATAGGGGATATAGATCGAAGGATCAGTCATTCCGAGCTGGCCTGGAGATCAGTGACTTGGGCTTGGTGTGAAGAAGAGTTACTTGGAGAAGAAACTGGAAGAAGAGTCACTCAGAGTAGAGACTGGAAGACAGATACTTGAGGAGAGACTGGAAGACAGACACTCAGACTTGGAGTGAAGACACTTGGCTGTGCAACTGGGTCCCTGGAGGAACTCGTGCAGGAGATTTCAGACTGCTTTCCTTTTAGATGGTTACTGTGGTGAGTAGAAAGGCTGACTTAGTTTCTTTGCCTTTCTGGAGGTGTGAACCTCCAAGAGAGGCCCATTATCTCAAGCCTCCTTTCCCCTGGCTGGGGTTTAGAATTTCCACCTGGCTCAGAGGAAGCCAGAGCTCTCTCTCCCTCTCTCTCCCCCTTTTCTTTCTTCCTTAATATCTTCCCTCTATTGTAAAAATAAACAAGCATAAATTCAATTTTCCTTTAGTAATTCATTGTGGGATTTAGAAATTAAATCCCTGGTGACAACCAATTAAATCTATTCAAGTCTAACCATAAAAATCTAACACATTATGTATGAGAGATTCAAACATGTTCCATTTATTATTTTCCCAAAATGTGATTTCTAGTATATACATATACATGCTTATGTATATATTATTTACAAATGAAAAGAGATAAAACAAGTTACTTTACATTATACAGATCCCCATTCCCCAAATCCTTCAACATCCCTACAAAGTGAAAAGAAATATACAGCAGATGACAAAGCTAGAGTTTAAATTGAGTAACGTCTTTATAAAAATCCAAACAGTTTAGCTTCCCTTCCAAGCTAGTGGAGCTGTCAAGTTCTAACACAAAATCCATGGAATAATCCCAACCCCTGAAAGATCAGTTCTAAATTTATAGTCTAGAGATCCCTGGGGATTCTCAAATCCCTTATATGGGAGCCCACAAGGACAAAGCTATTTTCCTAATAATAAAGTTATTTAAATTTCTTATATTGTAATATTAAGAGATACTACTCACATAAATAAATGCTCCTCTGAATATTCAAAAATATTTGTGAATAAAGTGTTCTGAGATAAATGCATTCAAGAATCATTAGACTATGAAGGAACAATGTAGGTTGATTTTTTAACTCTCAGAATCAATACCAAGTATCTATTGTAAGACAGAAGAATGGTATGGACTAGAAAATTAGAGTTAGGTGACTTGTCCAGAGTCATATAGCTAAGGAATGTTTAAAGCCAGGAAAAAATAATTTCTTGAAAATGGAAGTGAAATGATGGGAAGAAAATTGGAACAGTGACATAGAGAATTTATTAGAGAGGACAAGGTGTGATGCAGGAAAACCATGTCATTTGACAAGTTAGGAAATAATAAACAGTCCTGGCAATGGATTTTTAGCCAAGTGAACTAAAGCCTCAATGTTATATTATATTGGAGGGAAGTTCTTAGGATAAATATTCATTAAACTCTAGTTGCTTCCATAGACTCTTTATGATAGGGAAATGGTAAATAACAAATGTACTTAAAAATACAAAAAATATAAGCTGAAAACAAATCCCATTTTAATCACCTCCATGAATTTTCAAATGCTCATCATATTTACTCTATCCTTCCCCACCTCTATATTCCAAGTAATCAAATATAAGATTGCTGTAGTCTTCTTTGGGACAAATGTAGTGCATGGAATCCTTCTACTTCAGAGCTCATAAAATATTCCTTAACTGGATTCAATTCAAAATGATAGGCTTAGATGGCCTTCTTCTAGCCAGAGTAACTTCAGGACTAGTAGAAAGAATTATGAAGAGTCTTTTGTTTGACTGAGGATTGAAAGAATTGATAATATAGAAAAGGTTGAATTAGAGAAATGAATTTCATTTAAAAAACTCAAGGAAATCAATTCTGGCTCTCTTCCATAGTTGCATTTAAATAAGGAAATCAGATATGAGTTGCCAGGTGGGACAGAAGAAGCAGCTGAGTTGTATTTGTGTAGAGTGCAACCAAATGTCCCTTAATGTGTGGCAAGTTTATTTCTAGTGTTTCTTCTCTCCATGTTACAGATGAATTATTTTGAAAAAAGAGTTTATAAGTGATTGGAAAGATGAGTTGAAAAAATAAAAATCATGCAATTGATCTACCTTCCTTCTCTTAACCAGATTCCTGAGGCTCGAAATCATAGCAGACAAAACCAGAGAGGGAATTGATGACTAGACAGACTATGAAACACAGAGAGAGCCTGGAAGCAAAGATACCAAATAGAAAGTAATTATATTACATTGGGAATCAAAGGATGAAGACCTGAATTACAATGACTGGCTATGTAAGTGAAGAGAATGGTGGGGGTGGACATTAGAATTGTAAAATTAGAATATCCAGGAATTGAGAATTGATGGCATAGAAAAGTGCTTAAGATAATGGAACTTATGAAACTGGATGCCATGGATGATGGTAATAGTTTCCACAGGAACATGTCAATTTGTAGAATAAGTAAACATAAAAGATGATGAGTTTCATTTTGGTATATATATGTGAAATTTTGCCTGCAACAAATGAGCATTAATACTTAGGAGGAAGATAATGAAGAACCCATGGAATGAAGGAGAAATTAGGGTTAAATATATAGTAATGTAGAGATGGTTATCTGAACTCAAAGAAGGGAATATAATGAACAAGATAAATGCAATTTAATGTGTTTGTAGATAGAATATATATGGAACTTTATCAAAGGAGAAGGAATATCTAGACAAGCAGGAGGAGAATGAAGAAAAAGCAGTATACAGAGTAGATAGAGTATACAATAAATGGAACTAATATTAACACCATCTATAGAGATGGTAAGAAGATAACTATATAAAATACTATTGGATTCAGCAATTATCAAATCAAGTGGTGAAAGAAGGAAAATACTATTCTATTCATGATTAGTTCAAAGTTGATCAGAAAGTCAATTTTAAAGCTTGACATACAATAGGAACAATATATAGCATGACTTCAAAGTCAGGGAAGTAGGTTCAATAAATTTACTATAAAGTGGAAAACAGTAAGCAGTAGGTAAAATGAGTTAGTCTTGTAGAATTTCCCCTGCAGAAAGAGGTCCTTTATTGAGGTGGAACACTAGTTATTTTCCCTATTCACTCTCTAAAGTGGTATTGGTATGAGATAATACAGCAAAAATAGTGGAGGGAAAATTTTTTTTTAAATTTTACAATATGACTTAATTCATTGATAATGAGTTTTCTAGACACCAGGGAGCTCCAAGCCCACAATGAAGGATTTGATGTAAGAAAATCAAAGCTTTAATTTTGAAACCATCATACAGCTATTTTAAAATACCTTTAAATAAAGTGTTTGAAATAACTCTGTTCCTGAATTTATTTTCTACAATAAATCAGTCAAACACCTGCACAGTCTCTTCATCAACCTCTCTTGTGTACAGATGCTGTTACAAACATTGAATACCTCTTGAATTGTTGAAAACATTCAGCTTCCTCATATACAGTGATCTTTAGGTTTCCTGGTTCAAAATCATTCATTTTCTTTACTTTGGCTCATATCCAGTCATTGTACCCTTCTCTTGCTCAGTTTTGTTTAAATTTAGTGTTTATAAAAGATGTCAAAAATCCAAGCCTGAAAATGAAGCACTTCATTTATCCTTAGAAATAAAGGTTATCAAGGGCAGAAACCTGTAAACTTGGCCACAGTACCCATCAATACCTCTGGAAAACTGCACAATCTGCAAACAGAGAGTTTATTTTCCATGTCCCATACAATTTTCTAGGTAAGTTTGGCCACTATAATTACATTAAGTGCAAATTTTACTAGTAGTTTCTGTCATCTGAATCCTCTTTCACTTGGGACTGATAGAGAAAGAAAGAAAGGAAGACTTTGCATAAGAAACTAAATTCAAGTCTTTGAAAAGAGGGACTGGCTGCAGGAATGGAACAGAAAGGGCTGTTCTAGATACTGGGGAAAAGTTAAAACCAGACACACTGAAACATTTGAAGGGCCATTGGTCCTGTCCTTCAAGGAGATCAGAGAGGTTAATTCCTTTGGCTTGGTTTTGTCTGAGCCTAGGGAGAGTTGGCCTACCTGTTCCCTGAGAGCTAAAAGATCCTGATTTCCTGTTTATTCAACTATCCTGAGATCCTGATATCCTGGTGGGAGATCCTGTCAATCCCTGTCTCCAATTTCCATCTACCTGAGTTCCTGTGAGATTCTGTGTCCTGAGTGTTTCCTGATTGCCAAGAGAAAACTGCCAGTATTCAGTAAAGTCTATCTATGGGAAATAACCCAGAGTCATCTTGACTTTTGGCCTATGAGGGTGAACTCACCAAGAGTTCAAGCTGTCATATATTTGATAAACTTTTAAATCATCTATCATTAATTTGGAGGATCAGTTAGGTAAGATAAGTGTGGCTTTATAGGTAGAGAGGACAATGAAAGGCAGTCAGAAGATCTTTGAAGATGGTTTTTCATGAAACCCATAGAATTGGGAGGGTGGAGTATCCAGAGTTTAGAGCTAGGGATTCCTTAGTTCCTGGTTCTCCCTTACTCATCTATGTGAATATTAATAAGCCTTCATATCATGATTTTATCAAGTTGTCAACTAGTCAGATAGTGTTTTGGCCTACACAGACCTTGTTGGGCCTACCCTCGGAGTGGTGTATCCAAACTTGATACATCACTTCTATAAATCTTACCATCTATATTACCCACCTTTTTCAGAACTGCACTAAAACAAATATTCATTTTATGCAAGCCTACCAAAGAACCATCAAATGATTTGTTGAAGACAATAAAGAAAGCCCTTTACTTACCACTGTATTATGCTAACTATGAGAAATTTAGAAAGGAAGGAACTAGAATGCCTATTTGATAGGGATAAGCAAAGTTTTAGGGAGTCAGAGACAAGGGCTTTAGATTTCACCTCCAATACCTAAACCTAAGACAAAGTCATTTCATTTAAATTTTTAAAAGTAAAAGATTTTTATATGTATCTCTGAAATTATCTGATCCTATAAATGACTTCAAAGATCATAACTCCCTTTCCCAGGCACTATTACATTTAACTGTTATATGTGATCTCTTCTTTGAAACAATACCTTTAAATACCTTGATAGTGGGCACTGCCTTATTTTTGTATGTATTATTAGTCCATAATTAAGAAATAGTTTTAAACACTTCATTGCCTGGAGCCATCAAAGACCATGCTGTTTAACATGATCACAAGTAGAAACCAGGGTTTGCAAAGCAGCCCCCAGGAAGGATGAAAACATCCACTGAATTCCCCCTAAACGACATCCTTTATTAATATCCTCTTATTATTGGAATTGCTATGATTATTATTCTTACTTGTGAACTTTAGATTACTTCACCCTACTTAGTCTAATAAAATCAGGAATATCTACACCCATACACAGGATTAATATTTAGGAGGATGGCCTATGACAGACATATGCTAGCAAATGACAAATCAGAAACAACTGACAGACCCCTGGGCTTTCCTAAGTCATGTCTAAGATATCATTGGTACATGTGAGATGCAGGAAAGTGATGTAAAACCATCTATATATTTTGCATCACTTCCTCTCTCCAACTCTCTTTGATGACAGAGAGGTGGCTGGCAGTAGCTTGCTGAGTGTGTTGGCATCTTGGCATGGTGGCTGCTATTGTCTGGGTTTAGCGGTGAGTTTTCCTTGATACCATACTGGAAGAAACCTAGTAACCTAGTTCAAGTGAGGCTGTTCTCTGAGATCTCTTGGAGTTTAGGCTGATTTTACTCTCCTTTATCTTCCAAACACTATCCTCTTAGAGAAAAGTTTTAATCTTCAAGGACCTTGTGGCGGAGGACTTTGAACTCCCCTGGCACAGGCTGGGTGGGAGAAATCCTATACTTTTCCCCCCTCTCTTCTTGATTTCTTTCCTATATATTGATTAAACCACCATATATTTCCAAACTGACTTGAGTATTTTATTTGGGATATCCCCTATGACCAAAAAATCAAATTTAGATTAGGTCACACTCCTAAATTATCCTTACAGTTTGGCAACCATGAAGGGATGATGAGGACCCTCAACTTTCTGTGAAATCTCTTTCCTTTCTCTCTTTATTACTTGCTCAAGTCAGTCAGTCTTTTAAACAGCTAATTCAGCTTCAAAACACAGCTGCTAGAGCAGGTGAGTATAAAACATTTTTTCTCTCTTTTCTCCTTAATTTGAATTGGAAACAGCTGGGTTTTTTTTTAAAACTAAATGTGGCAGGACTGGGGAAGCTGTTTACCTATGAATCCCCTTTCCCTCAGGGAACAAACTACCCAATTAGGCAACCCTCACTGACAATACTGCCTAGATTACTCATAATTAGCCCTGAGAGAAACCTGAAGAAAGTTTTGGCATTGTCCTGCTCCCCACATATTTTGTGAGGCCCTCTAGGGAAATAACTACAAAATGTATATATAAAAACGAATAGTACATTCTCTGACATTTATATGAGAGTTGAAGAATTAGGGACATTAAGGAATTCAGGATACCTCCAATTTCTTATTAGATTATATCATTTTTGTATTCCTCAATACTTTGTTAAGAAATGCTAACATAAAAAAAAAATTTGAAGCTGAAATACAATTGAACATGGAAAAATATGAAGCTAAAATCCATGGAAGCATCCAAAAATCTGAAGCTAAAATACAAGAAATTATGCAAAAATCTGAAGCTAAAATACAGGAAATTATGCAAATATCTGAAGCTAAAATACAGGAAATTATGCAAATATCTGAAGCTAAAGTAGCAAAAAATAAAAAAAAATCTGAAAATAAAACACAGTCAAACATAATAAATTTTGAATCTAACATACAGAAGAACATACAAACCAGTTGGATAATTTAAAATGCTTCTTATAGGATCAATTGGTAAATATCCACACCACCGAAAAGAGGTCTGAACCTGACAAACCTGTTTCTCAACCTCTAAATGAGGTAATTCCCTTCCCCGAAATAGAGATGGAAAACACCTTCCCTATAGTTCAGCTAATAGACTGGTTCTCTCATGATCTGCAAATCTTGGCTGAACTTAATCCACAATACCCTTCTCCTGAAACCCAAACTTCTGAAATCTCAGGTCCTCCTGTTCCTTCTCCTACCCAAAAATCAGTTCCAGTCCAAAGGAAATCTCATCCTTCTAAAGAAACTCATTCTAGCTGAACTGAACCACAGGTACCAAATTCAAATAGAGGTCTTTTCCTGTAAGAGAAGTACCTGAAATAGGACACAATGGGGATGTGGTGACTCTAAGGCACAATATACCATTTACTCCCCAAGAAATAAATGAATTCACATGAAATGTTCCCACACATGAACAAGATCCCTTTCTGGTAATGAAAAAGATGACAGACATATTTTTTTCAGTATAATTTGTCTTACAAAGACATTGAAAACTTGCTACATGCTTTTCTAACTTAACATGAGAAAAATAAAATAATTTCTCATGTCAATAAAACCTGGGGGTGTAATGCAGCACACTGACCATCTCAGAATCCAAATAGGATTATAACAACTCTGAGGATTATTTACAACTATACCACTGTAGGGAGGCCATCTTAATGGCAATGAGATAGTGTTCAGACAGTACAGATAAGTGGACAGAATTTGAAAGAATTAAGCAAAATGAGGAAGAGACACCCTGCAGATTCATGAATAGAATAATTGAGTTTTGGAGTCAATACCTGGATTTTGACCTTACTAAAGAAAATTGCATAAGACAAGTTAGAAGGCACTTTGTCAATAACTTTTGCAGTGATTAGGAATTATTTTAGAATACATTGCCCAAGATGGCTGGAGATGGACCTTGAAGAATTGCAGAACACAGCTCTATATGTTTCAAAGGGAAACAAAGAAAAGGAGGAAGAGAATAATGATCTCATGGAGAAAATGGAGAAACAATTGACATACTTAACAGATAAGATGGCTAAACTGGAAAGAAGGCAACCAATGGCACTTTCCCCTCTTCAGGAATCTAATTATCAATCCATTACTTGCCAATTCCATGAGAAGAAGGGCCACAGAATGATAGAGTGTAGAACTGTATTCAAGGCAATCAGATGGAATATGTAGTTTAATAACAACTATGGAAGTGATAATTATAGAAAGAACTATAATAATGATAATGGAAACTACAACTTTATGAATGATAACTATAAGAATAGATATTGGGAAAATGATAACTCAAACTGAATGACTTCACAACAATATAACTTAAGTTGTGCTTGTCCAAAAAATACTCAGGTTGCTAATGCCCCTCAGCATGGTAACCTTCAGGGGGGTCCTCAAGGAACTTCCCAAACACAATGAAGGTGTTGGGAGGGCAGGGGCACAGGAATCAGAGGCTTTGATTTCCAGACCCTGATGTCCTACTAACAGTTGTCCCTATCTGCTACCCACCTATACTGATGAGCCCCACATTACCTTATAGGTGGGTAACACCTATTATGATTATCTTCTAGACACTGGAGCTTCCAAGGATGTATTAAAGAGTACACCTGATTTACATTGCTATTTCCTTGGCTCAAAGAATGTATTGAGAATGTCAGGGATACCCCAAAGGTTTAAAAATCTTTGCCCTAGAATGGTGTCTGTAGGACCTCTAGAAGCACAACATTCCTTCCTTTTGATGCCTGATTCCCCTTAAAATTTGCTGGGGAGGGACATTCTATGCAAACTCAGAGCCACAATATTTTGCTCCCCAGATGGTTCCTTATCATTGGAAGTACCAGAGGAATCTTTAAATTTACTCCCTGTACTTCTCTCAAAGAGTCAGGAGGGGAAAGAGCCACCCACCTTTATAATATCTGCAGATATACTGGAGTCTCTTTGAGCCACATCTCCTTGTGATGTAGGCTTACTTAAATTGGCTGTTCCTGTACAGATAAAAACTAAATCTAGCCCAGCTCTTTCCATTCTTCAGTATATGCTCACAAAAGAGGCAATTGAGGGTATTACCCCAGTAAGAAAATCATTAATTGACCAGAAAATAATAATCCCTTGTAAATCTGAATACAATTCACCCATCCTTCCCTTTAAAAAACCAAAAATAGGATGCAATGGTAAGGACCTCTATAGATTCGTACAGGATTTGAGGGCTGTGAACAACCACTTTATAAAGAGACACTCCATAGTTTCCAACATACATACAATTATTTTTTTTTATATTCCTAGAACAGCTACATACTTTATAGTAGTGAACTTGTGCTCAATGTTTTTTTCCATACCCATACAGGAGAACTCCAGAGGTATGTTTGCTTTCACTTGGAAGTGCTCCGGAGTCATCTGCCACAAAGGTTCATGGAAAGCCCGAGTTTATTTGCACAAATTTTGAGCCAAGACACAGATAATATAGAATTTAAAAATAATAAGTTAATCAAATACGTAAATGATCTACTCTTGGCTTCAACAGATGCAGAAGCATGTCCGGAAGATACTAAACGCCTTCTTTTGGAACTACACAAAAGAGGGCAAAAGATTGCAAATAATAAAATTCAGTGGTGTCTCCCTAAAGTAGAATATTTGAGGTTCATCCTAATTGTGGGTGCCCACTCTATTTCTCCCAAATTAATTGGAAATGTTCAAAATTTAAGTGCTCCAACCACTAAGAAACAGTTGAGAGCAATTTTAGGAGTAACAGGATTTTGAAGACAATGAATTCCTTGATATGGGGAAATTACTAAGCTCCTTATAGCACTAACAAGGGCTTTGGCCCCTGAACCCCTCAAATTAAAGCCAGAACACCTGTCAGCTCTATTGGATCTAAAACAGGTTATCCTGCTCCTGCTCTAGGCATCCCAAATTAAAACAAGCCATTTACTTTGTATATACATGAGTGAAGAGGGGTAACTTCAGGTGTTTTAAGTCAGACTTTGGTACCTTCTCATCTCCCATTTGCTTATTATTCTGCCCAACGGAATCCAGTAGCATCAGGAGCACCACCATATCTTAGAGGAGTAGCTACTACAGCTTTACTAGTAACAAAAACTGTTGATCTACTATTGGGATGCCCTTTAACAGGTATGTGCCCACATGAAGTAGAAGCATTGTCATTAAGGCATAGAACATAGGCATTCTTGGATCAGCGAATTACAATGTATAAAATAACCTTGTTAAACAGTGAAAACGTTACCTTGAAATTCTGTACAAATCTTAACCCTGCCACCTTGCTTCCAGATTTACCAACTTCAGGAGAACCATTCCATTCTTTCTGCTCTCCAGCTTCCTGGAGAACTACCTCTAGTTCATTGTTCTACCTATACAGGTGGCACTGACCTTGTCTCTAGGAGAAATGATAAAGCAGATGCCGCTGCAAAGCTAGCAGCCACAGAAGGGACTGAATTAATGTTGACATTGGAAACTACTGATGACAAATTTATCAATTTCGTATAATGAAAAGGAAGTGGAAAATTTGAAGCAAAAATTCAAAGCAAAACAGATTAATGGAGTATGAGTGTCATCTGAAGGAAAATCCTTGCTCCCTAGACGTTTCTATCACCAAATTTGCCAATCTGTTCATAAAAAAGGTCACTTTGACACCCAGGGCATTGTGAACTCTTTTAAAACCGTATGGATAGCCCCTGGTATAACTACCACAGGCTCTAAAGTGTGTACAGCCTGTTCTACCTGCCAGGCATATAACCAACATGCCTTTCGTGGCAAAGCCTTTGGTGGGCATCCTCTGGCTTACACAATTTTTGAGCACCTGTAGATAGATTTCATAACAATTCTAAAGGCCAGACATCATAAATTTTGTCAAATAATAGTAGATCAACTTACCAGATGGCCAGAAACATTTCTTGCAACCCGAGCCTCAGCAATTTTTGTTACTAAGGTGCTTTTAAAGGAGATTATTTCTTGCTTTGGCCTGCCAGCACATATTGATTCAGACAGAGGAAGTCATTTTACTGATTCTTTCCCAAATCAGATATATTCTTGTTTGGGGATAACACCCAAATTCCATATACCATATCATTCCCAGATCTCAGGTCAAGTTGAAAGAATGAACAGAGAATGTAAAACTATGATTGGCAAATTATGCACTGAGACATATTTAAAATGGCCTGAAATTCTCCATCTGGTCTTATTTTATCATAGAAACAGTCCCAGGGGGTACCTAAACATCTCACCATTTGAGATGCTTTTTTGACATCCACCTATAAAGGCTAAGCCTTTCTCCCTTGTATAGTGGTAGTCTCTTGTTAACCGAGGATGACGATTGCCTTTGTGCATTTTCATCTATGGTGTATAGATGAGTGTGCACAAAGACAGTTGTGCATGAAGGAGATTTAAGTGGAAAAGTCATTGCACAGAGACAGTCCCACTCTCTCGGTGTTGGAAGCCTGGGTCCAATGGCATGAAAAATCGTTACACCTGGAGACTTCCTTAGCTGCATTGGATGGCTGTGTTGTCTTTTGTGCTCCAACACTCCCTAAGCACTCCACAGTGCTTTGCTGCGTCGCCCTCTCAGCCGTTGAACCTTCTTATTGGTTTCTTCCGTCTGTTCAGCCAAAGCAGGCTTCACATGCTGGGTGAGCAAAGCCCTGGTTCACCAGGGGTTGACGACCCAATGGCTACCCTCACAAGGTTTAGCCGGCCTGTCAAAGCTGTTGCCCGGGGTGTGGCGGCTGCTGCATGCTAGCAGCTACTAGGAGCCACAAGTGAGAGCTGGGTGTCAGGTGAGGGTCAGAGGCTAGAAAGCTGCCCTAAGAGGGCACGAAAAGCCCTCCATACCAGAGATGCTACCCCTCCCTGAGCACCCCATATACCTCAAGGTATATACATCCCTTGTATATACATCACTATTAGGGGGAGATACTGCTACTGCTTTCTATATACAGGACCTACAGCACAAACTGCGTGAACTCCATGAATCCAAAACTGCAGTACAAGTCAGACCACTAGACTTTTCACTTCATGACCTAAACCCAGGAGATAAGGTGTATATTAAGAATTTCCAGCATACTGGAGCAACCCAGCCTTCCTGGGAAGGACCATTACAAATATTGTTGACTACTCCAATATCTATAAAGATTGGAGAAAAGGACTCTTGGATTCATTGCTCACATGTAAAGAGAGCATCTTCTGTTGAGACTGATTGTACCCTATCATATGCAGTGGAGATAATACTCCATTGACAAGATAAATTTTTTTAATAACAAATTGAATTCATGAATTTTTCTTCTCTTTTCTCTTTTTTTCTTGTTTTTCTTTTACTTTGATTAGAATACTTGATTTTTCCTCTTTTTTCTCATTTCTTGTACTAAAGGTATATAAAATATATATGATGATTTAAGAGTTGTGACTTAAAATATGGATTCAATTGGTTGCCAGGGGAAATCCTAAGTAAAATACTGAAATCAGTCTGGTATTTTATGGTAATTTAATTAATATAGAGGAAAGGAATTAAGGAGAGGGAAAGAAGGGGATATAGGATTTCTCCTCCCTGGCCTGTGCCAGGGGGAAATTTAAAAATCCTTGCCTCTAGGTCTCTGAAGGAGATTAGAGACTGGAACTGCTGGGTAAACATTACTGAAATCTAGACGTGAATCACTTCCTCTCCCCAGTACCTAACGAAATAGACTACCTCAAAATAACATAAAAATCATCTTTGGACAAATGATGGGACTCTACAGTTGGGCGCAGCAATGAAGGTACATGGGGCTTGAGCATTCTCACACTATAAGATGGAGAAAAAGCTCACACCCAAATGTGATCGGAACTACCCTCCCCCATCTCACCTACGGAACCAGAGTCAGCACCAGAGCACTCACTAGAGACAGCAAGTGAGTGAGGGACATCTCAGTAGTGAGTGGGGGGGTCACATCAGGGTCCTTGGGATCTAACTAGGACTGCCAGGTACCTACCTCTGAGAGCGGTTACACAGAAGACCCCTGAGCACTGGAGAGCACAGACTGCTGGTGCTATTGCAAACTGCAGACACTGTGGAGACTCCAGGGCCTGCCTGAGGCAAAAGCCCGGCTCCTCACTGTAGTGAGTGGGGGGTGGGAACACCAGGGTCTTTGGGAACTGACAAGGACTGCCAGGGACCTACCCCTCAGAGCAGTTTCACAGGAGACCCCTGCACATGGGAGAGCACAGTTAGAAAACTGAGGAGGCTGTGTAGACAGCAAAACCTGCCTGAGGCAAAAGCCCCGCCATGTAACTCCACAGAAAACCTGCCCATCTCACTCAGATTCTTGACTAAAAAGGGAAGGTAAAACAACCAAATAGATGGCCCATTGTGCCGAAGACCAACCCTCCAAGAAGAACAGGAAAAAAGTGACCATTTAAAACTTTTAAGGAGGGAAATCCCAGGCTACAGAGGAAAAAGAGGATGAAATTCATACAAAATCAAACCTTCCCCCCCCCCAAAAAAATGGAAATTGTCCACAAGCCCTGGAAGAACTGAAATAGGATCTCATCCAAAAGATGGAAACCTTCTGGCAAGAAAAGTGGGAAAAAATTTCAGAGAGAAGTCAAAAGTCTGAGAGACAAGAACTCCTAATTGGAGAAACAGCTAGAAGCCTCAAAAAGCAAGGCAGACCAAACTGAAAACCAAACCAGTCAGCTATCCATCAAAACTGACTATATACTTCCAGGGGGAAGTATGAGCATTCAACAAAATAGAAGATTTCCAAGCATTTGTAAAAGAAAAGGCCAGAACTCAGTGGAAAGTTACAGGCTAAGCCTTTCTCCCCTACATGTACATCAGTATTAGGGGGAGATACTACTATTGCTTCCTATATGCAGGAATTACAGCACAAACTGCATGAACTCCATGAATACGTAACTGCAGTACAAGCTGGACCAATAGAATTTTCAGTTTATGACCTGAACCCAGGAGACAAGGTGTATATTAAGAATTTCCAGCATACTGGAGCAACTCAGCCTTCCTGGGAAACACCATTCCAAATATTGTTAACTGCTCCAACATCTATAAAGATTGGAGAGAAGGAGAGAGAATCTTGTATTCATTGCTCACATGTAAAGAGAGCATCTTCTGTTGAGACTGATTGACTGTATCCTATCACATGCATTGAAGATAATAATCCATTGACAAGTGGATACTGTTTTTGAAGAACACATTGAATTCCTGTTTTTTTCTTCTTTTTCCCTTATTTTTTATTTGTTTTCTTTTATTTTGATTAAAATATTTGATTTTTCTCCTTTTCCTCATTTCTTGTACTAATTGTACATACAATTAAATATTTTATTATGCAGTAATATAAGTTTAATATATATACTTGCTATAATATCAATGCATATCCAAAAGCTTTAAACTGTGGGACCCTGCCATTTATTGATGAATTGTTATGGACTGTGATTGATGTTTGTGTCTGATTCCAGGAAATGGCATAAAAAAGGAGCACAGGCTTAACCTGAATACTGCAAAAGAGCACACAGGAAATACTAATGTGGACTAGAGGTGGCGGCGCTTGACATATGTTAAGTCATAGGACTTCCTTGTATCTACACCCTTTGTGAAGTATTCAAACAAGTAACAAAATTTGACTATCATGCTGGCTCCATATATCCTTGAGAACAAACAAAATCAGACGAGGGAATGACGTTTCCTATCAAAATAGAATTTTAGTTCCTTTCCTTCTTATAATATGACAACCTCCTTTAGTCTTGGCTGCAAATGGGTGAGTCAAATTTTACTGCATTCTGTCCTATAGACTTGTGGGATAGAAAATTACTTTAAATTGGACCTGTATGAGGGACTATTATGAATTTATTCTCGCTTATTCAACATTTTATATACATAGATTTTGGTATTTTGATTCTGATTTTGAATTATTTTTTCTCTCTCCCAAAAGTTTAACTTTCTTCCATCTTTTTTTTTTGTTTGTTTTGTTTTCATTGTTTTTAAATTCTTTTTAAAAACTGACTTATACACCCCATAACTCAACAATGCATCCTGAGCTGAAATGGATGTTTTTTTTAACACCCACTTCAGGGTGGGATTGTATTTTAATTAAAAAAATCCAAGATTTTGAATTTTTTTTGTTCAAGAAAGATCTTCAAAATTGATCTTGGATCAATTTTGGCTAACTTCTAAATCAAGAGAATGAGCTATTGCAGAAAGATACCAGAAAACCTACATTACATCAAGATCAAGAATGAACCTTGGGGTGTGGTTGATTGAACTGAAGGTTGACTGAACATTTATTTTGAATGTACACTCTTCTGCCAAAGGGGACTGCCCTCAATTGGCTTTTGTCAATGCGCTCAGAAAAACATTGGTTTTGTTCTCTCTCTCTCTCTCTCTGTCTCTCTCTCTCTCTCTCTCTCTCTCTCTCTCTCTCTCTCTCTCTCTCTCTCTCTCTCTCTCTCTCTCTCTTTCACTTTTCCCCCTTATTTATAACTATTGTAATTTCCAATACACTTTGGTACAATCGAATGTAACGGGCTTCTCCATTAGTGGCAATGCAGTGATCCTGAACAACTTGGAGGGATCTACTAGAAAAAAACCACTATCCACTGTCAGAGGAAAAATTGTGGGGGGTAGAAACACAGAAGAAAAACAATTGCTTGAATACATAGGTGGAGGGGATATGGCTGGGATATAGACTCTAAATGAACATCCTAATGTAAACACCATCAACATGGAAATAGGCTATGATCAAGGACATATGTATTACCCAATGAAATTGTGGGTTGGTTGTAGGAAGGGTGGGACAAGGGTAGGGAGGGAAATAACATCATTCTTGTAACCAAGGAATAATATTCTAAACTGACTAAATAAATTAATTTAAATATATATATCATATATATATAAATATACAATATAAATTAATATAATATAAAATAAATAAATATTTCATATATCATAATATGCTCTTATATCATCTGCAAAGTGTAAAAGCTTAGTTTCTTCACTGCCTATTTTAATTCCTTCAATTTCTTTTTCTTCTCTAACTGCTACTGCTAAAGTTTCTAGTAAAATGTTAAATAATATTTGTGATAATGGGCATCCTTGCTTCAGTCCCTATTATATTGAGAAGCTTCTAACCTGTCCCCATGGAAGATGATACTTGTTGATTGTTTTAGATATATATTGTTCATTATTTTGAAAAAGAGTCCTTATATTCCTATACTTTGTAGTTTTGTATTTTGTCAAATTCTTTTTCTTCATCAATTGAGATAATCATGTGATTTCTGTTTGTTTGGTTATTGATATGGTCAATTGTGTAGATGGTTTTTCTAATATTAAACCAGCCTTGAAATCCTGGTATAAACACCCCCTGATCATAATGAATAATTATTTTTATATGTTGTTTAAATCGTTTTACTAGTATTTTATTCAAGAGTTTTGCATCTAAGTTTATTAAAGAGATTAGTCTATAGACTATATATATATATATATATACATATATATATGTGTATATATATATATATATATATATATATATATATATATATATATATATATAAGGGACAGCCCTAAAATTTCCAAAACTTTCCCTCAGGATGGTGTCTGTAGGACCCTTGTCAGTGGAGCACTCTTTCCTCTTGATGTTTGACTCCCCTATAAATTTACTGGGGACAGATCCTTTATGCAAGCTTAGGATCACAATAACTTGCCCTCCAGATGGCTCCATGTCACTGAATTTGCCTGAGGAATCCTTGACTTTACTCCCTGTACTTCTGGACAGTTATGAGATGGAGTCTCCAGCTTTTGAAATTCCAACTGATATACTTGAGTTTCTCTGGGCCACATCATCTTTTGATATTGGCCTACTAATCAGCTGTCCCTGTCCAAATTAAAACAAATTCTAGCCCACCCCTTCCATTCTTCAGTACCCTCTCCCAAAGGAGGCAATTGAGGGCATTACCCCTGTAATAATTTCACTAATTGACCAAACCATCAAAATTCCCTATAAAGCTGAATATAATGCACCCATCTTGCCAGTTTTAAAATAAACAAAATTGGGGCCCAATGGCAAGCATCTCTACCAATTTGTCCAAGATTTGAGGGCTGTGAACAAACACGTTATAAAGAGACATCCTATAGTTTCCAACATAAACATTGTTATTTCTTCCATTCCTAGCACAGCAACATACTTTACTGTAGTAGACTTGTACTCCCCTTTCTTTTCTATACGTATAAATGAAGATTTCAGGCATATCTTTGCTTTCAACTGGAAGGGTACATAATTGACCTGGACCAGTTTACCCCAAGGATTCATGGACATCCCTACACTGTTTTCACAATTCTTAACTGCAGATACACATGTCATTAAATTTAAATACAGCTTTTTAATCTAATATATGGATGATTTGCTCTTGGTTTCACCAAATGCTGAAGCATGCCAAGAGGATAGCAAGCATGTCCTCTTGGAACTATATGAGAGAGGCCACAAGGTCTCCAAAAACTAAGTTCAGTGGTGTCTCTCCAAAGTACACTATTTAGGTTTAATTTTAATTGCTGGGTTCTGTTCTATTTCTCCTAAACATATTGAAATTATCCAATCTTTAAGCTCTCCTACCAATAAAAAGCAATTGAGGGTGATTCTTTGTGCAATAATATTTTGTTGGCAGTGGTTCCCTTGCTATGGTGAAATCATTAAGCCCCTTGTATCACTCACAAAAGATTCAGTCCCTGAACCACTCAAATTGGAAACAGAATATCTTACTGCTCTTTCTACTTTAAAAGAAGCTATCCTGTCTGCCCCTGTTCTAGCCATCAGAAATTGTGATAAACCATTTACCTTATATATCCATGAAGAGATAGGGGTAGTTTCAGTTGTTCTAACTCAACTTTTGGGACTGAATCAATGCCTGGTAGCCTAATATTTGGCCCACCTGGACCCAGTAGTTTCAGAAGCACCACCATGTCTTAGAGTAGTCGTTTCTGCAGCTTTATTTGTCACCAAATATGCCGATATAGTATTAGGATTCCCTCTGATCATAATGTGCCCACATGAAGTTGAGGCATTGTTATTAAATTATAGGACACTATCATTTACTCGTCACAGGATTATGAGATATGAGATAACCCTATTGAATAATGACCATGTCACACTAAAACACTGTGGAGTTCTTAATCCTTCAACCATGTTCAATTTGCCAACTGCCAAAGAACCTTTACATGATTGTGAATATTTAGTGTCAATTACTGATAAACCTTGTAATGATTTACTGGACACCCCTTTGCATGATTCATATTTAATAATTACTTATGATTCTTCATTTATGAGAGATTGTGTGCACTGTAGAGGAGTTGTGGTAGTTACTCAATTTGCTACTCTGTGGTCAGTTTCCTTACCCTCAAATGTAAACTCACAAGGTACAGAACTCATAGATTTGAAATATGCCTGTATCATTGCAAAAGATAAGAGGATCACAATTTATATGGACCCCATTATGCCTTAGGCATATGTCATGCCATTGGCATACTATTGCCTCAGAGGGGATTCTTAACATCAGCTGGAAAATGTATTGCCAACAAAGTCCTTATTACTGACCTTCTTTCTGCTCTCAAGTTCCCTGACACCATAGCAGTTCTTCACTGCTCTGCACACACACGTGGTACTGACCCTGTCTGCAGGAGAAATGAATGAATAGATGCCATGGGGACAGTATCAGCCTTGGAAGGACCTGAGTTAATTTTGGCACTAACAATTATTGACTATTTGCATCCATACCTTTCATATAATGACAAGGAAGTGGGACAATGGAAGAAAACATTTAAAGCCAAGCAAATTAATGGAGAATGGTTATCATCAGATGGCAGATCACTGCTTCCTAGAAATTTCTATAACCAAATTTATCACTCCATCCATAAATATGGTCATTTTTACACCCAAGGCATTGTAAACTCTTTTAAAAGGGTATGGGTAGCATCTGGAATAACTACAATGGTCTCTAAAGTTTGTAGCTCTTATCCTACCTGCCAGGTCTTTAATCTACATGCTTTTCATGGAAAGGCCTTTGGTGGACATCTTTTTGCTTACACACAATTTGAGCATTTACAAATTGATTTTATCTCTATGCCAAAAGATGAACAGAATATATTTTGTCTGGTCATAGTCGATCAGCTGACCAGGTGGGCTGAAGCATTTCCTACTGCTCAGGACACATAGACTTTTGTTACCAAAGTCCTCTTGAAAGAAATTATTTCTCATTTTGGCCTGCCAGCATGTATTAATTTTGATAGAGGAACTCATTTTCCTGATTTGGTCTTATTGCAAATTTATTAATGCTTGGGGATAACTCCTAAATTTCATACACCATATCATCCCCAGAGCTCTGGCCAAATTGAAAGAATGAATAAAGAACTTAAAATTATGATTGGCAATTTATCCACTGAGACTCATTTAAAATGGTCCAAAATTTTACTTCTGGTCCTATTTCTTCTCAGAAGCAGACGCAGAGGTGATTTACATATCTCACTATTTGAGATGCTATTTGAACATCCACCTATTCAGACACAAACATTTACCCCTGCTTATACATCATTGTTAGAAGGGGATACAACCATTGCTGCATATATCAGACAATTACAAATGAAATTGCAAGAACTCCACAATTTTGGAACTGCTGTTCAGGTAGGCCCCACAGACTTCTCGCTTCATGATTTAAACCCAGGTGATATTGTGTACATAAAGAATTTTAAACGTACTGGGTCAACTTAACATGCTTATCATGGACTGTTCCAAGTCCTATTGACTATACCAACATCCATTAAAATTGTGGAGGAGGATTCTTGGATTCATTGTAGCCATGCAAAATGACCACCTTCTGTTGATAATGATTGTAGTGATTTTATTTGACTATTGATTATGATAAGACTTCCCTATTGCTGCATTTGTATTATTTTGTTGCACTGTATTTGATCTTTCTCCCAGAACAAATTGCACTTGTAGGGGAACACACATAACATCAAAAAAACATAAGAAAAGAAATTAAAACTGCATTAGGGACCTACATTAACTTGATGTGCCTTTTGTAACATTTTGTACCTTCTTTAAATTTTTTGTATTTTTTTGAATATATTATTGCTTTTATACCTCATTTTCACTCACATTGCTTTTTGCACTCACATTGTGGATCATGGCAATTTAATTTAATGCAAGTAGCCTCTATATGTTAACTGTGATTGTGAACTATATACATTTTTTTATATTTCTCATTATTGTTTTTTTCCTGAATATGCTTTTAAGTTTTTAGTTAATAGTATTTTTTATATTTTAAGTTAATAGTATTTAAGTTTTTCTGCCATTTTTAATTTTTATAGCACATATCATCAGTATTGAAAAGATTTTTTTAAATTGTTTTGATTTTTGCAATTGAATAAGATAATCTGTCCTTTTGCCTAGTATATAAATATATACCCCAAAATCTTTGGACTATTACAACCTGCCAGTAGTTATTTAAATATTATGATACTTTTGCTCAATGAATATGTCTGAATCAAGAAAAAAACGGAGCACAAAGGAGCAAAGAACTTGACCTGTGAAGTGCCACACAAGCATAAAAATTTAAAAGAGACCAAAACATTCCTATGGGGATTGATGACATTCTGCATAAAAAGTGCAATGACTTGATCATGTGGGAAACTTAGGTTCTGTCTGTTTAACTTATATTAAATGCGGGACTTCCTTGTAACAAAGTCTCTATCAAGCATATAATATTGAGTCAAACCAGGGAATGCAATTTCTCAATTGCTTTGATATCTAGTTTTTTTTAAATTTTTCTTTCATGATATGATAACTTATTGTAGTCCAGATTGCTAAATTTCGTTAGTGACTGTCACTGCAGTCATATGGGGAATGGATTGCAACAAGGACCTGTTTTGATTTGTGAATTTTTTCCTTTTTCCTAGAAATTTTTTTACATTTTTGATATTCCATATTTCACTCAGAGGTTATTTTTATACTTTTTAATATTTGGATTCTTTGATATTTTTGATAATTGATTCTTATGCCTCATGACTCCATGATGTATTCTTGTGTGATTCCTATATGCATTTCTATATCCTCCTCGGGGGAATGCATTATCATCCTCTTCAAGAGGGACTATGATATTGTTGTGAACTTTAATTTGAATTTAAGCCTGATTTGGAACAAGAGATGAATTTCCAGAGTCCATAAGGTGAGCTTTTTGGAGAAGGTGCCAAAAAGATACCTGTAGGGACTACACACTGCACTAAAAGATCCAAAGTGAATTTTTAGATATGATGAATTTGAACTATGGGGGGTTGAAGGTATTTATTTTGAATGTACACTTTTATGCCAAAGGGGACTGCCCCCTAATTGTCTTTTTGTCAATGCAGTTAACATTTGTTTTGTTCTGTTTCTCTTTTATTTCCCTTTATCCCTTAATTATTGTAATTTCCCTTTAGAAACTTCAATATTGTTTATACATTTAGTTTAAAATCTTTAAAGTTTTAAGTTAATTATGTTTAAAATGATCCATAGAGGGAGACTGGTCTCCCAAATTATCACAGAGGGCAATGTGTAAATAGGAAAATTTATACCCCTGAACTACATTACCCAGTATTCCTTTCCTTCACATCATCACTTTGTGTCCTTTTGTTTGGGAAATAAGTTTGCTAGAAACCCCACCACTGAGGCTTCTCTGGTGGCTCTACACTCTCTCCTGGGTGTGCAGTCGTGGAAACTTTCTCTTTACTGAAGTTATTCTTTCATTTAATTCAAATTATTATTATTAAATCTTAAAAAATGACACATGGAGTATTTGGATATTAATTTTTAATATTACAATACCTATCTCAAGTGTGTTTCTTGTAGACAACATATAGCAGGATCCTGTTTTTTAATCCATTCTGCGATCCATTCCCTTTTTATATGTGAATTCATCCCATTCACATTCACAGTTATGATTACTTTCTGTGTATTTCCTTCTGTTTTGACTTCCTCCTTTGACTCTACCATTTCTCTTATCTTTTTACCTTCTCCTCCAACTTTTCACTTTTAGTCAATTTCCCCCATCTTCTAACTAATGCTACTACCCTTCAAACCCTTTCCATTCTTATTATTTCCCTCTTACCAAAGTGCCTTTTAAATGACCTTCAACCTCTCCCTCCTTTGTATTTCTTACAACATCAGCCCATTTATTACCCTTATATTTGTCTTTAGGACACCAAATATTTCTTTGCCCCAATTGATCTGACTGTTATTCCCACTCTAAGATGATTCAATTGAGCATAAGATTAATTATTAACTGTCACCAACTTCTTCCTCTCTTCCATTGGATTGGCCTTCTTCCCCCCATCCCCACCCCGTGAGGTTTTTTTATGAAATGTATATTTATCCCATTTTATCTCTTTCCCCATTTCTCTTAGTATTATCCTCTTTTTATCCCTACTTTTTAACATATTTTTTGACATTTCATCCTATACAGTTTATTACTGTAGCCTCTAGGTTTCCTTCTTTTAGATACTCTAATTATAATAATAATTTTTAAACAATATTTTATTTGATCATTAACAAATATTATTCATTAGAGACAAAGATCATTTTCTTTTCCTCCCCCCACCTACCTCTCCCATAGCCGAAACGCGATTCCACTTGGAATCACATGTGTTCTTGATTCGAACCCATTTCCATGTTGTTGGTATTTGCATTAGAGTGTTCATTTAGAGTCTCTCCTCAGACATGTCCCCTAAACCCCTGTAGTCAAGCAGGTGCTTTTCCTCAGTGTTTTTACTCCCACAGTTTGTCCTCTGCTTGTGGATAGTGTTTTTCTCCTAGATCCCTGCAGATTGTTCAGGGACATTGCATTGCCATTAATGGAGAAGTCCATTATGTTCGATTGTACCACAGTGTATCAGTCTCTGTGTACAATGTTTTCCTGGTTCTGCTTCTCTCACTCTTCATCACTTCCTGGAGGTTGTTCCAGTCTCCATGGAATTCCTCCACTTGATTATTCCTTTTAGCACAATAATATACCATCACCAACATGTATCACAATTTGTTCAGCCATTCTCTAATTGAAGGGCATCCCTTCATTTTCCAATTTTTGGCCACCACAAAGAGTGCAGCTATGAATATTCTTGTACAAGTCTTTTTCCTTATTATCTCTTTGGGGTACAAAACCAGCAGTGCTATCGTTGGATCAAAGGGCAGACAGTCTTTTATCGCCCTTTGGGCATAGTTCCAAATTGCCCTCCAGAATGGTTGGATCAATTCACAACCCCACAAAAAATGAATTAATGTCCCTACTTTTCCACATCCCCTCCAGCATTCACTACTTTCATCTGCTGTTATGTTAGCCAATCTTCTAGGTGTGTGGTGATATCTCAGAGTTGTTTTGATTTGCATTTCCCTGATTGTAAGATATTTAGAACACTTTTTCATTTGCTTATTAATACTTTTGATTTCTTTATCTGAAAACTGCCAATTCATGTCCCTTGCCCGTTTATCAATTGGAGAATGGCTTGATTTTTTGGATAATTGATTTAGCTTTTTATGAAGTTGAGTAATCAAACCTTTGAAGATTTTTTCCCAATTTGTTGTTTCCCTTCTGGTTTTAGTTACATTGGTTTTGTTTGTACAAAAGCTTTTTAATTTGATGTAGTAAAAAATATTTATTTTACATTTTGTGATTCTTTCTATTTCTTGCCTGGTTTGAAAGTCTTTCCCCTCCCAAAGGTCTGACATGTGTACTATTCTGTGTTTACCTAATTCACTTATGGTTTCCTTCTTTATGTTTAAGTCATTCACCCATTTTGAATTTATCTTGATGTAGGGTGTAAGGTGTTGATCCAAACCTAATCTCTCCCACACTGTCTTCCAATTTTCCCAGCAGTTTTTATCGAATACTGGATTTTTGTCCCCAAAGCTGGGATTTTGGGTTTATCATATACTGTCTTGCTGAGGTCACTTGCCCCAAGTTTATTCCACTGATCCTCCTTTCTGTCTCTGGGCCAGTACCAAATTGTTTTGATGACTGATGCTTTGTAATATAGTTTGAGGTCTGGAACTGCAAGGCCCCCTTCATATGTGTTTTTTTTCCATTATTTCCCTGGATATCCTTGATCTTTTGTTCTTCAAAATGAATGTTGTTATATTTTTTTTCTAAATCAGTAAAGAAATTTTTTGGAAGTGCAATGGGTATGGCACTAAATAGATAAATAAGTTTGGATAGGATGTTCATTTTTATTATATTGGCTCATCTTACCCATGAGCAGTTAATGTTTTTCCAATTGCTCAAGTCTAGTTTTAGTTGTGTGGAGAGTGTTTTGTAGTTGTGTTCATATATAGTTCCTGTGTTTGTCTCAGGAGATAGATTCCTAAGTATTTTATTTTGTCTAAGGTGATATTAAATGCTATTTCTCTTTCTAATTATTCCTGCTGAAGTGGGTTTGAGATATATAAAATGCTGAAGACTTATGAGGGTTTATTTTGTATCCTGCAACTTTGCTAAAGTTGTTGATTATTTCGATCAGATTTTTGGTTGAATCTCTAGGATTCTTTAAGTAGACCATCAGGTCATCTGCAAATCATGATAACTTGGTCTCATCCTTGCCTATTTTAATGACTCAATTTCTTTTTCTTCTCTAATTGCTACTGCTAGTGTTTCTAGTACAATGTCAAATAATAGAGGTGATAATGGGCATCCTTGTTTCATTCCTGATCTTATTGGGAATGCATCTAGTTTGTCCCCATTGCATATGATATTAGCTGATGGTTTTAGGTATATACTGTTATTTTTAGGAACGACCCTTCTATTCCTATGCTTTCTAGTGTTTTTAATAGGGATGGGTGTCATATTTTATCAAAGGCTTTTTCTGCATCTATTGAAATAATCATGTGTTTTTTGTTGATTTGCTTCTTGATATGGTCAATTATATGGATGATTTTCCTAATGTTGAACCAGCGCTGGTATAAATCCTACTTGATCAGGGTGAATGATCCTTCTGATCACTTGCTGGAGTCTTTTTGCTAGTATGCTATTTAAGATTTTTTCATCTATATTCATTAGGGAGATTGGTCTATAATTTTCTTTCTCTGTTTTTGACTTGCCTGGTTTTGGAATTAGTACCATGTTTGTGTCATAAAAGGAGTTTAGTAGGACTCCCTCCTTGCTTATTATGTCAAATAGTTTGTATAGTATTGGGATTAGCTGATCTTTGAAGGTTTGATAGAATTCACTTGTGAATCCATCAGGCCCTGGGAATTGGATTTCATTTTCTGATATGGGATTATTTAAGAATGCTATTTATTCTTCTGTTAGTGTAGGCAGTTTATATTTTTGTATATTTGTCCATATCGCCTAGATTGGTATATTTATTGCCATATAATTGGGCAAAGTAATTTTTATGATTGCCTTAATTTCCTTTTCTTTGGAGGTGATGTCCCCATTTTCATCTTTGATGCTGTTAATTTGCTTTTCTTCTTTCCTTTTTTAAATTAGGTTGACCAGTACTTTATCTATTTTGTTTGTTTTTTTTCCAAAGTACTAGCTTCTAGTCTTATTTATTAGTTCAATTGTTCTATCACTTTCGATTTTATTAATTTCTCCCTTAGTTTTTAGTATCTCTAATTTAGTTTCTTCTGGGTTTTTTTAAATTGTTCACTTTGAAGTTTTTTTATTTGCATTTCCAATTCATTGATCTCTGCCCTCCCTAGTTTATTAATAAATGTAGTCAGGGATATAAATTTTCCTCTGATTACTGCTTTGGCTGCATCCCATAAGGTTTGAAAGGATGTCTCACCATTGTAATTTTCCTCGATGAAATTATTAATTGTTTCTCTGATTTGTTCTCTAACTAACCAATTTTGGAGTATCATATTATTTAAGTTCAAATTAATTTTTGATTTGGTTCTCTATGTACACTTACTGATCAATATTTTTATTGCCTCATGATCTGAAATGGCTGCATTTATTATTTCTGCTTCACTGCATTTGTATGCCATGTTTCTGTGACCTAGTGTATGGTCAATCTTTGTGAATGTGCCATGTGGTGCTGAGAAAAAGGTCAATTCCTTTTTGTCCCTATTTATTTTTCTCCATATGTCTATTAACTCTAATTTTTCTAAGATTTCATTCACTTTTTTTTACCTCTTTCTTATTTATCTTTTGATTTGATTTGTCTAAATTTGAAAGTGGTTGGTTCTAATCTCCCACTAATATGGTTTTACTGTCTATTTCCTCCTTCAGTTCTTTTAGTTTCTCCATTAGAAATTTGGGTGCTATACTATTTGGTACATACATGTTGATTAGTGATATTTCCTCATTATCTAAAGTCCCTTTTAACAAAATATAGTTACCTTCCCTATCCCTTTTAATAAGGTCTATTTTTGCTTTGGCTTTGTCAGATATCATGATTGCAACTCCTGCCTTCTTTCTATCCATTGAGGCCCAGAAGGTCTTACTCCGTCCTTTAATTCTGACCTTGTAAATGTCTACCTGCCTCATGTGTATTTCTTGAAGACAACATATGGTAGGATTTTGGATTCTAATAAATTCTGCTATTCATCTACATTTTATGGGTGAGTTCATCCCATTCACATTCAAAGTTATGATTGACACTTGTGGATTCCTTGACATTTTGATATCCTCCCCTAAATCTGACCTTCCTTCTTTAGCTATAACCTTTTAAGCCAGTGATTTACTTTAAATCAGTCCCACTTGTCCCCTCCTTTGATATGTTTCCCTTTCTAGCCCCTCCTTTTTTATTCCCTCCCCCTCCCCTCTACATATTCTGTATCTTTTAATATAAAATTCTTGAGATTATGGATTTTCTTCTTCTTTTTTCTGTGTACCCCTTGTACTCAGAACAAGGTTTTGCTTATTGTAAATATTTCATAGATGTGTGTTAATTGTTTCATCCTTTACATCTTTATTATTTGCTTACTCCATTTGAATGAACATTTATTTAAGGAAAGAGATATTAAAATCAATAGAGAAAAACATTTATATACATTGAAATAGATGAGTTTTGTATATTTAGCTACTAGGGCAAAGTAGATCGAAAAATAGTAAACAAGAAGAGTAAGGAAGAACTGGGTTCAGTTTCTGCTAACACTGACTAACTGACCCAGGACAAGTCACATTCTCCCTATACTTCAGGTACATCTCTACAAGTACAAGTTGCAGAGCATTTGCAAGTTTGTTTTGATATGAGTCTCCATACAAGAAATTACTATCGCACTGAATTCAAGGATCTGGAGGAATATAATTGACTCGAAAGAATAGTTAAACATGTTTATAGATATCACTTTGAAAAATAGATATCACTTGTATGACTTTGTTCTAACAATAGTGACCAATATAGAAATATGTTTTGAATGACAATAAAAATAAAAATTTAAAAATACTTTAGGTGGAAAAAGTACTATTCTGCTTTAATCAAATAACAGTAATTTAGGAGAAAAACCATTTTCATTTAATTCTTTAAAAATTTTTTTTTATTTAGTCAGTTTAGAACATTATTCCTTGGTTACAAGAATCATATTTTATCCCTTCCTCCCCTACTCCTCAGTGGAGCTGCCTCCACTGAAGTCACCCTGATCACAGTCAAGAGGCATTAATAAAATGCCTTTAGAAGGAAGAATGTCTTCCTTCTAAAAAGTCATATTCTTTTCTTCTTGATGGTTCTCTTGCAGAATAGTCACATAACTCACCCGAAAAGCCTGCAGGAACACAGAGCTCCCCATCCACAGCTTGTCGGGGAGAGACATATGAAAGCACTTAGGAGGACAGGAGCCCAGGGCAGAGCGAGGACCCCACCAGCAGGGGCTGGAACTAGAGAAAAAGAACTTTTGACCCAAAGTGGTTTATGGGCTGCTTCCCACCCTTCCCTTTTGGGCTGGATGTCCTGGATTGCTTCCCTCACCAATAACCATCCCCAAGTGACTGCTTCATGGCTGGTTCATTTCTGGTAGGCAGGGAGGGGGCTTCTAGACCTGACAAAGAATCCTTGCCTGAAACCAAACCATCTTGAATGTCTTTTAGATTCTCAGCCCTCTCTGACTGGAATCCAGTCCAGGGGCTCATAGCTACTCAGGATCCCCTTCCTCCACCGCCATGTTCTCTGTCTTCTGCTCTGCCTCTGGGTCCCCAGGAAGAATGCTGGTGATGGTCTGCAGGAGATCCTCGATCTGCTCTTCTGTCAATCTTTCTTCACTTTCTTCTACTATCAGCTGGATCTCCACAGTGGTCACAGGCCTGTGATTCAGCAGCTGGAATTTTTCTGCCTTGGTTACTTGTGGCTCTTCATGGCCACGAAGATCTCACGGAGGATGTCAAGGCTCTGGTTCCTGCAGGGGGTTTTGCACAAGTACTTCATGGTCTCATACATGATGATGTTTAGGCTCTGCTGCCCTGAGCTGTGCTTGTTCTTGCCACACTCCTTCCTCTGCTCTTTGAGGTCAGTGAGTAGCTGGAACAACTCATTATTGCTCAGAAGAACAGTGGCCCTTCTCTGCGCTACTATCCCAAAAGCATCCAAGGTCTGCACTCCCCAGCCTTCTGGGGTTTCCGGTGTAGCTGCTCTCAGGGTAGGTATTTGGTGGTCAGCTCCCAAGGACCTAGAGGGGCCCCTTGCTCACTCCAGAGGTGCCCCTGGCTCACTCACTGATTCTGGCGCATGCTGACTCTGACTCTGGCTCCATAGGTGGGGGAAGGGAGGGTAGATCAGCTCACTTTTGTGTGGGAGCTTTTTTTACCCCTTTATCGTGTGGAAATGCTCAAATCCCATGTACCTTCAATGCTGCGCCCTACAGTAGAGTCCCTTCGTTCTTATGAATTTGGCTTTTTTGGTCTTTTGAGGTAGTCTATTTGGGTGGGTCCTGAGGAGAGGAAGTGTCCCATGTCTAGACTGCCGCCATGCTTACCCAGAAGTCCCCCATTTTCATTTAAATATAAGAAATAAATTTCCATATAGGGTAGCTCTTTATAAAATGTTTTTTTCTTCTTAAATGCATGTTTGTCATTTTATTTAAATAGGTTTGTCTATCAATAAATTTTATAAAGAACTTATGTAAAATAATGTATACAGCTTTCTCAAAATCCCACAGTACCTTGCTAGATTAAGAAATTTCTAAGAAAAAATAGATTTAAAGACTCTGGAGATTTCCAGATGCAAAAGTGACATTTCAACCACAAGCAGATTTCCTCAGAGAGGAGTGCTATATAAATATTTTGTGAAAGCCAGAACTAAGTCCCAAATAAATTTTCAAATCTAATTTATTTTGGAACATGGGAAGCATCACAAAATGCTCCACAGACAATTACATGTAAAACCCCACTAAAAAATCAGCATCACAATAGATCATGAATGCTCTACCTGTGGTGGTGGTGGAGATATATGAAGAAAATAGGGATTTACAAATAAAATACCTGGGTAGAGGATAAGTAGACTCAGGGGCCTGAACTGTAGCTTTGGAGATAATGGAAGTAGTCATAGAACTGAAAGAAGAATTGGCTCTTGCCATTAAGAAATGAATATAAAAGGAGAAGAGCCACTGACAAAGGAAGAATTAACAAACAGTAAGAAAGATAGTCAGAAGCAAAATAAGAGCTTATCCAGTTAAGATGTAAAATGAAAGAAAAAAAAAACTTTGAATTTGTTTGTACTTATTTACTACCAATTTCTCTAATATAGTTTTCTTTTTGTACTCATGGAAAAAGAAGATTCTTCAGGCTTCATCCAAACAGGGGCTGAGAAAAACCATATGAAAGAATATTTACTTGCTGTAAAAAATGTGAATATTAGCAAATAAATTTGATTCAGAAGCTAGATCATTATTTTACTTTATCTCTCTATATTTGTATAGGTATACATACAAACATTTGTGTGTAGATAGAGTATCTAGCTTTTCATATATCTGTATGTACATGGTGGCAAAGCAATGTCACAGGTGCCAAAGATGGCATGCAGAGTGCTCTCTGTGGGCACAAAGCCACCCTTCCCCTTTCCCCATTCACCCTCAGATATTTGCATTAGACTTTAAATTTAGCACTTTCCAACAATCTATATCTATCTTTACCTTGTATAAACAAATAGATAATCATAGCTCTTCATCTTCAAAAAGAGGTAAAATAGCTAGATACCAGATACAAAGTTTCCTTCCATGGTGGCTCTTTCCCAGGTGAGCTTCTTCCTGTTCTAGCCATGTTTTACCTTGTCCCTCTATTGGTGATTGCTTCCCAGGAAATCTGTGTCTTAGGGCTACTATCTGAGTCAATGAAGGCATTTGATCTCAAAATAAATGAAATTTTATTTAAAGAGTCAATTTCACATTGCTATCCTGATGAGGAAAATTCATGTTGAATTGTATTATTTCTTGGCAATATTTCTATATGAATCCATTCATTTTCTCAAACCTAGACCTTTGAATGCCGGTTAGTTGAGTTTTCATTCTAAGGTAATGTATTGTAAATCCTTGAGGAACCTTGCTAGGAATTCTTTGAGGACTGGGTCTTTTGTCCCTTCTTAAAAAGAATGAAATTTGTTACATCTTTATCTGTAAACAAGAGTACCTTACATAAGGTGTTTGAAAGGGAAAAGTGGATAGCCATATTTTCCTTGCTTACTGAAACTTAGGGATCTACTTACCTGCAATTAAATACTTCCCACACCTCTGTAATGAAGTAATGGGAGAGGAGTTGAAATCTCCTTTTAAAACATCTACTCATTCCCTTTGGGACTTCCAGGGGAGTTCTAAATAATGTACTGTCAAGCTAATCAGAAAGAAGACTCAGCCTCCATATAAAAAGGAATGTTAAGCCACACAGAACATCTTTTCCTTGTAAAGGCAAATGTGATAGATACATCCTTTATTAATAGATTGCATGGCTCTATTAATAAATGAAAGTCATTATACCCCAAAGATATCATAAGGAAAAAGACTTGTACAAAAATATTCATAGCTGCACTCTTTGTTGTGGCAAAAAAAAAGAAAATGGAAAATGATAGGATATCCTTTGATTCGGGAATGGCTGGACAAATTTTGGTATCTGTTGGTGATGGAATACTATTGTGCTCAATGAAATAATGAACTGGAGAAATTCCATGTTAACTGGAATGACCTCCAGGAATTGATGCAGAGTGAAAGGATCAGAACCAGGAGAACATTATACACAGAGACTGATTCACTGTGGCACAATTGAATGTAATGGACTTTACTAGTAGCAATGCATTGATCCTGAACAATTATGAGGGACTTATGAGAAAGAACACTATCTACATTCAGAGTAAGAACTGTGGGAATAGGAACTCAGAAGAAAAACAACTGCTTTATCACATGGGTCAATATGACTATAATTAGGGATATAGACTCTAAACAATCACCCTAGTTCAAATATCAATAATATGGAAATACATCTTGATCAATGGCACATGTAAAAACCAGTTGAATTGTGTGTCAGGTATGGAATGGGGTAGGTGGAAGGGAGCGAAAGAACAGGAATTATTTAAGCATGGAAAAATATTTTTAATTAATTAATTAAATGAAATATTCAAAAAAATATTCTCATAACAGTCATTACTTATAAATTTGATATATATGGCAGTGGAAATTGAACTAAAGATAACTTCACTTTCAAAGATTGTATTGACAAGTAGCTGATTTGATTGAACTAAGAAAAAATCATAGAAAATAATAGGAGCTACAAAGGTTATACTTATTAGTATTTCCTTCATAATAGATAAAAAAGAGAATAATTAAAAAATCAAATCTGACAGCATTATATGTTTTCATTATATGGCATTAATTTGCTGCAGACTCATTTTGAATTATATCCACCAACAGGTGGTTTAAGTTAAGATGTTTAAAATTAAACTCAAGTTTGGTCTAAATAATATATGTGATACAGCTATTAAATGATGAGCTGAATAGTATATTGTAAATAGGGGAGGAATTTTTGACAGAAAAGTGGAGGAAAATGATATGTATTTTAAAGAAGTATGGCAGAGACTATAATCAAGTTTGACAGATATTATATTTCTTTCCTCAGTGATGAAGCAAAATGCCAATTTCTCTTCCAATTGACATCAAATTTATGTTATCCAGTTAAAGATCTTTAGTTACTTCAAACAATCATTATATAATAAACATTTTTCAACTATTAGTTCACCTTTTCTAGATATGTTTTCTCTAAAATGTGATGCCCATAACTAATTGTAATACTCTAGATGTCTCTAACCAAGTTAAAATATAGATGAAAACTCATATCACCTATTCAAATTATACCTTAGTTTGCAAATGCTGAACACATGGTCACACAAAAACAGATAAATTAATGATTTTTGAGAAAATGGCAATAGTTCATTCCTTACATTGTCTTTTTACACACCCCTGTCTCATGGTTCTAATATTAAATTGTTGAACATTCTGTGTGCTCACAATCTTTCCAAGTAAAAAATGGCTGTAAGGAAATTCTAGTTTCTTAAATGTAATATCATATACAAATATTCGCTTTCAATCCTAATACAGAATACTTCTTACTATTTTATATGATAAAATTATTTGAGAAAAATATTTATTTGATAAAATATTCTAGTGCTTTTCAAAGGTTTATCAAATTCTAAAATACACATGGTATACAAAAGGCTACACAAAGATTTTAATGATTGATGTGGCCTCGTTCGATTGTTCCCTACATTTCCCCTGCTGTTGATTATGGTTACTACTAAAGATATTAGATAATTTAAAATTAACACAGAACACAGATACAAAATAATGTTTCTCTTCATGTAAGAATCAAAGAAGGTGGGCTAAGTCAAGATGGTGGAGAAAGTACATGGGCATGACTGTTCTCTACTCAATTACTCTTCAAATAAGTCTTATATAACATGTCAAAACAAATGCTGGAGTGATAGAACCAACAAAATGACATAATGAAAGAATTTTGAGGCCAATATAACTCATAACTCTGGCATAAGAGTCTGTTGTACAGGTATGGGAGTATAGCACAGATTAGCACTCCAAGAGATGCTCACTTCAGTAATCCAGAACTGGTCTTTGAGGCAGCTGAATGGTCATTATTTCTGGGACACTGTCTTAGATAGTAAGGCAGTTATAGAACTGCCTAGAAAGACATTTGAAGGGCCTTTTTCTTGGATAAGGGTCTAGCACACTGTTGAATTGTCCATGTGCAAATACAGGTTGCAGTTCTTGGGTACAGAAATAAGGCAGAGAAGGGCTGCCCACAGCAGATGCCATGGAGCCTGAAAAATAGCCTCAGGGCAGAAACCACTCTGTATCTCAATACAGAGAGAGCTGCCTACCCTCCTCACTCAGACTTCTTGCTGAGAAAGGAAGAAAAAACTAACACAGCAATGTCCATCAACACTCAAAAACTATAATCTACAACTACCAAAAAAAAGTCTCACATTGGATAACTTCTATAGTGAAAAACAGTAGAGTACAGAGGCAACAGCAGAGTGATAAACAAGCAAACACATCCAAACTTTCAAAAAAAAAGAAACATAGAAATAAGTTACTAGAGATGATGCAACTTTCCTATCAGTTTCTTAGACTGTATTTTCCATAATGAAATAAAAGATTTACACTCGATGATAAATTAATTTTTCTCTTCTTTTCTATTTTCTTCTCTTATTCTCTTAAGAGACTGTTCCTACTTTACAGGAAAACTCTCTTTACCAGTGATATAAATCTGTTTAAAATGCAAAAAAAATTGCATAATTTTTTCACTACAGTTTATTTCTGCTCTTAAAGAAAGTTATTTTATGATCCAGTACTACAAGGTTTGTACCCAAAGAATTCAATAAGGGAAAAATATTTGTATAGATATTCATAGACATGTGGTGGCAAAAAAATTGGAAAATGAAGGGTTTGACCCTTGATTGGGTAGTGGCTGACAAATTGTGGTAGGTGATGGTGATGGAATACTATTGGGCTGTAAAGAATGATGATCTGGAGGATTTTTATATAAACTGGGTGAATCTCAATGAACTGATGCAGAGTGAAAAGAGCAGGACCAGGAGAACATTGAACATAGAAAATAAAACATCTATCTAGAGAATGTACTAGGGAAGGGAGGGTTAAGATAGAATCTGAGCCTGTACTGTATTCAGGCATTCACTGTAGGCAAAAATGAAAGGTTTAATAAAGTCTGTTTTGTCCTTGGATTCTGGACTCTAAGATTTTATATTTTCAGTGGTGGGAGTCTCACCCCTGTTCCACACAATAAAACATCAAAAACAATAAGACAAAGTCAAAAGAATAAAAAAAATGGAAGAAAATGAAATAGCTCCTTAAAAAAAACTGACATCAAAAATATATCCAGGAGACATAATCTAAGTATTAAAGGACTGCCTAAAAGCCATGATAAAAAAGAGCTTAGATGACATCATGGAAAACTATTATAGAACCAAAGAGTAAAATAGAAATATAGAACCATTTATCACCTCCTGAAAGTTTTCTCTAGATGAAAACTTCTAGGAATATTACAGCCAGATTTTAGAATTCCAAGGAAGCAGGAAGTATTACAAGAATCCAAAAAGAAACAATTAAAAGATGATGGAGCCACACTCAGGATAACAAAAGACTTATCAGCTTCTACTTTAAAAGTTTATGTGGTGGGTAAGCATGGCTGCAGAGTAGATGTGGCTTGCTCCCTCTCCTCAGACCCAAAGACACCAACAACCTCAAAAGACCCCCCACCAAAAAAAATATCCTCATAAGATTGGAGGGACCCCACACTAAGGCGCAGCACTGAAGATTGGTGGGATTCTGGCATTTCCACAATATAAGGGAATGAAAAGCTGACCCAACCTCCCCTCACCAACCACACATCCAGAGCCAAAGTTAAAGTCAGCATTGGCCAGAATCAACAAGTGAGGGAGGGGCACCCCAGGAAAACAGGCAGCCCTAGGTCTGGGGACCTGACTAAGATCACCAAGGACTCACTGGTGTGAGTAGTAACACCCAAAACTCCGGCAGGCAGGCAAGGGGAACTCAGATCACGGGGGCCCAGAACTAGCATGCTATAATCACCGAGTGCTCAAAGGGACCCCCTGAAGTGAGCAAGGGGCACCCACAGGTCTTGGGAGTTAGCTAAGTCCACAAAAGAGCTACACCTGAGAGCAGTAACACCCAAAATGCTGGCAGGCAAGGGAGGGCAGACACTGGGCTCCCCCGGGAAGACAGCGCAGCTGCGGAGAACTGAAAACTAGCCCAAGGCTAAAGCCTTGATTATTAAAACCTTACACTGAGAGCAAGCCATCCTCACTCAGGTTTCTAACCAGAAAGGGGAGAAAAAAATAGAGATGGCAAACAGTGCTCAGGAACACCAGCCTCCCAACACCAAGAAAAGCAAGAAGAAGGGGGTGACTTTGGATACATTTTATGGAGGGAAAATACAGAATACAGAGGAAATAGAAGAGGAAACACAAAAAATGCTCCAAAACCTTCCAGAAGAAATGGAAATTGTCCACAAGCTCTTGAAGAACTTAAATTGGAAATTATCAAAAAGATGGAAGCCTTCTGGCAGGAGAAATGGGAAATAATGCAAAAGGAACTCAGCAATCTGAAGTACGAAAACTTGCAATTGCAGAAACAGCTTGAAGCCTCAAAAAGCAGGACAGACCAAACTGAAAAGGAAAACCAGTCTTTAAAGGTCAGAATCAGGCAACTGGAAGGAAATGATCTTACAAAAGAGCAAGAATTAACAAAGCAAAGTGAAAAGACTAAGAAATTAGAAGATAACAAAATATTTCACTGACAAGGTGAAAGACATGGAAAACAGGAAGGAGAGACAATCTGAGAATCTGGATATCATAATACAAGCTATCATCCAAGAAAACTACAGAACAAGGGGGCAAATTAGGCATTGAAAGAGTTCATAGAACACCCTCTATACTAAATCCCCAAAAAACAACTCCCAGGAATGTAATTGACAAATTCCAAAACTTTCAAGCAAAAGAAAATATCTTACAAGAAGCCAGAAAAAGACAATTTAGATATAAAGGAATGCCAATCAGGGTCACACAAGACCTTACAATTTCCAAACTGAATGACCGCAAAACCTGAAGCATGATATTCAGAAAGGAAAAAGAGCTGGGTCTTCAACCAAAAATCAGTTATCCATCAAAACTGACTATATATTTCCAGGGGAAAGTATGGGCATTCAACAAAATAGAATATTTCCAAGTATTTGTAAAGAAAAGACCAGAACTCTATGGAAAGTTTGATATCCAAACAGAAAGAGCAAGAGAAACATAAAGGTAAATATGAAGGAAAAGGAAAAGGAGAAAAATATTATCTTTTTCTTTTATTCAAACTCTCTTCTATAAGGATTACATTTATATCAAATTATATGTATTAATATGTGGGGAAAATGTAATCTGTAACTCTCAAAAATTGTATGCATCATTAGAGCAGTTAGAAGAATCACACATAGGGACTGATTGAGGCATTAAGACGATATGGAGAAGGGGGGGAAGAAAGAAAAAGGGAGGGGGGGACCTGTTGATGGTACTAAGATATACTTCAAGAAATAGAAAAAAACTAAATAGAACAATCTTTCTCACACAAAGATACACATGGGAAGGGGAGGGGAAGAAATCTCCTATAAGAAGGAGAGGAAGAGAGTGCTTATTAGTATTACTTAAACTTTACTCTCAGTGAATTCAACTCTGAGAGGGAAGAACAGCTAGATCCATTGGGATCTTGAATTCTATCTTATCAAACAGGGTAAGAGATAAGGGGACATTAAGGAGGGGGAGGGGAGAAGGAGTATAAAAAGGGAGGGATGGAGAGGGGGGAAGGAAGTTAACAGACCCTAAAAAACAAACAAACAAAAAAAAAACCCAAACTGACAAAGAAACAAGAAGGGAACAAAAAGGGAGGGGATAGAAAGGGAAGCATATGAAGGGATGGGACTAGGGGGACTGATATAAAGTAATTCACTGGTTCAAAAGGATATAGCTAAAGAAGAAAGGTCAGAATTAGGGGAAGATATCAAAATGCCAGGAAATCCACAAGTGACATTCATAAGTTTGAAAGTGAATGGGATGAACTCACCCATAAAACATAGACGAATAGCAGAATGGATTAGAATCCCAAACTTTACCATATTTGTCTTCAAGAAACACACATGAGGACTCAGCTGGTTGAGACCCTGGCAAAGATGAGTTCTGTGGTGGGGTTGGAGAGGAACTAAGTGTGAGGGGAAAATAGCTCAAAGTGTGGCACATATCTGTAGAGGAACAGAACTGGAGGGGAGCAGAGAGCTGGGGCTACTCCCCTCCCCCTCTCCATGCCTGCCTGAGGACTTTTCTCATATCACTTGCTCCTCCACCCAGCAGCCAACCAAGTAGGAGTGCTTCCTCCCTCTCCTATCTGGGATAAGGAGACAAGGTGGGACACAGTCCCTAAAAGGTTCCCCATCACTACTCTATACTCTGTGCTGCATAACTGATTGTTGACTTTAACCCTTTGTATATTCCTTTACTTAATGCAATATTTTTGAGGGAGTATTCTTTCAAAGTGAGAATTATTTGGGAATAAAAGAGATCAGTTATGAAAGAGACCCTTTATTAGCCTGGCCCAATATATAATTAATGTGGCTTTTCATTTCTTTTTATTTAGGGGAACAAATATGAATATATTTTCACAGAAATATAAATTCAATCATTGTTCCTTTCCTTCTTTCTCCAGGTTAGGAAAAATCAAATTAGCAAAAATAAAATATGAGCTATATTTTATTACTTATATGTTTATGGTCTTTAGGACCACTTAGCTCAATTGACTATACAGGGATCTAATATAAAACACCTCTAACAAATAATATATTTCAAAAATCAAAATTATCCCAGAAGGGGAGAAAAATATTTTTCTTCTGTAGTTCCCTTTATCAATGTAACCAGATATGGAGTACCCATACCTATTCCTTTAAACACTGGAGGAGAGAGAGACAGACAAACATACAAAAATAAAGACACAAAGACACAGAGATATAGAGAACAGGGAGTGAATTCCAGCTAAACAAGCATTTTACCCTACTCAAAATCTCCAATTCTACCCAATTTTATGAATGTAAAAAAATCTTTCAAATAAATAGTAATATTTTAAAATTCAATAACACTTTAATATGAGGAATGATATATAATTACTTAGGTTATAATGGCTACTAGTCACACAGCCTAGCTTTTCATCATGCCTACTGTTTTTAATGAAGAGACTTCTATGTCCCTTTGAATTGCATTGAATAACCTCTTCTTATTGGCTCTCTGTATCTTTAAAACTGGTGAGATGGAACAGGCTACTCTCTTTCCCCACCATCTTTTTCCTCTGTTCCTAACTATAGCATATTACAGATTGTACTAGAAGAGTTTTCTTTCCCTGCTCTTCCTATTTTATAGCCACACAACTCCATATTTTAGATATGGACCTGGTAGTATTTGTTTCTGCTTTCTATTATTCATCATCTATTTCAGGTGCTAGATGATATCACTGGACCAGTGAGCCTGGAGACAAAGTAAGGTTTGAATGTGAGCTTGTAGAGCAGTGAATCATCATAGTATAAAACTTTGAGAAGGCAGAGTGCTTGGTACTCAAACCCAGGGATGGATCTAGAATTTGAAGGCAATCCTTTAAGTGAACTAAGTTAAACGATGAACCTAATTCCCTTGCCTTTTGCAGAGGCTGAGGTGGTTCAATGAAAGAAAGGGATCATGCCTCAGGCAGGTTTGCCTTTTCTAAGGTCCTGCAAACTCTTAATTTTATTATGGTATATTGTGATCAGATCCATACCTACAGAATTTGCCCCAAGGAACTGTTTTTTTAGAACCAATTTATAATTCCTGCCACCAGCAATAAGATCACAACTTATGGTCAAAGTGAATATTTAGGAGCTCAGGAATAATTTTGAATATTAAATTCCCTTCTAAACACAAAAATAGAATGTGTTCATTTAAACAATTTAGAAATAAATTATTAAAACAATATAAACTGAAGGATAGCCTTTTTGGAGAAAATATAAAGTGAAATCATATTTATTCTATCAGGCAATGATAATGATGATTTTTACATGGTAGCTGACCATTCCCTAAATTTTATTACTAACCAAAGCAGCTTATTGTCATCCCAAACCTTGCCTAGGTAGGCAGTGTTTAGCTCAACTTCAAACTAACCTCAGTTTATCAATTCTATTTGAAACATATTTATTTCCTTTTCTCATGTTGCTTTCTCTTTTATTCTGAAAAATACATATGACTGGTTATATTTTGTTTGGGTTTTCTGACAAGTATAAGACATTTCCTGCATCATTTAAATGGATCCCAAAGGGTCATTTCTAAATGTAAAATGCATTACTTTTGGAAGATACCATCTTCCAATTATAGAAGGGGTTTCTTTCATTTGTTTTACTAGTAATAACCTTGCTTTATGAAACCCCCAAATTGACTCTTGTCTCATGGAAACTTACCTTCAAGAAACTCCCAAGATGATCCTTCTCTTAACTAATATGGGTTTAAAAAAACAATATGACCCATATTATGAGTATTTCTTTACTCTTTCCTGGGTCCCCTTGTCTTACATCCCTGTGTTGCACCCTGGCATGGGTTTGTTTATGAATTTGCTGAAACCCATGCTGTGGGGTGTTGGGGTGGGGGAGATGGGGGTTAAGCTTTTGTTTTAGCTCAATCGGCAGGTGTGGGTCTCTGGCTCTTGTCTCTGCTCACTGGCCTTGAAGGAACCTCTTTCTCTCTCATTTTGTTGTTATTAAATAGTATAAATTTAAATACCTAGAATATTCATTGATTTTTTTGTCTTACACAAAACAATAAACCATGAAAGTTCCTAGTTATTTGTCTTTCATTTCATATATTCCCTAAGGTAGAAATATCCCCCAAGTTTTTTAGTTTAACAGAAATTCCCATTTTTGATGTCTTTCTCAGAGACAATGTTCCCAGAGTCCCAGTGTTAGGCTATGTCATTTGTGATGGCTCTGTCTGGTGGCCATAAGAACATTGCCTACCTTTGCTGATTAGAGACATGTTCTGTGGTAACTAAGTCAAAGGTTCTGTGTTTGTTTTTTCCAGATTGACTCATATTATCAAGAACTAAGAATGGGTCTAAAGAGTTGATAATTTTATTTTAGTTGACAAGAGATATTAATTAGGAATCCTTAGCAGTGCTAATTCAGAGTTGAATTAGGAATTAGGTATTTAGTTTGAGTTGCAAAGCAGAGAAAGTGCTTTTAAAGTTTCCAAATCAAACTTCCAATGGATCAGAAATATTAGCATTTTAATTTATTTCAAGCTTATTCTTTGGAAAACTGGCATAAAACTGTGGGCATATAACTGTGGGTGGGTTTTATAGTCTGAGTCATTAGGATCCTCTTAACAGTGACTTTTCTGCTTAGTACATTCAATGACAAGAAAAAGAAAAGCATTTTCAATATAGGTGCAAGTGTCTTAATTTGTAAATAATAGTGCAGACTTTGAACAATTTTGTTTTGTTTTGTTTTTTCTTTTTGCTAACAAGGCCTCTTTTCTCTATACAGGTTCACTAAGTTAAGTGCCCAAAGGAAAGTGATAGCAAAGGACATTAATTTGGGTTTCCATAAGGGCACATAACCAGCTTTCCAAATTGCAAATACAGGAAATCTAGCCTTAGAAACATCACACCACAGGCTTATAAAGCAATGTAAAGATTTTGCAGAGATGGCAGAATAAAAAAATAATGAAAAAATACCCCAACAATGACAATATCTTTGATCATTGAAAGGTAAAATTATGGTTATAGTAATAGTCACTTCAGCAGTTTCTGAGGTGGACTATGATCCTTGTGATTTCTAGGGACTTATTTTTTCAAGTATTCTCATGTTATGCCTCTCTCATATATAGTGAGCAAATAATAAAAGTTAAAATTATTCATTTGTACTATTTCCCCTTGATTGTTCATACTGAGTGAGATGAAGGCTAAAATGAATCTTTCCAAAACTCAAAGATTCAAGACACCAATTTCCCAAGTTAAAGTTCAGAGTATAACACAAAAAACATTGTATAGAGACTAAAAAAATACATTAAAGTGAATTATATGTAAATTTAGGTAGGACCTAAGAATTTGAGTAAATATTCATTGATTTTCTTCAGCAACTGAAAATTATCATTTGTCATCATTGGCTTGAAAACATACAGAATATCCTACTACAAAAAATATCTGAATTATTATTTTTTTCATGGAAAAAGAAACATTTAACTATGAGTAAGAAATACCAAATGTAAGGTCCTAAGGTAAGGGTTAATTCTGAAGAGTATTTAAGTTTCTTTGGTTATAATGGTTGTGAAGATTGAATTTAGCTATCTCCTGATTGTAATAATAAAGGTACTTAGCTCTTCCTTTATTGGGAAGACTGAATTGTAAGCCACAATCTAATTTTAGATTTCAATCCCCAAAAGGTCAATATTTTAAGCAGATCTACCTATTTTAACTACAAAAAGGTTTTAAGTAACTACAAAAGGTGGACTAATGAAAAAAGGTGTTAAGTAACTAAAAAAGGTATAATCTAACCAAAGAAGGTGTGGAAAAGCATCTGCTGTGATTGGTAGACATGGAATTTACGGGAGGTGACACAAGAGAAAAAGATCTTTAAAAAGAGGATCAGAGGCCAGAAGAAGATATTCAATTCAAGATTCAAGTTGGATGGAGGATTCTCTGACTTGGAGTTGGACTGGAGTAACTGGACCCCTGAAGGAACTTGTGCAGGAGACCTCAGGCTGCTTTCTCATTTAGATGGTCATCACTGGTGAGTGAAAGGTTGACTTAGTAACACCTCCTTTTTGGAGGCATGAAGCCTCCAGGAAAGGCCCACTGTCTTGAGACTTTCTTCCCCTGGCTGGGGCTTAGAATTTCTAACTGGTATCAGAGGAAGCCAGAGCACTCTCTCTCTCTCTCTCTCTCTCTCTCTCTCTCTCTCTCTCTCTCTCTCTCTCTCTCTCTCTCTCTCTCTCTCTCTCTCTCTCTTTCTTTCCCTTCTCTCTCATTCCTTCATATCTTCCCTCTATTGTAAATAAATTTCCATGAATTCCATTTACTTTAGTAATTCATTTGGGATTTAGAAATTAAATCCCTGCAACCACCTAATTAATATATTTCAGTCACAACCATGAATAAATTTAACAAGGTGAAGGTCCCAAGATTCAAGATTTAATACTGTTCAAATCTGAAAATCATAAATGAGTGACCTGAATACAAATGTCTTTTTAATATAGAAATAGGCTTTAAAATACTTACTTTTGTATATCTATGGAGAGCACACAGTGAGGTTTAACCTAACTAGTGATTTAAAGTTACTTATATTTGCTCCCCATGAAGAGAGCTGAGAAGACCTTTCTTTCCTTTATGCAAATTACTGACACAGGATGAAAAGAGTTCAAAGTATGAACATTTTTCCTGGTTCAGCAAACCACCACTTAAAGCCAATGAAAGTATTGTAATGGACTTATCAGAACTACATTCCAAATACAAGGTTTTAAATATTTTACCTATTACCACTCTTTTGATATGTTTAATAATAACACACAATGATTCTGATGTACGAGTGTAACCATTTCCTCTTTTCTATCACATTTTTTGATGGTCTTGGAATTTTGGTTTACAGAATGTAAAAGTAAATATATGAAGGAGAAGGTGAAGCTTCCTCTTCTTGAATTGATAGGTAAGACTTCAGAGCTAAGTTTTCTATCATTCTTTGTCTATTTACAATGTCACATTTAAATTGTGATTTGGAAAAAATCAGTTATGGTAAAGAGGATACAAAATAAAGCCATAAAATTAATGAGATTTATGGATAAAATTATACTTAATTTTTTTCCTACTTCATTCTTCTCAGAATATCTAGTGCAATGTTCTACTTGGAAAAGATACATAGTCATTATTGATATGAATTGAAAAAAAAAGGAAGTTTTTCAATGAAACAATAGGGGAAGTCATGGCTAAGTTACAGGTATCCTTGTTTTCTTATCCTATTGAATTGGGATATCAGAAATATAGATTAGATTTGTGATTTCATTAATAAAAGGAACTCACAAATGAGGAAATTCTCTACAGATGTAGGCTGACATTTTTTCTAAAACATTTTGAGAGTTACCTAAAGAACAATGAGGCTTAGTAACATATTTAATCACATAACCTGTATGTGTTCTGATGTTATTCATGATCCTCATCTTTTCTGGGAGTTATTTTTCCTTTTAGATCTCATAAATCTATTTAACATTTTTCTGAAACCTATATACCCCTTTTCAGAATACTGAAATTCAAAATTTAAAACAGATACTAAATTTCTTTTAGATAGTTAAAAATAATTATAATAATTTCTTCCATTTATGTTTGTGAACTTACTGAAATCTATCCAAAAACCTAACCATGGATTTAAAATCACCTGAATTAATCTACTTTAGCCTTTAAAACATTGAAAAGAGAGAAAAGAAAAAAGAAAGAAACTTGTAGCTGTGCATCATTTCTTTAACAGCTGATATCAGTCATATCAGACATTTTCTTAACTAGAATCATTTATATCATTAACCTATTCAATGCATTAAAATGGGAAGAACACTAGTCTAAGTTTTAAGAAAAGTGGATCTTTGTCATAGTCCTGTTATTTTCTGTGCAAATTATATTAGATAAACACCATAAGGCTCAAAGTTTTTTTAAGATTAAAATTCCATTATTTAGTGTTGCCTAATGGTTTCCATTATGCTCACAATAAATGTATCTTAAGAGCTAAGAAATTATTGTTCAAGAACTATCTTTCTGTAGCTCAAGAAAAGTGAAATGTTGCTATCACATCCATAAGACTTAAATTGTTCCTTTGACATCATTTCCTTCACAGTACAATATCCTAAGTATCACAATCTTTTCTTTTGGCATCCTATATTTTTAACCTATTGGCTATGAAGGGAGTTCTGTGTATACAAAATTTAAGTAAGGGAAAAACAAGTACAAGCAAGTCTAGATATTATATACAGGAAAAAGAAAGTGATAGCAAAATCTGTGAGATCATACCTCCCTTTTGCTTAATTATATAGGCAGCTTCAAGAACTAGCCCTTGCTGCTGAGGAGAAAGTAGAACTGAATGAGTAATTGAGTGCTTAGAAGGACCTTTGAGAAAATCTTCAGCACAATTTTTTAAGTATTAAATAACCTTTCTGTGGAAACTAGAATGCAATGAGCTTCACAACAACATGACCAGTCTTAGCCTGACTACTACCATTCTAGAATAAACAGAAATAAAAGAATAAAATGTTGCTTAAGACAGAAAAGTTCAAAAGTAAAGAAATTATTTGTTTTTGGACTGTTAATTTTCAAGTCTTTCAATGCTCAGATCAATGCCAAGTTTTTCCATGAAGCAAAGGAAAATGTTTTTCATTACCAATCTTATTTTAGTGGCAAAATGCATCATTCTATAGTGGATAGATAAGACTGAGGTTCAAATCTCATCTTGATTCATGGTGATTTTATTAATCCTGAGCAAATTACTTAATTTCTCCATGTACCAGAAAATGTTCTAAGACTATATACTATCTACTACTTTAGAGTGAGGGATGATCTGCATGTCTACATTTGTGCACTTCACTTAGGTTCCTCTTCATGAGTTTCCATTTCCTTATATCATTTAGAACATCATTTAAACAGGTAGGTAGATAGTTAGATGATGCATGTAAATGTCTTTATAAACATATATGTTGTATGGCTATGTGTATACATTTGTAAATGTACATATATGATAAAACATATATATGTATATGTGTATATGTAATATATATATATTATTTTGAAAGACATTGTCACTTAAAACTAATTTCTTTTTTAAAATTTATCTATTTAGAATAATATTCCATGGTTACAAAATTCATGATTTTTCCCACACTTCTCCCTCCCCTCTCCTTAAGTTGACAAGTAATTCCAATGGGATATGTGTATGTATATATATGTATATAAATATATATATATATATACATATATATATGTATGTAGGTATGTATGTGTATATGTATATATATGTGTGTATATATGTATATATGTATGTATGTGTGTATGTATGTATGGGTATAATTTTTCAAAATCTATTTACATGTTATTCATATTTGCTATAGTGATCTTTTATCCCCAAACCCCAATCATATCCTCATTTAACCACGTGATCGATCACATTTTTCTTTTGTGTTTCTACTCCCGCAGTTCTTCCTCTGGATGTGGATAGCATTCTTTTTCATAAGTTCCTTGGTGTTGTCCTAGATCATTGTATTGCTGCTAGTAGAAAATTATATTACATTTCATTGTGCCACATTGTATCAGTTTCTACATACAATGTTCTTCTGATTCTGCTCATTTTGTTCTGCATCAATTACTGGAGGTCTTTCCAGTTCACATAGAAATCCTCCAGGTCATCATTCCATTCATCACAATAGTATTTAATTATCATCAAATACCACAATCTGTTCAGCCATTCCCTAATCAATGGACACCCCCTCATTTTCAAATTTTTTGACATCACAAAGAGCAAGGCTATGAATATTTTTGTACATGTATTTTTCTTTACTATCTTTTTTGGGGTACAACCCCAGCAGTGGTATGACTGGATCAAAGGGCAGGCATTCATTTAAAGCCCTTTGTGCATAGTTCCATATTGCCTTGTAGAATGGCTGGACCAATTCACAACTCTACCAGCAATGTATTAGTGTCCCAATTTTGCCACATTCCCTCAAACATTTATCACTTTCCTTTGCTGTCATATTGGCCATCCTGCTAGGGGTGAGGTGGTATCTCAGAGTTGTTTTGATTTGCATTTCTCTCATCAGAAGGGATTTAGAACATTTTTTTCGTGTGAATATCAATAGTTTTTATTTCCTCAGGCAAAAATTGCCTATTCTTGTCCCTTGACCTTTTGTCTCTTGAATTTTTTGTAACTTTAACTTAGTTAAATCTACCTCAAAAATTAAACCTTTGTCAAATTTTAATATAAAATTTTCCCTAAATTATTGCTTCACTTCTAATTTTGGTTGCATTGGTTTCGTTTGTACAAAACCTTTTCAATTTGATATTATCAAAGTCAATCATTTTACATTTTCTAATGTTCTCTGTCTCTTTCTTGATCTTAAAATTCTTCTTTTCCCACAGATCTGACAAGTGTTCTATTCTATGTTTACCTAATTTATTTAAGATTTCACTTTTATATTTAAGTCATTTAAGTATTTTGACTTTATCTTGGCATACGGTGTATGATGTTGATCTAAATCTAATTAAAATAATTAATTAATTAATTAATTAATTTGGAGTATTTTTCTATGATTCCATGATTCATGTTCCTTCCCTTACCTCCTCTCATTCCCCTCCCAGAGCCAATGAGTGATTCCGTTGTATTTTACATGTATTGTTGTTCAAAACTTATTTCTATATTATTAATATTTGCATTGTAGAGATCATTTAAAATCAACGTCCCCAATCATATCTCCATCAACCATGTGATCAATCATATGCTTTTCTTCTGTGTTTCTACTTGCACAGTTCTTTCTATGGATGTGGATATCATTCTTTCTTGTAAGTCCCTCAGAATTTTCCTGGATCATTGCATTACTGCTAGTAGATAAGCTCATTACATATGATAGTTTAAGGATGTGCCTCAAGCTTAGACCTAAGCTTTTGATTTCACACTGACCTTGGTCAGGACAGGGGCTGATCAAACTCTAGCCCCAGGTTTTTTGTTTTTGGTCTTGCTATATACTTGATCCAATGGGGCACATCCTTAATTCCCTGTCTTGAAGTTCTGCCCTGAGTTTTAGGCAGAAAGATCAGTACTTAGTACTTAGTACTATCAGCCACACCAAATTGTGTACTATGTCCTTATCACAATCCCAGGATGGAAATTTTAGCTTTGTTCTGGACCCACACAGATCAACCCACTTCAGCCCAGATTGCCTTAGACTGGGACTCCAGGCTTATCCACAGGTTTGAAATTTTAAGGGGCATTGGTTGGCTTGTACAAGTTTTTGGCCAGGCAGGATCTCCAAGTGTGAATGTCGTCTTGGGCTTAAGTTCTGAACTTGGGACAGACAATGGGGGGGGGGGTGAGGGAGGGCAGAGTGACTTGCTCTTGGCTTGCTTTTCCTTCCTCACTAAACCTTTTGTTGATTGTTTTCCTCTCACCTCAGTTCCCTAATATGATCTCTGCTTAACTTTTGTGTTTTTCCTTTCGTGAAAGTTGTTTCACTTTGTCTTCTTGTTGTTTTGTGGCATTATTTTAATCTTGGTCAGAGAGGATTCTCATGGTGACACAGAGTTAACTCTGGTTCACTCCTCCATCTTGACTCCACCCCTGGAAGCCAGAAGTAAATTCAACTAAATATTTAATGATCAACTAATTCCAGTATTAAGCAAATAATTTGAAATAATACATGAATAAATACTCATATGAACTTTTAGATTGTATATGTAACTAGGATTCTAGAAAGGCTTGTCCCAGTTGTTAATCAACTGTGCTGAATTTAGGAGGAAGTTAATTTAAAATCTCCCATAATGTTAAGTACACAGCTTGCCTGAATCCTTATTCCTGATAAAGATGACAATCATATAAAGGCAGTATTTTCTTTTATGTCAATAATAAGATGTTCAGAAGAGACTCTTCCTAGATTTATTAATTGTAAGATCAATAAGACGTCTCATACTGTACTCTGTGTCTGAGGGTATAAGTTAGAGGGTCAGTAAAATGAATGTATCTTGTATTAGAATTTAGCAGCTATTAGATAACCTACTTTGAACTTTGGTCTTATCAATCAGGAATCTGAAATAGCTGTCAAAAGCCTATAAAAACAAAAGTTAATATCCCAAAGTGCCTTTGATAAAACACAGTAAACATTTCTGCTAAAAAACACTAGAAAGTTTAGGAATAAAAGTCCCTTTTCCTTAAATGACAAATAAGATCTATGCAAAATGATTAAGAACCAAACTAGGCCCCACTCAGAGCCCTGGCAATGTAGCTGCTAAAAGGATCAGGACATGTAGTGGCACTTTAAACACACCCAAACTTGGGCAGGTAAACCCAACGGGGGAGCAGAAAAGACCAAAAGCAGCAGGTGACCAGGTTACTGACATCCCCACATACCAGTCACAGAGTGAAAATACTACCTTGGGAATTCCGGGTAAACATGGCAGCAGTCTAGATGCAAGACTTGTCCTCTCCTCAGCACCCACCGATATAGACTATCTCAAAAGACCAAAAAAAAAAAACAACCCAAAATTCATAAGAATGAAGGGACTCTAAGTAGGTTGCAACATAGAAGATATGAGGGATTTGGGTATTTCCAAACTATAAGGGGGTGAAAGAGCTCCCACCAAAATGTGAGCTGATCTAAACTACACCACCCCACCTATGGAGTCAGATTCAGAACCAGCATGCGTCAGAATCAGCGAGTTAGCAAGGGGACCCTATAGAGGGAATAAGGGACACCTCTGGGTCTTTGGGAACTGACTAAGATCACCAAAGACCTACACCTGAGAGCAGCTACACCTGAAACCCCAGCAGGCTGAAGAGCGAAGACCATGGGTGCTGATGGGAGGATAGCACAGAGAAGGGTGGCAAACAGCAGAAGCTGCTGTTTCAATTTCAAGAACTTGCCTCAGGCAAAATCCATGCTTCTTAACTCCATACAGAGAGCCTACCCATCTCACTCAGATCTCTGACTAAAAAGGAAAGGTAAAATCTCTACAGTGATGAAAAATTGTGACCAGGAATGACAACCTCCATCCACCAAGAAAAATAAGAAGAGGGGATTGACCCTGGAAAATTTTTATGGAGGAAAAAAATAGGCTACAGAGGAAATACAGGAGGAAATTCAAATAAATGCACCAAAACCTTCCAAAAAATGCAAATTTTCCACAAGCTCTTGAAGAATATAAATTGGAGCTAATCAAAAGGATGGAAGACTTATGGCAAGAAAAGTGGGAAATAGATCAAAGAGAAAATAACAGCATAAAGGACAAGAATTCTCAATTGTAAAAAAAGCTGGAATCCACAAAAAGCAGGATAGACCAAACCAAAAAGGAAAACCAGTCTTTAAAGAACAGGATTAGGCAACTGGAAGACAATTATTTTGCAAACCACCAAGAATTAGTTAGACAAAGTGAAAAGACGGAAAAAATAGAAGAAAATATAAAATTTCTCACTGAGAAGATGACATATCAGGAAAATAGATTATGATGAGACAATAAGAGAATCATTGGTCTACCTGAAAAAGCCAGAAATAAACAGAAATGTTGACATCATATTACAGGAAATCACACAAGAAAACTGCCATGATGTTCTTGAACAAGGGGGCAAAATAGACATTGAAAGAGTTCATAGAACACCCTCTACACTAAATCCACAAAAGACAACTCCCAGGAATGTAATTGCCTAATTCAAGAGCTTTCAACATAAGGAGAAAATTCTACAAGAAGCCAAAAAGAGACAATTCCCATACCAAGGAACTCCAATTATGATCAAACAAGACTTGGCAGCTTCCCCACTAATGGACCAAAAGGCATGGAACATGATATTCAGAAAGGCAAGAGAATTGGGTCTTCAACCAAGAATCACCAATCCATCAAAACTGACTATATACTTGCAGGGGTAAATATGGGCATTCAACAAAATAGAAGATTTCCAAGTATTTGTAAAGAAAAGACCAAAACTCAGTGGAAACTTTGATACTCAAACACAAAGAACAAGAGAAGCATGAAAAGGAGAATATGAAAGAAAGGGAAAAGGACAAAAATTTTTTTATTCAAAATTGCTGTAATTAGATCAAATTATATACATTAATTTATGGGGAAAATGTTACTTGTACCTCTCAAAAATTATATTCACTATTAGAGTAATTAGAAAAATTAGAAAAATCATTCACAGGAAGAGATTGGAGGAATAAGTGCTATAAGATGATATACAAAAAAAGAAAAAGGGAGGAGGGGAAACAAAGATGGCACCAAGAGAGTGCATATATAAACATATTAGGGAGGTCATAGATCAATGAATTGGATATGCAAATAAAAAAACTTTAAAGCAAACAAATTTAAATCCCGCAGAAGAAAACCAAATTAGAGATCCTAAAAACTTAGGGAGAAATTAATAAAATGGAAAGTGATACAACTATAAAACTAATAAACTAGAAGAGAATCTGGTACTTTGAAAAAACAAACAAAATAGACAAAGTACTGGTCGGTCTAATTAAAAAAAGAAAGAAGGAAAGCAAATTAACAACATCATAGATGAATGGGGGAACTCACTTCCAATGAAGAGGAGATTAAGGCATTCATTAAATACTACTTTGCTAAATTATATGACAATAAATATACCAATCTAGGTGATATGGATGAATATATACAAAAACATAAATTGCCTAGACTATCAGAAGAAGAAAAAGAATTCTTAAATAATCCCATATCAGAAATAGAAATCCAACAGGCCATCAAAGAACTCACTAAGAAAAAATCCTCATGGCCTGATAGATTCAGTAGTGAATTCTATCAAACATTCAAAGAACAGCTAATCCCAATGCTATACAAACTATTTGACATAATAAGCATAGCGAGAGTTCTACAAAATTCCTTTTACCACACAAACATGGTACTAATTCAAAAGCCAGGGAAGGCCAAAAACAGAGAAAGAAAAATACTGAACAATCTCCCTAATAAACATAGATGCAAAAATCTTAAATGGGATACTAGCAAGAAGACTCCAGCAAGTGATCAGGAGGGTCATTCACTATGATTGTTAGTATTTATACCAGGAATGCAGGGCTGTTCAATATTAGGAAAATCATCCACATAATTGACAATATCAACAAGCAAACCAACACAAATCACATGATTATCACAATAGACACAGAAAAAGCCTTTGATAAAATAAAACACCCATTCCTATTGAAAACACTAGAAAGCATAGGAATAGAAGGGTCTTTCCCAAAAATAATAAACAGTATATATCTAAAACCATCAGCTAACATCGTATGCAATAGGATAAACTAGATGCATTCCAAATAAGATCAGGAATGAAACAAGGAGGCCCATAATCACCTCTATTATTTAGCATTGTTCTAGAAACACTAGCAGGAGCAATTAGAGAAGAAAAAGAAATTGAAGGCATTAAAATAGGCAAGGAGGAGACCAAGTTATCACTCTGCAGATGATATGATGGTCTACTTAAAGAATGCTAGAGAATCAACCAAAAAGATAGTCAAAATGATCAACCAATTTAGCAAAGTTGCAGGATACAAAATAAACACACATAAGTCATCAACATTTCTATATATTTCCAACAAATCTCAGCAGCAAGAATTAGAAAGAGAAATTACATTCAAAATCACCTTAGACAAAATAAAATACTTATGAATCTATCTACCGAGACAAACACAGGAACTATATGAACACAACTACAAAACATTTTTCCACACAACTAAGACTAGACTTGAGCAATTGGAAAAACATTAACTGCTCATGGGTAGGATGAGCCAATATAATAAAAATGAACATCCTACCCAAATTTATCTATTTATACAGTGCCATACCCATTAAATTTCCAAAAAATATTTTACTGAATTAGAAAAAAAAAAACATAACAAAGTTCATTTAGAAGAACAAAGGATCAAGTATGTCCAGGGAAATAATGAAAAAAAAATACAAAGGTAGGTGGCCTTGCCGTCCCAGATCACAAACTATACTATAAAGCAGTGGTCATCAAAACAATTTGGTACTGGCTAAGAGACAGAAAGGAGGATCAGTGGAATAGATTTGGGGTAAGTGACCTCAGCAAGATAGTCTATGACAAACCCAAAGACCCCAGATTTTGGGACAAAAATCCAGTATTTCATAAAAACTGCTGGGAAAACTAGAAGAGAGTGTGGGAAAGATTACATTTGGATCAACACCTCACACCTTACCCAAAAATAAACTCAGAATGGGTGAATGACTTGAAGATAAAGAAGGAAACTATAAGTAAATTAGGTGAACACAGAAGAGTATACATGTCAGACTTTTGGGAAGGGAAAGATTTTAAAACCAAGAAAGACTTAGAAAGAGTCATAAAATGTAAAATAAATAATTTCAATTATATCAAATTAAAAAGTTTTTGTACAAATAAAACCAATGTAACCAAAATTAGAAGGGAAGCAACAAATTGGGAAACAATCTTCATAACAAAAACCTCTGACAAAGGTCTAATTACTCAAATGTATAGAGAGCTAAACCAGTTGTACAAAAAATCTTGCCATTTTCCAATTGATAAATGGGCAAGGGACATGAACAGGCACTTTTCAGCCAAAGAAAACAAGACTATTAAAAAGCACATGAAAAAGTGCTCTAAATCTCTTGTAATCAGAGAGATGCAAATGAAAAAACCTCTTAGGTATCACCTCACATGTAGCAGATTGGTCAACATGACAATGAAGGAAAGTAATGAATGCTGGAGGGGATGTGGCAAAGTAGGGACATTAATGCATTGCTGGTAGAGTTGTGAATTGATGAATTGATCCAACCATTCTGGAGGGCAACTTGGAACTATGACCAAAGGGCTATAAATGACTGTCTGCCCTTTGATCCAGCCATATGTCTGCTGGGTTTGTACCCCAAAGAGATAATAAGAAAAAAGACATGTACAAGAATATTCATAGCTATCCTCTTTGTGGTGGCAAAAAATGAGGGGCTGCCCTTTATTTTGCTGAAAGGAATAATAAAATGGAGAAATTCAATGGAGATTGGAACAAACTTCAGGAAGTGAAGCAGAGTGAGAGGAGTAGAATGAGGAGAACATTGTATACAGAGACTGATACCCTGTGGTACAATTGAATGTAATGGACTTTGCCATTAGTGTCAATGCAATGTCCCTGAATCCCCTGCAGGGATCAAAGAGAGAAAAACACTAACCTCAAACAGAGGACCAGTAGTGGGAGTAAAAACACTGAGGAAAGGCAACAGCTTGACTATATTGATGCAGGGGATATGATTGAGGAAAGACTCTGAATGAACACTCCAATGCAAAAACCAATTACATAGAAATGAGCTCAGAACAAGGATATATGTCATCCCCAGAGGAATCAAGCATTGCCAATGGGAAGGATGTGGTGGGCAGGAAAAGAAAATGATCTTTGTTTCTAATGAATAATGTTTGAAAAAGACCAAAAATATTGTTTTAAAAAAAGCCTCCAGAGGACAGGGAAGGTCAACCCCCCCCAAACAATCTTCCCCCAGAGAATACCCCAAGAGATCTTCTGTTAAATCTCCAAGAAGGGAGGCTAATAGAAGCTCCCAAAACCAAAAAAATTAGAGGAGAAAGAGCACAGAAAAATATAGGGAGTAAAGAAGTGGTGAATATGAGCAAACATCAGAAAAAGCAGTAAGAAATTACATTAGTCAGCTTCTATTCAACAAATGGAACAGAGGGGGAGAGATCGGCAAAAGATGAATCAGAAATCCCAGCGAATTGGATAGCGGCTGTGGAAGAATGCAAAACACAATTAAGAGAGGCTGAAGACAATTGGGAAAAGAACTTAAAAATTAAGATTAAGTTGTCTAGATACACTTGTCTAGAGGCACTTGAACTAAAATGAGAAAACAGTGTCTTGAAAGCCAAAATCAACCAGTTGTAAAATGAGACAAAGGTGATGAAAGATGAGGCAAAGAAGATGAAAGATAAGAAAAAGGAGTTGAAAAACGAGGTAAAGAGTATGGAAGATGACCTTCAAAGAAAATCAGACTAGAAGGAAAAGGATGACCAAAAAGCCAGGGATGAAACCCAATTTTAAGAACCAGAATGCAACAACTGGATTTAAGTGACCTCACAAGGCAACAGGAAACTATAAAACAAAATGAAAAGAATGAAAAAATTAAGGAAAATAAGAAGCATCTCATTCACAAAACTGAAGATTTAGAAAATTGTTTGAGAAGAAACACTTTAAGAATCATTGGTCTACCAGAAGACAAAAGAAAAATCCTGGACACAATACTACAGGAAATTATTCAGGAAAACTTCCCTGAGATCCTAAAACAAGAGGGAAAAGTGGAGATTAAAAGAATCCACAGATCACCTCCTGTATTTAATCCCCAACTGACAACACCCAGGAATCTTCTAGCCAAATTCAAGAACTAGCAGACCAAAGAAAAGTTATTACAAGCAACCAAGAAAAAATCCTACAGATACCATGGAACCACAGGGAGGATTACACAGGATCTGACTGCATCCACACTGAAGTACCAAAAGGCATGAGATATGATATTCTGAAAAACAAGGGAACTATGTCTACAGACAAGAATCAACTACCCAGAAAAAAAAATGACTATATTCTTACAGGGTAAAGTATGGTCATTCAACAAAAGAGAAGAATTCCAAGAATTTACAAAGGAAAGACCAAACCTGAACAGAAAATTGGATGTCCAACCACAGAACTCAAGAGAATCATCAAAAGGTAAGTAAAAAGAGGGGGAAAAGAAAAACAAAAAATAATAATAATTTTTAAGACACTCAATAATATAAAATGATATGTATCCCTATAAGAAAAGAGGTCATTGATACCTCTTTTTTTTTATCATAAGTGGCTCATTTCTTTTTTTTAATTTTATAGTATTTTATTTGATCATTTCCATGCATTATTCATTGAAGACAAAGACCATTTTCTTTTCCTCCCTCCCACCCCCCGTAGCCGACGCATGATTCCACTGGGTATCACATGTGTTCTTGATTCGAACCCATTGCCATGTTGTTAATATTTGCATTAGAGTGTTCTTTTAGAGTCTCTCCTCTGTCATGTCCCCTCAGCCACTGTAGTCAGGCAGTTGCTTTTCCTCGGTGTTTCCGCTATCATAGTTTATCCTTTGCTTATGCATAGTGTTTTTTCTCCTAGATCCCTGCAGATTGTTCCCGGCCATTACACCACCACCAATGGAGAAGTCCATTACATTCGATTATACCACAGTGTATTAGTCTCTGTGTACAATGTTCTCCTGGTTCTGCTCCTCTTGCTCTGCATCACTTCCTGGAGGATGTTCCATTCTCCATGGAATTCCTCCACTTTATTATTCCTTTTAGCACAATAGTATTCCATGACCAACATATACCACAATTTGCTCAGCCATTCCCCAACTGATGGGCATTCCCTTGCTTTCCAGTTTTTGGCCACCACAAAGAGTGCAGCTATGAATATTCTTGTACAAGTATTTTTGTCCATTGTCTATTTCGGGTACAGACCCAGCAGTGCTATGTCTGGATCAAAGGGTAGACATTCTTTTGTCGCCCATTGGACATAGTTCCAAATTGCCCTCCAGAATGGTTGGATCAGTTCACAACTCCACCAGCAATGAATTAATGTCCCTACTTTGCCACATCCCCTCCAGCATTCATTACTTTCCTTAGTTTTCATGTTAGCAAATCTGCTAGGTGTGAGGTGATACCTCAGAGTTGTTTTGATTTGCATCTCTCTGATTATAAGAGATTTAGAACACTTCTTCATGTGCTTATTAATAGTTTTGATTTCTTTATCTGAAAACTGCCTATCCATGTCCCTTGCCCATTTATCAATTGGGGAATGGCTTGATTTTTTGTACAATTGATTTAGCTTCATTGGTAACTCTTAAAAACTCTTGCTATCATCTGGGCAGCTAGAAGAATTACATTTAGAGGGAACAGTGACAAACTGTATAGGATAAATGGACGAGACATAAATAGGTATATAGATATATGCATGCTGAAATGCATATATATGTGTGTGTGTTTGTACACACACACACACACACACACACACACACACACACACACACACACACATATATATATATACTAAAAGAAATAGGAAAAGAAACAAATGGGGTTAAATTTATGTCACAAAGAAGCTCATGGCGGGAGAGGGGAGAACATCAATACATTGGAAGGGTACAGAGGTTGAAGATAGGAAATACTCAAATCTGACATGCTTTGAAACTGACCCAAAGAGGTAAGAACAATCCAAACCATTGGGGCAGAGGATAAATTTACACCCATTAGGGAGTAGAAGGATAACAAACTGATGGGGACAAAAGCAGTACAAGGGAGGGAGCAGGTGGGTGGCAAATTTAGTAAGACTACAGAGAAAATAAGGGGGGATAAGAAGGGAGGAGGGTATAAAGGGAAGTAAAATAAGGGTGGGAACTAGAGGGATGATAATAAACAAACATTGGTGTAGAAGGATATAGTGAAAGAAGAAAAGTCAGGACCAGGAGTAGAAATCAAAATGTTAGGAAATATACAGCTAGTAATCATAACTCTGAATGTGAATGGAATGAACTCATCCATAAAATGCAAATGAATAGCAGAGTGGATTAGAATCTAAAAGCCTACCATTTGCTGTTCTCAAGAAACACACACGAGGAAGATAGATACGCGAGGGGTGCAAGTAAGAGGATGGAGCCAAATCTACTGAGCATCAATTGATAAAAAGAAGGCAGGAGTCAAAATCATGATATCTGACAAATCCAAAGTAAAAATAAATCTAATTAAAAGAGATAGGGAAGGTAATTATATCCTGATAAAAAGCACTTTAGACAATGAGGAAATATCTGTATCAACCAAATAGCATAGCACCCAAATTTCTAAAGGAGAAACTAGAGGAGTTCAAGGATGAAATAGACAGAAAAACTATACTAGTGGGAGACCTGAACCTTCCTCTATACGAACTATATAAATCAAAACAAAAAAAAATAAGAAAACGGTAAGAGAAGTAAATGAAATCTCAGAAAATTAGAGTTAGTAGACATGTGGAGAAAAAAATAGGGACAAATAAAATATACCTTCTTTGAAGCACATGGTACTTTCACAAAAATTGACCATGTATTAAGGTATAAAAACATTGCAAATGAGTGCAAAAAGTCAGAAATAATAAAAGCAACCTTCTCAGATCATAATGCTATGAAAATAATAATTATTAAGGGTACACAGAGAGATAAATAAAAAATAATTGGAAATTAAACAATACAATTCTCCAAAACTGATTGGTTAAAGAACAAATTGTAGAAACAATTAATAACTTCATTGAAGAAAATGGCAATGGTGAGACATCCTTTCAAAACCTATAGGATGCAGCCAAAGCAGTACTCAGGGGCAAATTTATATCCTTGAGTTAATATATTAACAAATTAAGAAGGGCATAGGCGACTTCTGGTTAAGATGGCAGCTTAGAGAAAGCTAAAGTTCAGATCTCCGGAAAACCCTTCCCGACCGATCTCAAACTATAAGCTCCTAAGGTGCCGAAATTCAAAACGATCAATAGCACAGACCCTGGGAACCCGCCTCCTGGACCTGGACCCGGATCAAAAGGTACGGCTCCCCTCAAAAGCCAGAACCCGAGATCACTCTGACCTAAGGGGTAGGAGCTCAGAGTCCAAGGCTCCGGGAAGCCGCAGCCTGGCCCGGCTCAGAGAGCAGGGTCCTCGGAACAACAACCCTCAGGGCCTTCTATCCGAGTCCCAGTGAAAGTCACTGCCCTCAGAGCTCCCTCCCCCCCCACCCCGCAGACAGCAGGGTCGAAACAACAGCAACCCTCAGGGCTGGCAAGACAGCCTCACGGGCAGGATCCTGCTATCCAAATCTCAGTGAAAGTCCCTGCCCTCGGAGCTCCAGGAAGCCGCAGCCCATCCCCCCGCAGGCCGACAAAACAACCTCACGGCCAGCGATTCTGAAGGCAACTTCTGGAAAGCAACCCGACCCAGAGAGCCAGGGGAGAGTGTGGCCTCGTGGTCCGACCCTTCCATTCCAGTTCTGGTGAGGCATATTCAGTTTAACACAGGGAAAGCTCATAGAACCAACAATCTGCCCAGGACTAAAGCCTCTGAACACCAGACAGAGATAAGAAAAGCTAATCCTCCACATTCAGAGATGGCAAACTCCACAGAAGCACAGAAGCCCCAAAATACCAAGAAAAATAAGAAGAAAGGGGCGACTTTGGACACATTCTATGGAGTCAAAATACAAACTACAGAGCGGATAGAAGAAGATATACAAGAAAATGCTCCAAAATCTTCCAAAGGAAATGGAAACTCTCCACAAACCCATGAAGAATTTGAATCAGAAATGACCAAAAAGATGGAAGCCTTCTGGGAGGAAAAGTGGGAGATAATGAAAAAAGAAATCCACGCATCTACAAAACCAGTTTGACCAAACTGTAAAAGAAAACCAGGCTTTAAAGCAAGAACTAATAAAGCAAAGCCAAAACACCAAGAAATTAGAAGAGAACATAAAATATCTCACCGACAAGGTGATAGATCTGGAAAATAGAGGGAGAAGAGAAAATTTAAGAATAATTGGACTCCCAGAAAAGCCAGAAATAAACACCAAACTGGACATGGTGATACAAGATATAATCAAAGAAAATTGCCCAGAGATTCTAGAACAAGGGGGCAATACAGCCACTGACAGAGCTCACAGAACACCTTCTACACTAAACCCCCAAAAGACAACTCCCAGGAATGTAATTGCCAAATTCCAAAGCTATCAAACAAAAGAAAAAATCCTACAGGAAGCCAGAAAAAGACAATTTAGATATAAAGGAATGCCAATCAGGGTCACACAAGACCTTGCAAGTTCTACTCTCAATGATCGTAAGGCATGGAACATGATCTTCAGAAAGGCAAGAGAGCTGGGTCTCCAACCAAGAATCAGCTACCCAGCAAAACTAACTATATACTTCCAAGGGAAAGTATGGGCATTCAACAAAATAGAAGACTTCCAACTTTTTGCAAAGAAAAGACCAGAGCTCTGTGGGAAGTTTGATACCGAAAATCAAAAAGCAAGGAATACCTGAAAAGGTAAATATTAAGGAAAGGGGGAAAATGTTATCTTCTTCTTTTACTCAAACTCTCTTCTATAAGGACTAATACTAATATGTGGGGAAAATGTAATGTATAAATAGGGGGTAAAGAAAGACGAAATAGAATAATAGTTCTCACACAAAGATTCACATGGGAAGGGGAGGGGAAGAAAAATCCTATAAGAAGAAGAGGAAGAGGGGGGGGGGTTACTTAAACCTCAATCTCGGGGAAATCAACTCTGAGAGGGAAAAATATCCAGATCCATTTGGATCTTGAATTCTATCTTACCCAACAAGGGTAAGGAGAAGGGAAAACCAAGGGGGGGAGGGGGAGAGGGAGAACAAAAAGGGAGGGAAAGAGAGGGGGGAGAGGGAGGGAAGAAAAAAGGAGGAACTAAAAAGGGAAACATCAAGGGAGGGGACAAGGGGGACTGATTCAAAGTAAATCACTGGACTAAAAGGTAGAGCCGGAGAAGAAAAGGTTAGAATTAGGGAAGGCAATCAAAATGCCAGGGAGTCCACAAATGACAATCATAACTTTGAATGTGAATGGGATGAACTCACCCATAAAACGTAGACGAATAGCAGAATGGATTAGAATCCAAAACCCTACCATATGTTGTCTTCAAGAAACACAAATGAGGCGGGTTAACACCCACAAGGTCAGAATTAAAGGATGGAGTAAGACCTTCTGGGCCTCAACTGATAGAAAGAAGGCAGGAGTGGTAATCATGATATCTGATAAAGCCAATGCAAAAATAGACCTGATCAAAAGGGATAGGGAAAGTAATTATATTTTGTTAAAAGGGACTCTAGACAATGAGGAAATATCATTAATCAACATGTATGCACCAAATAATATAGCACCCAAATTTCTAATGGAGAAACTAGGAGAATTGAAGGAAGAAATAGACAGTAAAACGATACTAGTGGGAGACTTAAACCAACCATTATCAAATTTAGATAAATCAAATCAAAAAATAAATAAGAAAGAGGTAAAAGAAGTGAATGAAATCTTAGAAAAATTAGAATTAATAGACATATGGAGAAAAATAAATAGGGATAAAAAGGAATACACCTTCTTCTCAGGACCACATGGCACATTCAGAAAAATTGACCATACATTAGGTCACAGAAACATAGCACACAAATGCAAAAAAGCAGAAATAATGAATGCAGCCTTCTCAGATCACAAGGCAATAAAAATAATGATTAGTAATGGTACATGGAAAACCAAATCTAAAACCAATTGGAAATTAAACAATATGATACTCCAAAACCGTTTAGTTAAAGAAGAAATCATAGAAACAATTAATAATTTCATCGAGGAAAATGACAATGGCGAAACATCCTTTCAAACCTTTTGGGATGCAGCCAAAGTGGTAATCAGAGGCAAATTCATATCCCTGAATGCTTATATTAACAAACAAGGGAGAGCAGAGATCAATCAATTGGAAATGCAAATGAAAAAACTCGAAAGCGATCAAATTAAAAACCCCCAGCAGAAAACCAAATTAGAAATCCTAAAAATTAAAGGAGAAATCAATAAAATTGAAAGTGATAGAACTATTGATTTAATAAATAAGACAAGAGGCTGGTACTTTGAAGAAACAAACAAAATAGACAAAGTACTGGTCAATCTAATTATAAAAAGGAAGGAAGAAAAGCAAATTCACAGCATCGGAAATGAAAAGGGGGACATCACCTCTGCTGAAGATGATATTAAGGCAATCATTAGAAATTACTTTGCCCAATTATATGGCAATAAATACACCAATTTAGGAGAAATGGATGAATATATATGAAAATACAAACTGCCTAGACTAACAGAAGGGGAAATAGAATTCTTAAATAATCCCATATCAGAAATTGAAATCCAACAAGCCATCAAAGAACTTCCTAAGAAAAAATCCCCAGGGCCTGATGGATTCACCAGTGAATTCTATCAAACATTCAGAGAACAGTTAATCCCAATACTATACAAACTATTTGACATAATAAACAAAAAGGGAGTTCTACCAAACTCCTTTTATGACACAAACATGGTACTGATTCCAAAACCAGGCAGGTCAAAAACAGAGAAAGAAAACTATAGGCCAATCTCCCTAATGAATATAGATGCAAAAATCTTAAATAGGATACTAGCAAAAAGACTCCAGCAAATGATCAGAAGGATCATTCACCATGATCAAGTAGGATTCATACCAGCGCTGGTTCAACATTAGGAAAACCATCCACATAATTGACCACATCAACAAGCAAACAAGCAAGAACCACATGATTATCTCAATAGATGCAGAGAAAGCCTTTGATAAAATACAACACCCATTCCTATTAAAAACACTAGAAAGCATAGGAATAGAAGGGTCATTCCTAAAAATAATAAACAGTATATATCTAAAACCAACATCTAATATCATCTGCAATGGGGATAAACTAGATGCATTCCCAATAAGCTCAGGAGTAAAACAAGGATGCCCATTATCACCTCTACTATTTGACATTGTACTAGAAACACTAGCAGTAGCAATTAGAGAAGATAAAGGAATTGAAGGCATCAAAATAGGCAAGGAGGAGACCAAGTTATCACTCTTTGCGGATGGCATGATGTTCTACTTGAAGAATCGTAGAGATTCAACCAAAAAGCTAATTGAAATAATCAACAACTTTAGCAAAGTTGCAGGATACAAAATAAACCCACATAAATCATCAACTTTTCTATATATCTCCAACACAGCTCAGCAGCAAGAACTAGAAAGAGAAATCCCATTCAACATCACCTTAGACAAAATAAAATACCTAGGAATCTCCCTCCCAAGACAAACACAGGAACTATATGAACACAACTACAAAACACTCGCCACACAACTTAAACTAGACTTGAACAAATGGAAAAACATTAACTGATCATGGATAGGACAAGCCAATATAATAAAAATGACCATCCTACCCAAACTTATTTATCTATTTAGTGCCATACCCATTGAACTACCAAAATACTTCTTCACTGATTTAGAAAAAAACATAACAAAGTTCATTTTTAAGAACAAAAGATCAAGGATATCCAGGGAAATAATGAAAAAAAGCACATATGATGGGGGCCTTGCAGTCCCTGACCTAAAACTATATTACAAAGCAGCAGTCATCAAAACAATTTGGTACTGGCTAAGAAACAGAAAGGAAGATCAGTGGAATAGACTGGGGGAAAGCGACCTCAGCAAGACAGTATACGATAAACCCAAAGATCCCAGCTTTTGGGACAAAAATCCACTCTTTGATAAAAAAACTGCTGGGAAAATTGGAAGACAGTGTGGGAGAGACTAGGAATAGATCAACACCTCACACCCTACACCAAGATAAATTCAAAATGGGTGAGTGACTTAAACATAAAGAAGGAAACCATAAGTAAATTCGGTAAACACAGAATAGTATACATGTCAGACCTTTGGGAGGGGAAAGGCTTTAAAACCAAGCAAGATATAGAAAGAATCACGAAATGTAAAATAAATAATTTTGACTACATCAAACTAAAAAGCTTTTGTACAAACAAAACCAATATAACTAAAATCAGAAGGGAAACAACAAATTGGGAAAAAATCTTCATAGAAACCTCTGACAAAGGTTTAATTACTCATATTTATAATGAGCTAAATCAATTGTACAAAAAGTCAAGCCATTCTCCAATTGACAAATGGGCAAGGGAAATGGATAGGCAGTTCTCAGATAACGAAATCAAAACTATTAACAAGCACATGAAGAAGTGTTCTAAATCTCTTATAATCAGAGAGATGCAAATCAAAACAACTCTGAGGTATCACCTCACACCTAGCAGATTGGGTAACATAACAGCAAAGGAAAGTAATGAATGCTGGAGGGGATGTGGCAAAGTAGGGACATTAATTCATTGCTGGTGGAGCTGTGAACTGATCCAACCATTCTGGAGGGCAATTTGGAACTATGCCGAAATGGCGACAAAAGAATATCTACCCTTTGACCCAGCCATAGCACTGCTGGGTCTGTACCCCAAAGAGATAATGGACACAAAGACTTGTACAAAAATATTCATAGCTTCGCTCTTTGTGGTGGCCCAAAACTGGAAAACGAGGGGATGCCCATCAATTGGGGAATGGCTGAACAAACTGTGGTATATGTTTGTGATGGAATACTATTGTGCTAAAAGGAATAATAAAGTGGAGGAGTTCCATGGAGACTGGAACAACCTCCAGGAAGTGATGCAGAGCGAGAGGAGCAGAACCAGGAGAACAAAATCGAACGTAATGGACGTCTCCATTAGTGGCGGTGTAATGTCCCTGAACAACTTGCAGGGATCCAGGAGAAAAAAACACCATTCATAAGCAAAGGATAAACTATGGGAGTGGAAACACCGAGAAAAAGCAACTGCCTGAATACAGAGGTTGAGGGGACATGACAGAGGATAGACTCTAAATGAACACTCTAATGCAAATACTATCAACAAAGCAATGGGTTCAAATCAAGAAAACATCTAATGCCCAGTGGACTTACGCGTCGGCTATGGGGAGTGGGGGGGAGGAAAAGTAAATGATCTATGTCTTTAACGAATAATGCTTGGAAATGATCAAATAAAATATATTTTAAAAAAAAAGAAGGGCATAGGCAATGAATTGGGCATTCAAATAAAAAAAAAACTAGAAAGTGAACAAATTAAAAATCCTCAAATGAAGACTAAATTAGAGATCCTAATAATCAAAGGTGAAATTAATAAAATTGAAAGTAAAAGAACTATTTATTTAATAAATAAGTCTAGAAGCTGGTATTTTGAAAAAAAAAAACAAATAAAATAGACAAAGTACTAGATGGTCTAATTAAAAAAAGGAAAGAAAAAACCAAATTGACAGCATTCAAGATGAAAAGGGAGACCTCACCTCTACTGAAGAGGAAATTAAGTAAATCATTAAAAACTTCTATGCCCAATTATATGGCAACAAATATGGCAATCTAAGTGAAATGGATGAATACTTACAAAAATATAAATTGTCTAGACTAACAGAGGAAGAAATAAATTACCTAAACAACCCCATATCAGAAAAAGAAATTGAACAAACCATCAAAGAACTCCCTAAGAAAAAATCCCCAGGTCCAGATGGATTCACAAATGAATTATATCATTCAAAGAACAACTAATCTCAATATTATACAAACTATTTGACAGAATAATCAAAGAAGGAGATCTGCCAAATTCATTTTATGACACAATTATGGTACTGATCCCAAAGCTAGGCAGGTCAAAAACAGAGAAATAAAACTATAGAACAATCTCCCTAATGAATATAGATTCAAAAATCTTAAATACGATACTAGAAAAAAGTCTCCAGCAAGTGATCACTAGGATTATTCACTATGACCAGATTGGATTCTTCCCGGGAATGCAAGGATGTTTCAACAATAGGAAACTATCTACATAATTGACCATAATAATAAGCAAACTGACAAAAATTACATGATTATTTCAAAAGATGAAAAAAGGACCTTTGATAAAATATATCACCCATTCCTATTGAAAATACTAGAAAGTATAGAAATAGACAAGCCTTTCCTAAAAATAATAAACAGTATATATTTGAAATGATCAGCAAACATCATCTGCAATGGTGATAATCTAGAAGCCTTCCCAATAAGATCATGAGTGAAAGAAGGATGCCCATTATCACCCCTATTATTTAACATTGTATTAGAAACACTAGCATTAGCAGTTAGAGAAGGAAAAGAAATTGAAGGTATTAAAATTGGCAATGAGGAGACCAAGCCATAATTCTTTGTGGATGATATGATGGTCTACTTAAAGAATCCTAGAAAATCAACCAAAAAAGCTAGTCAAAATAATCAACAACTTTAGCAAAGTTGCAGGATACAAAATAAACCCACATAAATCATCAGCATATCTATATATCTCCAATCCATCTCAGAGCAAGAATTAGAAAGATAAATTCCATTTAAAATTACCCTAGACAATATAAAATATTTAGTAATCTATCTGCCAAGACAAACCCAGGAATTATGAGAAAACAACTACAATAAACTCTCAACACAATTAAAACAAGATCTAAACAATTGGAAAAAAATGATTGCTTATGGGTGTGACAAGCTAACATAATAAAAATGACAATTCTCCCCAAATCAATTCACTTATTTAATGTCATACCCATTGAACTACCAAAAAACTTCTTTATGGAATTAGAAAAAATGGAACAAAGTTCATTTGGATGAACAAAAGTTCAAGGATATCCAGGGAAATCATGAAAAAAAATATGCAAAGGAAGAAGGACTTAGAGTCCCAGATCTCAAACTATACTATAAAGCAGTTGTTATCAAAACAATTTGGTCCTGACTAAGAGACAGAAAGGAGGCTCAGTGGAATAGACTTGGGGTAAATGACTTCAGCAGGACAGTCTATGGTAAACTCAAATATCCCAGTTTTTCATTAACATTTCTTGGAAAATTGGAACACAGTATGGGAGAGATTCGTTTTGGAACAACATCTCACACCCTACACCACGATAAACTCAATGGGTGAATGACCTGAATGGAAAGAAGGAAACTATAAGCAACTTAGGTGAACACAGAATAGTATACTTGTCATATCTTTGGGAAAGGAAAGCCTTTAAAACCAGGCAAGAACTAGAAAAAAAATCTTAAAATGTAAAATCAAAATTTTTGATTACATTAAATTAAAAAGTTTTTGTAGAAACAAAACTAATGTATCCAAAATTAGAAGGGAAGCAACAAATTGGGAAACAATCTTCATTACAAAAACCTCTGACAAATGTCTCCTAATTACTCAAATTTATAAATAACTAAACCAGTTGTACAAAAAATCAAGCCATTCTCCAATTGAAAAAATGGGCAAGAGACATGAATAGGCAATTTTCAGTTAAACAAATCAAAACTATTAATAAGCACATGAAAGTGTTCTAAATCTCTTATAATCAGAGAGATGCAAATCAAAACAACTCTGAGATATCACCTCACACCTAGCAGATTTGCTAACATGACAACTAAGGAAAGTAATGAATGTTGTAGGAGATGTGGCAAAGTTGGTACATTAGTTCATTGCTGGTGGAGTTGTGAATTGATCCAGCCATTCTGGAGAGCAATTTGGAACTAGGCCCAAAATCATTAAATGACTGTCTGCCCTTTGATCCAGTCATAGCACTGCTGGGTTTGTACCCCCAAAGAGATATTAAGGAAAAAGATAGATACACAAACATTTATAGCCACATTCTTTGTGGTGGCAAAAAATTGTAAAATGATGGGATGCCCTTCAATTGGGGAATGGCTGAGCAAATTGTGGTATATGTTGGTGATGGAATACTATTGTGCTCAAAGGAATAATAAAGTGGAGGAATTCCATGGGGACTGGAAGAAGTTCCAGCAAGTGATGCAGAGTGAGAGGAACAGAACTAGGAAAATATTGTACACAGAGACTGATACACCGTGGTGCTATTGAATGTAATGTACTTCTCAATTAGTGGCAGTGCAATGACTCTGAACAACTCGGATGAACCTATAAGAAAAACCACTACCTGCTCCCAGAGGAAACACTGTGGCAGTAAAAACACCATAGAAAAATAACTGCTTGAATACATGATTTGAAGGCATATTGTTGGGGATGTAGACTCTAAATGAACATACTAATGTAAACAACAACATGGAAATGGGTTCTGATCAAAGAAACATGTAATACCCAATGAAATTGCATGTTGGTTGCAAGAAGAGTGGGTGGAGTTGAAGGAGGGAAATAATGTGATTATTGTAAACAAAGAATAATGTTCTAAATTCACTAAATAATCGTATTCAAATGGAAAAAAATAGAAAGAAGGTTAAAAGGAGAGGAAGTGGGAACTGGGAGAAGCTCTCTATTCATCTTTGGTAAAAGCAAAATCCAGAGCAACAGTCATTCAGCCTTTTTTGACAGGACTGTGTGTTCAGAGGTTTCCTGGGCCTCAGGCATTAGCTAATTCATGAGGAAACATCTACTCCTTAACCCACAGAAGCCTCCTAACTGTTCTACAGCCTCTCTCCATCCCTGTCACAGTATCTTCACAGGGATGTTCACAGTCTTGTGTGCTTTAAGAGTGAGGGAGAGGAAGAGCTGTACAGACCTTCTCCTACTTTTGGTCATCTCTCTCTCTCTCCTCTTCACCATCTCTCCTTCCATCCTCCTCACCCCCTTCTCTGTTATTATCATAACAGTGGCATTCATTGGTGAAATGCATGAACATTCATTGAAGCCCTGTGCCCTGACAAGACATTATGGCTGGCTTTCAAAACCATCAACATGTCCTTGGAGAGACTGAATCATTAGTAGGAAGTAGCTTCCAGAGCTCTTAACTCACTGGTCATCATACCTCCTTGGAAAAATTGAAACTTGCAGATACCAGAACTAGATCCTTAAGGCAAAAATAAAGATAAGATAAAATAAAAATCAATAAAAAACTGAGAAAATGAAAAAAATCAACAATATAACTATTGAAAATTATTAAGGAGACAAGTTAGAGCAAGGCATAGAATGAGAAATGGTCAATAAAATGAAAGCAATTATATGAAAAACTTCAAAGAAAAATGGGAAAGTTGTTCCTAGCTCTGGAAAAACTCTAAAATGATTTCAAAAATCAAACAAGGACAGATGGAAAGGAGGGAAAGAAATTAAAGTGATGTTATAAGACAATACCTTGAAAAGAATAATTTACTAAAAATAAAGGAAACACAAACATCTACAGAAGAGGAAAAATCATTAAAACCAGATTTATCCAACCAAAAAAATACAAAATAAAATTAAGAAATCAAAATTCTCAAAAAATAGACTTGAACAAACAAGGGTCGGGGGATATTAAAACCTCACTGAAGTAAATAATTCCTTAAACATTAGAATTGGAAATGTTGAAATTGATGACTACATGAACCACGAGGTAAAAATAAAACAAATTCAAAAGAATTAAAAGGAGCAAATATGAAATAGAAATGAAAAAGCAGAAATGATGTGGAAATAGATAATGGAGATAATGGAGATAATTTAAGAATTGTTGGACTACCTGAGAGTCATGAGGGGCAAAGGATAGATTTCATATTTAAAGAAACTATCTTTTTCTTAAAGATTATTTTATTGACATCAAACATCTTTCTAGGTTGCTATTAGCCTAATAAAATCAGCTCACTTTTACTGTCCATTGATTATATTTTCAGCAGTAATAGAAGCTGTCTAACTTCTTTAAAAAATAAGAGTACCATGTTTGGCAGTATAGAAATTACAAGAAATTGTCAAAAACAAGAAAGTTTCAAAGAAAATTTCTTCTTCTCCTCTCAAATTAGACAGTAAAATAGAAATGCAAAGAATCCATCGGGGCAGCTGGGTAGCTCAGTGGATTGAGAGCCAGGCCTAGAGACGGGAGGTCCTAGGTTCAAATCTGGCCTCAGCCACTTCCTAGCTGTGTGACCCTGGGCAAGTCACTTGACTCCCATTGCCTACCCTTACCACTCTTCTGCCTTGGAGCCAATACACAGTATTGACTCCAAGAGGGAAGGTAAGGGTTTTAATAAAAAAAAAAAAAGAATCCATCAATCATCTCCTAAAAACTCCCAGGAATGTTATATCCAGTTTTAGTGCCCACAGGACAAGGCAAAAATACTGCAAATGTCTATAAAGAAATAACTCAAAAATCATGGAGTCACATTCAGAACCGCATTTAACACTGAACTTAGCAAATTATATTTTAAAATATAGAATGGCATAGAATATGATATTACAAAAGATAAAGAAGCTAGGATTAAGATCCAGAATCACCCACCCAGTAAAACAGTATATCCTCTTGGAGAAAGATGGTCATTTAATGAAATAGAAAATTTCCAAAAATTCCTGATGAAAAGACCATATCTGAATAGAAAACATGATTTTCAGATATAGGGCTTAAGAGAAACATAAAAAAGGTAAAAAAAAGGAATGAAAAAATAAGAGATTTAATGAGATCAAAATTTTTACACTGCCATATGTGAAGGTGATACTTATAACTGAAGAATTTTTATCATTATTTGGGCAATTAGAAGAAATACACATGATGAAAGGAATGGGAATATGTTGACTATGATGACATGCTATATAAAGGGTGGAAAAGAAGATTGTACTGAGAGAAGCGGTAAGAGAAAACCAGAGTGAAGTAAATTATTTTACCTAAATAGTTGTAAAAAAGCTATTGAAGTGGTGGCAAAGATAGGGTTAACAATGGATAATGCTTAAACCTGACTTTTATCAGAATTGGCTCAGAGAGGGAATAATACATATATTAAGTTGCATATAAAAATCTAGGTTTTTATAGGGAAGTAGGAGGGGGATAAAAAATAAAAGACAATAGAAAAGAGGGCAGTTAGAAATAAACACTTATGAGGAGGGACAGAGTGAATGAGCAGGAATAATAAATAAAATAAGTAAAATAGGATGGAGGGAAATATACAGTGTGAGATTTTAAATGAATAACTTTGACTATATAAATTAAAAAGTTTTGATACAAAGAAAAGCACTGCAACCAAGATTAGAAGCGGAAGGGAAATTTACTGGGAAAAAATAAGATAAAATTTTTAGGTAAAGGCCTCATTTCTCAAATATATAGAAAATTACATCAAATTTATAAGAATACAAGTTATTATCCAAATGAAAATTATCAAAGGATCTGAGAAACCAGTATTTAGATGAAGATATCAAAGATATCACCAATCACATGGAAAAAAATTCTCTAAATCATTACTGATAAGATAAATGTAAAGTAAATCATCATTTAGCACCTATCAGATTGGCTAATATGACAGTAAAGGAAAATGATAAGTTGGAGGGGAAATGGCAAAATTGGGACACTAAAGCATTTTTATGGGGTTGTGAATTGATACATCTATTTTGAAGGGCAATTTGGAACAATCCCCAAAGGGCTACAAAAGTATGCATATCCTTTCATCCAATAATACTACTAGGTCTGAACATTAAAGGAATTTTTGAAAAAAGTGAAAAGGAGCTATTAGTATAATTGGTATCGTGTGGTGTCAAATTTGGAAACTGAGGTGATGACCATCAATGGGGAAATTGCTGAACAAATTGTTCTGTATGGTTTTGAAGGATACTATTGCAATATAAGAAATGATGAGCAGGATGATCTTAGAAAAAACCTTGAAAAACCTAAATAAACTGATGAAGAGTGAAGTGAGCAGACTGAGAAGAGACTTAGCTATACTGAGTAATATAATGATCTAAGATAATCATGAAGGACTTAATGACAAAGAATGCTATTCATCACCAGGGGCAGGGGAAACAACCTGGAATGTGAGCATAAATAGAAGTATTCTATTGTATGTGTTCTTATCTTTTCGCATTTTGGTTTCATTTTGATCTTTCACAATATGATCAACATGAAATGTTTTACAAGGTTCTATAAAGGGTGAATATTATGTTTGAGACTAAAAAAATCTAAATGTAAATGGTTGCCAAGGGAAATACCAAATAATAAAATACCCAAGTCAGTTGCCAAATTTTTATGGTGATTTAATTACAACAGGAGGAAGAAAATATTACAGGGGGAGAGAGAGAGGGAGAGAAGGAAAGAGGGAGAGAAGGAAAGAGGGAGAGAGAGGAAAGGAGTTTAACTAAGAACCACTCTGGCTCAGGCTGAGCCAAAGCGGGTGTTAAGGCCTTGGAAAGCCAAGGCAGAGAAAGGGGTCAGTACTTATCACTCATGTGACTAGTCTGAAGGAATGCTGTCAGCGGGGCTCCTCCAAGCTCAAGCTCCAGGATTGAACTGCCTCTAGCCCTCTCCATAGGAAGTCACGAGAACTCCAGAGGCTGTTCTCTACCTCAACTTCCTGCATCTCACATGTGCCAATGGTGGCTCAAGTTTGACTTAGAACAGCCCAGAGGTCTGTCCTTTTTTTGCACATGTCTGTTGAAGGTCATTTTCTCAGATAATTAAATCTTGAATTTAATGCAGGCCTTTACCATCTTGTTAAACTAAGAAGGGAGGAGAAATGTAGTTTCCAAAACCTGATTCTGTTATTCCAAGTATCTCTATTGTTATTGATTAGGAAATAGCTGAATCATATCTTCCAAAGAATGGTCTGATTAGCTGATTAGGGTGGAATAGTTTTGAAACTCATAATCCACCCCCAAGACCTGAGGAAGACCAGTCTCTCCGATGGGTCTTGTAAACATACCAGTTATGAAATTACAATAGTTAGAGATAAGGGGAAAATAGGAGACATAGAAAGAGAGAGACAGCAAAACCAATGTTTTGCTGGGCTCACTGACAAAAGCCAATTAGGGGGCAGTCCCCCTTGGCAGAAGAGTATACATTCAAAATAAATCCAATCAACTTTCAGTTCAATCAACCACACCACAAGGTTCATTCTTGATCTTGATGTAATGTAGGTTTTCTGGTATCTTTCTTAAACAGTTCATTCTCTGGATTTAGGAGTTAGCCATCTTCTTCCATGAAGATCTTTCTTGAACAAAAATATTTCAAAATCTTGGATTTTTTAAATTAAAATACAATCCCCCCCCCCCTGAGGTGGATGTTAAAAAAATAACATTCAGTTCAACTCAGGATGCATTGTTGGGTTATGGCGTATGAGTCAGTTTTTATTTTTTTATTTTTATTTTTTTGATTTTTCAATTGTTTATTTGGGTTTACATTTGGGAGTTTTGGTTTATAAGATTACTCACAAAAAATGAAAAAATATGGAAATGTATTTTACATGACAATGCATGTATAACCCAGATGGAATCACTTGCCAGCACAATAACAGTGAAGGGAAGTGAAGGAGGGAGATAAGTTCAATCACATAACTTGGGAAAACTTATGTGGAAACTTGTTATAACAAATAGTTAATTTTTTTTACTATATACAGTCTTTTTTTCCTTTATTTGTTTATTTTATTTTATTTTAGTTTTTAAAACATTATTTTATTTGGTCATTTTAATACATTATTCATTGGAAACAGATAATTTTCATTTCCTCCCCCCCACCCCTCCCCTAGCTGATGCACGATTCGTCTGGGTATCACATGTCCTTGCTCAGAACCCATTTCCTTGTTGTTGGTATTTGCATTAGGGTGCTCATTTAGCATCTCCCCTCCATCATATCCCCTCAACCTCTGTAGTCAAGCAGTTGCTTTTCCTCAGTGTTTTTACTCCCTCAGTTTGTCCTCTACTTGAGGATAGTTTTTTTTTTTTTCTCGTAGATCCTTGCAGATTGTTCAGGGACAATGTAAAGCCATTAATGGAGAAGTCCATTACATTCGATTGTACCACAGTGTGTCAGTCTCTGTGTACAATGTTCTCCTGCTTCTGCTCCTCTCACTCTGAATCACTTCCTGGAGGATGTTCCAGTCTCCATGGAATTCCTCCACTTTATTATTCCTTTTAGCACAATAGTTTTCCATCACCAACATATACCACAATTTGTTCAGCCATTCTCCAATTGAAGGGCATCCCCTCGTTTTCCAATTTTTGGCCACCACAAAGAGTGCAGCTATGAATATTCTTGTATGAGAATTTTTCCTTGTTATCTCTTTGGGGTACAAACCCAGCAGTGCTATGGCTGGATCAAAGGGCAGACAGTCTTTTATCGCCCTTTGGGCATAGTTCCAAATTGCCCTCCAGAATGGTTGGATCAATTCACAACTCCACCAGCAATGCATTAATGTCCCTACTTTGCCACATCCCCTCCAGCATTCATTACTTTCCTTTGCTGTCATGTTGAACAATCTGCTAGGTGTGAGGTGATACCTCAGAGTTGTTTTGATTTGCATCTCTCTGATTATAAGAGATTTAGAACACTTTTTCTATGAGTCAGTTTTTAAAAGAATTCAAAAACAATAAAAACAAAAGAAACAAAAAAATAACACAAAATATATAAATGGAAAATATATGGAAGAAAGTTAAACTTTTGGGAGAGAGAAAAAAAATTCAAAATCAGAATCAAAACCAAAATCTATGTATATAAAATGTTGAGTTAGCAAGAATAAATTTATAATAGGCCCTTGTACATGTCCAATTTAAAGGAATTTTCTATCCCACAAGTCTATAGGACAGAATGCAGTAATATTTGACACACCCATTTTAACCAAGACTACAGGAAGTTGCTATACTCAAGAAGGAAAGGAACTAAAATTCTATTATGATAGGGAAGTGTCATTCCCTGGTCTGACTTTTTTCATTCTCAGGGATATAGGGAGCTATAATGATAGTCAAATTTTGTTACTTGTATGAGTACTTCTCAAAGGGTGTAGATACAAGGAAGTCCTATGACTTAACATATGTCAAGTGTCTCAACCTCGAGTTCACATTACAATTTCCTGTGTGCTCCTTTGGCACTATTCAATTTAAGTCTGTGCTCCTTGTTTTTATCCCATTTCCTAGAATCAGACACAAACATCAATCACAGTCCCATAACAATTTATCAATAAATGGCAGTTTCCCACAGTTTAAAGTTTTTGGGTATGCATTGATAATATAGCAAGTATATATATATATATATATATATATGTATATATATATATATATAACTCATATTACTACAGAAAAAATAATATTTAATTGTATGTAACTTTAGTACAAGAAATGAGGAAAAGGGGAGAAAATCAAATATTCTATTCAAAATAAAAGAAAAGCAATAATAAAAAATAAGGGAAAAAAGAAGAAAAAATCAGGAATTCAATGTGTTCTTGAAAAACAGCATCCACTTGTCAATGGATTATTGTCTTCAATGCATGTGATAGGATACAATCAATCAGTCTCAACAGAAGATGCTCTCTTTCCATGTGATCAATGAATCCAAGAGTCCTTCTCTCCAACCTTTATAGATGTTGGAGTAGTTAACAATATTTGGAATGGTCCTTCCCAGGAAGGCTGAGTTGCTCCAGTACACTGGAAATTCTTAATATACACCTTGTCTCCTGGGTTAAGGTTGTGAAGTGAAAAGTCTAGTGATATGGCTTGTACTACAGTTCTGGATTCATGGAGTTCATACAGTTTATGCTGTAAATCTTGTATATAGGAAGCAATAGTAGTATCTCCACCTAACAGTGATGTATATGCAGAGGAGAAAGGCTTAGCCTGTATAGGTGGATGTCCAAAAAGCATCTCAAATGGTGAGATGTGTAGGTCTCCCCTGGGCCTGCTTCTAAGATAAAATAGGGCCAGAGGGAGAATTTCAGGCCATTTTAAATATGTCTCAGTGCATAATTTGCCAATCATAGTTTTAAGTTCTCTGTTCATTTTTTCAATTTGGCCTGAGATCTGGGGATGATATGGTACATGGAATTCAGGAATTATCCCCAAGCAAGAATATATCTGATTTAGGACAGAATCAGTAAAATGACTTCCTCTATCTGAATCAATACATGCTGGAAGGCCAAAACAAGGAATGATTTCTTTTAAAAACACCTTAGAAACAAAAGCTGCCGTGGCTTGGGTTGCAAGAAATGCTTCTGGCCATCTGGTCAGTTGATCTACTATGACTAGACAAAATTTATAACATCTGGTCTTTGGCATTGTTATGAAAACTATCTGTAGGTGTTCAAAAGGTGTATAAGTCAGAGAACACCCACCAAAGACTTTGCCACGAAAGGTGTGTTGGTTATATGCCTGGCAGGCAGAGCAGGCTGTACACACTTTAGAGCCTGTGGTAGTTATACCAGGGGCTATCCATACGGTTTTAAAAGAGTTCACAATGCCCTGGGTGTCAAAGTGACCTTTTTTATGAACAGATTGGCAAATTTGGTGATGGAAACTTCTAGGGAGCAGGGGTTACCCTTCAGATGACACCCATACTCCATTAATCTGTTTTGCTTTGAATTTTTGTTTCCATTTTTCCACTTCCTTTTCATTATAGGAAAGTGATAAATTTAAATCATCAGTGGTGGTTAATATTAAAATTAATCCAGTCCCTTCTATGACTGCTAGATTTGCAGCAATATTTCCCCTAGAGTCATTTCCCCTACAGACAGAGTCAATGCCACCTGTATGGGCAGAGTAATAAACGACAGCTAGGGCTTCAGGCAGCTGAAGAGCAGAAAGAACTTCATTAATAATTTCTGTATTAGCTATGTATTTTCCAGCTGAGGTTGAAAATCCTCTCTGGAGCCATAGCATCCCCATGCATGACAAATGCCAAAAGTATATTGAGAATCTATATAAATCGTTGGCTATTTACCCTTGGCAATTATACAGGCATGTTTCAGAGCTATGAGTTCTGCCCCTTGAGCGCTAATGTTAGAGGGCAGTGAAGCTAATCACTCAGTGGCAAATTCTGTGACTACAGCAGCTCCAGTGTGCCATCTCTCATAAAAGAAGAACCATAAGTAAATTATACCAGATCTGGATTGTTTAAGGGAGTGACTAAGGGATCATCTCAAGGCTTTTCTGCCATGGACAGTATTGTTTCACAATTATGTAATGGATCTCCTGAAGTATATGGAAACAAGGTGGCAGGGTTAAGGTTTGAACAGTGTTTCAAGGTGATGTTTTCATTGTTTAATAAGGTTATTGGGATTGGAATTCTCTGATCAGAAAATGACTGTGTTCTATGTCTTAGCAACAATGCTTCTACCTCATGTGGGCACATAATTGTTAATGGGCATCCCAATACTAGATCAACAGTTTTTGTCAGTAAGGCTGAAGCAGCTACTCCTTTAAGACATGGTGGTGCTTCTGATGCTACTGGGTCCAGTTGAGCAGAATAATAAGCAATTGGGCACTGAGAAGGCCCAAAAGTCTGAGTTAAAACATCTGAAGCTATCCCTCTTCACTCATGTACATACAGAGTAAATGGCTTGTTGTAATCTGGGATGCCTAGAGAGGGGGGCAGACAGGATAGCTTTTTTTTAGATCTGATAGAGCTGACAGGTGTTCTGGCTCTAATTTTAGAGGCTCAGGGACCCTTGATAGTGCTATAAGGGGTTTAGTAATTTTCCCATAGCAAGAAATCCATTGTCTACAAAACCCTGTTGCGCCTAAAATTGCTCTCAACTGTTTCTTAGTGGTAGCAGTGCTTAAATTTTGAATATTCTCAATTCATTTGGGAGAAATAAAGAGGGCACCCATAATCAGGATGAACCCCAAATATTCTACTTTAGGGAGGCATCACTGAAACTTATCCTTTGTGATCTTATGCCCTCTTTTGTGCAATTCCAAAAGAAGGTGTTTACTATCTTCCTGACATGCTTCTGCATCTGTTGAAGCCAATAGTAGGTCATCTACATATCTGATTAATTTGAGGTTTTAAAATTTTCTATTATCTAAATCTTGGCTCAAAATTTATGTAAATAAGCTTGGGCTGACTACAAAACCTTGTGGGAGATGACTCCAGGAGTTCTTATGGCCCTTCCAGGTGAAAGCAAAGATATACCTGGAGTTCTCATGTATGGGTATGGAAAAGAAGGCTGAGCACAAGTCTACTACTGTAAATTATGTAGCTGTGCTAGGAATAGAAGAAATAATCGTATTGATGCTGGAAACTATGGAGTGTCTTTTTATAACATGGTTGTTCACAGCCCTCAAATCCTGTATGAATCTATAGAGGTGTTTGCCATTGGGCCCTATTTTTGTTTTTTTAACTGGCAGGGATTTCTTAGTTGAAATGCTGTCTCCTTTGCCCTCTGGGATATCATATTATAGAATCTTTAATTCGTTTATTTAGAAGCTGCTAAAACTTGTGTTATTCTGACAATAGTTTCAAATTTTTCATATGATTACTTTTATTTTGGTTTCTTGCAATATTTGTTTATTGATCTGGGAGATCTGGAATTCAGTTACATTATTCCTGGGCATTTTTCTTTGATAATCTATTGAAAGATGATATCTAAGTTATTTCATTTTGATTATGACATTCAGGTAGTTGAGTAATTATTAAATTGTCTTTCCTGGATTTATTTTTCAGGTTAGTTGTTTTTTTTTCAGTGTTTGTATTTTAGTTTTCCCTGTTTCCAAAATAAATTCCCATTTTGAATTTCTTTTTTTGTGATTTGCTCATTTTCTAGTATTTTCTTTTATTTTTGTCTTAAAAATCTGTTAAAATTGGGATCTAGCCCTGGGGTAAATGACTTTCTGTCCTTGGGTTCAGATTCTTTGCTCAGCTGCCTTCAAAGATATATCTGGAGATTTATAAGTTTTCAATTCTTCTAAGGTGGTATGATATAAGGAGTGGTACCATGTGTCCTCTTCTGTGAGTAACCATAAGCACTTTTTTCTATCTAGAATTTATGATCATGGTCCCCTGCTCCCCCGAGTCCACAAGCTCTTGTGTGTTCTAGTGCTTTTCTTCACCAAGAGATCACAACAAAATGGCAACCTTTATTTTTGTATAGTCAAAGAGACAAGAATCTTGTACCAGAACCAGCAAAGAGACCCTTGCAATCTCCTTCTGAGCCCTTGCCAAATTGTACATAGCTGAGAACTCCAGAATCCTTTGCTGCTGATTCAGTTATCCATAACATGTTGCCAGGGTAGGGTCTACATTGGCATGTTGCTTTGTGCTGTACCCTAATGCAATAGATCTTTTATGCTGGCCTTTATAAATTGTTTGGGACTAAAAAATTATTTTGCCCTATCTTTTGTGAGTTATGATACTCCAGAATTTATTTTGAGGTGCATTTGGTAGAAATCAAGTGGTTCTCTTTAATTTCTTCACCATTTTGGTTATGCTTTCCATAAAACTACATTAATTCTCGAAATTCATAACAAGATAACATGACACATTTTATTAAGATACCAAGAACACTGATGAAACCTTTGGATAAGATTTCCATTAACATAGATGCAAGTGAAATTAATGAATTTCAAAATTGACTATGAAATAAACAGAGCTGAGCTTATTTTACGAAAGGCTCAAGTGAGTTTCAATACCATTTAAAGCTGAAGAAATAATGTTATTTTGAGAGTCTAAGATGGGATTTTTAAGTGTTGTTATTTGTGAACATAATTTCTGTGAATGTTGAATTAATAATGAAAATCCCTTGTGTTTGCTCTTTCATGTTTACAGTACAAGAGAAAACATTTTAAAAATACATATAATCAATATATAAATGTCAAGGAATATGAATAGGCAGTTTTCAAGGGAAGAAAACCAAGGTATTTATGCTTATATAAAATGCTCTAAATCACAAACAATTATATAAATGCACATTTAAAAAAGACTTAATTTCCACCCCCACCTATTTTACTATTTACAATGATAAAAATAAAATTACTAATGTTGGAAGACCTGTGCAAAAATGAGTACATGAGGGTAATGTTGAATTATCTGGAAATTTATTCAGCCATTTGGAAAAGCTATTTGGAATTAACTGTAATGTTACAGAAAATAGTACAATATATGACAACCATAGAGCTACTAATCTTAAAACACAAAGAAATCAAAATGGGGAAAGATCCATATATATTAATATATTTAGAAAAACTCATTTGGTAGTCTCCAAATTGGGAACAATGAAAATACCTGAACAAAGTTTGGTTTAGGAATGTAATGGAGTATTTTCATGACATGATACATTAATAAATGAACAGTTTTATAGGAATCTGAGGAGACATTTATGAACTTCCTCAGAACAAGTGAGAAATAGGAGAGTGATTCACACAATGATAACTACAATAAGGAGATAAAAACCTAAAGAACTTTAGAACTCTGATCAATATGAAGGAAAAAAAAACCCACGAATCCTACATAATAATGAGGAAATATACCACTCCTCTCCTGAGAGAGAGATGACAAAATTAAGTTGTAAAAATAGACCTTCCCTGTCATAAATAGTTAAGCAAGACATTTGTTTTGAAGGATTGCATGAAAAGTGGCTCTGGTGGTAGAAGCTGCTGAATTATTTAAGTGTTCCCTTTCTAAAATAAATAAATGAAATGATTTATTTTTTAAAAACTTACAGTCCATAACTTTCCTCAGAAACAATGGGTCATATAAAATAAACATTTTTTTAAATTTTTATTTGGTCACTTCTAAACATTATTCATTGGAAACAAAGATCATTTTCTTTTCTTCCCTCACCCCCTCCCACCACCTCTCCCACAGCTGACACGCAATTCCACTGGGTATCACATGTGGTCTTGATTCAAACCCATTTCCATGTTGTTGGTATTTGCATTAGAGTGTTCATTTAGAGTCTCTCCTCAGTCATATCCCCTCCACCCCTGTAGTCAAACAGTTGCTTTTCATGGGTAATTTTACTCCCACAGTTTATCTTCTGCTTGTGAATAGTGTTTTTTAGATCCCTGCAGATTGTTCAGGGACACTGCATTGCCACTAAAGGAGAAGTCCATTACCTTCGATTGTACCACAATGTATCAGTCTCTGTGTACAATGTTTTCCTGGTTCTCTTCCTTTCACTCTGCATCACTTCCTCGAGGTTGTTCCAGTCTCCATGGAATTGCTCCACTTTATTATTCTTTTTAGCACAATAGTTTTCCATCACCAACATATACCACAATTTGTTCAGCCATTCCCCAATTGAAGGACATCCCCTCATTTTCCAGTTTTGGGCCAACACAAAGAGAGCAGCTATGGATATTCTTGTACAAGTCTTTTTCCTTATTATCTCTTTGGGGTACAAACCCAGTAGTGCTATGGCTGGATCAAAGGGCAGACAGTCTTTTATCGCCCTTTGGGCATAGTTCCAAATTGCCCTCCAGAATGGTTGAATTAATTCACAACTCCACCAGCAATGAATTAGTGTCCCTACTTTGCCACATCCCCTCTAGCATTCACTACTTTCCATAGCTGTTATGTTAGCCAATCTGTTAGGTGTGAGGTGATACTTCAGAGTTGTTTTGATTTGCATCTCTCTGATTATAAGAGATCTAGAACAGTTTTTCATGTGCTTATTAATAGTTTTGATTTCTTTGGCTGAGAACTGCCTGTTCATTTCCCTTGCCCATTTATCAATTGGAGAATGGCTTGATTTTTTGTACAATTGTTTTAGCTCTTTGTAAATTTGAGTAATTAAACCTTTGTCAGAGGTTTTTATGAAGATTTTTTCCCAATTTGTTGCTACCCTTCTGATTTTAGTTACATTGGTTTTCTTTGTACAAAAACTTTTTAATTTGATGTAGTCAAAATTATTTATTTTACATTTTGTGACTCTTTCTAAGTCTTGCTTGATTTTAAAACCTTTCCCTTCCCAAAGGTCTAACAGGTATACTATTCTGTCTTAACCTAATTTACTTATAGTTTCCTTCTTTATGTTCAAGGCATTCACCCATTCTGAATTTATCTTGGTGTAGGGTGTGAGGTGTTAATCCAAAACAAATCTCTCCCACACTGTCTTCCAATTTTCCCAGCAATTTTTATCAAATAATGGATTTTTGTCCCAAAAGCTGGGGTCCTTGGGTTTGTCATAAACTGTCTTCCTGAGATCATTTACGCCAAGTCTATTCCACTGATCCTCTTTTCTGTCTCTTAAACAGTACAAAATTGTTTTGATAATCACTGCTTTATAGTATAGTTTGAGATCTGGGACTGCAAGTCCTCCTTCGTTTGCATTTTTTTTTCTCATGATTTCCCTGGATATCCTTGATCTTTTGTTCTTCCAGATGAACTTAGTTATGTTTTTTTCTAATTCAGTAAAGAAGTTTTTTGGTAGTTCAATGGGTATGGCACTAAATAAGGAAATTAATTTGGGTAGGATTGTCATTTTTATTATGTTAGCTCGTCCTACCCATGGGCAATCAATGTTTTTCCAATTGTTTAGATCTAGTTTTAGCAGTGTGGAAAGTGTTTTATAGTTGTGTTCATATAGTTCCTGTGTTTGTTTCGGCAGATAGATTCCTAAATATTTTATATTGTCCAGGGTGATTTTAAAAGGAATTTCTCTCTCTATTTTTTGCTGCTGAGATATGTTGGAAATATATAGAAATGCTGATGACTTATAGGGGTTTATTTTGTATCCTGCAACTTTGCTAAAGTTGTTGATTACTTCAAGTAACTTTTTGGTTGATTCTCTAGGATTCCTTAAGTAAACCATCATATCATCTGCAAAGAGTGATAGCTTAGTCTCCTCACTGCCAATTTTAATACCTTCGATTTCTTTTTCTTCTCTAATTGCTACTGTTAGTGTTTCTAGTACAATATTAAATAATAGAGGTGATAATGGGCATCCTTCTTTTACTCCTGATCTTATTGGAAAGGCTTCTAGTTTATCCCCATTGCAGATGATGTTTACTGATGGTTTTAGATATATACTGTTTATTATTTTTAGGAAAGGCTCTTCTATTCCTATACTTTCTAGTGTTTTCAATAGGAATGGGTGTTGTATTTTATCAAAGGCATTTTCTGCATCTATTGAGATAATCATGTGATTTTTGTCAGTTTGCTTGTTAATATGGTCAATTATGTGGATGTTTTTTCCAAATATTGAACCATCCTTGCATTCCTGTTATGACTCCTGCCTGGTCATAGTGGATGACCCTTGTGATGACTTGCTGGAGTCTTTTTGCTAGTATCCTATTTAAGATTTTTGCATCTATATTCATTAGGGAGATTGGTCTATAATTTTCTTTCTCTGTTTTTGACCTGCCTGGCTTTGGGATCAGTACCATGTTTGTGTCGTAGAATGTATTTGGTAGAACTCCTTCTTGGCCTATTCTGTCAAATAGTTTGTTTAATATTGGGATTAGTTGTTCTTTGAATGTTTGATAGAATTCATTTGTGAATCCATCTGGACCTGGAGATTTTTTCTTAGGGAGTTCTTTGATGGCTTGTTCAATTTATTTTCTGAAATGGGGTTATTAAGGTAATTTATTTCTTACTTTTTTAGTCTAGGCAATTTATATTTTTGTAAGTATTCATCCATATCACCTAGATTGCCATATTTGTTGCCATATAATTGGGCATAGTAATTTTTAATGATTGCCTTATTTTCCTCTTCATTAGATGTGTGATCTAGTTTTTCATCTTGGATACAGTCAATTTGGTTTATTTCTTTCCTTTTTTAATTAGACTGACTAGTACTTTGTCTATTTTATTTGATTTTTCAAAGTACCAGCTTCTAGTCTTATTTATTAAATCAATAGTTCTTTGAATTTCAATTTTATTAATTTCTCCTTTCAGTTTTAGGATCTGTAATTTAGTCTTCATTTGAGGATTTTTAATTTGTTTGCTTTCTAATTTTTTAATTTGCATGCCCAATTAATTGACCTCTGCCCTTCTTAATTTGTTTATATATGAACTCAAGGATTTAAATTTCCCCCTGAGTACTGCTTTGGCTGCATCCCATAGGTTTTGAAAGGATGTCTCATCATTGTCATTTTCTTCAATGAAATTATTAATTCTTTCTATGATTTGTTCTTTAACTAACTGGTTTTGGAGAATCATATTGTTTAATTTCAAATTAATTTTAGATTTACCTCTCCATGTTCCCTTACTAATTATTATTTTCATTGCATTGTGATCTGAGAAAGTTGCATTTATCATTTCTGTATGTATTAGGACATAAAAACATTGCAATGTTTTTATGTCCTAATACATGGTCAATTTTTGTGAATGTACCATGGGCTGCAGAAAAGAAGTTATATTCCTTTTTGTCCCTATTTATTTTTCTCCACATGTCTACTAACTCTAATTTTTCTAAAATTTCATTCCCTTCTCTTACCTTTTTCTTATTTATTTTTAGAATTGATTTATCTAGTTCTGATAGGGGGAGTTTCAGGTCTCCCAGTACTATAGTTTTTCTATCTATTTCATCCTTGAGCTCCTCTAGTTTCTCCTTTAAAAATCTGGATGCTCTGCCATTTGGTGCATACATATTGAGTACAGATATTTCCTCATTGTCTATACTGCCTTTTATCAGGATGTAATTACCTTCCCTATCTTTTTTAACTAGATTTATTTTTACTTTGGCTTTGTCGGATACCATGATTGCTACTCTTGCCTTCTTTTTGTCAGTTGATGCCCAATAGATTTGGCTCCACCCTCTTACTTTCACCCTATGTGTTTCTACCTTTCTCATATGTGTTTCTTGTAGACGGCATATGGTAGGGTTTTGGACTCTAATCCACTCTGCTATTCGCTTGCGTTTTATGGGTGAGTTCATTCCATTTACATTCAGAGTTATGATTACTAGCTGTGTATTTCCCAGCATTTTGATTTCTGCTCCTTTTCCTGCCTTTTCTTCTTTCACTATTTCCTTCTACACCAATGTTTGCTTTTGAACAGTCCCCCTTGTTCCCACCCTTATTTTACTTCCCTTTCTACCCCCTCCCTATTTATCCCCCCTTGATTTTCACTATAGTCTTTCTAAAATTAACCCCCCGCTCATTCCTTCTCTTGTACTGCTTCCCTCCCCACCAGACCATTTGTTACCCTTCTACTCCCCTATAGGGTACAAATCTATTCTCTGCCCCCAATGGATTGGATTGTTTTTCCCTCTTTGAATCACTTTCAAATCACGTAAAAGTTGAGTATTTCCTGTCTCTGACCTCTTTGCCCTTCCAGTGTATTGATGTTCTCCCCCCTCCCACCATGAGATTCTTTATGACATATAAATTTACCCCCATTTGTTTCTTTTCCCATTTCTTTTAATATTAACCTATTTTAAGCTCTTGTTATATATATATATATATACATACTTATGCATATGTATTTTTGCATGCATATATCTATATAACTATTTATATTTTGCCCTTTCATCCTATACAGTTTGTTGCTGTTCCCTCTAAATATACTTCTTTTTGCTGCCCAGGTAATAACAACAGTTTTTAAGAGTTACCAATGACCTCTTTTCTTATAGGGATACATATCATTTTAACTTATTGAGTCTCTTAAAATTTTTTTCTTTTTTCCCCTTTTTTTAAATTACCTTTTGATGATTCTCTTGAGTTCTGTGCTTGGACATCAAATTTTCTGTTCAGGTCTGGTCTTTTCTTTACGAATTCTTGGAATTCTTCTATTTTGTTGAATGACTATACTTTCCCCTGTAAGAATATAGTCAGTTTTGCTGGGTAGTTGATTCTTTGTTGTAGACCTAGTTCCCTTGCTTTCTGGAATATCATATTCCATGCCTTTTTTTTTTCAGTGTGGATGCAGCCAGATCCTGAGTTATCCTCACTGTGGTTCTTTGGTATCTGAATGATTTCTTTTTGGCAGCTTGTAATATCTTTTCTTTGGTCTGAGAGTTCCTGAATTTGGTTATAACATTCCTGGGTGTTGTCAGTTGGGGAATAAGTACAGGAGATGATCTGTGGATTCTATCAATCTCCACTTTTCCCTCTTGTTCAAGGATTTGGGGGCAGTTTTCTTTAATAATTTCCTGTAATATAATGTCCAGGCTTTTTCTTTTGTCATGGTCTTCTGGTAAGCCAATAATTCTTAAATTGTCTCTCCTTGAACGATTTTATAAATCCTCTGTTTTGTGAATGAGATGCTTCATATTTTCCTCAATTTTTTCATTTTTTTAGTTTTGTTTTATAGAGTCCTGCTGCCTTGTGAAGTTGCTCAATTCTAATTGTTGTATTCTGGTTCTTAAAGACTGTATTTCATCCTTAGTTTTTTGGTCGTCCTTTTCCTTTTGTTCGGTTTTTCTTTGGAGGTCATCCTTCATCTCCTTTGCCTCATTTTCCAGCTGGTTGATTTTGGCTTTCAAGACACTATTTTCTCTTTCTAGATGACTTATCTTAGTTTTTAAGTTCTTTTCCCAATTGTCTTCAGCCTCTCTTAATTGTGTTTTGAATTGCATTTTGAGTTCTTCCAAAGCCTGTATGCAATTCGCTGGGATTTCTGATTTTTCCTTTGCTGATCCCTCCCCCTCTGTTTCATTTGCTCTTTGCTCATTACCTGTACAGAAGCTGTCTATTGTAATTTCTTTCTTCTTTTTCTGTTGTTTGCTCGAGTTTATCCCTTCTTTGCTCCCCGTATTTGGCTGTGCTCTTGCTCTTCTCATTTTGTTTTGGTTTTGGGGCTGTCAGTCTCCCCTCTTGGAGCTTTGTCAGATCTCTTGGTACAGTCTCTAGGGGAGGAATGTTAGCTTCCCTGTCCTCTGGAGGCTTTTGATTGGATTGAGTTCAGGTGGGTTAGGCAGTATGTGGTATGAAGCTCTGGAGACTCCTGGAAGGCTGGGCCGTGCTCTCTCCAGTTCTCTCCAGCTGCTTCTCTGCTATTTGCAAGTGCCTTTGCCTGCCTCCCTGAAATCTGAGGAGTTCTGATTGAATTGGGTTCAGCTGGATTGATCTTGTTGTGCCCTGAGGCAAAAGTGAGGCTGGAGCCCCATGGAGGGACCCAGCCACAGCCCCATCTCTCCCTGGCTTCCTCCCTGCTGTCCAAGCTGGATGCTCTGAGCCTGGAATCCAGCTGCTCACAAGGTAGACCCTCCAAACCAGCACCTTTGCCCGCTCAGAGGTTCCCACTGTTGCTACCATGGGTTCAGGGCTCTGGGTTGTGTGAGAGGGGTCCTGAGACCTACCCTTTGCCTTCCCCTTAACCCTGAGTATTCTCAGATTCAGGCTTTTGGGGGTGTACATTTTGATTTGAGTCCAGAAGGAGGGTTCCCCGCTTCTGTCCTGTTGTTTGGCTTGGATTTCGGTGCCCTAGGAGCATTCAGTCTTTATTGGTAAGGAAAGGTCTTCCTCGAGATCTGAACTTTTGCTGCCTGCTAAGCTGCCATCTTGATCTAAAATAAACATTTTCACAATTCTCGTACCTAAGTCATTCTTTCATGTATTTTTCTAGTTGCCAAAAAATGTATTAAATTTTTAAATGGAATGAATTATTAAAAAATAACTTTTCCTCTGATCTTAAGTCATGCTCCTTATATTACTATCAATGTTTTCTATAAAATTTGAAGTATCTTCCTTCTCCTTAACTGAAATATTTTAGCAGAGGAATATAGCTCCCTAGTGTTGGAAGATGGCAGTATCTATTCTTTTTATGGTCAGAGTAAAAGTAACTTAGAATTGAGAACAGTTAGTTTATGTAAATTTCCTAAAGTGATAATGTTATTCATCTGAGATATAGAGATTTATAAATGAAAAAGACGTAGGTGGAGTCAAGGTGGTGGCTTAAAAGTAGCAAAAGTTTAGACCTCTGAAAACCCTTCCTTACATATCACAAACTGAATGCTCCTAGGTCACTGAGAATCAAACCTAATAACAGAAGAGAGCCAAGAAACTTCCTGTTGGACTCAAAGCAAAAGGTACATACCTGCCAAAAGCCAGAATCTGAGAACACTTGAGTTGAAGGTGAAAGAAGAAGGAAGGTCACAGGACCCCTCCCCCACCTGGACCATTAAGCCTCCAGCAGCAGCAGAAACCTTTGGGTGGCCAAAGGGGACGGTATGGAGGGTATACCTTGCTGGAAGGGCTGTGCCAGGCTCAGAGTGTCAAACACACATGGTGGGGAAGGAGCTGGAGAAGTCTTTCAGATCTAGTAGCCTGAACAGAACTGCGGAGGCCCTCCATATTGCTCCAACCTTCCAGGAGGTTTTGGCCTCAGGGCATATCCAGCCCAACCCAGCTAAACATAATCCCATCAAAAATCTTCAGAGGTCAGGGAATCACAAACTCCAACAAATCTCCCTCACTGACTGTTGGACTTTAATGCAATCAAAAGCATCCAGAGGACATGGAAACTCAAACTTCAACACCCCTCCCCTACATAATGCTGGACATTATTTCAATCCAATCAAAAGCCTCCAGAGGACAGGAAAGCTCAAAGTACAGCACCCTTCCTCCATAGACTACAGGCAGAGATCTTCTGCCAAACCTACAAAAGGGGAGACTGGCAGAAACCCCCCAAACAAAAAAAAAATGAGAAGAACAAGAGAACAGACAACTATGGGGAGCATAAAAGAGGTAAATATGAGCAAACAAGAGAAAAAGAAGAATGAAATTACAGGACAGCTTTTGTACAGGTAACAAGCAAAGAGAGAATGGAACAGAGGGAGAGGGAACATCAAACTATAAATCAGAAATCCCAGGGAATTGGATACAGGCTGTGGAAAAACTCAAAATGCAATTCAAAACACAATTAAGAGAGGCTGAAGATAATTGGTTAAAAAAAACACTTAAAAGCTAAGATAAGGTATCTGGAAACAGAAAATAGTGTCTTGAAAGCCAAAATCAACCAGCTTGAAAATGAGGCAAAGGAGATGAAAGATGAGGCAAAAAAGATAATAGATGAGGCAAAGGAAATGAGAGATAAGGCAAAGAGGATGAAAGTTGACCTCAAAAGAAAATCAGACCTGAAGGAGAAGGATAACCAAAAAGCCAGGGATAAAATCCAAACTTCAAGAACCAGAATACAACAACTAGAATTAAGTGACCTAACAAGGCAGAAGGACATTATAAAAAAAAGCCAAAAGAATGAAAAAAAATGAGGAAAATATGAAACATTTCATTCCAAAACAGAAGATTTAGAAATTCATTCGAGGAGAGACAATTTAAAGAATCATTGGTCTACCAGAAGACCAAGAAAAAAGAAAAAGCCTGGACACAATACTGCAGGAAATTATTCAAGAAAACTGCCCTTATATTCTAGAACAAGAGGGCAAAGTGGAAATTGAAAGAATCCACAGATCACCTCCTGTACTTAATCCCCAACTGACAACATCCAGGAATGTTATAACCAAATTCAAGAACTAGCAGACCAAAAAAAAATACTACAAGCTGCCAAGAAAAAGTCAATCAGATACCATGAAACCACCGTGAGGATAACACAGGATCTGGCTGCATCTACATGGAAGGACAGAAAGGCATGGAATACGATATTCTAGAAAGCAAGAGAACTAGGTCTATAACCAAGAATCAACTACCCAGCAAAACTGACTATATTCTTACAGGGGAACATATGGCCCTTCAACAAAATAGAAGAATTCCAAGAATTTGTAAAGAAAAGACCAGACCTGAACAGAAAATTTGATTCCTTAGCACAGAACAAAAGAGAATCATCAAGAGGTATTTTAAAAAGAGGGAGAAAAGAAAAACAAAACAAACCTTTTTTAAGAGACTCAATAAGTTAAAATGATATTTATGCCTATAATAAAGGATTTCATAAGTAACTATTAAAAACTGTTCTCATCCCCTGGGAACCTAGAAGAATTACACTTAGAGGGAAAACTGTATAGGATGAAATAACAAGACATAAATAAGTATATAGATATATATATGCATAAATATACATATACATGTTTGTGTGTGTGTATATATATATACATATATATATATATATATACGTGTATTTCTATACACCTAGAGCAAAAAAAAGAGGTTAGTACTAAAAGAAATGGGAAAAGAAACAAATGGGGTAAATTTATATTTCACAAAGAAGTTCATGGTGGGAAGGGGGAAAACATCAATACACTAGAAGGGTAAAGAGGTTGGAGACAGGAAATACTCAACTCTTATGTGCATTGAAATTGACCCAAAGAGGGAAGAATAATTCAATTCATTGGAGCAGAGCATCGATTTGCACCCTATAGGGGAGTAGAAGGGTAACAAAAGGACTGATGAGGAGGGAAGCAGTAAAAGGGAGGGGGAGGGTGGAGGGATAGGTTTAAAAATACTACAGGGAAAATAAGGGGGTGAACAAGAAGGGAGAGGGGTAGAAATTGAAGAAAAATAAGGTTGGGAACTAGGGGGACTGATTAAAAACAAACATTGTTGTAGAAAGAAATAGTGAAAGAAGAAAAGGCAGAACCAGAAGTAGAAATCAAAATAGCTGGTAATCATAACTCTGAATTTGAATGGAATGAACTCACCCATAAAATGGAATCTAATAGCAGAGTGGATTAGAATCCAAAACCCTACCATATGCTGTCTATAAGAAACACATGAAAAAGGTAGATACACATAGGGGGAAAGTAAGAGGATGGAGCTAAATCGATTGGGCATAAACTGATAAAAAGAAGGCAGTAGGGGTGATCATGATATCTGACAAAGCCAAAGTAAAAATAAATCTAGTTAAAAGAGATAGGAAAGTTAAATGCATCCTGAAAAAAGGCGGTATAAATAATGAGGAAATATCAGTACTCAACATGTATGCACCAAATGGCATAGCATCCAAATTTCTAAAGGAGACACTGGTGGAGCTCAACCATGAAAAAGATAGAAAAACTATACTTTTGGGAGAACTGAATGTTCCTCTATGTGAACTAGATAAATCAAACGCAAATATAAGTGAAAAAAAGATAAGAGAATTGAATGAAATTTTAGAAAAATTAAAGTTAATAGATATGTTGAGAAAAATAAATAGGGACAAAAAGGAATATCCCTACTTTTCAGCAGCACATGGTACACTCACAAAAACTGACCATGTATTAGGGCATAAAAACATTGCAAACAAATAAAAAGGAGGAGAAAAAAATAAATTCCCAGATCACAATGCAATAAAAATAATAATTATTAAGGGTACATGGAGAGTTAAATAAAAAAAATTAATTGGAAATTAAACAATATGATTCTCCAAAACCGGTTAGTCAAAGAACAAATCATAGAAACAATTAATAATTTCATTCAAGAAAATGAAAATGATGAGACATCCTTTTAAAATCTGTGGGATGCAGCCAAAGCAGTACTCAGGGGGAAATTTATATCCTTGAGTTCATATATTAACAAATTAGGGAGAGCAGAGGTCAATGAATTGGGCATGCAAATTTAAAAAAATGATGAAGACTAAATTAGAGATCCTAAAAAGCAAAGGAGAAATTAATAAAATTGAAAGTAAAAAAAGCATTGATTTAATAAAAAAAGACTAGAAGATGGTACTTTGAAAAAAACAAATAAAATAGACAAAGCACTTGTCCATCTAATTTAAAAAAAGGAAAGAAGAAAACCAAGTTTACAGTGTCCAAGATGAAAAGGGAAGTGCTATCTCTAATATAGCGAAAATTAAGGCAATCATTAAAAACTACTATGCCCAATTATAAAGCAACAAATATTGCAACCTAAGTGATATGGATGATTACTTACAAAACTATCAGTTGCCTAAACTAACAGAAGAAGAAATAGATTACCCTAAACAACCCCATATCAGAAAAAGAAATTGAACAAGCCATCAAAGAACTCCCTAAGAAAAAATTCCCAGGTCCTGATGAATTTGCAAATGAATTCTATAAAACATTCAAAGAATAACTAATCTCAATATTATACAAAGTATTTGACAGAATAAACAAAAAGGAGTTCTACAAAATCCATTTTATGACACAAATATGGTACGGATCCCAAAACCTGGTAGGTGAAAAACAGAGAAAGATAACTATTAACCAATCTCCCTAATGAATATAGATGCAAAAATCTTAAGTAACATACTAGCAAAAAGACTCTATCAAGTCATAACAAGGATTATTCACTATGACAAGGTAGGATTCATACCAGGAATGCAAGGATGTTTCAATATTAGGAAAATCAGGCAAATAATTGACCATGTTAACAAGCAAACTGACAAAAACACATGATTATCTCAATAGATGCAGAAAAAGCCATTGACAAAATACAACACCCATTCCTATTGGAAACACTAAAAAGTATAGAATAGAAGGGCCTTTGTCCAAAATAATAAAGAACATATATCTAAAACCATCAGCAAAAATCATCTGCAACGGGAATAAACTAGAAGTCTTCCCAATAAGATCAGGAGTGAAAAAAAGGATGCCCATTATCTTCTGTATTATTTAACATTGTACTAGAAACTCTAGTGATAGCAATTAGACAAGAAAAAGAAATTGAAGTTATTAAAATTGTCAATGAGGAGACCATGCCATCACTCTTTGAGGTTGATATGATTGTCTACTTAAAGAATCCTAGGGAATCATCCAAAAAGCTAGTCAAAATAATCAACAATTTTAGCAGTTGCAGGATACAAAATGAACCTGCATAAGTCATAAGCATTTCTATAGATCTCCAAACCATTTCATCATCAAGAATTAAAAAGAGAAATTCCAATTTAAATCACCCTAGGCAATATAAAATACTTAGGAATATATCTGATGAGCCAAACTCACGAACTATATGAACACAACGAAGAAACATTCTCCACGCAATTAAAACTAGATCTAAACAATTGGAAAAACATTGATTGCTCATGGGTAGGAAAAACTAACATAATAAAAATGACAACCCTGCTGAAATTTATTTGCTTATAAAGTGCCATAGCCATTGAATTTCCAAAAAACTTTTTTACTGAATTTGAAAAAAACATGTTGTTGGTTGTCTCTCGAACAGAGGATGACGATTGTCTTTGTGCATTTTTGTGCACAAAGACACCTTTGCATGAAGATTTAAGTGGAAAAGTCGATGCATAGAGACAGTCCCACTCTCTTGGTGTTGGAAGCCTGGGTCCATTGGCACGAAAAGTCGTTACACCTGGAGACTTCCTCAGCTGCATTGGATGGCCGTGTTGTCTTTTGTGCTCCATCACGCCCTAAGCACTCCACAGTGCCTTGCTGCATCGCCATCTCAGCCGTTCAACCTTCTTGTTGGTTTCTTCCACCTGTTCCGCCAAAGCAGTCTTCACATGCTGGGTGAGCAAAGCCCTAGTTCACCAGGGGTCACCAGGGCTACCCTCACAAGGTTTAGCCAGCCTGTCGAAGCCGTTGCCCGGAATGTGGCCACTGCCTCATGCTAGCAGCTACTAGGAGCCACAAGTGAGAGCAGGGTGTCAGGTGAGGGTCAGTGGCTGGAGAGCTGCCCTAGAAGGGCATGACAAGCTCTCCATACCAGAGATATTACCCCTCCCTGAGCACCCCATACACCCCAAAAACAACATGACAAAATTCATTAAGAAGAACAAAAGGTAAAGTGTATCCAGGGAAATCATGAAAAAAAATGCAAAGGAAGGACTTGCAGTCCCAGAACTCAAACTATACTATAAAGCAGTGGTCATCAAAACAATTTGGTACTGGCTAAGAGACAGAAAGGAGGATCAGTGGAATAGACTTGAGGTAAATTACCTCAGCAAGAGAGTCTATGTTATGCCCAAAGATCCCAGTTTGGGGGAATAAAACCCACTATTTGATAAAAACTGCTGGGAAAATTGGAAGACATTATAGGCGAAATTAGGTTTGGATCAACTTCTCACACCCTACATCAAGATAAACTCAGAATGCATGAATAAGCTGAATATAAAGAAGGAAACTAAAAGCAAATCATGTGGACAAAAAATAGTATAATTTTTAGATATTTAGTAAAGGAAAGACTTTAAAAACAAGCAAGAGTTAGAAAAATATCATAAAATGTAAAAATCAATAATTTTGTTTACATCAAATTAAAAAGTTTTGTACAAACAAAACTAATGCATCAAAAATTAGAAGGGAAGCAACAAATTGGGAACAACCTTCATTACAAAAACGTCTGAAAAATGTCTAATTACGCAAATTTTAAAGAACTAATCCAATTATACCAAAAAATGAAGCCATTTTCCATTTGATAAATGTGCAAGGGGCACAAATAGGCAATTTTCAGTTAAAGAAATCAAAACAATTAGTAAGCATATGAAAAAGTGCTCAAAATCTCTAATAATAAGAGAAATGCAAATCAAAACAACTCTGAGGTTTTACCCCACAATTATCAGATTAGCTAACAGGACAGCAATGGAAAGTAATGAATGCTGTAGGGGAAATGGCAAGGTTGGGACATTAATTCATTGCTGGCGGAGTTGTGAATTGATCCAACCATTCTGGAGGGCAATTTGGAACTATGCCCAAAGGGCAATAATAGTCTGTCTGCCCTTTGATCCACCCATAGCACTGTTGGATTTTTACCCCAAAGAGATAATAAGGAAAAACATATGTACAAAAATATTCGTAGCTGAGCTCTTTGTGGTGCCAAAAAAATTGGAAAATGAGGTGCTGCCCTTCAATTAGGGAATAACTGAAAAAATTGTGGTATATGTTGGTGATGAAATACTATTGTGCTCATACGAATGTGAACTTTAACAGCCTCCAGGAATTGATGCAGTGTGAAAGGAGAAGAACTAGGAGAAAATTGTACACAGAGACCGATATACTGTGGTACAATCAAATGTAATGGACTTTTCCATTAGTGACAATGCAGTGATCATGAACAACTTGGAGGAATCTATGATAAAAACCTCTATTCACATTCAGAGGAAACCCTGTGGTAGTAAAAACACAGCAGAAAAACAACTACTTGAATACATGGGTTGAAGGGATATGGTTGGGGATGTAAATGTACATTCTAATGCAAATAACATCATTGAAATAGATTCTGATGGAAGACAGAATTAATACCCAATGAAATTACTCATTGGCTGTGGTATAGGTGGGTAGATGGGAGGGAGGGAAATAAAGTGAGAATTGTAACAAAAAAATTAAATTAAATAAAAAAATGAAAAAGAAAAGAAATATATATATATAAATAGATTGTCAACCAGTGAATTAATGGGGAGTTGTTCACAAATTAAGTTTGATCCCCTTTGTTCATCTTTATTTTGATTAGAGAATGTCTATTTAAATGTTTTCACTTTAGTTATGGTCACAATTAATGAGGAAGGGTCATTCATAACAGCTTGAATAATAAATTATTCAATAACCATTTAATCTCCAATATTTGTGAAACACTGTGTTAAAATCTAAGAATACAAAAAAGGCAAGTGTCCTTCCCCGCAAGAAGCATTTAGTCAATGGGGAGAAAACAGGCAAAAATACATACAAAACAAGATATATATCAGAAAGAATAAAAATTAAGAGATGGAACACATTAGAATTAAGGTCTGGGAAACCTGATGAAATTAGAACTATGTCTTATAAAACATATATATAACTTAAACTACCTGCCATCTTGTCTTAAGCATGGTTCATGGATAGAAGGGAGAGAACATAGATTGAAATATATCATAAATTTATTATTAAAAATTATAATCATATAATAATGAGGAAAAGAAATTTAATTTTTAAAAGAGATGTTGGAGAAGGCTTCTAGTAACAAAAAATGAAAATTTGTTTAAGATTTAAAAGAAGCCATGGATGTCATCATGCTTTTTAAAAATATTCAATAAATATTTATTAACTTGAATAGTCCTATGTATAATTAGAAAAAATGATGGTGTGTCACTCATTGGATGTGACAGTACAGGCAACACAATGTAGTGATTCCCTTTATGTAAACATGGTGTGATAAGCTGACAGACAAGAAATCAATAGTAATTAAGTGAACAGGAAAGAGCAGACTCCAACCCATATCATCCAAAAAATTGTACCACTATGCACATTACTATCTTGTTTTTTGATAGGTCACTCTGAACAGGATAAAAATTCTGCTCCAAATTGAATATCAGTCTGTAAAGGAAGAACATTATAGGAACATGGAATAGTAAGAAAAAACACCTAGAACCAAGAGATAGAATATCTTATTCCTGGAACAGTCAGGAGGCCACTATAACTGGATTGAAGAGCAGATGTGAGCAGGTAAGGTGCAAAGCAAATCAAAAGGTAGGAAGGGAATAAATTATGAAGAGTTTTGAATACCAAACTTAATAGTTTGTATTTGATTCTGGAGATAATAGAGAACCACTAGGACTTGTAAAAATGGACTTGAATCCAGGACTTCAATCCCCAAAAGTCCTTGCTCCACTTCCCCAAAATGCTTTGTAATCTCACTAAATTCTCACCTGGGCCTAGAGCAAATCATTATTTAAAGGGTCTCAGGCTACAGCAGGGTCTGTTCTCTTCCTGTCTCACCTGGCAAACAGAGGCTTCTCATGATGTGAGTGAAATTTGGGTAGGCCTCATGGCCCACCTAGCACATGCTTCTCTTGCTTGTATTATTTTAACACTTAACCTTTAATAAATCTCTAAAAATATAATACTCCTTGCAGAGAGAAACAAATTCTACCTGCCTCATTTCCACTACATTTTAATATTAACAGACTTAAGGACTATGGGAAGTGAAGCGATCAAACTTGTACTTTAAGAAAATTACTGTAGCAGCTGAATGAAAGATGTATTGGAGAGTTGCATCAAATAGAACCATGGTAAGGCAATTAAAATTTTCCAAAAATGAGGTAATGAGGTTCTAAACTAGATCAATGTCAGTGTCAGATGTAAAGAGAAGATATAAGGTAATGTTAAAAAATGTAAAATCTGTGTGCTTTAGTTTCTCATGAAGAATATCTATTGCTAATGAAAAGCATAGATTTTTTCCATTTGAATTAATTGAATGAATTTAGAATATTATTCCTTGGTTTCAATAGTCACATTATTTTCCTCCCTCCCATGAATCCCACTCTTCCTGCAAACAATGCACAGTTTCATTGGATATTACTTGTGTACTTGATCAGAACCTATTTCCATGCTGTTGTTTATAGTAGGAAGTTCATTTAGAGTCTACATCTCTAACCAAATCCCTTCGACCCATATATTCAAGCAGTTGTTTTTCTTTGGTGTTTTTACACCCACTATGTTTCCTCTGGATGTGGAAACTTGTATGTTCCTCCAAGTTTTTCAGGGTCTATGCATTTCTGCTAGTAGATTAGTCCATTACATTCAATGGTAACACAGTGTATCAATCTCTGTGTACAATGTTTTCCTGGTTCAGCTCCTCTAACTCTGCATCACTTCCTGGAGGTTGTTCCAGTCCCCATGGAATCCCTCCATGTTATTATTCCTTTGAGCACAATAGTATTCCATCACCAATATATACCACAATTTGTTCAGTCATTCCCCAATTAATGGGCATCCCATCATTTTACAAATTTTTTGCCACCACAAAGAGCACAACTATGAATTTTTTGTACATTTCTTTTTCCTTATTATCTCTTTGGGGTAAAAATCAAGTAGTGCTATGGCTGGATCAAAGGGCAGAAAGAATTTTAGCTCCCTTTGGTCATAGTTCCAAACTGCCCTCAAGAATGGTTGGATGGATTCACAACTCTACTAGCAATGAATTAATGTCCCAACTCTGCCACACCCCCTCCAACATTCATTACTTTCTTTTTCTCTCATGTTAGCCAACCTGTTAGGTGGGAGGTGATACCTCAGAGACTTTTTTTTTTGCATTTCTCTGATTATTAGAGATTTAGAAGACTTTTCATGTGCTTATTAATAGTTTTGATTTCTTTAACTGAAAATTGACTATTCATGTCCCTTTGCCATTTAACAATTGGAGAATGCCTTGATTATTTGTATATTTGGTTTAGTTCTTTATAAATTTGAGTAATTAGACATTTAATTGTTTCTGAATTTGTTGCTTCCCTTCTAATTTTGGATGCATTATTTTTTTTGTACAAAACCTTTTTAATTTGATGTAATAAAAATTTTTGATTTTACATTTTGTGATTTTTTTCTAGCTCTTGCTGGGTTTTAAAGTCTTTCCTTTCCCAAATATCTGACAAGAATACTATTCTGTGTTCACCTAATTTGCTTATAATTTCCTACTTTATAATTAGGTCATTCACCCATTCTGAGTTTATCTTGGTGTAAGATGTGAGATGTTGATCCAAAGCTAATCTCTTCCATACTGTCTTCCATTTTCCCAGCAGTTTTTATTAATTAGTGGGTATTGCTCCCAAAAACTGGGATCTTTGGGTTTATCATAGAAAGTCTTCCTGAGGTCATTTACCCCAAGTCTATTCCACTGATCCTCCTTTCTGATAGTTTTAGATATATACTGTTTATTATTTTTTAAGAAAGACCCTTCTATTCCTATGCTTATTAGTGTTTTCAATAGGAATGGGTGTTGTATTTTATCAAATGCTTTTTCTGCATCTATTGAGATAATCATGAGATTTTGGTGAGTTTGCTTGTTAATATGGTCAATTATGTGCATGGTTTTCCTAATATTGAACCTCCTTCCATCCCTGGTATAAATCCTACCTGGTCATACCGAATAACCCTTGTCATGACTTGCTGGAGTCTTTTTGCTAGTATCCAATTTAAGATTTTTGCATCTATATTCATTAAGGAAATTGGTATATAGTTTTCTTCCCATGTTTTTGACCTGCCTGGCTTTGTGATCAGTACCATATTTGTGTTGTAAAATGAATTTTGCAGAACTCATTCTTGGCTTATTCTGTCAAATATTTTTTATAATATTGGGATTCATTGCTCTTTGAAAGTTTGATAGTATTCATTTGTGAATCTATCCGGACCTGGACATTTTTTTTCTTAGGGAGTTCTCTGATGGCTTGTTCAATTTCTTTTTCTGATATGGGGTTGTTTAGGTAATCTATTTCTTCCTCGGTTAGTTTAGGCAATTTATATTTTTGTAATTATTCATCCATATCACCTGGATTGACATATTTCTTGCCATACAATTCGGCATAATTATTTTTTAATATATTTTATTTGATCATTTCCAAGCATTATTCGTTAAAGACATAGGTCATTTTCTTTTCCTCCTCCCCCACCCCCCCCCATAGCCGACGCGTAAATCCACTGGGCATTACATGTTTTCTTGATTTGAACCCATTGCTTTGTTGATAATATTTGCATTAGAGTGTTCATTTAGAGTCTCTACTCTGTCATGTCCCCTCAACCGCTGTATTCAGGCAGTTGCTTTCCCTCGGTGTTTCCACTCCCATAGTTTATTCTTTGCTTATGAATAGTGTTTTTTTCTCCTGGATCCCTGCAAATTGTTCAGGGACATTACACCGCCATTAATGGAGACGTCCATTACGTTCGATTATACCACAGTGTATTAGTCTCTGTGTACAATGTTCTCCTGGTTCTGCTCCTCTCACTCTGCATCACTTCCTGGAGGTTGTTCCAGTCTCCATGGAACTCCTCCACTTTATTATTCCTTTTAGCACAAGAGTATTCCATCACCAACATATACCACAATTTGCTCAGCCATTCCCCAATTGATGGGCATCCCCTCGTTTTCCAGTTTTTGGCCACCACAAAGAGCGCAGCTATGAATATTTTTGTACAAGTCTTTTTGTCCATTATCTCTTTGGGGTACAGACCCAGCAGTGCTATGGCTGGATCAAAGGGTAGATATTCTTCTGTCGCCCATTGGGCATAGTTCCAAATTGCCCTCCAGAATGGTTGGATCAATTCACAACTCCACCAGCAATGAATTAATGTCCCTACTTTGCCACATCCCCTCCAGCATTCATTACTTTCCTTTGCTGTTATGTTAGCCAATCTGCTAGGTGTGAGGTGATACCTCAGAGTTGTTTTGATTTGCATCTCTCTGATTATAAGAGATTTAGAACACTTCTTCATGTGCTTGTTAATAGTTTTGATTTCTTTATCTGAGAACTGCCTATCCATGTCCCTTGCCCATTTATCAATTGGAGAATGGCTTGATTGTTTGTACAATTGATTTAGCTCTTTATAAATATGAGTAATTAAACTTTTGTCAGAGGTTTCTATGAAGATTTTTTCCCAATTTGTTGTTTCCCTTCTGATTTTAGTTACATTGGTTTTGTTTGTACAAAAGCTTTTTAGTTTGATGTAGTCAAAATTATTTATTTTACATTTTGTGATTCTCTCTATGTCTTGCTTGGTTTTAAAGCCTTTCCCCTCCCAAAGGTCTGAAATGTATACTATTCCGTGTTACCCAATTTACTTATGGTTTCCTTCTTTATGTTTAAGTCACTCACCCATTTTGAATTTATCTTGGTGTAGGGTGTGAGGTGTTGATCTATTCCTAGTCTCTCCCACACTGTCTTCCAATTTTCCCAGCAGTTTTTATCGAATAGTGGATTTTTGTCCCAAAAGCTGGGATCTTTGGGTTTATCGTATACTGTCTTGCTGAGGTCGCTTTCCCTCAGTCTATTCCACTGATTTTCCTTTCTGTTTCTTAGCCAGTACCAAATTGTTTTGATGACTGCTGCTTTGTAATATAGTTTAAGGTCAGGGACTGCAAGGCCCCCATCATATGTGTTTTTTTTTTCATTATTTCCCTGGATATCTTTGATCTTTTCTTCTTCCAAATGAACTTTGTTATGGTTTTTTCTAAATCAGTGAAGAAGTATTTTGGTAGTTCAATGGGTATGGCACTAAATAGATAAATAAGTTTGGGTAGGATGGTCATTTTTATTATATTGGCTCGTCCTATCCATGAGCAGTTAATGTTTTCCATTTGCTCAAGTCTAGTTTTAGTTGTGTGGTGAGTGTTTTGTAGTTGTGTTCATACAGTTCCTGTGTTTGTCTTGGGAAGTAGATTCCTAGGTATTTTATTTTGTCTAAGGTGATTTTGAATGGGATTTCTCTTTCTAGTTCTTGCTGCTGAGCTGTGTTGGAGATATATAGAAAAGTTGATTTATGTGGGTTTATTTTGTATCCTGCAACTTTGCTAAAGTTGTTGATTATTTCAATTAGCTTTTTGGTTGAATCTCTAGGATTCTTTAAGTAGACCATCATGTCATCTGCAAAGAGTGCTAACTTGGTCTCCTCCTTGCCTATTTTGATGCCTTCAATTCCTTTATCTTCTCTAATTGCTACTGCTAGTGTTTCTAGTACAATGTCAAATAGTAGAGGTGATAATGGGCATCCTTGTTTCACTCCTGATCTTATTGGGAATGCATCTAGTTTATCCCCATTGCAGATGATATTAGCTGAAGGTTTTAGATATATATTGTTTATTATTTTTAGGAACGACCCTTAGATTCCTATGCTTTCTAGTGTTTTTAATAGGAATGCGTGTTGTATTTTATCAAATGCTTTTTCTGCGTCTCTTGAGATAATCATGTGGTTCTTGCTTGTTAGCTTGTTGATGTGGTCAATTATGTGGATGGTTTTCCTAATGTTGAACCAGCCATGCATCCCTGGTATAAATCCTACTTGATCATGGTGGATGACCCTTCTGATCACTTGCTGGAGTCTTTTTGCTAGTATCCTATTTAAGATTTTTGCATCTATATTCATTAGGGAGATTGGTCTATAGTTTTCTTTCTCTGTTTTTGACCTGCCTGGTTTTGGAATCAGTACCATGTTTGTGTCGTAAAAGGAGTTTGGTAGAACTCCCTCTTTGTTTATTATGTCAAATAGTTTGTATAGTATTGGGATTAACTGTTCTCTGAATGTTTGATAGAATTCACTGGTGAATCCATCAGGCCCTGGGGATTTTTTCTTAGGAAGTTCTTTGATGGCTTGTTGGATGGGCATAATTATTTTTAATGATTGCCTTATTTTCCTCGTCATTAGATGTGAGGTCTCCCTTTTCATCTTGGATACTGTTAATTTGGTTTACTTCTTTCCTTCTTTTAGTTAGACTGACCAGTAATTTGTGTATTTTATTTGTATTTTCAAAGTACCAGCTTCTAGTCTTATTTATTAATTCAATAATGCTTTGACTTTCAGTTTTATTAATTTTTCCTTTGGTTTTTAGGATCTCTAATTTAGTCTTCATCTGAGGATTTTTAATTGGTTCACTTTCTAATTTTTAATTTGTATACCTACTTCATTGACCTCTGCTGTCCCTAATTTGTTAATATAAGAACTCAAGGATATTAATTTCCCCCTGAGTACTGCTTTGGCTGCCTCCCATTGATTTTGAAAAGATGTCTCATCATTGTAATTTTCTTCAATAAAATCATTAATTGTTTCTATGATTTGTTCTTTAACCAGTTTTGAAGAATAATATTGTTGAATTTCCAATTAATTTTTTATTTAACTCACCATGTGCCCTTACTAATTATTATTTTCATTGCATTATGCTCTGAGAAGGTTGCATTCATTATTTCAGCTCTTTTGCTCTTTGTTGCAATTTTTTATGTCCTATTACATGGTCAGTTTTTGTGAATGTACCATGTGCTGCTGAAAAGAAAGTGTATTCTTTTTTATCCCTGTTTATTTTTCTCCACATATCTACTAACTTTAATTTTTCTAATATTTTGTTTAATTCTCTTACCTCTTTCCTATTTATTTTTAGAATTGATTCATCTAGTTCTGATAGAGGAAGGTTCAGGTCTCCCAGAACTATAGTTTTTCTATCTATTTCATCCTTGTACTCCCATAGTTTTTCCTTTAGATATTTGGATGCTATACTTTTTGTTGCATACATGTTGAGTACTGATACTTCCTCATTGCCTATACTGTCTTTTATCAGGCCCTTCCCTATCTCTTTTAACTAGATTTATTTTTACTTTGACTTTGTCAGATATCATGATTGCAACTCTTGCCTTCTTTTTAATCAGTTGATGCTCAGTAGATTTGGCTCCATCCTCTTACTTTCACCCTATGTGTATCTCCTTTCTCATGTGTGTTTCTTGTAGACAGCATATAGTAGGGTTTTGGATTCTAATCCACTCTGCTCTTCACTTGCATTTTATGTTTGAATCCATTCTATTCATATTCAGAGTTATGATTTACAAGCTGTGTATTTCCCAGCATTTTGATTTCTACTCCTGGTCCTGCCTTTTCCTCTTTCACTATTTCCTACTACATTAATGTTTGTTTTTAGTCAATCACCCTAGTTCCCACTCTTATTTTACTCCCTTTATATCCCACTCCCTTCTTATTCCCCCTTATTTTCCTTGAAGTCTTTCTAAAACCCCCCACCCTGTCCCTCCCTTATACTGCTTCTCTCCTCACCAGTCCTTTTGTTACCCTTCTACTCCACTATAGGGTGCAAATCTACTCTCTACCCCAATGGATTTTATTGTTCTTCCCTCTTTGGGTCAATTTCAAAGCATGTAAGAGTTGATTATTTCCTATCTCCAACCTCTTTACATTTTCAGTGTATTGATGTTCTCCCTCCTCCTGCCATGAGCTTTTTTTGACGTATAAATTTCCCCCCTTTTGTTTCTTTTCCCATTTATTTCTGTATTTATCTCTTTTTTAGCTCTATTTGTATATATATGTATATATATACACACATATATGCATTAATGTACACAAAAATCTATATGTATATATTTATGTCCTTTTACTTCATTGTATACAGTTTGTTACTGTTCCATCTAAGTGTAATTCTTCTAGATGCCCAGTTTAAAATAAAAGTTACCAATGACCTCTTTTCTTATAAGGATATATATCATTTAACTTATTGATTCTCTTATAAAAAGTGTTTTTGTTTTTGTTTCATTTTTCCCTTCCGCCCCCTGCTTTTTTAATTACCTTTTTATGATTCTGTTGAGTTCTGTGTTTGGGAATCAAATTTTTTGTTCTGGTCTGGTCTCTTCTTTATCAATTCTTGGAATTTTTCTACTTTGTTGAATGAACATTCTTTCCCCTATAAGAATATAGTCAATTTTGCTGGGTAGTTGTTTCTTGGTGTAGACCTAGTACTCTTGCTTTCTGGAATATCATGTTCCATGCCTTTCAGTCCTTCAGTGTGAATGCAGCCATATTCTGCTTTATAATTACTGTGGTTCCATGGTATCTGATTGACTTCTTGTTGGTAACTTGTGATATCTTTTCTTTGGTCTGATAGTTCTAGTATTTGGCTATAATATTCCTGGGTATTGTCAGTTGGGGATTAAATACAGGAGGTGGTCTGTGGATTCTTTCAATCTCCACTTTTCCCTCTTGTTCTAGAATATCAGGGCATTTTTCTTGAATATTTTGCTGTAGTATTATGTCTAGCTTTTTTTTTTTTTGTAATTGTCTTCTGGTAGTCCAATTATTCTTAAATTGTCTCTCCCTGAACGATTTTCTAAATCCTCTGTTTTGTGAATGAGATGCATCATATTTTCCTCAATTTTTTTTTCATTCTTTTGGTTCTGTTTTATACTATTCTGTTGCCTTGTGAGGTCCCTTAATTCTAGTTGTTGTATTCTGGTTTTCAAAGACTGGCTTTTATCCCATGCTTTTTGGGCATCCTTCTCCTACTGCTCTGATTTTCTTTGGAGGTCATCTTTCATTCTCTTTACCTCAACTCTCATCTCCTCTGCCTTATATTTCATCTTCTTTGTATCATCATTCATCCCCTTTGCCTCATTTTCCAGCTGGTTCATTTTGGATTTCTAGACACTATTTTCTGTTTTCAGATGACTTCTATTAGTTTTAAAATTGTTTTCCCAATTGTCTTCAGCCTTTATTAATTATGTTTTGAATTGCATTTTGAGTTCTTCCAAGGCCTGTATCCAATTCACTGGGATTTCTGTTTTATTACTTTCCTCCTCCTGTGTATTATTTGTTCTTGGTTAGTTGCCTGTGCAGAAGCTGTCAATTATAAATTCTTTCTTCTATTTTTGTTGTTTGCTCATGTTTACCCCTTTGCTCTCTGTATTTCTCTGTGCTCTTGCTCCTCTAATTTTTTTTTTGGTTTTGGGGTTTTCTCAGTCTCCCCTCTTTGAGCTGTCAGATCTCTCAGTGCAGTCTCTGGCTGAGGAGTATTGGAGTTTGAGATTCCCTGTCCCTTAGAGGATTTTCATTGGATTAAAGTCAAGCATTCAGTGAGGGAGGGGTGTTGGATCTTGGGCTTCCCTCAGCTCTGAAGACTTTTGATGGGATTTAGTTCAGCTGGTTTGCACTGGATGTGCCCTGAGGCCAAAACCTCCTGGAAGTCTGGAGCAATATGGAGGGTGTCAGCTCTTCTACCAGGCTGCCCGCTCTTCGCTCCCTCTCCTCCTGCTTCCCTGATACCTTTTTTGATTATCTGAGCCTGGCAGAGCTCTGCCTGCAAGGTACACCCTCTAGACTAGTGCCTTTGCCCACCCATGGAATCCCCCTGTCTTTGGAGGCTTAGCACTCTGAGAGGGGGTAGGGAGGGGTCCTGGCTTCTCTGAGCTCTGAAGACTTTTGATGGGATTAAGTTCATCTGGGTTGGGCTGGATGTGCTCTGAGGCCAAAACCTCCTGGAAGGCTGAAGCAATATGGATGATCTCAGCCATCCTGTCCAGGCTGCCAGTTCTTTGCTCCCTCTCCAGCTGTTTCCCCTCCACCTTTGTTCATCGCTCTGAGCCTGGCAGAGCCCTGCCCGCAAAGTACACCCTACAGACCAGAGCCTTTGCTGCCCAGAGTTTCCTGCTGCCACTGGAGGCTTAGTAGTCTAGCTTGGGGGGAGGGGAGGAGTTCTGGGACCTTACCTCTCCTTCCCTCTAAGCCCGAGTATTCTTGGATTATGGCTTTGGGGGGTGTACCTTTTGAATTGAGTCCAGCAGGAGGGTTGCCTGTATCTGTCTTTTTGTTAGGTTTGATTTTCAGTCCCTTAGGAGATTTTAGTTTGTGATCAGTAAGGAATGGTTTTCAGAGGTCTGAACTATTGCTGCTCCTAAGCTGCCGTCTTCTGCTTAGCTCTTTTCAACAATTCAGAGATCCAAGACTACTTTGAAAGATTTATAATTAAAATTACCATCTACCACAGAGAAGAATTAATATAGTTTAAAAGTAGATTGAAACATATTTTTTTAAAAATCATTTTTTGAATCAATGTTTTCTTCACAGCATAAAATATGGAAAAATGTCTTTAATAATTACAAACATATTATCTATATGAATTTACTTCGCCTCTCAATGAGTGTAGAGTCAAGAATGTAAGACAGAGAGTTTAGAGATCACAATTTTAAAATGTTAAAGAAAAATGTCCATGTAATTGCAAATTAATATATTAAAAAGTACAAAGCAAATAACCAGAGACCTGATTCAATGAAGAATATTTATTTTATAAATATCTAGGAACCTATTAAATTACTACAATTTCATACTCAGGAAAAGTTAATAAATATTTGAATCATTGAGAATTCTAAACGAATAACACTCTTTAAAATGTTTAACATGGAGAAAAAGCAGAGCAGGTGGTGATAAATATAAGTATATCATCTTAAATTTACAAGATGATTATGATGTATTCCTTCTTCTAACTTTTTTTTCCATGTGAGTCTAGGGAACTTGGATCCAAATGAAAGTTTTCTAGTTTCAAAGTGATAATTTTGCCCTCCTCCAGTTCTCAAATAGGAGAGTCTGGGACCTACTAGCCCACTGAAACAGCTGTTCATGAGTGCACCTGCATTTGTCTGTCACACTGAGCAAGTTACAACATCATTTATCTTGTATGACAGTCCCCTGTTGTGAAGGCCAGTGCCATATAAATCAAAACTCTCAAATGTACTTAGGCCTTTAAATAGAGAATAGGTTGCATATATATTCATTAGCTTCTGTCAACAGTTTTCATTTTAAATTGAAGGATAATGATTTGAACTTAAATAAGCACCTAAATCTTAATGAAAATTTTATTGTTAAATGTCATATCAACTGAGATCATTTTCCTGTTAGAAAATGTAATCCTTATGCTATTCAAAAGTCAGCATTTTAATTTACTTTTATTTATCTCTCATTTAATAGGGTTGGATACTCCTCTTTTGTACAGGTTTCAGCACTACATGCTCTCATCCTCTGTGGTCTTTATTACCTTAATCTTCTTTGTAAATTCTTCATAGGACATTAGAAAAAAGTGCTAAGATTTTCATTTATATTTCTTGAAATCACATACCCCAAATGGGGATCAATAAATCTCCAACAGTTTTTATTCATCCTTTTTTTCCCATTTGAATAAGTTTATTTAGTCAATTTAGAACATTATTCCACGGTTACAATAATCACATTATTACCATCCTTCCCCTCTACCCACTCTTCCCACAGCCAACATGCAATTTCATTAGGTATTACATGGGTCCTTGTTCAGAACCCATTTCCATGTTGTTTATACTAGAATGTTCATTTAGAGTCTAAATCCCCAATATGCCTTCAAAACATGTATTCAAGGAGTTGTTTTTCTTTGGTGTTTTTACTCCCACAGTGTTTCCTCTGGATGTGGATAGTGCTTTTTCTTGTAGGTGCCTTCCATTTGTCCAGGGTCATTGCACTGCCACTAATGGAGAAGTCCATTACTTTCGATTTTATCATAGTGTATCAGTTACTGTGTACAATATTTTCCTGGTTCTGCTCCTCTCATTTTGCATCAATTCCTGGAGGTTGTTCCAGTCCCCATGGAATTCCTCCACTTTATTATTCCTTTGAGCACAATAGTATTCCATCACCAATATATAGCACAATTTATTCTTCCATTCCCCAATTGAATGGCATGTTTTATTTTCCATTTTTTCCCCACCATAAAGAGCACAGCTATGAATACTTTTGTACATGTCTTTTTCCTTATTATCACTTTGGGGTACAAACCCAGCAGTGCTATGGCTGGATCAAAGGGCAGACAGTCATTTATTGCCCTTTGGGCATAGTTCCAAATTGCCCTCCAGAATGTTTGGAGCAATTCACAACTCCACCAGCAATGCATTAATATCCCAACTTTGCCATATCCCCTCCAACATTCATTACTTTCCTTTGTCATGTTAGCCAATCTGCTAGGTGAGAGGTGATAACTCAGAGTTTTTTTATTTGAATTTCTCTGATTATAAGTGATGTAGAGCACTTTTTCATGTGCTTATTAACAGTTTTGATTTCTTTATCTAAAAATTGCCTATTCATGTCCCTTGCCCATTTTTTAATTGGAGAGTAGTTTGATTTTTTGTACAACTGGTTTAGCTCTTTATAAATTTGAGTGATTAGGACTTTGTCAGAAGTTTTTGTAATGGAGATTGTTTCCCAATTTTTTGCTTCCCTTCTCATTAAGGATTTATTAGTTTTCATTGTACAAAAACTTTTTAATTTGATGTAATCAAAAATATTGTTTGCGATTTTTTTTCTAGCTCTTGCTTGGTTTTAAAGGCTTTTCTTTCTGAAAGATCTGACAAGTATATTATTCAGTGTTCACCTAATTTGCTTATAGTTTCCTTCTTTATATTCAGATCATTCAACCATTCTGAATTTATCTTGGTGTAGGGTGTGAGATGTTGATCCAAACATAATCTCTCCCACACTGTTTTCCAATTTTCCCAGCAGTTTTTATCAAAAAGTGGGTTTTGGTCCCCAAAACTGGGATCCTTGTGTTTATCATAGACTGTCCTGCTGAAGTCATTTACCCCAAGTCTAGTCCACTGATCCTCCTTTCTGTCTCGTAGCCAATACCAAATTATTTTGATAACCACTGCTTTATAGTATAGTTTGAGATCTGGGACTGCAAGTTCTCCTTCCTTTGCATTTTTTTCATGATTTCCCTGGATATCCTTAATCTTTTGTACTTCCAAATGAACGTTGTTATGTTTTTTTTCTAATTCCAAAAGAAGTTTTTTGGTAGTTTAATGGGTAAGGCACTAAATAAGTAAATTCATTTGGGTAGGATTGTCATTTTTATTATGTTAGCTCATGCCATCCATAAGCAATCAATATTTTTCCAATTGTTTAGAACTCATTTTAATTATGTGGAGAGTGTTTTGTAGTTGTGTACATATAGTTCCTTTGTCTCAGCAGATAGATTCCTAAGTATTTTATATTTTCTAGGGTGATTTTAAATGGAATTTCTCTTTCTAATTCTTGCTGCTGAGATGGATTGGAGATATATAGATATGCTGATGACTTATGCAGGTTTATTTTGTATCCTGCAACTTTGCAAAAGTTGTTGATTATTTTGACTAGCTTTTTGGTTCATTTTCTAGGATTCTTTAAGTAGACCATCATATCATCTGCAAAGAGTTATGGCTTGCTCTCCTCATTGCCAACTTTAATACCTTCAATTTCTTTTCCTTCTCTAATTGCTACTTCTAGTGCTTCTAGTACAATGTTAAATAATAGAGATCATAATGGGCCTCCTTGTTTCACTTCTGATCTTATTGGGGAGGCTTCTAGTTTATTCCCATTGCAGATGATGTTTGCTGATGGTTTTAGATATATACTGTTTATTATTTTTAGGAAGGGCCCTTGTATTCTTATACTTTCTTGTTTTTTCCATAGGAATGGGTGTTGTATTTTATCAAAGGCTTTTTCTACATCTATTGAGATAATCATGTGATTTTTGTCAGTTTGCTTGTTAATATGGTCAATTATGTGGATAGTTTTCTGAATGTTGAACCATCCTTGCATCCCTGGTATGAATCCTGCCTGGACATAGTGAATAACCTTTGTGATGACTTGCTGGAGTCTTTTTTTTTTGAAGAACAAGAGCAAATTTATTTTTAAAAATTACTGGAGTCAAAATGACAGAATAGAGGCAACAGCTCACTGTAATTGTCCCAAATTCTGCTTCAAACACCTCTAAATTAAAGTTATATTCACAAGGTAATATTGAATTTGAAACACAACACCAATCATCCCCTGAAAGAGATTATAATGTTGCAGGGGAAAGTGTGGTCATTTAATAAAATAGAAGATTTTTAATAATTACTGAAGAAAATACCAGACTTAAACAGAAATTTTGACTTCAAAAATACAGAACTCAAGAGAATCACTTAAAGGTAATTAGAAAAGGAAAAAAAAATAAGGGACCCAATAAGTTTAAATGATTTGTATTCCTTTATGAAAAGACGATATTGTTAACTTAAAATTGTTATTATCATCAGGGTAAATAGAAGAAGTAAATTTAGAGGGTACAGAGACAGATTGCTTAGGATGATATATCAGAAAATATAATAAATAGGATTAAAAAAGAGGATAATATTAAGAGTAATAGGGTAAATATATATATTTCATAAAGAAATGTAATAGAATGATGGAAGAGGTTGGTGATAAGAAATACCTAAATCTTATGCTCATTGGGATTGACTCAGAGGGAAAACAATCAAATCCATTGGGGCAAAGAATTGTATATAGAGAAATGTATACCCTGTAGAGAAATAGACAGGTGATAAATGGGCTGGTGGGGAGGGGAGCTATACAAGGAAGGGGAAGGTTGGGGAGTGTTTTAAAAGGCATTATAGTAATAGGGGAATAATAAGAGGGGATATTCTGGGAGGGAGAGAAACATTAGGAAGGGGAAAGGAGGGAGATTGAATAAAAGTGAAAAGTTGGAGGGGGAGAGTAAGAGGAATGAGATAAAAGTCACAATTAAAAGGTGGAAGTCAAAATGGAGGGCAGTAATAATAAGTGTGAATATGAATAGGATGAACTCACCCATAAAAAGGAATCAGAGATCAGAATGGATTGAAAACCAGAATCCTACTATATGTTGTCTACAAGAAACACACCTGAGGCAGATGTATAAGGTGTATGTATAAGAGGGTAAAACAGACCTTACTAGGCTGCAACTGAGACAAAGAAGGAAGGGGTAGAAATCATGATGTCAGACACAGCTAAAGCAAAATTAGATCTGATTAAAAGAGATAAGGAAGACATATCTTGATAAAAGACAGGAGAAATATTGAAGAAATATCAGTACTCAACATATATAGACCAACTGGTATATAACACATATTAACTTTATCAAAGATGAAAAGGGAATCCCATCTTTAATGAAGAGGACATTAAGGTAATTATTAAGAATTATTTCATCAATTATGTGGTAGTAAATTCCACAATCAAGGTGAAATTGGTGAATATTTACAAAAATGCAAATTACCTAAATGAACAAAAGAAGAAATCAAATACTTAATCCCATTTCAGAAAAAGAAATTGAACGTGTCATCAAAGAACTCCATAAGAAAAAATCCACAGGTCCAGATGAATTCACTGGTGAATTTTATGAAACTTTTAAAGAAAAAACTAATCCCAATAATATACATACAATTTGACAAAATGGGCAAAGAAGTGGTTTCACCAAATTCCTTTTATGACCCAAATATGGTACTGTTTCCAAAGACAGGCATATTAAAAACAGAGAAAGAAAACTACAGACCAATTTCCTTAATGAATATGGATGCAAAAATCCTAAATAGGATATGAGCAAAAAGATTCCAGTAAGTCATCACAAGGGTTATTCACTATGACCAGGTAGGATGCATACCAGAAATGCAAGGATGGTTAAATATTAGGAAAACCATCCACATAATTGACCATATTAACAAGCAAACTGACAAAAATCACATGATTATTTAAAGAGATGCAGAAAAAGCCTTTGACAAAATATGACACTCATTTCTATAAAACACTAGAAATTATTGAACAAGAAGGGCCTTTCCTAAAAATAATAAACTGTTCATATTTAATACCATCAGTAAGTATCATCTCCAAGATGGATAAGTTAGAAGTTTTCCCAATAAGATCAGGAGTGAAGCAATGATGCCCATTATCACCTCTATTATTTAACATTCTATTAGAAATACTAGTGGTAGCAATTAGAGGAGAAAAAAAGAAATTGAAGGGATTAAAGTAGGCAATGATGAGACTAAACTATCACTTTGCAGATGATATGATGGTATATTTTAAAGAATCCTGGATAATCAACTAAAAATATAGCGGAAATAATCAACAACTATAGCAAAATTGAAAGGTACAAAATAAATTGACAAACATATTCAGCATTTCTTTATACTAGCAAACAAAGTCTGCAGCCTTATTTAGAAGGGGAGATTTTATTTAAAGTCACTATAGACAATATAAGATATTTAAAAATTTTTAAACCAAAGCAAACACAGGAATTATATGAACATAACTACAAAACACTTCCCACATGATTAAAACTTGTTCTAAATAATTAGAAGGACATTAAATGCTCAAGGGTAAGATGATTCAACATAAAAAAAAACAATCCTATCCATATACATTTATTTATTCAATGACATACCTATTAAAGTACCAAGAAAGTTCTTTTTTATGTAATTAGAACAAAAATGTAACAGAAGTCATTTGGAAGAACAAAATATCAAGAATATCAAGGGAAATGATGAAAAAAATAATTGAAGGATGGAGGAGGAGGAGTACCAGATCTTAAACTGAACTTGATATATGAAGGCAAAATGGAGGATCAATGGAATAGACTTGGGGTAAATTACCTCATCAAGCTAGTGTTCGATAAACCCAAAGGCCCCAGCTTTTGGAACAAGAACTTACTATTTTATTTAATTAATTAATTTAGTCAATTTAGAACATTATTCCCTGGTTACAATAATCACATTATTTCACTCCCTCCCCATCACCCAAATTTTGCACAGCCAATGTGCAATTTCTATGTTGTTGATGTTTGCACTAGAATATTTATTTAATCTACATCCCCAACCATATCCCATTGAAACATGTATTAAAGCAATTGTTTTCCTTCCGTGTTTTTACTTCCAAAGTGTTTCCTCTGAATGTGGATAGTGGTTTTCTCCTAGATTCTTCCAAATTGTTCAGGGTCACTGCATTGCCACTAATGGAGAAGTCCATTATATTCGATTCTACCACAGTGTATAAGTCTCTGTGTATAATGTTCTCCTGGTTCTACTCCTTTCACTCTCCATCAATTCCTGGAGGTGGTTCCAGTCCCAATGGAATTCCTACACTTATTATTCCTTTGAGCACAATACGATTCCATCACCAACATACACCAAAAGTTGTTCAGCCATTCCACAATTGAAGGACATCTCATTTTCCAATTTGCCACCACAAAGAGTGTAGCTATGAATATTTATGTACAAGTCTTTTTCCTTATTATCTCTTTGGGGTACAAACCCAGCAGTGCTTTGTATGGATCAAAGGGCTCACAGTTTTTTATCACCCTTTGGGCATAGTTCCAAATTGCCCTCCTGAATGTTTGGATCAATTCAAAACTCTAACATCAATGCATTGATGTCCCGACTTTGCCACGTCCCCTATAGCATTCATTACTTTCCATTGCTGTCATGTTAGCCTATCTGCTGGGTGTGAGGTGATACCTCAGAGTGGTTTTGATTTGCATTTCTCTGATTGTAAGAGATTTAGAACACATTTCCATGTATATTTTAATAGTTTTTATTTCATTAACTGAAAATTACCTATTCATGTCCCTTGCCCATTTATCAATTGGAGAATGGCTTGATCTTTTGTACAATTGGTTTAGCACTTTATGAATTTGAGTAATTAGATCTTTGTTAGAGGTTTTTCTTATGAAGATTGTTTCCCAATTTGTTACTTCCCTTCTAATTTTGGATGCATTAGTTTTGTTTGTACAAAACCTTTTTAATTTGATGTAATCAAAATTATTGATTTTATATTTTGTGATTTTTTTTCTATCTCTTGCTTGGTTTTAAAGTCTTTCCTTTCCCAATGATCTGACAAGTATACTATTCTGTCTTCATCTAATTTGCTTATTATTTTAATTCTTTATATTCAGGTCATTATCTTGGTGAAGGGTGTGAGATGTTGATCCAAACCTAAACTCTCATTTATCATAGAGTGTATTTCTAAGGTAATTTACCCCAAATCTATTCCACTGATACTACTTTCTGTCTCTTAGCCAGTACTAAATTGTTTTGATGACCACTGCTTTAAAGAATAGTTTGAGGTCTGGGATTGCAAGTTCTCCTTCCTTTGCATTTTTTTATTATCTCCCTGTATAGCCATGATCTTTTGTTCTTCCATATGAAATTTGTTATGGTTTTTCTAATTCTAGAGGAAAAATTTGGTAGTTCAACAGATATGGCATTAAATATGTAAATTAATTTGGGTAGGATTATCATTTTTATTATGTTAGTTATTCCCACCCCTGAGCAATCAGTGTTTTTCTAATTGTTTAGATCTAGTTTTAATTGTGTAGAGAGTGTTTTGTAGTTGTGTTCATATAGTTCCTGTGTTTGTCTTGGCAGATAGATGCCTAAGAATTTTATATTGTGTAGGATGATTTTAAATGAAATTTCTCTTTCTAATTGTTGCTGCTGAAATGGGTTGGAGATATATAGAAATGCTGATGACTTATGTGGGTTTATTTTGTATCCTGCAACTTTGCTAAAGTTGTTGATTATTTCGATTAGCTTTTTGGTTGAATCTCTAGGATTCTTTAAGTAGACCATCATGTCATCTGCAAAGAGCGATAATTTGGTCTCCTCCTTGCCTATTTTGATGCCTTCAATTTCTTTTTCTTCTCTAATTGCTACTGCTAGTGTTTCTAGTACAATGTTAAATAATAGAGGTGATAACAGGCATCCTTCTTTCACACCAGATCTTATTGGGAAGGCTTCTAGTTTATCAACATTGCAGATGATATTTGCTGATGGTTTTAGATAAATACTGATTATTATATTTAGGAAAGGCTCTTCTATTCCTATATTTTCTAGTGTTTTCAATAGGAATGGGTGCTGTATTTTGTCAAAGGCTTTTTCTGCATCTATTGAGATAATCATGTCGTTTTTGTCCATTTGCTTGTTAGTGTGGTCAATTATGTGGATGGTTTTCCTAATAATGAACCATCCTTGCATTCCTGGTATGAATCTTACTTGATCATAGTAAATGACCATCCTGATCACTTGCTGAAGTCTTTTTGCTAGTATCCTATTTAATATTTTTGCATCTATGTCCATTAAGAATATTGGTCTATATCTTTCCTTCTCTGTTTTTGACCTGCCTGGCTTTGGGATCAGTACCATATTTGTGTAGTAAAATGAATTTGGTAGAACTCATTCTTTGCTTTTTTGTCATATAGTTTGTATAATATTGGGACTAGTTGTTCTTTGAATCTTTGATAGAATTCATTTGTGAATCCACCTGGAAAAAGGACTACAAAAAGTCCTGAACTTCCTGTCCAGGGGATCTTTGGCTTGATCTTTCAGCTTGAATCATGGGCTTGGATCTTCTCCTATGGACTGATTCTTCAGATGAGGACCTTCTCCTTGGAACCTTACCTTGGAAGACTGTGTGTCAGTGAGCTGGGAGAGTATCTGTTCTTCATTTCTGGGCTTCTGGAAAGATTGGTTCTGGAAAGGCCTTTCTTTCCTGGAGGAAGCTATCTAGCTGAAGAGACCACCAGAATTCTGGCAGAGGATTACCAGAAAATTCTGTGGGGACAAAGAATATGGTGAATGCCTGCCAGGGTTGAGTCCCACAATGGAACTTCACTTAAGGTGATAGGCTAGATAATTCTCTACCTTCTTATATTTTCCAACTTTCATTCTTTCTACCTTTTTGTAAATAAAGCTACTAAAAATCATTTTGACTCTTTATAATATCTTTGAATCAGCAACCACAATATTACTATGGAAATTTCATATTAGCATAAAACCCTAAATTTTAAATTCTTACATAAACAATCCTTGAGTATCAACTAAAAAATTTGTCCAAATAAAATAACTTTAGCAAAGATGAAAGATATCACAATTATAAAACATTTTCAAACAAATAAAGATAGACATAAAAAACTGGAAAAATATTGAGATAACATTAAAATGAATTAAGCATGTGAACTAAAAACAAAGCTAGAAAAAAACAAATTAAAAACCATCACCTAAACACCAAATTGGAAGTCCTGAATGTCAGAGAGATTAACAAAAGAAGACCATTGAATTAATAAATAACTAACAAATAAATTTGGAGCTCATTTTTTGAAAAAAAAAGAGTAAAAAAAATTTTGTTAATTTAATTAAAAAAGAAAAAAAAATACAAATTACCAGTATCAAAAATTAAAAAGTTGAAAACCACAACCAATGAAGAAAGAAATGAAAGTGATTATTGGGAATTATTAGTAATATGCCCCCAAATCTGACAAAGTGAAATTGTTACATATTTACAAAAATACAAATTCTACAAATTAACAAAAGAGGAAATAAAATATATAAGTAACCTAAAAATGAAAAAAAATTGGAAAAAAACACTTGAAAAATTTTGTAAGGAAAAAATGTAAGGGTCAAATGAATTTTCAAGTGTAAAAGACTAACAGAGAAAATTAATTCCAATATTTCATAAACTGCTTGGGGTAAAAAAGGAAGAATTTGTTTAAATTCCTTTAATAATAAAAATATGTTATGAATTCCTAAACCAGAAGGAATTAAAACAAAAAAAATTACACCAATCTAACAAATGGATATTAATAAAAATAAAGTAAAATAGTGGTAAAGATTGTATTATCATATCAGAATTACCATTCAACAAGACCAGATGGTGGTATGTCAGGAATGCACAGTTAGTTCAGTTCTAGGAAAATTTTCATAATTGACCAGGTCAATAATAAAACCAAAAGAACTCATATGATTATCTCAATAGATTAAAAAAAAAGGCTTTTTAACAAAAAGAAAAACACAATTCTTTTTTAAATTAAAAAACATGGAAATCAAAGGCCTTTTACTTAAAGTGATAAATAGCATGTATTTAAAATGAATAGCAAAACAACATTAGCAAATTTGAAGGCTACAAAATAAACCCACATAAATAATCAGCATTTCTATATATTTCCAAAACATCCAGGCAGCAGGAGTTAGAAAGAGAAATTTCATTTAAAATCACCCTTGAAAAATATAAAATACTTAGGAATCTATCTGCCAAGACAAACACAGGGATTATATGAACACAAGTACAAAACAGTTTCCACACAACTAAAACTAGATCTAAACAATTGGAAAAAAAAAAACATTAATTGTTCATGGGTAAGATGAGCTAACATAATAAAAATGACAATCTTACCCAAACTAATTTACTTATTTAGTGCCTTACCCATCAAATTACCAAGAAACTTTTTTACTGAATTAGAACAAACTATTACAAAGTTCATTCAGAAAACAAAATATCAAGAATATTGAGGGAAATAAAGAGGTTATCAAAACAATATGGTACAGGCTAAGAAATAGAAGGGAGTATCAGTGGAATAAACTTGTGGTAAGTGACCTTAGAAAGACAGTCTATGATAAACCCCAAAATCCCAGTTTTGAGGACAAAAACTGCTGGGAAAATTGGAAAATAGTATGGAAGAGATTAGGTTTAGATCAACATCTCATATCCTACACCAAGAGAAATTTAGACTGGGTGAATTACTTGAATTTAAAGAAGGAAACTATAAGTGAATTAGGTAAACACAGAATAGTATAACTGTCAGATCTTTGGGAAAGGAAAGATTATAAGACCAAGCAAGAGTTAGAAAAAATTACATAATGTAAAATAAATAATTTTGATAACATTAAATTTAAAATATTTTATACAAAAAAAATCAATGCAAACAAAATTAGAAAGGAAGCAAGAAATTGGGAAAAATGTTTATAAGAAAAACCTCTGACAAAGGTCTAATTACTCAAATTTATAAGGAGCTAAATCAATTGTACAAAAAAGCAAGATATTTCCCAAATGAAAAATGGACAAATAGGCAATTGTCAGGTAAAGAAATCAAAAGTATCAATAAACACATGAAAAAGTGTTCTAAATTTCTTATAAATAGTGAAATGCAAATCTGAGGTACCACCTCACACCTAGCAGATTAGCTAACATGACAGCAAAGGAAAGTATTGCATGTTGGAGGGGTCACTGATGGAATTGTGAATTCATCCAACCATTCTGGAAGGCAATTGGGAACTACGCCCAAAAGGCTTTAAAAGACTGTCTGCTCTTTGATCTAGTCATACCACTTCTGGGTTTATACCCCCAAAGAGATCATAGGGAATAAGACTTGTACAAAAATATTTATAGCCAAGCTCTTTGTAGTGGCAAAAAAAAAATTGGAAAATTAGGACATGCCCTTAAATAGGGGAACGGCTGAACAAATTGTGTCATATGGTAGTGATGGAATACTATTGTGCTGAAAGGAATAATGAACTGGAGGAATTACATGTGAACTGGAATGACCTCCAGAAATTGATGCAGAGTGAAAGCAGCAGAACCAGGAGAACATTATACCCAGAGACTGATACAATGTGGTACAATCGAATGTAAAGGGCTTCTCTACTAGCAGTAATGCAATGATCCAGGACAATTCTGAGGGACTTATGAGAAAGAACACTATCCACATTCAGAGGAAGAACTGTGGTAGTAGAAACACAGAAGAACAACAACCTCTTGATCACATGGGTTGATGGGAATATGACTGGGGATGTAGACTCTAAATGATCACCCTAGTGCAATTATCAATAATATGAAAATAGGTTCAATGACAGAAGTAAAACCTAGTGGAATTGCATGTTGGCTACTGGGAGGGTGGGGTAAGGAGAGGAGGGAAAGAACATGAATCATGTAATCATGGGAAATATTCTAAATTAATTAATTAAATAAAAATTTTCAGTAAAAATAATAAAATAAAACCAATAGCAAGCCTTATCTGTAATGGGGATAAACTAGAACCATTTCCAATAAGATCAGGGCTGAATTGAGGATGACTATTGTCATAACTACTCTTCAATACTGTACTAGAAATTATAGCTATACCATTAAGAGGAGAAATGGAAATTAAAGGAATTAAAATAGGCAAAAGAATCAATTACAAAATTATTGAAGTAATTAACAACTTTAGCAAGATGGCAAGATAAAAATAAGCCTACATAAGTCATCAGTATATATCTATCTACAAAGCCAAAGCAAGAGATAAAAAAGGAAATTTCATTTAATATAACTGCAAAACACTTGGAGATATAAAATAAGCCAACAATTATATGAACAAAATTAGAAAATATTTAAGCCATCCAAATAAACAAATAGGTAGGCTGAGATAATTTAATAAAATGATAATCCTTCCTAAATTAATTTAAACATTCAGTTCCATTTCAGTTAAACTACCCAAAATTTATTTCCTATAAGTATGCTAAATAATTACAAAATTCATTCTAAGAGCAATGGAAGAACAAAAAGTCAAGTATAAGAAAGGAATTTGTTTTAATATGAAGCTAGAAAGTTTACCTGCACCAAATCTCAGATGACACTATAAAGCAGTGATCATCAACACAATCTGGCCATGGTCAAGAAATAGACCAGTGGGGGTGGGGGGGCAACTGAGTGGTTCAGTGGATTGAGACCCAGGTCTAGAGATGAGAGATCTTACCTTCAAATCTGGCTTCAGATACTTCCTAGCTGTGTGAGTCTGGGAAAGTCACTTGACCCCCATTGTCTAGTCATTGCCACTCTTCTGCCTTGGAATCAATAGAAAGTGTCTTTAAAAAATGAAATAGAATAAATCATTGGAATAATTGAGATAATCAACAAACATTAGAAAATGACCATAGAGATCTACTGTCTGATAAACTTTGATGCAGTAATACTACTACTGTGTCTGTATCCTGAAGAGATCAAGGATATGGGGAAAGGAACTATTTATTTTTTTATTTTTTTTAAACATTTTATTTGGTCGTTTTCATACATTATTCACTGGAAAAAAAATCATTTTCTTTTCCTCCCCCCCCCACCTTTCCCTCTCCCATAGCTGATGCATGATTCCACTGGTTATCACATGTGTTCTTGACTCGAACCCATTTCCCTGTTGTTGGAATTTGCATTATAGTGTTCATTTAGAGTCTCTCCTCAGTCTTATCTCCTCCAACCCTGTAGTCAAGCAGTTGCTTTTAATTGGTGTTTTTACTCCCACAGTTTATCCTCTGCTTGTGGGTAGTATTTTTTAGATCCCTGCAGATTGTTCAGGGACATTGCATTGATACTAATGGAGAAGTCCATCACCTTCGATTGTACCACAATGTATCAGTCTCTGTGTACAATGTTTTCCTGGTTCTGCTCCTTTCGCTTTGCATCACTTCCTGGAGGTTGTTCCAGTCTCCATGGAATTCCTCCACTTTATTATTCCTTTTAGCACAATAGTATTCCATCACCAACATATACCACAATTTGTTCAGCCATTCTCCAATTGAAGGGCATCCCCTCATTTTCCAATTTTTGGCCACCACAAAGAGTGCAGCTATGAATATTTTTGTACAAGTCTTTTTTGTCCATTATCTCTTTGGGGTACAGACCCAGCAGTGCTAAGGCTGGATCAAAGGGCAGACATTCTTTTATCGCCCTTTGGGCATAGTTCCAAATTGCCCTCCAGAAAGGAACTATTTATATAAAATATTTTTAACAGTTTTGTTTGTAGTGGAAAATGGTTGAACAAGTTGTGCTTTATGATTGTAATAGTATATTATTGCACCATGAGAAATTATAAATAGGATGAGTTCAGACAAAAAATGGAAAGGTATTATCTGAAACAAGGTGAAATGAATATAATCAAGAGAACAGTATGTACAGTAACAGAAATATTTTATAATGGAAAATTTTGAATACTTAAACCATTATCAGAAAAATAATGTTTCACAATATCCCCAAGGCACTAATGATTAAAAAAAACCCAATAATAATGTTATCCACAGCCAAAGGAACTGTGAGAGACAGTGCATATCAAATAATGCCATCTTTTATCTTATTTTCTTCACGAGTTTTTATTTTTTTTTAATTTTGTATGTGATGTGCTTTCAGTCATGTCATGAGGACTATGGAAATCTGTATTGCATGAAAGTACTGAGATAAACTATATCAAATGACTTATCACATCTGGGAGGGGGAGGACACAGAAAGGGAAAGTATCAGAGTATCAAATGTCAGAAAACAATTGTCAAAGTTGTTTCTATATATAACTGAAAAAGAAACACATAAAAAAGATGGAAAAACTCTAAATATTCTGGTTTTGAGAAATGTAAATTAAAGTAACTTTGCGTACCACATATTAGATTCTCCAATATGATAGAAAAATAAAATGATAAATATTGGCAGGGATGTGAGGAAAAATGAAACAGTAATGAGCTGTTTGTGGAGATGAAAACTATGCACAGAGATATAAAACTGTAAATTTCTTGTCACAGCAATAGAAAAATTAGGTATGTATCCAAAAGAGATCAGAAAAACTATGGAGAGGATGTATTTACACGCAAAAAAAATTCTTCTCTTTTTATAGTAGCAAAGAATTGGAAATTCTGGAAATATGCATTAATTGGGGTATGGCTAAATATATTCTTCTGTATGGTTGTAATAGAATACTATTTTACTCTAAGAAATGATATCAAGATGATTTCAGAAACAGCTGGAAAGATTTAAATGAACTGATGAAAAGTGCAGTGAGCAGAACCAGGAGAACATTATACACAATAAGCAATTTTGTTTGATGAATAAGTATCAATAATTTACCTTTTCTCAGCAATAGAGTGAACCAAGGTAGTTCCAAAGACTTATGATAAAAAAAAATTAATTTGCCTTCATAGAAAGAAATGGTCAAGTCTACATGCTGACCAAAACATACAATATACAATCTTTCTTTCTTTCTTTCTTTCTTTCTTTCTTTCTTTCTTTCTTTCTTTCTTTCTTTCTTTCTTTCTTTCTTTCTTTCTTTCTTTCTTTCTTTCTTTCTTTCTTTCTTTCTTTCTTTCTTTCTTTCTTTCTTTCTTTCTTTCTTTCTTTCTTTCTTTCTTTCTTTCTTTCTTTCTTTCTTTCTTTCTTTCTTTCTTTCTTTCTTTCTTTCTTTCTTTCTTCCTTCCTTTCTTTCTTCCTTCCTTTCTTTCTTCCTTTCTTTCTTTCTTCCTTTCTTTCTTTCTTTCTCTACTTATTATTGCTTTGTGAAAAAACATTTTAATAGTTTTTTTTATTTCTCAGTCTTTACTTTCATTTTGGGATTTCCCATCACAAAATATGGTAACTGGAATAATGGCTTCCATGGAATACAAGGTATGCTGTAGAATTTCTTAAACTATTTGGAAATTTCAATATTCATTTGACAAAGTGGAAATAAGAATCCAACAAATTTTTTGTTGATGTTATTGTTCTCTAAAAATTACCTTACTTTAAAGAGTACAAAATAATGGCAGTTCTGAGGAAAAGAATGGCTTCAGGAGTTATTTTTAATAGCATAAGGGTGTGATACTTTAATAGAGAATTCTTGGATGCCTTCCAATATGTTTCTTCACATCATTGTTAGATTGAGAGAACCACTTTGACAGGGCCAGGCAAACTAATGAGGAATGAAGAAGAATGATAGAGTCTTCCTAATGACCTTCATTACTCAAATCTGGATTATGAGTATTTGTTTGGAGAAGCAAACTATGGAGGAAGAAGAGAATTAAGAGAAGATAATGACAGGTATTATTCTTTATAATGCAATTTAGTGGCATAACTATGTTCCTCATTAATAGGCTTTATTCAGTACTGCAGCTCAATCACCACTCCAATTGTAGTGGAATGATATATAGAAATATATTGTTCTATTTGATTTCAATGGCCACAACCAGAAATAAGATGTGAAAGTTACTATATAAATACTTAAGTTTCAGATAATCATAGATTCCCTAATTTTTAAAGGTATCTATTGTAAACCTTAAAATTTCTTAGACTTGTGAATGTTGGAAATTTCACCATTGGAAAGTTTCATACTTGGAAAAAATTTCCTACTGATAGTAAGAACTCTATTGGAATGTGAACCCCCTTGGCATGAGAGGATCCTTCTCCTCCCTACTTGGGACTGCTTTAGGACAGAAACCTTTTGCTGAACAATGGAAAGGGCTTTGACCTATGCTTAAGCATAGAACAGGAAGTTCTTTGAGTCATGATTGATTTTAGAATTGATACAATAGAGATATTTGAAATGACAGAACCAGGTCTTGGAACTTCCAATCTCCACCCTACTTAGAGTCACAGGATTTAGGAAGGACTGCAGCAAGATCAAGATTTAATTATTTGAGAATATGACCTTCAACAGACATGTGCAAAGCCACAGACCTCTGGGCGGTCCTGGGTTAAACTAAAGCCACCATTGGCACAGGGGAGACATCGACAGTGATTGGTAGATGTGAGAACTGAGGAGAGGGAACTTAGATGGTTTCCTTAAAGATAGCGGGGTCTGAGGAGAGGGGAGGTTTTGCACTGAGGAAGTGTCTCTGAAGGAGGACTGAGGAGGTTGCTCTGTGGGAGGACCAGGAGAGAAGGCTGGCTCTGAAGGAGGAGAATTCTCTGGAAACATTTCTTGAAAGGAGGCTCTTTTGAAGGTGGAGCCTGAGGTTGGCATGAGAAACCTTACCTAGAGAGATCTTGGTTGAGTGATAAAAACAACTGACTGATTTATTCATTCTTATTTCTTTCTTCCTTTCTCTCTTTTTCTATTGATTAATCAGTGTATTATAAATTAAATTTCTCTATAAAACCCAGTTGGCTTGGGCATATTCATAAATTGGGAATATATTCCCTGGCAACCATCTTATATTTATATAAAACCAAGACACAGTAGAAAACATATTTCAGCGGTCATAATTGATATATATATTTCCTTTGCTCCCAAAACATTTTAATTATCACACTATAAGTGAATGGCACATTTCCTCCTCAGAGAAATTTGAAATTAACAACTACTAGAATATTTGGTAAGGGATGCATTTTTCAGATATTGTTAAGGATAAAATTTAGGATTGAGACTGAATATATTTTTAGTTGGTCACCATGGATTTAAATTCTAAATCCTTATGCAATACTCAAGTTAGAATGGAATTTTATTGTTGTTTCTTTACAGTAGAAGGAAGAAATTAAAAATGAGGGAGAGAGAGAGGAAAGGGATGAATATCTGCTCCAGCATGGTCTGAGCCAGGGGTAGTACAGAGGCCTCAGCCAAGTTGCCTTCCCAGAAGATTAAATCTATCTCAGCTTCAAGCCATGAGGCCTCCTCCGAGATGTAAGGCTTCCTTGGAGGGTAGTGCCTCCAGAAAGAGGAAAGGAAAAAGGGAGGCAGTCTTAACACTCACCAGGTGGGCTTCTCAGGGAAGTGGTCTGAGGTCCTATGCTCCAGCCATCAAAGTCAAGTTCCACTCCCCAAAGCCCTCCCAAAGGAAGTGACTTGAAATATAAAGGCAGTTCTTTGCATCACTTCCTGTGTCTCACATGTACCAATGGTTACTTAAACTTGGCTTTGGAATACCCAGGGAGTCAGTCAGTTGTTTCTGATTTGTCACTTGATATCACACACAGGTCAAAGACCTTTCTCCCCCACACTTAATCCTTAAGTAGGGGTGTATACATTCCTGGTTGCTAAAATTCTAAAGACTAAGCAGGATTGAGTAAATCTAAAATTCACAATATTGATTGGACTAAATAAACTCTAATATCTCTTCCACATTTGAGATTCTCTAATACCTTGGGTTCCACTGTGAAATATATATATATATATATATATATATATATATATATATATATATATATATATATATTTAAGTTAATTGAAGATTTATTAGGAACACTAGAAGAAGAACTTGACTTGAGTCAATTGAGGACCAAAATGGACACTTTGGAGTCAGAGTCAAAGTCATTTTTGATTTCCTAATGCTTTTTGGCTAGAAATGAACAATAGAGCCTGGTAGAAACAGTATAATTAGAGGACCTGACTGTTTTCTTTTCTTTTTTTTTTTTGAAAAATTTCATTACTCAATATAGAAAATTATTCCTTGGTTACAAGAATCATATTATTTCCCTCCCCTCTAAAATCCCTTCCCATAGCCAAAACATATTCCACTAGGTTTTACATGTGTCCCTGAAAAGAACCTATTTCCATGTTGTTGATATTTGTACTAGGATGATCATTTAGTGTCTACATCCCCAATCATACCCCCTTGACTCATGTAATCAAGCAGTTGTTTTTCTTTGTTTCTATTCCCACATTTCTTCCTCTGAATGCCGAAAATGTTCATTCTTATAAATCCTTCTGAGTTGTTCATGATCACTGCATTGCCAGTAATGGAGAAGTCCATTACATTTGATGGTACTACAGTGCATCAGTTTCTGTGTATAATGTTCTCTTGCTTCTGCTCCTCTCACTCTTCAACAGTTCCTGGAAGTCATTCCCGTTCACATGGAATTCCTCTATTTCATTGTTCCTTTGAGCACAATAGCATTCCATCACCAACATATACCACAATTTCTTTAGCCATTCCCCAATTGGAGGTCATCACCTCATTTTCAAATTTTTTGCCACCACAAAGAGCGCAGCTATGATTGTTCTTGTATAAGTCTTTTTACTTATCATCTCTATGTGGTATAAACCCAGTAGTGCTATAGCTGGATCAAAGGGCAGGCAGTCTTTTAGTGACCTTTAGGCTTAGGTCCAAATTGTAATCCAGAATGGTTGGGTCAATTCACAACTCCACTAACAATGCATTTATGACCAACGTTGCCACATCCCCTCCAGCATTCATTACTTTCCTTTGCTGTCATGTTAGCCAATCTTCTAGTTGTGAGGTGATACCCCAGAGTTGTTTTGATTTGCATCTCTCTGATTATAAGAGATTTAGAGCACTTATTTCATGTGCTTCTTTATACTTTTGATTTCTTTATCTGAAAATTGCCTATTCATGTCCCTTCTCCATTTATCAACTGGAGAATGGCTTGATAATTTGTACAATTGATTTAGCTCTTTATAAATTTGATTAATTAGACCTTTGTCAGAGGTTTTGTTCTGAAGATTTTTTTCCCCAATTGGTTGTTTCCATTCTAATTTTGGTTGCATTGGTTTTGTTTGTACAAAACCTTTTTAATCTAATGTAATCAAAATTATCTATTTTACTTTTTGTGATTTTTTTCTAACTCTTGGTTGGTCTTAAAATCATTCATTCCCCAAATATCTGACATGTATATTATTCAGTATTCACCTAATTTACTTATAGTTTCCTTCTTTATATTCAAGTCATTCACCCATTCTGAGTTTATTTTGGTGTAGGGTGTGAGATGTTGTTCCAACCCCAATCTCTCCTGCCTCCTTTACTGTCCTCAGATTTTCCCAGCAATTATTATCAAATAGTGGATTTTTGTCCCAAAAGCTGTCATCTTAGGATTTATCATTGACTGTCTTACTGAGGTCACTTACCTTAAGCCTATTCAACTGATCCACCCTCCTGACTCTTAGCTAGTACCATATTGTTTTGATGACCACTGCTTGATACTATAGTTTAAGATCTGGTACTGATAGGCCACCTTTCTTCACATATTTTTTTTCATTATTTCCCTTGATATACTTGATCTTTTGTTCCTCCAAATGAACTTTGTTATGTTTTTTTTCTAATTCTTATAAATAAAAGAAGTTTCTTGTTAGTTTGATGGGTACAGCACTAAATAAGTAAACTAGTTTGGGTAATATAGTCATTTTATTATGTTACCTCATCCTGCCTATGATCAATTAACATTTTCCAATTATTTATATATAGTTATAACTGTGTGGAGAGTGTTTTCTAATTATGTTCATATAGTATCTGTGTTTGTCTTCACAGATAGATTCCTAAGTATTTTATATCGTCTAGGGTGGTTGTAAATAGAATTTCTCTTTTTTAACTCTTGCTGCTGAGATGTATATATATATATATATATATATATATATATATATATATATATATATATATAAATGTTGATGATTTATGTGGGTTTATTTTGTATCCTGCAACTTTGGTCAAGTTTTTTATTATTTCCACTAGCTTTTTAGTTGATTTTCTGGGATTCATTAAGTAAATCATACATCATCTGTAAAGAGTTATATTTTGGTCTCTTCATTGCCTATTTTAATACCTTCAATTTCTTTTTCTTCTCTGATTGCTACTGCTAGTATTTCAAGAACAATGTTAAGTAATATAGGTGAAATTGAAAAACCTTGTTTCACTCCAGATCTCATTGAGAATGATTCTAATTTGGCCCTATTGCAGATGATACTTGCTGATGGTTTTAGATATATAGTATTTATTATTTTTAGGAAAAAGCCCTTCTATTCCTCTACTTTCTAGTGTGTTCTGTAGGAATGAGTGTTGTATTTTATCAAAGGCTTGCTCTGCATCTATTGAGAAAATCTTGTGATTTTTTATGTTTGCTTTTTGATACACTCAATTATATGGATGATTTTCCTAATTTTGAACCTGAAATTCCTGGAATGAATCCCTCCTGGTCATAATGAATAACCCTCATGATCACTTGCTGGTGTCTTTTTGTTATTATTGTATTTAAGATTTTTACATCTCTATTCATTAAGGAGATTGGTCTGTAGTTTTCTTTTTCTGTTTTTGACCTGCCTGGCTTTGGAATCAGTACCATATTTCTGTCATAAAAGGAATTTGGTAGAAATCCTTCTTGGCTTAATATGTAAAATACTTTGTATAGTATTGGGATTACTTGTTCTTTGAATGTTTAATAGAATTCACTTTTGAATCCATCACACTTTGGGGATTTTTTCATAGTGAGTTCTTTGATGGCTTGATCAATTTCTTTTTCTGATATGGGATTTTTAAGTGTTCTATTTCTTCCTCTGTTAATCTAGGCAATTTATATTTTTGTAGATAACCATCCATATCAACTAGATTGCCATATTCATTGCCATATAATTTGGCAAAATAGTTTTTAATGATTGCATTAATTTCCTCTTTGTTAGAGGAGAGGTCTCACTTTTCATCTTTGATACTGTTAATTTGGTTTCTTCTTTGCTTTTTTATATTAGATTGGCCAGTGCTTTGTCTATTTTATTTCTTTTTTCAAAATATAAGCTTCTAGTCTTATTTATTAAATCAATAGTTCTTTTACTTTTGATTTTATTAATTTCTTTTTGATTATTTAGGATCTCTAATTTAATTTTCTTCTGGGAATTTTTAATTTGTTCACTTTCTAGTTTTTTTTTCTTTTTAATTTGCATGTCCAATTCATTGAACTCTTCCCTTCCTAATTTGTTTATATATGAACTCAAGGATATAAATTTCCTCCTGAGTACTGCTCTGGCTGCATCCCATAGATTCTGAAAGGATGTACTATTGTAATTTTCTTAAATGAAATTATTAATTGTTTTTATGATTTGTTTTTTAACTAACTGATTTTGGAGAAACATATTATTTAATTTCCAACTAATTTTTGATTTACATCACCAGGTACCATTACTAATTATGATTTTTATTGCATTATGATCTGAATAGTTTGCATTTATTATTTCTGCTCTTTTTAATTTGTTTGCCATGTTTTATATGGTCAGTCATTGTGAATGTACCATGTGTGGCTGAAAAAATGTATTCCTTTTTTACCCAATTTATTTTTCTCAACATGTCTATTAACTCTAATTTTTCTAAGATTTCATTCATGTCTTTTATCCCTTTCATATATATTTTTGGTTTGTTTTATCTAGATATTATAGAGAAAGTTTCAGGTCTCTCACTAGTATAGGTTTATCCTTGAGCTTCTTGAGCTCCACTAGTTTCTCCTTTAGAAATTTGGATGCTATGCCATTTGGTGCATACATGTTGAGTACTAATATTTTCTCATTGTCTATACTTCCTTGTATCAGGATGTAATATCCTTTCCTATCTCTTTTAATTGGATCTAGTTTTACTTTGGCTTTGTCAGATATCATGATTGCAATCCCTGCCTTCTTTTTCTCAGATGAAGCCCAATAGATTTTGCTCCAACCTTTGACCTTTACCCTCTATGTGTCTACCTGCCTTATGTGTTTTTTTTTGTAGACAACTTATGGTAGAATTTTGATTTATAATCCACTCTACTATTTGTTTCTGTTTTATGAATGAATTTATCCCATTCCCATTCATATTATGTTTACCACCTCTGTATTCCCCAACATTTTGATATCCTCTCCTAGTTTTGCTATTTCCTCTTAAACCAGTGGTTTGCTTTTAATTAGTCCCCCTAATCCCCACCATTATTTTTCTTCCCTTTCTTCCCACTCTCTTTTTGTTCCCTTCTTATTTTTTAGGGTCTATTAAATTCCCTCCCCCTCTATTTCCCTTTTTGTACGTCTACCCCACTCCCCCCTTTTCACTTTCCCTGTAGGGTAAGTTATAATTTGATACCCCAATGGATCTGAATGCTCTTCCGTCTCAGAACTGATTTCACTGAGAGTATGGTTTAAGTATTATCTATTATCACTCTCTTCTCCTTCTTATAATACCATTCTTCTCCTCCATTTCCCATGTGCCTTTTTGCATGACATATTTATCTTATTCCTTCAAGTTTCTCTTGGTGTCTTCTATTCTCTACAATTTTTATTTTTGTTGCATATCATCTTAGTTTTCTTATCACCTCAACCTCTACTATTGAATAATTCTTCTAATTATTATAATAGTGAATATAATTTTTGAGAGTTACAAATAATATTTTACCATATATTAATATGAATAATTTGATCTTATTGAAGCCCTTAAATATTTTTTCTTTCCCCTTTCTTTGTTATTTACCTTTCCATGTCCCTTAATTTTTGTATTTGAATATCAAACTTTCCACTTAATTCTGGCCTTTTCTTTACAAATACTTGGAAATCTTCTATATTGTTGAATGGTCATATTTTCCCTTGGAAGTGTATAGTCAGTTTTGTTGGGTTCCTTGGTTAAAAATCCAACTCTCTTACCTTTCTGTATATCATATTCCAAGCTTTGAGGTCCTTTAGTGTGGAAGCTGTAAGATCTTGTGTAAATCTGATTGGTGTTCCTTGATATCTGAATTGTCTCTTTCTGGCTTTTTGTAAATTTTTCTCCTTCACTCTTGAATTTGGCAATTACATTCCTGGGGCTTGTCTTTTGAGAATTCAGTATAGAGACTGTTCTATGAATTCTTTCAAAATCTGTTTTGCCTTCTTGTTCATGAATATCAGGGCAGTTTTCTTGGATAATTTCTTGTAATATGATATCAACATTTCTGTTTATGTCTGGGTATTCAGATAGACCAATGATTCTCAGATTGTCTCTTCTAGACCAGTTTTTGTGGTCTGTCATTTTGTCAGTGAGATATTTCATATTTCCTTCTATTTTGTCAATCTTTTGACTTTGGTTTATTAATTATTGCTGTTTTGTGAAATCATTGGCTTTCAGTTGGCCAATTCTGGTCTTTAAAGACCTTTTGATTTTCTGCTATAATCTTTTATTTTCTTTTTCAGTTTGGTCTATCCCACTTTTCATGGTTTCCAGCTGTTTAGTTTTGGTCTCCAATTTATTAATCATTTCATTTTATTTCTGGGCTTCTTTCTTCAATTGGGAGTTCCTGTCTTTTAGACTTTTGTTTTCTTTCTGAACTATTTCCCAATTTTCTTGCCAAATCACTTCCATCATTTTCAGAAACTTACATTTAAATTCTTCAAGAGCTTGTGACCATTTTCCATTTTTTTGGAAAGTATGGATGTGTTTATTTGTTTGTCATCCTCTGCTGTTTCCTCTTTAATCTGTTTTTTTCCTCCATAAAAATTATCCAGAACTATTGCCTTCTTCTTCTTTTTCTTGGGGGTTGGAAGTTGTATTTTCTGGACATTGCTTGCCATCCTTATGCTGTTTTTCCCTTCCTTTTTCAGTCAGAAGTTTGAATGAGGAGGGCAGGCTTTCTGTGTATTGAGCTAAGGAGAGTAGTTTTTGCCTGAGGCCACCTCTCAAGTCTCCCTGGCTTCTAATGTGTGCCGCCTCTCTCTGAGCTATCTCCACACCCAAGGTCCACTCTCTTCAGCCTGCTGGTGTCTCAAGTATAGCCTGTCTCAGGGGTAGGGTGCTGGTTGTCTTAGTCAGCTTAGTCAGCTGCCAAGGACCTAGAGGTATCCCCACTCACTCATTTATTCCAGTGTGCTGGCTCTGACTGGCTCCATAGGTGGGGTGGGGGAGGGTTGATTAGCTCACATTTTGGTGGGAACTATTTCACCCCTTTATAGAAAGAAAATGCCCAAATCCTACATACCTTCAATGTTGCACCCTACTAAGGAATCCCTTCATTCATCTAAATTTGTTGTTGTTGTTTTTTTTTTTGCCTTTTGAGGTAGTCTATATTCATAGGTGGTGAGGAGAGGAAAAGTCCCTCTTTTACACACACACAAACACACACACATATTTATTGTAACCCTTTAAGATCAAGTATACACTTTGACTCTATCCTGGTGTATGGTGCAATATTACAATCATATGCCACAGCAATAGCAAACCTATGGCATATGTGCCAAAAAAGGGCATACAGAGCCCTCTCTTTGGGCATGTCTACAGTCATGTGCCAGAATTCCTTACTAGAAATCCAGAGGGACTTGGGGTGGAATTGTTCACTTCCCCCTCTCTATGTGAATAGGTACATTCCTCACTTCACTTGCCCATCTGCTGAGCAACCAATTGTTAGTTCTTCATCTTTCCTCTGTCTTGTATAAGGGTGGGGTAGGGGGTAGGGAATGGCACTATATTTTTTAAAGTGTCATCATCACTGATATATCACAATTCTTTAGCCATTTCCTAGTTGATAGACATCTCTTCAGTTTCCAGTTCTTTGAAAATACAAAAAATACAGATACAAATATTTTGGTACAAATAGATTGTTTCCACTTATCTTTAATGTCTTTGGGATACAGACCTAGTAATGGAATTGCTGGGTCAAAGGGTATGCATACTTTAACGGACCTTTTGGTACATGACTGTTATTTTATCAAGCAGGTGCTTGCATTGTGGATATAATAGAGAATGAAGTGAATTTTAGTTTCATTAAAGCATCATAAGAATAAGAATGCATTATTTTATCATAAAAAACTTTAACTGAGGTAAGAAGAAATTAATACTAGCTATTAATTGCTCCTGAATGAAATAGGGAAAAATCAGGATGATTAGGGAATTTTATTTGAAAATAAAGAAGATCACATAGTGCAATTAATTTTAGAATTAATAAAATGAATTTCAGAATCAGAAACTAATTAGCAGATAGTTAGCAGTCATTTAGAAATCTAAGTCATAGCTCGGTCCTAAATATACAATCATAAAATCTATAGTAAAAACATAAATTTGATACCAAAATTTTCATTGATACCATTTTAAAATGCCTTATCTATTTCTGCTCATAGAGATCCATCTTTCAGAATCCTTCTATCTTGATTTTCATATAACTTCAGAAACAATGACAATTAGAAATTTTTAAAAATATATATCTGAGCCAAATGAAATCTAGGAGGAAAATGACATGAGAAAATATTCAGGATAGTGTAGAAATGCATTTATCTGAGAAAATAAAACATAGGACATGATTTAAGCATATGATATTTTAAAATTATGTTTCAATGTCATTGCCAAAGTTGTCCATGTATACAAATATCACTAAAGTAAATGTTTGAATAAATTTGTATATAGAGTGCAGAAATAATAACAATGGGAAAATGTGATTTAAGTCATTGAGTGATATATTATGTTTGATATTACAAAACCAGATACATTACTCTGTCTGGAAATATGAATCAATATGCTTTTGTTAGAACAGCTGTTCTACCCTGAAATACATTGCATATTAGCATCTTAAGTAGAGCTCTTTTTTCTCATAAAGTAAGCAAAATGCAGCCACCATGACCTTGATTGAAGCATTTCAGAACCTAATTAAAGAAGAGCCTCAAGGTATTTCACAAACATGTCAAGCATGCCCTTCTGGCATAAGAGTGGTCCTGGGAGAATTGTTCAATGACTGGCTCACTATGTTAAGAAAATACATTACCAATTCTCTGTGGAACGAATGATAATTAAAATGCAGATTCTGCTTTAAATGTAGTCTGTGTGTTTTTTACTTAAAGTAATATCCTGCAAAGCAGCTATGCTTGCTAGTACAAAACAAGGGGGTGGGGAACTCCAAAAAAAAAAAACTGTCTAAAGCACTGAATGAAACAGTTCCATTAATTGAGACTCAATCTGATTAGTCTTTTTGATAAATATGGACTCTAATAACATTTCCAGGATCAAATGGAAGATAATAATCAAAAAGAAAATACCTTATGGAAGGTTGGAAAAATCAAGCTAATACAAAGCGTGCTCATGTCTCTGCCTGGGTCCTGACCACAGATGCTTTTTTTAAGGTTCATATTCTCAAAGGGTGAGACTATTTTTTTTTAAGTTCATAGGGTTATACCCTATGAACTTTTATATATATATATATATATATATATATATATATATATATATATATATATATATATATATATATAGTATAGGAAGAATATACTTGTATTATAAGGCTACAGAAGGTCATCCAGATGATATGATGGATGTATTTAGGTTATACAGAGTAAAAATGAACAAGAGAGCATGCTGAGAACATACTAAAAGAATAAGTTAAAAAGTCTCTTTTAGTGGTATTTTGGCATATAGATTTTGTTCCAGATATTCCAAAGTATTTCCAAATGTGAATCATTTTTAAGCATTGAACTTATTATCAGAGAGGCTGGGACAAGATTCAACCTTAGATACATCACTTCAATTTGTGAACAATTTAAACTCTGACTTAGGAAAAAAACTTCACAGGAAAAAATAAAGAATTAGAATTTACTTAACTACCTATATCTGGAATTTACAATAAAGAACTTTCAGTTGACCATTTGATTTTTTAAGAGAGAGAAAATAATATAATAGGAAGGATTATAGAATTTGTGACTTTTTGTGAGGATATTTGATGCAGTCTTTTTTGCATATTCTGCTAAGGAAACACACACAGGATCATGATTTGATAAAATTGTGAGGGCAACCTCATTTGACTATATGATGCTCATTCTTCTGGGATCTGATGGAGCAAAAGATAATATAAGGTAGCTCCACAAACTCAGCAAAACTGATTAATACCTTAATGTGGATTTGGTATAATGTAAGATATTAGAGAAGTGCCTTCCCATCATGCACACACACAAATGCACACACACACACACACACACACACACACACACACACACACACACATACACAGACAGAAACAAAACAACAAACATAACCATGATGACACAAAATCCCCAAAACAAATGTTTTCTCAGAGATGAGAATGAAGATATTAACACCAGACAGATTATATGCATCATAAGATTACACATTTTCTACCTCAATGACCTAACCTCTGGGTTTGGGAGGGGACGTTGGGGGCTGTTTTTAATGTAAAATTGCAAAGTGTGAAAAATTGAAAAATGAATACAGATATCATAGAGTGATTTTAATTTATACCTGCCTGAAGAGAACATTTCAATCACTACTTTATATTGTGCACTAATTTTTCTCTGTCCATAATAGCTTCTGATTAGATGATGATTCCTTGAACAATGTATTTAGAGTTTTCAAAAACTTTAAAATTCATTTTTCTAAAACAATTAATTTTATGTAAGAGGACATTATGTAACAGAGAGGCTTTGATCAACCACCAGTAATACTTGTGCAGAGATTAGAGCTCAAGTATTCTATATCTTATTCCTAGATTCATCTATATCACCTTGTCTCACAGTTACTATTGGTCTCCTAATGAGAAAAAAGGTTAGGGATAAATTATTAAAATTATAATGATTAGATTTTTTAAACATTATTTTATTTGGTCTTTTTCATACATTATTCATTGTAAACAGATCATTTTCTTTTCATCCCCCCTTCCCCTGCCACCTCTTCCCTAGCCGACTCTGGGTATCACATGTGTCCTTGCTCTGAACCCATTTCCTTGCTGTTGGTATTTCCATTAGGTTACTCATTTAGCATCTCTCCTCGACCATGTCCCCTCAACCTCTGTAGGCAGGCAGTTGCTTTTCCTCGGTGTTTTTACTCCCTCAGTTTGTCCTCTGCTTGAGGATATTTTTTTTTTGCTTTTTTTTCTCATAGATTGCTGCAGATTGTTCAGGGACATTGTAAAGCCATTACTGGAGAAGTCCATTACTTTCTCTTGTACCACAATGTGTCAGTCTCTGTGTATAATGTTCTCCTGGTTCTGCTCCACTCACTCTGCATCACTTCCTGGAGGTTGTTCCAGTCTCCATGGAATTCCTCCACATCATTATTCCTTTGAGCACAATAGCATTCCATCACCAACATATATCACAATTTGTTCAGCCATTCCCCAATTGAAGGGCATCCCCTCATTTTCCAATTTTTGGCCACCACAAAGACTGCAGCTATGAATATTCTTGTACAAGTCTTTTTTGAATGCTGGAGGGGATGTGGCAAAGTAGGGACACCAATTCATTGCTGGTGGAGTTGTGAATTGATCCAACCATTCTGGAGGGCAATTTGGAACTATGCCCAAAGGGTGATAAAAGACTGTCTGCCCTTTGATCCAGCTATAGCACTGCTGGGTTTGTACCCCAAAGAGATAATAAGGAAAAAGACTTGTACAAGAATATTCATAGCTGCACTCTTTGTGGTGGCCAAAAATTGGAAAACAAGGGGATGCCCGTCAATTGGGGAATGGCTGAACAAATTGTGGTATATGTTGGTGAGGGAATACTATTGTGCTAAAAGGAATAATAAAGTAGAGGAATTAAATGGAGACTGGAATAACCTCCAGGAAGTGATGCAGAGTGAAAGGAGCAGAACCAAAAAAACATTGTATGCAGAGACTGATACTTTGTGGTACAATCGAAGGTGATGGACTTCTCCATTAGTATCAATGCAATGTCGCTGAACAATCTGCAGGGATCTAAAAAATACTACCCACAAGCAGAGGATAAACTGTGGGAGTAAAAACACCGATGAAAAGCAACTACTTGACTACAGGGTTGGAGGGGATAAGACTGAGGAGAGACTCTAAATGAACACTATAATGCAAATTCCAACAACAGGGAAATGGGTTTGAGTCAAGAACACATGTGATAACCAGTGGAATCGTGCGTCGGCTATGGGAGAGGGAAAGGTGGGGGGGGGAGGAGGAAAAGAAAATGATCTTTGTTTCCAGTGAATAATGTATGGAAACGACCAAATAAAATAATGTTTAAAAATTTAAAAAAAAACAAACACTTTTTTGTTATTGTTTTGTTTGTTTCCCCCCCTCTTTTTTAATTACCATTTGATGATTCTCTTGCGTTCTGTGGTTGGACATCAAATTTTCTGTTCAGCTCTGGTCTTTTATTTATGAATGCTTGGAACTCTTCTGTTGTGTTGAATGACCATACTTTCCCCTGTAAGAATATAGTCAGTTTTGATGGGTATTTTATTCTTGGTCGTAGGCCTAGTTCCCTTGCTTTCCAGAGTATCATATTCCATGCCTTTCGGTCCTTCAGTGTGGATGCAGCCAGATCCAGTGTTAACCTCACCGTGTTTCCATGGTATCTGAATGGCTTCTTCTTGGCAGCTTGTAATATCTTTTATTTCATCTGATTGTTTTTGAATTTGGCTATAACATTTTTTGGTGTTGTCAGTTGGGGATTAAATACAGGGGGTGATCTGTGGATTCTTTCAATCTCCACTTTCCCCTTTTTTTCTAGGATCTTGGCATAGTTTTCCTGGATAATTTCTTCTAGTATTATGTCCAGGCTTCTTCTTTTCTCGTGGTCTTCTGCTAGTCCAATTATTCTTAAATTGTCTCTTCTTGAATGATTTTCTAAATTTTCTGTTTTGTGAATGAGATGCTTCACATTTTCCTCAATTTTTTCATTCTTTTTGTTTTGTTTTATAGTTTCCTGTTGCCTTGTGAGGTCACTTAATTCCAGTTGTAGTATTCTGGTTCTTAAAGATTGGATTTCATCTCTGGCTTTTTGATCATTTTTTTTCCTTCTGGTCTGATTTTCTTTGAGGATCCTCTTTCATCCTCTTTACCTCATCTTTCATCTCCTTTGCCTGATCTTTCATCTCCTTTTCCCTCATTTTCCAGTTGGTTGATTTTGGCTTTTAAGACACTATTTTCTTGTTTTAGTTCAAGTGCCTCTGTTTCCAGATGACTTATCTTAATTTTTAAGTTCTTTTCCCAATTGTCTTCAGCCTCTCTTAGTTGTGTTTGGAGTTCTTCTACAGCCTGTATCCAATTCGCTGGGATTTCTGGTTTATCGTTTGCTGATGTCTCCCCCTCTGTTCCATTTGCTGAGTAGTAGCTGTCCATTGTAGTTTCTTTCTTATTTTTCTGTTGTTTGCTCAAATTCACCCCTTCTTTACTCCCCATATTTGTCTGTGCTCTCATTCCTCTCATTTTTTTGTTTTTTTGCGGACTTCTCTCAGTCTCCCCTCTTGGAGCTTTAACAGAAGATCTCTTGGTGTAGTCTCTGGAGGAGGGTTGTTGGGGGTTTGAGCTTCCCTGTCCTCTGGAGGCTTTTGATTGGCTTAAAATCCTGCAGTCAATGAGAATGGGTGGGGAGCCTGGGCTTCCCTGTCTTCTGGAGACTTTTGATGGGATAAAGTTCAACTTGGTTGGGCTGGGTTTGCTCTGAGTTCTAAACTTCCTGGACAGCTGGAGCAAATATGGAGGGTCTCCAAAGCTCTGGCCAGGATGCCAGGTCTATGCTCTTTCTAGTCTGCCATCTTGACTCTACCTCTAGGTTTCTGGTCTTTCAGAAGACCCTGCTCTCTAAGGGGGTAGGAGTTATGGCCTCCCTGGGCTCTGAGGGCTCCTGATGGGATTAGGTTCAGCTGGTTTGGGCCAAATGAGCCCTGAAGCAAAAAAAAAAAAAAAAACCTCCTCCTCTACAGTCTGTGTTGAGTGCCCTGAGACTAGCCCAAGTTACTTTCAAGGAATGCCTTTTGGAGAAACCCCTTTGCTGGCCCTGAGTGTTCTTTCCAAAGACCCTGCTCTCTAAGGGGGAGGGATCCTAGCCTCCCTGAGTTCTGAGGACTCCTAATGGGATTAAGTTCAGCTGGTGTGGGCCAAATGATCTCTGAACCAAAAAACCTCCTCCTCCACAATCTGTGTTGAATGCCTGGAGACTGGCCCAGGTTGCTTTCAAGATAAGCCCTTGGAGTAACCCCTTTGCCGGTCCTGAGTTTTCTGTCCTTTCAGAAGCTCTGAGGGCTCCTGATTGGATTGGGTTCAGCTGGTGCCCTAAATTTGGAACCTCCCTTGAGACTCAGATGGAAGGACCCAGCCAGGGGGTTACAGGCTTCCCCCTTCTCTCTATGTTTCCCTGCCATCTGTGTTGGGATCCCTGGAGACTGGCTCAGGTTGCTTTCAAGGTGAGTCCTTCAGAATAGCCAGCCCTGAAGCCCTTTTGCCGGCCCTGAGGTTCCTGCTGCTGCCGTGGGCTCAGCACTCTGGGTTGGGGGGGATGGGTCCTGGAACCTTCCTTCTGCCTACCCCTTAGATCTGAGTGATCTAGGGTTCTGGCTTTTGGGGGGCCGTACCTTTTTATCCAGGTCCAGGAGGAGTGTTGCCCGGGTCTGTCCTGTTGTTCTGTTTTAATTTCGGTGTCATAGGAGCATTCAGTTTGTGATTGGTAAGGACAGGTTTTCAGAGGTCTGAACTTTCGCTGCCTCTAAGCCTCCATATTGACCGGAAGTCCCTAATGATTAGATTTTAATTGGATTTATTAATCCAAAAAATGTAAAGCATGGTTTTGCATATCAGTCCCCATATTACATAAAACCCATAGCTTCTCTGAACTTTTTTCAATATTATGAACTTATAATGTGGGAATTTCCTCCTTTTGCCTATGGTAGTGTTTGATATACCCTTAAAATCCGAGCTTTTAGAACAATAACTCACTCTCTAGCAAAAACTACTGGAAAAATTGAAAAAGAGTAAGAAAAAATAGGTTTAGTTGAACATTTTATACCCTATACTGAGATAATTTCAAAATGGGTAAATTACCTAAATATGAAGAGTGAAATCATAAATAAATTAGGGGAACATAGAATAGCATACCTGTCATATCTATTGGGAAAAAAAGGAATTTTAACACCAAGGAAGAGATGGAGAACATTACAAAACAGAAAATGAATAATTTTATTATATTATTATATTATATTAAATTTAAAAGACTTTGTATAAAGAAAACCAATGCAATCAAAATTTTTCATAAAAGCTGAAAAGACTTCTATGAACTGTGAATTTCAAAACTACTCCACTCTATTCAGACCATTCTTTAGAAGATTGGATTTAGCTCTTTCCTGATCAATAACAATAGAGATACTGGGAATAACAGAATCAGGTCTTGGAAACTACATTCTCCACCTTACTCAGTGTAACAAGCATAGGAAGGGCTGCAGCAAACTCAAGATTAAATTATTTGAGAATATGGCCTTCTCATGTGCCAAAGACATGTGCGAAAAAGGACACACCTCTGGGCTGTCCTAGGTCAAGCTAGAGCCACCATAGGCACATGTGAGATGCAGGAAGTGAGTTAGAGAACAGCCTTTGGAATTCTCAGGACTTCCTGTTAGGAGGGCAAGAGTCAGTTTGAGGCTGGTGCTTGGAGTTGGAGAAGCCCCGCGGACTGCTTTCCTTCAGATTGGTCACATGAATGATAAGGACTTATCCCTTTCCCTGCCTTGGCTATCCAAGGCCTTAAATCCTGCTTTGGCTCAGTCTGAGTCAGAGTGGGTCTGCGTTAAACTCCTTTCATTCTCTCCCTTTTCCTTCTCTCTCCCTCTCTCTCTCTCTCTCTCTCTCTCTCTCTCTCTCTCTCTCTCTCTCTCTCTCTCTCTCTCTCTCCCCCCCCTCTAATACTTTCTTCCTACTATTGTATTTAAAATTTGGCAGCTGACTTGAGTGTTTCATTTAGGAATTACATAAGTGAATTTCTTGGTGACCTTAAATTAATATATATCAGTCTTTTAAAGTTATTTCAATAACACAGAACTCATGAGGAGCAAAATGAATAGAAAGAGAACAACATTGTACATAGAAATTGAAACATTGTGGGACCATCATATGTAATTGACTTTGATACTAATGGCAATGCAATGATCTAGGATAATCTAGGAATTTATGAGAATGAATGCTATCTACACCAAGAGAAAGAACTGTAGGGGTAGTAATGCAGAAGGGATACATTTGATTTGTCAAATTTTTATAGGGGTAAAGAGTGTGGATTTTTGTTTTTTAAAAGACTATTATAAAAATGAATAATATGGAAATAGCTATTGAATGATAATACATGTATAGGAGAGTGGAATTGCTATCAGCTTTCAGAAGGGGGGAAGGGAGGGAGAATATGAATAATTTAGCCTATGAACGTGATAAAAATTTTTTAAGAATTACAGTTGTCATCTTTCTATATAAAATATATACAATTAAACCTAATTGAAACCCTTAATTTTTTCACTTTCTTATTTACATTTTTATTTTTAATTTTGTATTTGGACATCAAATTTTCTGATTGTTTGGTCATTTCTTCAGGAATACTTGGCAATCTTATATTTTACTAAATGACCTGATATAATATATTAAGTTTTGATGAGCAGTTGATTCTTGATTGTGTGAGATTTAAAATGCTTGAGGTATTAAACTGTAGTGATTAAAATAGCGGAAGATATAAATTGTGATAGATATAAGAGAGGGTGAGTAAATTTGACCACAGAAATATGTTTCACTACAGTGTCTTGGGTTTTAAAATAAAATATAAGGTGGTCGCCAGGGAAATATTCCCAATTATTCAAATACTCAAGTCAATTGGGTTTTATAGAGCTTTTAATTAACAATACAATGAGTAATCAAAGAAAGAGAGAGAGTAAGAAAGGAATAAGTATGAAGGGCCTCAAGCCAATATGGCTTAGACCTGAGTCTTAAAAGAGAAATCAGTCAGTTTTTTAACACTCACCATTAGGTCTGACTAAACAAGGATACTAGTGACACCAGGCCAGCATCCTTCCTTAAAGAGTCTTCCAGCCAGAGATTGTTTCAAAGGGCCTCTCTCAAGAGCCTCCAGAGCTCCTACCACAGAGGTACAGAGCCCCTCAGAGGAGCTCCTCAAGGAGCTCTCCTTCAGAATGAGATTTCCTCCAAGAGCACTTCCCTCAAGCATCAGTCCTCAAGGAAATGAGTCAGAATGAGATCCTCCAGAATGAGAATCAGAGATCGAGATTTCTTGCTCTTCTCTGAGCTCTTATTTTTAAGGGCAAAATCTCCTCTGTCACCTCCCCTAAGTCCTTACATCTACCAATCGCTGTAGATGTTTCTAAAGGACCACCCATTTTGAATTCACAGCTGAGTAGTTTTAATCTCTTTAGTAAGTCAGGAAAAAATGCTGCTGTGTCGACAAATTTCATTAAGAAAAAAAACCTCTGAATAAATTATCACCCTTTTAGGTTTAAGTAGTTTACAAGTTGCCCCACGTTTATAGGTACTTAGTATCCCATTGTATCAATTCTAAAACAGTCATGACTCAAAGAACTTCCTGTCCCTTCCATAAGCATGGATCAAAGTACTTTCATTGTTTAGCAAGCAGTTTTCTGTCCTAAAGCAGTCTTAAGTAGGGTGGAGCAGGGACACTCCCATAGCTAGGAGCCCCCACACTCAAGTAGAGTTCTCACCATCTGCTAGGGAATTTTTGTAAGAAGAAGATTCCCCAATGGGGGAAACCCCTAACATTCATAAGTCTGAGAAATTTTGAGGTTTACAATTGTTAAACCAATTCCCTTGCCTCCTAGAATATTGTATTCGAATTCTCCAAGTCTTCTTATCTTTAAATGTAGAAGATGCCAAATCCTGTGTAATCCTGACTGGGCTCCATGATATTGGAATTGTTTCATTCTGGCTGCTTACAATATTTTCTCCTAGTCCTGGAAGCTCTTGAACTTGGTTGTGACATTCCTAAAGTTCTCATTTATTTATTGAATAAAATAATCTTTGGATTATTTCAATGTCTGTTTTACCGTATTATTCAAGAATATCAGAGCAATTTTTGTTGATAATTTCTTGTAATATGAAGTATATCCTTTTTATAATAATTTGTTTCATGCAGTTCAATAACTTAAAAATTTTCTTTTCTGCATCTATTTTCCAAGTCAGTAGTTTTGTTTTCTTATGACATATTTCATATTTTTCTTCTATTTCTTTTTTCTTTTTCTTTTGATTTATTATTTCTTGATGTCTCATGAAGCTTCTATTTGCTCAATTCTTCTTTTTTAATGAACCCTTACCTTACATCTTAGAATCAATATTGTGATCTAATCATTTTCATATTAGGTCATTGAGTCACCCTAGCTTTGTCGGAATAAATATTAGATTTATTGAAGGGTGATATTTTTTTCTCTAACTGAAAAAAAATATTTGAACAGATTCTTCCAAGTACAAGTGTCTTTTCTGATAATAATGAAAGTGTTTAGGGAAAAGAAGAAACTCTCTTATGTGATGGAGGCAATTTCTTTTTTTTTTAATCAAAAGTTTTATTTAATTAATTAATTTTGAATTTTTTCCCATCCTTACATGATTTATGTTCTTTCTCTCCCCTCCTCTCCCCCTCACCCTGTAGCCAACATGCAATTCCACTGGGTTTTGTTTCTGTAATTGATCAAGATCTATTTGCATATTATTAATAATTGAACTAGGGTGATCATTTAGAGTCTATATCTCCAGTCATATCCCCATCAACCCATGTGATTAAGCAGTTGTTTTTCTGTGTTTCTACTCCAACAGTTCTTCCTCTGAATGTGGATAGTGTTCTTTCTCATAAGTCCTTCAAAAATGTCCTGGATCATTGCATTGCTGCTGGTGGAGAAGTCCATTACATTTGATTGTACCACAGTGTACCAGTTTCTGGGTATAATGATCTCCTTGTTCTTCTCCGTTCAATCCACAGCAATTCTTGGAGGTCATTCCAGTTCACATGGATTTTCTCCAGTTCATTTTTCCTTTAAGCACAATACTATTCCATCACCAATAGATACCACAATTTGTTCAGTCACTTGTCAATTGGAGGACATTCACTCATTTTTCAATTTTTTTGCAACTACAGAGAGCTTGGCCTATAAATATTTTTGTACAAATATTTTTCCTTATGATATGTTTGGGTTATAAACCCACTAATCGTGTGGCTGGTTTAAAAGGCAGACAGTCATTAAAGACTTTTGGGCATAGTCATGGAGGCAAATTTTAATTACCTATTCAAAAGGTGTCTATTACCAGCTACCTCAGCAAGCTTGTATTATTTTTAATGTAAAGAAAGGAGGTCTTAGAATACCTGATTTGAAATTCTCAAAAATATTTGGTTATGGCTAAGAAAAAGAAAAGTATATCAGTGAGATAGAATCAATATACCAGAAACAGTTGTATAAAATTATTTGAAAAAATATTTTGTATTTGAAAAAATCATGTTCCAAGTTTTCAGAATAAGAATTCACTCTGGTAAAAACTGTAGGGAAAATTGGACAACAGTCTGGTAGAAAGTAGAGACAAAACAACATCTCATATAAATTACTAAGTTAAGATAAAAATGAATGTATAACTTAGGCATAAAGGGAGTTATAAGCAAATCTGAAGAACAGGGAACCCATCTGTCAGATTAATGAATAGGAGAATTCATGAACAAAAAAGAGATAACATTGTGAGATGTAAAATGCATAATTTAGAATATATTACAATTTTAAATGTTTTTGTACAGTTTTAACTAATGTAGCCAATATTAAATAAAATCAATAAATTGGGAGAAATGTATAGTTTCTCAGAAGTCTCATATATAAAATATATTGAAATTTTTTTCAAATATATGAAAATAAGAGCCATTCCTCAGTTGATAAATGGTCAAAAGATTAAAACAAGTTTAAATTAAGAAATCAAAGCTATATATAATTATATTGGAAAATGCTCTAAAACTATGTTTATTAAAGAAATGAAAATCAAACAAACTCTCAAATATAATTTTATATATGTATATCATATTAGCTAAAATGATATATAGACAAAATGAGAAATGTTGGAGGGGATGTTTAAAAACAGGTATACATACACTGTTGATGAAACTGAAATTATATATCCATTTTGGAGAGTAGTATGGAATTATGCTAAAAGATTTCTAAATCTGTGAAGACCTCTTGACCCAGCAAGATAACAATCAGATTTCTTTCCTAAGGTGATCAGGGAAAATTGAAAAAAAAATTAAAATACTTCTCTTTGTTTTACAAAGAACTGGAAATTCAGGTGATTTCCATTATATACAGCAACAGAAATATTCCTTGAAGAATTACTTATGTGGGAGAAAAACTAATTAATTAGGGAGACAAGACACAATTTTATACATACACATATATTTTTGTCAAATTTTGCCTTCTCTAATGGGGTGGCAAGAAATGATAATGTGAGAGACAAACAAATACATTTAAATTAAAAAATAAAGTTAATTGTAGTTGAGTTATATGAAAACACTTGAGGGAAAAAAGTTACTAATATATTGTGAGAGAATTTAAATGCAAAACATAATTTGTACTTTGTGTCTAAATCTAATAAAAAACTGTGAAAGCTTCTTGAAGAAAGCAGGGTCTTGGACAAACCTACAATTTAATAATATTTCTATGGCAAGTCTATGAAATATGAATGGAAGAGAGGAGAGATAGGAGACAGAATTATTTCCTAAGAAAGAATTTCCAAATGCTATTTTATTCTATCAGAAGTTCAGTTATAATTACAAAACCATTATAAGCAATGATAGTCAAACATCATTTACTAATTAAGGAATTATAAATCACATTACAATTCAATTATACATATATATGTACATATTCATAAATATAATTTTATTTTTTTCTTTTCAAATTAGCATAAATTTTTTTAAATTGTTTTTCTTTTCAAAATAGATTCTTATACCCACTCACTTTGGTAGGAACTCTCATTATCCTCAATTCACAGTCTAGAATAGAGTGAAAAGTTATGTACTTTAATCTGTTCACTTAGTTTTTATATAATGAGATTGAATGCAGGTCATTTTGACTCCAAATGAAGTCTACTTTGCCTCTTAGTTGATTCATATAAATAACCATGACATTTTCATTGTCATAATAATGATTGTTCCTATTTTGAAAAAAAAATTCCTCTAAAATAAAATAAATGATAATTTTGTGGAATTTTAATCAATTCCATTTTACCTGGAGAATATGAATTTTAATGCTCTATTTTTTTTAAGTCTCATTCATTAGGGAAGCATTGACTATTGAAGCTGTTTCGGGAAAGAAGGTACTCCTTTGGTGGCAAATGACTTTTCTTTCAATTTGTCCTCATAGAAGAGTTTTATTAATGATACTGAAAAAAAGTTTCCAACACTGAGCATGAGATTGGCCTAAATGTCACCTCATATTCCTTCTATGTTTATGACTCTTTAAATCCATAATTCCTATATTTGAATTTTTATGATTTTTATGTCACTAAAGGTTAGTATATGAGAGTTGAAAGAAGTTCTTAATCTTTTTGCAAATTATAGGGTCTTTGAGAATGTGTACCTCTGAACTCAATTGGGGCGCAATCACTGAAAATTTTATGAAAATACCATTCTGGTCAGAAGAGTATAGTAACTGTTCTGCTGATGCATAGAAAGCCATGGTTAAGTCTACCAAGAAAACACTGATTTTCAAAAACAAACAATAAAGTGTTGATTTGACTTTTGTAAATATAAAAATAATTTTGTTTGCTGTCTATTTTTCCCTTGGGGGTAGTGGGCTGTCAGAGGAAAGGGAGAATGAGAAAGGAATCTAAATGTTGACCTAGGGAGTGATAATTTTGCATTCTGTTTTATGTTATTTTCATCCAGATTCTTTCATGGTTTTCTGGATTCCATGGGAACAAGTAACTAGATAAAAAATAACAAATGGAATTCATCTCTTCATTTTCAATGTTAACCTGTTTACTCTGTGTATATAATGTCATGTTCAGGTAAGAAAAAAAAACATAGAATAAGAGAGGATGAACATTTGATAAAAGAAATTAGTTTCAGAGTTTTTTTTTTATCTTGACAAGTTCTAGTATATTTTATCTCCAGTCCAGTGAGAGAAAAGACTGTTATGTGCACAGTTGAATAATTGGCACAACACAGACAATTGTTCTAATTCATTTTGGTTTTATTAATCCTTGGCATACACTCACTTTTTTATCCTTTACAGTTTTTTAAGTTGTAATTTCTCTGAGACTGCAGCATTGAGATATTATAGTTATGGTTTGTCTAAAATGCATAGATGTGGCAAGAGCTTGATATAAATAAATATATCTGACTCACTCTTCTAAAAAGAGTTTATAAATTTTGACCTTGAGAAAAGCAGGTAAAGGATTGTGGCTAAGAGTTTTAGCCATCTCTTGCCTATCTCCAACAGAATATTAGAATAGAAATATACTTTATCTGTTCTCACAAGCATTGGTAGTTTATTATACAATTTTAGGGATTCAGAAAAAAAAAACAACAACCATGGATTCCTTCTTGATCTTCAAAGAGCAAAAACTTTGTTACTTGCACTTCTTCCCACCAAATGTTGTTTATAAAGAAGACTCACAAATAATCAATTTACTTAAGCAATAAAAGCAAACAGAAACTGGACTTCAATAGATTAGAATAGACCCTGAAAACACAGAATGTTGAAGGAATTCTTTAACTAGAAATGAAATACAATGTTATCTCAAATTACTTTAAGGACCTTGATCTCATCTCACTCAGGAGGAAAATATTTCTGTGATATATAGAGAAACAAGCTAGACATATGGTTCCCATTGAAGAACTGGCTTTCACTATTTATTGGTAGTATCAAAAGTCTTTCTTCATTCCCTGGAATTTCCTATCTTAATAAGACTCTAGAATCAAGTTATTGCTCCCCTAAAACTAAAAGAAATAGTTTCATACTTTGAGCAGTTGAAGTATTTATCTTAGCTTTCTTACCACATAAGTAGCAGCAACAAACTATTCAGTGATTCATTTATAACCAAGTTATAAGACTTAATATTTATTTTCCTATGTCTCTTTAAATTGTAATTTATAGGAAAATTATATAAATATTTTGAGTAAAAGTAAAGAGTAGAATCTCAATGAAAAATACATCCAATAAGTATGTAGACTGTTAAAAATGATATTGTTTAATAAACAAATATAGATGTAGATTAGATTAGATAGATAGATAGATAGATAGATAGATAGATAGATAGATAGATGAATGGATGGAGGAATGGATTTTCTGAAGCAGTTTATAAGAAAATCATGAAACATTAATCATTATTTAGAACAACAGTTTCATTGAAACATGAGAAAATTGATATCCAGGAGAATTTCAAAGGCTCACACAAGATTCTTGGACATTTGTTTATAGTGACAGAAAATTCTTCAGCAGAAGGGTTATCTAATGAGGTACATTATCATTAATGGCTACTGCCCTGAGCTGCCCAGGATAGTCATATGATTTTTTCTTTCCACATGCAACAAAAATGAAATCCAGACAGACAGAGTCAAGATGGCAGTGTAGAGGCAGCAAAAGTTCAGACCACTGAAAACCCTTCCTTACCAATTAAAAACTAAATGCTCTTAATCAAACCTAATAACAATAAACAGCCAAGGAAGCCTCCTGCTGGACACAACTCAAAAGATACATCCCCCAAAGGCCAGAATTCAAGAACACTTGGGTTTAAGGGGAAAGAAGAAGGAAGGTCCCAAAAGCCCCTCACCCCCATCTAAAACACTAAGCCTCCAGCTGCAGCTGGAACCTCTGGGTGGGCAAAGGCACTGGTCTGGAATGAATATCTTGTGGACAGTTCTGTGCCAAGTTCAGAGCGTTGAATACAGACTGTGGAGAAGGAGCTGGAGAGGGAGCCCAGAGCAGGCAGACTGGTCACAGTAGCAGAGACCCTCCATATTGCTTCTACCTTCCAGGAGGATCTGGCCTCAGGACACATTGATGCAAAGGAATGCAAACGGACAGAAATAATAAATGCAACCATCTCAGATCACAATGCAATGAAAATAATAATTAATAAGGGTATATGGAGAGGTAAATAAAAAATTAATTGGAAATTAAACAATATGATTCACCAAAACTGGTTATTTAAAGAACAGATCATAGAAGCAATTAATAATTTCATTGAAGAAAATGGCAATGGTGAAACATCCTTTCAAAACCAATGGTATGGAGCCAAAGCAGTAATCAGAGGAAAATTTATATCGTTGATTTTATATATTAACAAACTAGAGAGGGCATAGGTCAATGAATTGGGCATGCAAATTAAAAAACTAGAAAGTGAACAAATTAAAAATCTTCAGATGACAACTAAATTAGAGATTGTAAAAATGAATAAGAAATAATAAATTAAATTGAAATCCAAAGAACTATTGATTTAATAATAAATACAATGAGAAGCTGGTACTTTAAAAAACAAATAAAATAGACGAAGTACTGGTAAATCTAATTAAGAAAAGGAACGAGAAAAACCAACTTGACAGTATCCAAGATGAAAAGGGAGACCTCATCTCTAATGAAGAGGAAATTAAGGCAATCATTAAAAACAATTATGCCCAATTACATGGCAACAAATATGGCAATCTAGGTGATATGGATGAATACTTACAAAAATATGAATTGCCTAGACTACCAGAGGAAGAAATAGATTACTTAAACAAGCCCATATCAGAAAAAGAAATTGAACAAGCCATCAAAGAACTCCCTAAGGAAATATTCCCAAGGCCTGATGGATTCGCAAATGAATTCTATCAAATATTCAAAGAACAAATAATCCCAATATTATACAAACTATTTGAGAGAATAAGCAAAAAAGGAGTTGTACCAAACTCATTTTATGAAACAAATATGGTATTGATTCCAAAGTCAGGGAGATCAAAAAAAGAGAAAGAAAAATTTGACCAATCTCCTTAATGAATATAAATTGAAAAATCTTAAAGAGGGCTAGCAAATACATTCCACCAAGTCATCATGAGGGTTATTCACTATGACCAGGCAGGATTCATACCAGGAATACAAAGATGGTACAATATTAGGAAAACCATCCACATAATTGACCATATTAACAAGCAAACCAACAAAAATCACATGATTATCTCAATAGATACAGAAAAAGACTTTGACAAAATACAACACTCCTTGCTATTGAAAACACTAGAAAACTTAAGAATACAAGGGCCTTTCCTAAAAATAATATACAGTATCTATCTAAAACCATCAGCAAACATCATCTGCAATGGGGTTAAACTAGATGCATTCCGAATAAGATCAGGAGTGAAACAAGGATGCCCATTATCACCTCAATTATTTAACATTGTATAGAAACACTAGCAGTAGCAATTAGAGAAGAAAAATAAATTGAAGGTGTTAAAATTGGCAATGAAAAGACCAAGCCATCATTCTTTATGGATGATATGATGACTTTAAAAATCCTAGAGAATCAACCAAAAAGCTAGTGAAAATAATCAACAACTTTAGCAAACTTGCTGGATACAAAATAAATCCACATAAGTCATCAGCATTTATATATATATATATATATCCAACACACTTGAGCAGCAAGAATTAGAAAGAGAAATTCCATTTAAAATCACCCTAGACTATATAAAATATTTAGGAATCTATCTGCCAATACAAACACATGAGCTATATGAATACAACTATAAAACACTTTACACACAATTAACACTAGATCTAAACAATTAGAAAAGCATTGAATACTCATGGGTAGGATGAGCTAACAGAATAAAATTGACAATCCTACTCAAATTAATTTACTTTTTTAGTGCCATACCCATTGACCTACTAAAAAAAAAACCTTTTTTAATGAATTAGAAAAAAAACATAACAAAGGTCATTTGGAAGAACAAAAGATCAAGGATATCCAGGGAAATTATGAAATAAATGTGAAGGAAAGAGGACTTGCAATCCCAGATCTCAAACTATACTATAAAGCTGTTGTCATCAAAACAATTTGGTACTGGCTAAGAGACAAAAAGGAGGATCAGTATATTAGACTTGGAGGAAATGAGCTCAAGAAGAGAGTCAATGGCAATCCCAAAGATCCAATTTTTGGGGGACCAAAATCCACTATTTGATTAAAACTGCTGGTAAAATTGGAAGACAATATGGGAGAGATTAGCTTTGGATCAACATCTCACACCCTACACCAAGATAAACTCAGAATTGTTGTATGATCTGAATATAAAGAAGGAAACTATGAGCAAATTAGGTGAACACAGAGTTCACTTAATAGTGTACATAGTGTACATATCAGATTTTTGGGAAAGGAAAGACTTTAAAACCAAGCAAGAGGAATTCCGGTCAAGATGGTGGCTTAGAGAGAGCTAAAGTTCAGATCTCAGGAAACCCCTTCCTTACCGATCTCAAACTGTGTGCTCCTAGGACACCGAAATTCAAAACAAACAACAGGATAGATCCAGGGAACCCTCCTCCTGGACCTGGATCAAAAGGTATGGCCCCCCAAAAGCCAGAATTCGAGATCACGCGGATCTAAGGGAAAGGCAGAAGGAAGGTCCCAGGACCCATCCCCCCCAACCCAGAGCGCTGAGTCCAAGGCAGCAGCAGGAACCTAAGAGTTAGCAAAAGGACCCCAGGGCAGGCTATTCTGAAGGCCACAACCTGAAAAAAATCTGAGCCAGTCACAGGGGCACCCAGACAGCAGGGAAACAGAGAGAGACAGAGGGGAGCCTGTAGTTCCTGCCTGGATCCTTCCATCCAAGTCTCAGGGAAGGACCCTGCTTTAAGACACACTCAATCCAACCCAGGGGAAATTAATCCTATCGGAGCCCTCAGACCTCTGGGAAGCCTTGGCCCCACCCCCTTCAGAGTCCAGGCCTCTCTGGCCCACAAAGGCTCTGAGATACCTTGGGGAAAGAGCAAAGCCAGTCTCAGAGCATGGGAGTAAGGCAACGAAGAAGCATTGGGAGAGAACTAAGAGCAGTAACACCCGCAATCGGACAATTTGTCTGGGGCTAAAGCCTCTGAATACCAGACATAAGAATACCAGAGATAAGAAAAGCTTGACCTCCCAACTCAGAGAGAGATGGAAAGCAGCACGGAAAATCCTCAACACTCCAAGAAAAACAAGAAGAAGGGGGCAACTTTGGACACATTTTATGGAGCAAAAATACAAAATAGAGGAGATAGAAGAGGAAACACAAGCAGATGCTCCGAAACCTTCCAAAGGAAACAGAAACTCTCCACAAACCCATGAAGAATTTGAATCAGAAATGATCAAAAAGATGGAAGCCTTATGGGAGGAAAAGTGGGAAATAATGCAAAAGAAATTCACACCTCTACAAAACCAGTTTGACCAAACTGAAAAGGAAAACCAGGCTTTAAAGGTCAGAATTAGGCAACTCAAAGACAATGAGCAAGAATTAATAAATCAAAGCCAAAAGACCAAGAAATTAGAAGAGAACATAAAATATCTCACTGACAAGGTCATAGACTTGGAAAATAGAGAGAAGAGACAATTTAAGAATAATTGGACTACCAGAAAATCAAGAAATAAACAGCAAACTCGACATCGTAATACAAGATATAATCAAAGAAAATTGCCCAGAGATTCTAGAACAAGTGGGCAATACAGCCACTGAAAGAGCTCACAGTACACCCTCTACAATAAATCCCCAAAAGACAACTCTCAGGAATGTAATTGCCAAATTCAAAAGCTTTCAATCAAAAGAAAAAATGTTACAAGAAGCCAGAAAAAGACAATTTAGCTATAAAGGAATGCCAATCAGGGTACACAAGACCTTGCAAGTTCCATTTTGAATGACTGTAAGGCATGGAACATGATTTTTCAGAAAGGCAAGAGAGCTGGGCCTTCAACCAAAAATCAGCTACCCATCAAAACTGACTATATACTTCCAAGGGAAAGTATGGGCATTCAACAAAAAAGAAGATTTCCACGTTTTTCAAGGAAAAGACCAGAGCTCTGTGGAAACTTTGATATCAAAAAACAAAGAGTATGGAATACCTGAAAAGGTAAATATGTAGGAAGGGGAAAAGGAGAAAAATGTTATCTTTTTCTTTTATTCAAACTCTCTTCTATAAGGACTATATTTGACATGGGGGAAATGTAATGTGTAAATAGGGGGAAAAGAAAGACCAAATAGAATAATCTTTCTCACACAAAGATTCACATGGGAAGGGGAGGGGAAGAAAAATCCTATAAGAAGGAGAGGAAGAGAGTTTTTACTTAAACCTTACTCTCAGGGAAATCAACTCTGAGAGGGAAGAACATCCAGATCCATTGGGATCTTGAATTCTATCTTACCCAACAAGGGTAGGGAGAAGGGAAAACCAAGGGGGTGAGGGGGAGAGGGAAAACAAAAAGGGAGGGAAAGAGAGGGGGAGGGGGAGGGAACAAAAAGGGAAGGGATAGAAAAGGAAATATATAAAGGGAAGGGACAAGGGGGACTGATTTACAATAAATCACTGGATTAAAAAGTTAGAGTTGAAGAAGGAAGGTTAGAATTAGGGAATGATATCAAAATGCCAGGGAGTCCACAAGTGACAATCATAACTTTGAACGTGAATGGGATGAACTCACCCATAAAAAGTAGACAAATAGCAGAATGGATTAGAATCCAAAACCCTACCATATGTTGTCTCCAAGAAACACACATGAGGCGGGTAGACACCCAAAAGGTCAGAATTAAAGGATGGAGTAAGACCTTCTGGGCCTCAACAGACAGAAAAAAGGCAGGGGTTGCAATCATGATATCTGATAAAGCCAAAACAAAGATAGACCTGATTAAAAGGAATAGGGAAGGTAATTACATTCTGTTAAAAGGGAATTTAGATAATGATGAAATACCACTAATCAACATATATGCACCAAATAATATAGCACCCAAATTTCTAATGGAGATACTAGGAGAATTGAATGAAGAAATAGACATTAAAACCATATTAGTGGGAGACTTGAACCAACCATTATCAAATTTAGATAAATCAAATAAAAAATAAATAAGAAAGAGGTAAAAGAAGTGAATATAATCTTAGAAAAATTAGAATTAATAGACATATGGAGAAAAATAAATAGGGACAAAAAGGAATACACATTCTCCTCAGCACAACATGGCACATCCACAAAGACTGAGTATAGACTAGGTTACAGAAACATGGCATACAAATGCAGAAAAGCAGAAATAATAAATGCTGCCTTTTCAGATCACAAGTGTGAGATTTAAAATAGTGAAGCCCATATACTGTAGTGAGTTAAAATGGTGAAAGATATAAATTGTGATAGATATAAGAGAGGGTGAGTAAACTTGACTGCAGAAAATATGTTTCACTACAGTGTCTTGGTTTTTAAATCAAATATAAGGTGGTCGCCAGGGAAATATTCCCAATTATTCAAATACCCAAGTCAACTGGGTTTTATAGAGATTTTAATTAATACAAATGTGGAATTAAAGTAAAGAGAGAAAGAGAGAAAAAGGTAATAAGTATGAAGGGCCTTAAGCCAACATGGCCTAGATCTGAGTCTTAAGAGAGAGATATCAGTCAGTCAGTTTTTTAACACTCACCACAAGGTCTGCCTAACTTTTCCTAGGTATTTCTACTCCCACAGTTTGTCCTCTGCTTATGAATAGTGTTTTTTCTCCAAGATCCCTGCAGATTGTTCAGGGATATTGCATTGCCACTAATGGAGAACTCCATTACATTCGATTATACCACAGTGTATTAGTCTCTGTGTACAATGTTCTCCTGGTTCTGCTCCTCTCACTCTGCATCACTTCCTGGAGGTTGTTCCAGTCTCCATGGAATTCCTCCACTTTATTATTCATTTTTGCACAATAGTATTCCATCACCAACGTATACCACAATTTGTTCAGCCATTCCCCAATTGATGGGCATGCCCTCGTTTTCCAATTTTTGGCCACCACAAAGAGCCCAGCTATGAATATTCTTGTACATGTCTTTTTCCCCATTATCTCTTTGGGGGTACAAACCCAGCAATGCTATGGCTGGATCAAAGGGTAGACATTATTTTATCACCCATTGGGCATAGTTCCCAATTGCCCTCCAGAATGGTTGGATCAGTTCACAACTCCACCAGCAAAGAATTAATATCCTTACTTTGCCACATCCCCTCCAGCATTCATTACTTTCCTTTGCTATCATGTTAGCCAATCTGCTAGGTTTGAGGTGATACCTCAGCATTGTTTTGATTTTAATCTCTCTGATTATAAGAGATTTAGAACACTTCTTCATGTGCTTATTAATAGTTTTGATTTCTTTATCTGAAAACTGCCTATCCATGTGATTTGCCCATTTATCAAATGGAGAATGGCTTGATTTTTGTACAATTGATTTAGCTCTTTATATATATATATATATATATATATATATATATATATATATTATTTGATCATTTCGCTCTTTATAAATTTGAGTAATTAAACCTTTGTCAGAGGTTTCTATGAAGATTTTTTCCCAATTTGTTGTTTCCCTTTTGATTTTAGTTACATTGGTTTTGTTTATACAAAAGCTTTTTAATTTGATGTAGTCAAAATTATTTATTTCACATTTTGTGATACTTTCTATGTCTTGCTTGGTTTTTAAAGTCTTTCCCCTCCCAAAGGTCTGACATATATACTATTCTGTGTTGGCCTAATTTTCTACAATTGATTTAGCTCTTTATAAATATGAGTAATTAAACCTTTGTCAGAGGTTTCTATGAAGATTTTTTCCCAATTTGTTGTTTCCCTTCTGATTTTAGTTACATTGGTTTTGTTTGTACAAAAGCTTTTTAGTTTGATGTAGTCAAAATTATTTATTTTACATTTTGTGATTTTTTTTAAGTCTTGCTTGGTTTTAAACCCTTTCCCCTCCCAAAGGTCTAACATGTATACTATTCTGTGTTTATCCAATTTACTTATGGTTTCCTTCTTTATGTTTAAGTCATTTGCCCATTTTGAGTTTATCTTGGTGTAGGGTGTGAGGGGTTGATCAATTCCTAATCTCTCCACACTGTCTTCCAATTTTCCCTGCAGTTTTTATCGAACAGTGGATTTTTGTCCCAGAAGCTGGGATCTTTGGGTTTATCGTATACTGTCTTGCTAAGGTCGCTTGCCCCCAGTTTATTCCACTGATCCTACTTCTGTCTTTTAGCCAGTACCAAATTGTTTTTATGACTGCTGCTTTGTAATATAGTTTGAGATCTGGGACTGCAAGGCCACCTTCCTTTATATATATTTTTTTCATATTTCCCTGGATATCCTTGATACTTTGTTATTCCAAATGAACTTTGTTATGTTTTTTTCTAAATCAGTAAAGACGTTTTTTGGGAGTTCAATGGGTATGGCACTAAATAGATAAATAAGTTTGGGTAAGATGTTCATTTTTATTATATTGCCTTATCCTATCCATGAGCAGTTAATGTTTTTCCAATTGTTCAAGTCTAGTTTTAGTTGTGTGGCGAGTGTTTTGTAATTGTGTTCATATAGTTCCTGTGTTTGCCTTGGGAGTTAGATTCCTAGGTATTTTATTTTGTCTAAGGTGATTTTAAATGGGATTTCTCTTTCTAGTTTTTGCTGCTGAGCTGTATTGGAGATATATAGAAATGCTGATGACCTATGCAAGTTTATTTTGTATACTGCAAATTTGCTAAAGTTGTTGATTATTTCAATTAGCTTTTTGGTTGAATCTCTAGGATTCTTTAAGTAGACCATCATGTCATCTGCAAAGAGTGCTAACTTGGTCTCCTCCTTGCCTATTTTGATGCCTTCAATTCCTTTAACTTCTCTAATTGCTACTGCTAGTGTTTCTAGTACAATGTCAAATAGTAGAGGTGATAATGGGCATCCTTGTTTCACTCCTGATCTTATTGGGAATGCATCTAATTTATCCCCATTGCAGATGATATTAGCTGATGGTTTTAGATATATACAGTTTATTATTTTTAGGAATGACCCTTCTATTCCTATGCTTTCTAGTGTTTTTATTAGGAATGGATGTTGTATTTTATCAAAGTTTTTTATGCATCTATTGAGACAATCATGTGGTTCTTGTTGGTTTGCTTGTTGATGTGGTCAATTATGTGGATGGGTTTCCTAATATTGAAACAGCCCTGCATCCCTGGTATAAATCCTACTGGATCATGGTGGATGACCCTTCTGATCACTTGCTGGAATCTTTTTGCTACTATCCTATTTAAGATTTTTTCATCTATATTCATTAGTGAGATTGGTCTATAATGTTCTTTCTCTGTTTTTGGCCTGCCTGGCTTTGGAATCAGTACCATGTTTGTTTCATAAAAGTAGTGTGGTAGAACTCCATCTTTGCCTATTATGTCAAATAGTTTGTATAGTATTGGGCTTAACTGTTCTCTGAATGTTTGATAGAATTCTCTGGTGAATCCGTCAGGCCCTGAGGAATTTTTCTTAGGGAGTTCTTTGATGGCCTGTTGGATTTCATTTTCTGATATGATATAGAATTTAACAATTCTATTTCTTCTTCTGTTAGTCTAGGCAGTTTGTATTTTTGTATATATTCTTCCATATCATGTAAATTGGTGTAATTATTGCTATATAATTGTGCAATTATGGTTTTTAATGATTGCCTTAATTTCCTCTTCAGCAGAGGTGATGTCCCCCTTTTCATTTCTGATGCTGTTAATTTGCTTTTCTTCATTCCTTTTTTTAATTAGATTGACTAGTACTTTGTCTATTTTGTTTGTTTTTTCAAAGTACCAGCTTCTTGTCTTATTTATTAAATCAATAGTTCTATCACTTTCAATGTTATTAATTTCTCCCTTTATTGTTAGGATTTCTAGTTTGGTTTTCTGCTGGGGGGTTTTAATTTTATCTTTTTTGAGTTTTTTTATTTGCATTTCCAATTGATTGATCTGTGCTCTCCCTAGTTTCTTAATATATGCACTCAGGCATATGAATTTACCTCTGATTACTGCTTTGGCTGCATCCCAAAAGGTTTGAAAGAATGTCTCACCATTGTCATTTTCCTAGATGAAATTATTAATTGTTTCTATGATTTCTTCTCTATCTAAATGATTTTGGAGTATCATATTGTTTAATTTACAATTAGTTTTTGATTTGGTTTTCTACATACCATTACTGATAGTTATTTTTATTGCCTTGTTGTAAACCTTAAAATTTCACAGACTTATGAATGTTAAAATTTTACTCCACATTGAGGAATCCTCCAATTCCCTACTTGAAATAATTCCCTACCAGATAGTGAGAACTCTACTTGAATATGAAAACTCCTTGCTATGGGAGTATCCCTATTCCACCCCTATTTAAGACTGCTTTAGGGGATAAAACTCCTTGCTATGGGAGGACCTCGATGCCACCCTTACTTAAGACTGCTTTAGGGCAGAAAACTCCTTGCTAGAGGACTTCCAGTCAAGATGGCGGCTTAGAGAATGCTGAAGTTCAGATCTCCGGAAACCCTTCCCGACTGATCTCAATCTATAGGCTCCTAGGGCACCAAAATTCAAAACGATCAACAGCATAGACCCTGGAAATCCTCCTCCTGGACCTGGACCTGGATCAAAAGGTACAGCCCCCCTCAAAAGCCAGAACTCGAGAACACTCGGACCTAAGGTGTAGGAGTGCAGAGTCCAAGGCTCCGGGAAGCCGCGGCCCCTCCCCCCTCCTGTTTAAGATTTTTGCATCTATGTTCATTAGGAAGATTTGTCTGTAGTTGTCTTTCTCCTTTTTGACCTGCCTGGATTTGTAATCAGTACCATATTTATGTCATAAAAGGAATTTGGTAAAATCCCTCTTTGCTTATTATGTCATATAGTTTGTATAGTATTGGGATTAACTGTTCTTTGAAAGTTCGATAGAATTCACTTGTGAATCCATCAGGCCCTGGGGATTTTTTCTTAGGGAGTTCTTTGATGGCCTGTTGGATTTCTTTTTCTGATATGGGTTTATTTAAGAAATCTGTTTCTTCTTCTGTTAGTTTAGGCAATTTACATGTTTTTAAATATTCATCCATATTGCCTAGATTGGCATATTTATTGCCATATAATTGGACGAAGAAGTTTTTAATGATCTCCTTGATTTTTTCTTCATTGGAGGTAAGGTCCTCCTTTTCATCTATGATGCTGTTAATCTGCTTTTCTTCTCTCCTTTTTTTAATTAGATTGACAAATTCTTTGTGTATTTTTTTGTTTTTTCAAAATACCAGCTTTTTGTCTTATTTATTAGTTCAATAGTTCTATCACTTTCAATTTTATTAATTTTTACCTTAGTTTTTAGGATCTCTAGTTTGGTTTTCTTCTGGGGTTTTTTAATTTGATTACTTTTGAGTTTTTTGATTTGCATATCCAATTCATTGATCTCTGCCCTCCCTAATTTGTTAATATATGCACTCAGGGATATGAATTTTCCTCTGAGTACTGCTTTGGCTGCATCCCATAGGGTTTGAAAGGATGTTTCACCATTGTCATTTTCTTCAATGAAATTATTAATTGTTTCTATGATTTGTTCTCTAAGTAACCAATTTTGTAGTATCATATTATTTAATTTCCAATTGATTTTTTACTTTGCTCCCAATGCACCCTTAGTGATCATTATTTTCATTGCCTTATGATCTGAAAATGTTGCATTAATTATTTGTGCTTTTCTAAATTTGTATTCCATGTTTTATGACCTAATGGGTGGTCAATCTTTGTGAATGTCATGTGCTGCTGAAAAGAAAGTGTATTCCTTTTTGTCCCTATTCATTTTTCTCCATATATCTATTAACTATATTTTTTCTAAGATTTCATTCACCTCTTTTACCTCTTTTTAATTTATTTTTTATTTGATTTATCTAAATTTGATAGTGGTTGGTTCAGATCTCCTATTAGTATAGTTTTATGATCGATTTCCTCCTTCAGTTCTCCTAGTTTCTCCAATCAAAATTTGGGTGCTATACCATTTGGTGCATACATGTTGATTAGTGATATTTCCTCATTGTCAATACTCCCTTTTCTCAGGATGCATTAACCTTCCCTATCCCTTTTAATCAGGTCTATTTTTGCCTTGGCTTTGTCAGATATAATGATTGCAACTCCTGCCTTCTTTCTGTCAGTTGAGGCCCAGAAGGTCTTACTCCATTCTTTAATTTGGACCTTGTGAGTGTCTACCTACCTCATGTGTGTTTCTTTAAGACAACATATGGCAGGGTTTGGGATTCTAATCCATTCTGCTATTTGTCTATGATTTATGGGTGAGTTCATCTCATTCATGTTCAAAGTTATGATTATCATTTGTGAATTCCCCAGAATTTTGATATCCTCCCCTAGTTCTGACGTTTCTTCTTTGCTATAACCTTTTACACCAGTGGTTTACATTAAATCAGTCCTCCTAGTACCCTCCCTTGTTATTATTCCCTTTCTGACCCCTCCCTTTTTTCCCCTCCCATCCCCTCTTTCCTTCCCTCCTTTTTTGTACTCCCTTCCCCCCAAATCCTTTAGTTTTCCCTCTCCCTTATCTTGTTTGATAATATAGAATTCAAGATCCTAATGGATCTAGAAGCTCTTCCCTGTCAGAGTTGATTTCACTGAGAGTAAGGTTTAAGTAATACCAATTATCATTCTTTTCCTTTCCTTCTTATAAGAGAATTCTTCCCTTCCCCTTCCCGTGTGTATCTTTGTGTGACAAAGATTATTCTATTTAATTTATTTCTATTTCTTCAAAAATGTCTTAGTACCATCATTGATTACCTCCTCCCTTTTTCTTTATTTTTGTTTTTTTTCCTCCAAATCATATTAATGCCCCAATCTTTCCCTATGTGTGATTCTTATAATTATTCTAATAATGCATACAATTTTTGAGAGTTACACGTAACATTTCCCCCATATGTTAACATATATAATGTAATCTAATTTTAGCCCTTATAGAAGAGAGTTTGCTTTCATATTTACCTTTTCATGTTTCTCTTGCTTTTTGTGTTTGGATGTCAAACTTTCCACTGAGTTCTGGTCTTTTATTTACAAATACTTGGAGATCTTCTATTTTGTTGAATTCCCACTTTCCCCTGGGGGGGGGGGGGACAAAACTATAGTCAGTTTTGATCAGTAGCTGATTCTTGGTTGAAGACTCTGTTCACTTGCCTTTCTGAATATTGTGTTCCAGGCTTTGCAGTCTTTTAGCGTGGCCACTACTAGGTTTTGTGTAATTCTTATTGGTGCTCCTCTGTATCCGAAGTTTCTCTTTTTAGCTTCTTGTAAGATTTTCTCCTTAGCTTGAGAGCTCTTGAATTTGGCAATTACATTCCTGGGGGTTGTCTTTTTCAGATTTAGTATAGAAGGTGTTCTATGAGTCCTTTCAATTTCTACTTTGCCCCCTTGTTTGAAAACATCGGGGTAATTTTCTTTGATGATTTCTTGTAGTATTGCATCGAGATTTTTTTTTTATCACTGGTTTTTCGGGTAGACCGGTTATTATCAAATTGTCTCTCCTTCCTCTGTTTTCCTGGTCTGTCACCTTGTCAGTGAGATATTTTATGTTTTCTTCCAATTCATTAATTTTTTGACTTTGCTTCATTAATTCTTGCTGTTTTGCAAGATCATTGCCTCCCAGTTGCTTAATTCTGGTCTTTAAGAACTGGTTTTGCTTTTCAGTTTGGTCTGCTCTGCTGTTTGAGACTTCCAGCTGTTTCTCTAATTGGGAGTTCTTGTCTATCAGACTGTTGACTTCTTTATGAATTTTTCCCATTTTTCTTGCCAGAAGGTTTCCATCTTTTGAATTGGCTCCATTTGGAGTTCTTCCAGAGCTTGTGTACAATTTCCATTTTTGGGGGGGAAGGTTTTGATTTTGGTTGAATTTCATCCTCTTTTTCCTCTGTAGCCTGTGTTTTTCCTCCATAAAATGTTTCAATAGTCACTTTTTTTTCCATTCTTCTTGGAGGGTTGATCTTGAGCACTATGAGCCATCCCTTTCTTGGTTTTCCCTTTCCTTTTTAGTCAGAGTTCTGAGTGAGACGGGCAGGTTTTTTTGTGGATTTAATTGGCGGTGCTTTTGCCTCCGACTGGTTCTTCCACAGCAGCCTCCACAGTTTGTTAGAGCTACCATCCACATGGTCTGTGGTCTCTTCTCTCCCGTGCAGAGGAGTCTCCTGTGAAACTGCTCTGAGGGGTAGTTCCCTGGTAGTCCTTGTCAGTTCCCAAGGACCCTGGCATGCCCCCCCCCTTAACTACAGCAAGTAGCAGAGTTTTTGCCTCAAACAGTCTCTAACATCTCCTGTAAGAACCCCCGTGGACTGTGCACCATCCAGTGTGCAGGGTACTCATATGAAACAGCTCTGAAAGGTAGTTCCTGGCAGTCCTAATTAGATCCCAAGGACCCTTGTGTGCCCCCCAGTCACTACAGATAAGTTCCTCACTCACTCGCTGTCTCCAGTGAGTGTGCTGGCCCTAACTCCGGTTCCATAGGTGAGGTGGGGGAGGGTATCTCAGATCACATTTGGGTGTAAGCTTTTTCTCCTTCTTATAGTGTGGAAATGCTCAAACCCCATATACCTTTATTGCTGTGCCATACTGTAGAGTCCCTCAGTTCTTCCAAAGATGATTTCTATGCTCTTTTGAGATAGTCTATTTCATTGGGTGCTGGGGAGAGGAAATGATTCTCGTCTAGATTGTAGTTATGTTTACCCAGAAGTCAGTTTTATTATTTATTTATTATTGTTTCTTGATGGTATGTGGAATCATTGATTCATTTTCCAATTCTAATTTTTAAGAAATTATTGTCTTCAGTAAGGTTTTATACCTGATTTTCCATTTGACCAATTCTACTTCATTGTAAGGAATTCTTCTCTTTATTGAATTTGTGTGCTACCTTTAACAAAATGTTGCCTCTGTTTCATGATTTTCTTGCATCACTTTCATTTTTCCCCATTTTTTTCCTACACAACTCTCTTTCATACTTAAATACTTTTGAGCTTCCAGGAATCTTTCTGTTTGTGAATACAATCCACATTTTTCTTTAAGGTTTTACATGTAGCTGTTTTAACATTATTATCTTCCTCTGAATTTTTTTTAACTTAAAAATACTCATTTTCAATCCTAGAATCAGAACTGTGAACTGTTTCCAAGACAGAAGAGCAGTAAGGGCTACATCATGTGGGTCAAGTGACTTTCCTGGAATCACACAATTAGGAAGTATAGGAGGCTATATGTGAACTCAGGACCTCCCATCTCTAGCCCTGTCTCTAAATTCAGTGAGCAACTGAGCTCACTGAGCAAACAGAGTTTGTGTTTTGAATTATAATAATTAAAAATAAATGAGGAGGCTGTTAGTAGCTTTAACAATTTAATTTAATCAAAGTAGTGATAGTAAAGAGAGGGAAATGAAGGAAAGATGTAGAGAATTGCCTAGCCTACCACCCTATGTGCCTTTCTAGTGGAATGAAGCTCATCACCAAACAGGGCTTCCCTCAGTTTCCAATCTCCAGCCAGAAGAGCACAAAAAAGAGATCACAGTTGCTGGGTCTTATCTTATAAGCAGTTTTCTCCATACACTAGCTCTCCCATGTCATATCTGAGGAACCAATAATAGTTCCTTTCTTTGCCTGGCACTAAGCAGGAAGTGAGAATATTCTATGTCATATATATTTTTTTTCTAGGCAGGAGAATTTTGAATAAATAGCTTTGAAATAAAAAAAAATCAAAATGTTCTCCAAAGATTAATGATACATTGTGTAACCAGTTTGATGGAGTCCATCCATCATTCTTTATGTGACAATTAACAAAGGCAAAAAGGAACAAAAGGCCATTAAGGCAACATGTGACCTTGATCTGGTGACAAACCCAGCATCCATAAGGATCTATGGTTTTGACATGGAAAAGGATTTGTCCAAGTTGTTTATGGACTTTCATAATGGCATTTTCTCTAGTCCAGTCATAGGTGGTGGGGCACAAATAAAGATAATGTGACAGAACATATAGCTAATGGCCAAAACACAGTAGCTGAAAATGACATAGTATAATGGAATATATTAGATTAGATTAATATATGAACTAAAAAATTAAATTTCAAAGCAAACAATCAGAAGATACAATAAGTGTGACAGGATACAGGCCCTCAGTGTTAATAGAAGGCTTTACAAGTGAGCAATCAATTTAAGAGTCCTTTTCTCCAATTCTAATAGCTGTGTTACAGAGACATCTTCACTATTGAGAGGGAAACAAACTGAAATATTTAATATCAATAAGGCAATGGAGTCTGAAAAGCTTAAAATTCACCTCCAGACTCATTAATGTTCCTTTCCCTCCTCAGTATCATCACCCATCTAGATTCCTTTGATCATGCCTCTGGGATCAACCATACTGAGGGAAATTTCCACACTGAGCATACTGTGGATGAATCCTATATTTGATGTGTTGCAGAGGCTGGGCATGCTTAGATAGTAAAGATGATGAATCTGTATTCTGACTCTTGAGATTATTAAAGCTAACAAATTATCCTATCAATACATATACCACCAGGAATAGTAGTAAGAAAAGACATTCTAAATCTGTGGTAATGTACTGCTGTTTCATAGAGTGGATCATGCTTCTAAATCAAATCATTAAATTGGTTGCAATTCTACTTCCTGTTCAGTAGTGGCACCACCCTAGTATGTACTGGCTAGGAGTAAAAACTTGACAAGGCTAGTGAACACAGACTGTTGTGATTTGAGCTCTAAAAGAGGTGATGAAAGCTTTCCCTTGTTAGTTTAAAATTGGCTACAAAGTTTAATGGGGTTGGGGTTGGGCTTGGTCAGCATGAAAAGGGCTGCTCTAGGCATAATGGTCTAAGAGCCACATCAGCTTCAAGCTAGAAAGAAAATGGCTTGCAAAGACCTCCAGCCAGTGTGCTCAAGATAAGCAATGGATGAGTGGCAGCAGAGTCAGCAAGGATCCCCCAGGCACTTAGTGAGGGAGGCAGCAGCAGCAGGAGGAACAGAGAGGACAGGAGAGACTTTTTAAAGATAACGTATCTTTAACTAAGATAAGAGTAAGGATCCTAAACTCCAGACTTCTGGTAGTCAAAATATATAAGATTTAAATTAATGTTAAATAACTCCAAGTATTATAAGATTTATTAGTTATCCCTTGAAGTAGAAGAAATAAAAAATAGAAGTACAATGTTTAAGTATGACCACATGAGTAAACTTTTCTGCCAAGTTCTCTCCCTCAGCCTCCACAGTTGCTTTCCAAGAATAAAAAAGAGCTAGAGTTGGGGTTACACCAAAATATATCCTCCTTACATTATCACATAACATAAACATGTAACATAAGTAATCAAATGGAATGCTGGTAAGATAGTTCTGGGGAGCAAATTCCATCTACACAGTTTTCAAGTATTCCAAGAATCCATGATTTAAGGAGATGTGTGGTCACTGCTCTCCTTGCCTGTGCTCAGGTTTATGAGTGATCAACAAGCATTATTTTCCATCCTGGTTCTGTGACCACAGTTACCACTCCACTGTAACCTAATGTACTTATGTTCTCCCCTTCCATGGAATGTGATTTGAAACTACAGAAACAAGAGAAAGTTCTCTTGGAAACTCCTTCTGACCAGTTATTTGATCTCTTTACTGCTGTGGTATGGGGAGCTCCACAAGTCATCTCTGGTAATTCAGTAATTACTGATTGACTTACTGGGGCCAGGGGCTTCTCTGGACTGGAATCCACTCTGATATCAATGACATTTTTCCTTTCCTGCCAACCTTTTCAGCTATATTGGATGACAAAAAAATATGTCCCCATCTATTTATTGGTTCTATAAATCCAGAATTTGTTTTGAGGCTTTGTTTTAAATTTACTTAGAAAGTAATTTGAGAAAGCTCAAAAAAGTGTTTATTTTTACTCCCCATCTTGGCCCATCCTCTTAAACAACTTTTAAATAATACAATGCTTCCATTAAAATTTTAATTTTTGAAATATATAAAGTACTAAGTCAACTGTTCAAGAGAACAAACAGTCTCTAAGTGATAAATTGTTAAAGGTAGTTAATGAATGAAATCTGTAGTGATACAAAAAATGCCCCAAGTTGTTATTGATTAGAAAAATTCAAATGAAGGCGACACTGAGATGTTATATCATATCTATCACATTGGTTAATATGACCAAAAAGGAAAGTTATAATGTTGAAGGAGATGTGGGAAAATTGGGACACTAATATAATGTTGGTAGAACCACTGTGAACTGACACAATCATTCTGGATGACAATTTGGAATCATATCCAAATGGCCATAAAACTCTGCAAACTCTTTGACCTACTAGTACTGATGTCAGATCAATATAAAAAGAGATCAGAGATAGATAAAGAGACCTACTTAAAAAATATAACAATAATTAGCAGCTTTTCTATATTATCAAAGAGTTGGAAACAGAGGGAATGTCCATTAGTGGGGGAATAGCTCAACTATTTGTGGCATTTAATAATAATGGAAAACTATTACAACATAAATAAAGACAAACAAGAAGAATTTAGAAAAAAAAACCTGTAAAGATGTATATGAATGGATGCAAAATGAAGCAAGCAGGATAAAAATAACACTATTTAAAGCAACAAAAATAGTGTAGGATAATTAACTGTGAAGGATTAAACTATTTATCAGTAAAGCAAGTTTCCAATATACCTCCAAGGTACTCATAATGAAAAATTCTATCCATAGTCAAAGAAGAAACTACTAGATACTGACTGAAGATCAAATCATGCCATTTTCACTTTATTTCCTTTCTGAGTTATTTTTTTTTTATTATCATATGTGAGATACATGCCTTCTTTCTTAGGTTGTGGAATACAACATGTATTGCATGAAAATACTGGTATCACCTATATGAGACTGTTTACCAATTTGGGGGAAATGGAGAGGGAGAAAGAGAATCTGAATCATAAAATAATTCTCAAAAATGGTTTCTACATGTAAATGAAAAATGTTCTATGTGTAATTGAAAATTTTTAAAAAGAAAAGCACCCAGGAAAAAATAAATAAAATAGTACCTTAACTCAAACTTGGAGGTGAGGAGTTCAGGAAAAGAAACTTTTCTGACCTAGGAAAACTTGAAAGTTTGGCAAGAGCATACTCTGACAACTATTAGTAGGTCTGTCTTGAGTATAAGAACATTGAGGCTATAATACAGTATGCAGCCACAATAGCTTCGGGAGCTTTCAGGTCAAAGAAAGTAAGAGAGTAAGAAAAAATGATTAGAAAAAGATTGTCTTTATGTACATCTGGCATTGATTGGCCACTCTATTATGCTTACACAATTCTAGGTAATAGATCCATTGTGTAGAGGAATGCCTGTGTTCAATCAAAAGGAATTAAGGGTTATTGCCCTAGTTACAAAGCAATAAGGATCTCTAGGGATTATAGCTGAAGAAGAACAGAGAATCTGGTCATAGTTCCAGGATATGAAGGAGATTTTGTAGCTAGCAGGTAATAGGGGCCATGGTCACATTTCCAAAGCAGAGAAAACTACTAAGGTAACTACAGAAGATCAGGACACCTGACCATGATTCTAGAGCTAGACAGAGTACCAGATCTTTTAGTAACAGGGGAGTCTATGCAATTTCTGGTTAAATAGTAGAAGACAGAATAGGAAAATAGTGACCATACATCTTTCTGGATCATACTTCCTTGGAAACAGTGAAAATTGTGGATTCTCAAAACTAGCTCTGAAAAGAACATTATGAAATATTCTGAGACTTGGTCAATTCTGCCCTAAACCAGGTAAGTAGTATCTAACTTTAAAATAAAGTTTAAAGTTAGTAAAAAAAAGACCAGAAAATGAGAAAAAGGGGAAGAAAGGACTTGATAATTAAAAGCTAATGCTGGGAAAATTAAGATCAAGAAATGAAGAAGAGGAAAATATCATGAAAATAACCACAAAAAAACTCAAAGAAAAATGCTAATTATTCACAAGCCTGACAAGACTTCCTAGAAGAATGAAAGAAATGTGGAAAAAGGAAAAGGAAATATTGGGAAAAGAAATGAAAGTGAAACAAGAAAATGATAGAATGAGGATTAACAGCTTGGTAAAAGGAACTGAAAGAAGAACTTTGTTACATATGTCATTGCAGCCCCAAGGCAAAGAGAAGAACTAGCACATCTGAGCTTATGGTTACAGGAAATTAGAGGCTCTAGTCAGAGTCCCAGTGTAGAAAAAATATGTGTGATCCCTTTCAGACCAGAGCATAAGTCATGAGAGTAGAGATCACATCATTCCTTAGATTATAACATTTAGGAGAATCTAAAATCTTAGAGACCTGGGGTTGAGAGTCAAAATGGGCACGTAGAAGCAATGAAAGTCAAGTCTTCTGTTAAAAAACCCTTCCACACCAATCAAAAACAAAGTGCTTCTAAGGGACAGAAAACCAAATCTAACAAAAGGAAAGAGCTGGAGAACCCTCCTGCTCAATTCAACTTAAAAGGTATGCTTAGCAGGCTGAATTCTGAGACTTCTAGGTAAGCATGGCAGCAGAGTAAACGTGGCTCACTTCCTCTCCTCAGACCCAGTGACACAGATGACCTCAAAAGACCCCCCCAAAAAATAAAACAAGCATCTTCATTAGAATGGAGAGACCCCACACTTAGGTGCAGCACTGAAGGTAGGTGGGACTCTCCGTCATTTCCACAATATAAGGGAATGAAAAGCTGACCCACCCACCACACCTACCGGAGTCAGAGTTTAAGTCAGTACTGGCCAGAATCAACAAATGAAGGAGCGGCACCCCAGGACTGAACAACAGGCAGCCCCAGGTCTGGAGACCTGACTAAGACCTCCAAGGACCTACATCTGAGAGCAGTAACACCCAAAATGCTGGCAGGTGGACAAGAGGAACTCAGATATTGGGCGCCCAGAACTAGCGCACTATAATCAACGAGTGCACAAAGGAATCCCCTGAAGTGAGCAAGGGGAACTCACAGGTTTGGGGAGTTAACTAAGACCACCAAAGACCTACACCTTAGAGCAGTGACACCTGAAGCACCAGTAGGCAGAGAGGGCAGACCCTGGGCTTCCCTGGGAAGACAGCGAAGCTGCAGAGAACCGAGAATTTGCCTGAGACTAAAGCCTTGATCATTAGACCCTGGCACTGAGAGCAAGCCCTCCTCACCAAGATTTCTGACTGGAAAGGGGAGAAAAAAACCATAAAGATGGCAAACAATGACCAGTAACAGCCTCCCAACACCAAGAAAAGCAAGAAGAAGGGGGTGACTTTGGATACATTTTATGGAGGGAAAATACAGAATACAGAGGAAATAGGAGAGGAAACACAAACAAATGCTCCAAAACCTTCCAAAAGAAATAGAAATTGTCCACAAGCTCTTGAAGAATTTAAATTGGAAGTTATCAAAAAGATGGAAGCCTTCTGGCAGGAAAAATGGAAAATAATGCAAAAGGAACTCATCAATCTATGGGACCAAAATATGCAATTGCAGAAACAGCATGAAGCCTCAAAAAGCAGGACAGAACAAACTGAAAGGAAAACCAATCTTTAAAGATCAGAATCAGGCAACTGGAAGACAATGATCTTGCAAAAGAGCAAGAATTAATAAAGCAAAGTAAAAAGACTAAGGAATTAGAAGATAACACAAAATATCTCACTGACAAGGTGACAGACCTGGAAAACAGAGGAAGGAGAGACAATCTGAGAATCATTGGTCTACCAGAAAAACCATAAATAAACAGTAATCTTGACATCATGATACAAGATATCCAAGAAAACTGCACAGAGATTCTAGAACAAGGGGGGGAAAATGGGCATTGAAAGAATTCACAGTACACCCTCTACACTAAATCCCCCAAAGACAACTCCCAGGAATATAATTACCAAATTCCAAAGCTTCCAAGCAAAAGAAAATATCTTACAAGAAGCCAGTAAAAGACAATAGATATAAAGCAATGCCAATCAGGATCACAAAGGATGTAGCAATTTCCACTCTCAAAGATCTAAGGCCTGGAACATGATATTCAGAAAGGCAAGAGATCTGGGTCTTCAACCAAGAATCAGCTATCCATCAAAACTGACAAATACTTCCAGGGTAAAGTATGGGCATTCAACAAAATAGAAGATTTCCAAGTTTTTGTAAAGAAAAGACCAGAGCTCTGTGGAAAGTTTGACATCCAAATAAAAAGAGCAAGAGAAACATGAAAAGGTAGATATGAAAAAAAGAGAAAAGGAGAAAAATGTTATCATTTTCTTTTATTCAAACTCTCTTTTATAAGGACTACATCTATATCAAATTATATATATTAATATGTGGGGAAAATGTAATGTGTAACTCAAAAAGTGTATGCATCATTAGAGTACTTAGAAGAATCACACATAGGGAAAGATTGGGGTATCAAGAAGATATGGAGAAGGGGGGAGAAAGATAAAGGGAGGAGGGAATCATTGATTGTAGTAAGATAAACATCAAGACATGGAAAAAAACTAAATAGAATAATATTTCTCACACAAAGACACACATGGGAAGGGGAGGGGAAGAATTCTCTTATATGAAGGAGAAGAAGAGAGTGCTAACTGTTCTTACTTAAACCTTACTCTCAGTGAAATCAACTCTGACAGGGAAGAGTTTCTAGATCCATTGGGATCTTGAATTCTATCTTATCCAACAGGGTAAGGGAGAAGGGAAAATCAAAGGGGATAGGGGAGGAGGGAACAAAAAAAGGGAGGGAAGAAGACAGGGAAGGGGAAGGGAACAAAAAAGGAGGGGCTGGAAAGGGAAGCATATCAACAGAGGGGACTAGGGGGACTGATTTAAAGTAAATCACTAGCTTAAAAGGTTATAAATTAAGAAGAAAGGTCAGAATTAGGGGAGGATATTAATATGCCAAGGAATCCACAAGTGACAATCATAACTTTGAATGTGAATGGGATGAACTCACCCATAAAACATAGACAAAAAGCATAATGGATTAGAATCCCAAACCCTACCATATGTTTTCTTCAAGAAACACATATGAAAGTAGGAACATTAATTCATTGCTGGTGGAGTTGTGAACTGATCCAACCATTCTGGAGGGCAATTTGGAACTATGCCCAAAGAGCGAAAAAAGAATGTCTACCCCTTGATCCACCCATAGCACTGCTGGGTCTGTACCCCAAAGAGATAATGGACAAAAAGATTTGTACAAAAATATTCATAGTTGCGCTCTTTGTGGTGGCCAAAAACTGGAAAATGAGGGGATGCCCATCAATTGGGGAATGGCTGAGCAAATTGTGGTATGTGTTGGTGATGGAATACTATTGTGCTAAAAGGAATAATAAAGTGGAGGAATTCCATGGAGACTGGAACAACCTCCAGGAAGTGATGCAGAGCAAGAGGAGCAGAACCAGGAGAACATTGTACACAGAGACTAATACACTGTGGTATAATCGAATGTAATGGACTTCTCCATTAGTAGTGGTGTAATGTCCCTGACAATCTGCAGGGATCTAGGAGAAAAAACACTATTCATAAGCAAAGAATAAACTATGGGAATAGAAATACCAAGGAAAAGCAACTGCCTGACTACAGCGGTTGAGGGGACATGACAGAGGAGAGACTCTAAACGAAACTCTAATGCAAATATTAACAACATGAAAATGGGTTTGAATCAAGAACACATGTGACACCCAGTGGAATCATGCATCAGCTATGGGGGGTGGGGGGGAAGGAAAAGAAAATTATCTATCTCTTTAATGAATAATGCTTGGAAATGAGCAAATAAAATATTATTTAAAAAAACTAAAAAAAGAAAAAGAAAAGGGGGACATCACCTCCGATGAAAAGGAAATTAAGGCAATCATTAAAAATTACTTTGCCCAATTATATGGCAATAAATACACCAATTTAGGTGATATGGATGAATATATACAAAAATACAAACTGCCTAGACTAACAGAAGAAGAGATAGAATTCTTAAATAATCCCATATCAGAAAATGAAATCCAACAAGCCATCAAAGTACTTCCTAAGAAAAAATCCCCAGGGCCTGATAGATTCACCAGTGAATTCTATCAAACATTCAGAGAACAGTTAACCCCAATACTATACAAACTATTTGACATAATAAGCAAAGAGGAAGTTCTACCAAACTCTTTTTATGACACAAACATGGTACTGATTCCAGAACCAGGCAGGTGAAAAACAGAGAAAGAAAATTATAGACCAATCTCCCTAATGAATATAGATGCAAAAATCTTAAATAGGATACTAGTAAAAAGACTTCAGCAAGTGATCAGAAGGGTCATCCACCATGATCAAGTAGGATTTATACCAGGGATGCATGGCTGGTTCAATATTAGGAAAACCATCCACATAATTGACCACATCAACAATGGGGGAAAATGTCCTCAGCAAGATAGTGTATAATAAACAAAACCCCACTATTTGACAAAAACTGATGGCAAAATTGAGAAACAGTATGGGGAAGATTAGATTTACATCAACATCTTATATCTTAGCTAAAATAAATTATGAATGGGTAAATGACTTAAATATAAAGAAGGAAAGTACCTGAATATGGAAGAGCACATCTGTCAGATCTATGAGAAAGGAAAGAATTTAAGATCAAGCAAGAGATTGAGAATATTACAAAATGGAAAATGGATAATTTCGATTACTTTGAATTAAAAGAGCTTTGTGCAAACAAAACCAATGCAATCAAAATTAGAAGGGAAGCAATAAATTAGGATAAAACCCTTATAACAAAAACCTCTGATAATGAATTTCGATTTTACTTAACCTGGCTTAGTCTTTAGAAATTCTAGCAACCCAGAATGTATACACCCTTACTTAAGGATTAAGTGTTGAGGAGGATTACCTATGTCTGACATGTGCTAGCAAGTGACAAATAAGAAACAACTGACAGACCTCCTGGGCTATCCTAAGTCAAACTTAAGCTACCATTGGTACATGTGAGACACAGGAAGTGAACAGTCTATATATTTTGCTTCACTTCCTCTCCCACTCTCTCTTGCTCTTTCTCTTGCTTTCAGACATGTTGGTCTCTGTCAACATTGTGGGGAGTGATGGGCAGTGTTTTGGTGTCCTTGAAGCTCTTGGTGGCTTTTGGCATTTGTGGTTTGCTGGTGAGGTGACTTGGAGATGCTCTTAGTGTGCTTGGTGAGTGGTTGGGCTGATTCCTTTTTCCTTTACCTCCTAAAGAAACTATCCTCCAAGGAGATCCCTCATCTTAGAGGAGGCCTCCTGGCTGGAAGCCAAGATATATTGAGAAGGTCCCTTGGTCTAGGCCACTGAACTCCTATCTGGCTTGATAGAACAGTGCAATTTCACTTTCTTCTCTCTATTCTTAATTTCTTCCTTCTATTGTAATTAAAACCACCATGAAAATCCCAACTGACTTGAGTAATTTATTGGGATTAAATTATTCCCTGGTGACCACTAGTATAATATATATTCAGTCAGTAAGCCCTAATTTTACCCCTTACATGAAAAAGGTCCAATTTCTCAAATCTATAAGGAGCTAAATCAATTATACAAAAAAATCAAGTCATTTCCCAATTAATAATTGGGTAAAGGACATAAATAGGAAGTTTTCAGATAAAGAAATCAAAACTATCAACACAAGAAAAAGTGTTATAAATTTCTCATTTTTAGAGAAATGCAAATCAAAACAACTCTGAGTTACCACCTCACACTTTACAGATCAGCCAATAATACAACTAATACATTGCTGTAGAGTTGTGAATTGATCCAACCATTCTGGAAGGTAATTTAGAGCTATGCCAAAAGGGCTTTAGAAGACTGACTGCCCTTTGGTCCCGCCACACCAATGCTAGGTTTGTTCTCCACATAGATAATGAGGAAATATACATATACAAAAAAATAGCCCTTTCTTTGTGGTGGCAAAAAATTGGAAAATGAAGGGATACCCTTCAATTAGGGAATGACTTAACAAACTGTGGTATCTGTTGGTGATGGAATACTATCGTACTCAAAGGAATAATCTACTGGAGGGATTCCATGTGAACTGGCATGACCTCCAGGAATTGAAGCAGATAGAAAAGAACAGACCCAGGAGAGCATTATACACAGAGACAGATACACTTTGGCATAATTGAATATAATTGACTTCTCTCTAGCAGCAATGCAATGATCCAGGACAATTCTGAGGAACTATGAGAAAGAGCTCTATCCACATCCAGAGAAAGAACTGTGGGAGTAGTAATACAGAAGAAAAACAACTGTTTAAATCACTTGGCTTGATGGGGACATGATTGGAGTTGTAGACTCTAAGAGATCACGAGTCTTGATCAATGACAAATATAAAATCCAGTGAAATTGCCCATTGCCTACAAGAAGGGGTGGAAGAAGGGTAAGGAAACAACATGAATCATGTAACCATGGGAAAAAATATTCTAAAATAATTAATTAATTAATTAATTTTTAAAGAATTATTGGTTTGCCAGAAAGTCACAAACAAAATAGTGACCCTAGATATAACATTATAGCACATAACTCCATCACCATCTTAGAGGGTAAAATAGAATTGAAAATATCCACTAATCACCTCTTAACGAAGTCTTAAAATGAAATCTCCCAGTGATATTCTAGTCAAATTCCAAAGTTCTCAGGTGAATAATAATGTTTCTCAAGCATTCAGGAAGAAATTATTCAGATGTTTTGGAGTCACAATCAGGATCACACAAGATTTAATGACTTTCACTTTAAAGCTTCAGAGAGGGTGGCATTACAGAAGGCAAAATAACTAGAATTAATTTACCCAGCATAACTGAATAGACCTTTTTTTATGCAGGGAAAATACTGACCTTTAATGAAATAGATAACCTTGAGTATTTTTTATGAAAAGAGCAGAGCTTAACAGTAAATCTGAAATTGAAACACAAGGCAGAAGAAGAGAATAAAAATGTAAACAGTGAAGAGATATCACAAGAGAATTAATAATTTTAAATTATTTAGTTTCCTCTATTGGAAGATGTCTCATGTAATCCCTGAAAGGAATATTAGGGCAGTTAAAAGTACTTTGTTTAGACACAGAGCATTTGACTGAGTCAATTATTTTAGAAAGATCAAAAAAAAAATGAAAGGTGGAGAAAGACAGATAGACCAGGAGAATAGGGAATTTTTTTCACATAAAAGAATTCTAGCAGGATGAACTTTTATAATAGAGGTAATGGAAAGATTGGCATATATGCATATATAGATATATAAATATAAACAAATATACCATGCAAATACACAGTGCTGTATATATATATATACACTATACCTTTCTTTCCCAATAGGGAAATAAAAGGGGAAAGGGATTAAGAAAGGGTAGAGGAGTTAAATGGGAGTCAGGATTGATAGAAGTCATGGTTAGAGTCAAGCAGAGATGTTAGAAGGGACATGATAAAAAAAAGAGAGAGAAAAAAAAGATGAAGAAACCAAGGAAAATGGGATTGCTGGAAATACATGAGTAATCACAGCTCACACTCACACAAAAACAGAAGCAGATATAAGAATAGACAAAGATTCAAGATTTTTTTTTACAAGAGACAAGGTTGAAAAAGAAAGGCAGAGCTAAAATAAAGGACTGGATCAGAATCAAATATGCTTCACTTGTAGTAAAAAAAAGGAAAGCAAATTTATGATCAAATTAAAGGAAAAGCAAAGATATTTATAAAGAAAAGAGATAATCAGAGAAACTACATTTTGATAAAAATTATGTTAGACAATGAAGTAATGGCAAAAATTTAATGGCAAGTTGTTCTGATAAAGGCCTCCCTTTCATAAATATAGAGAGACTGAGTCAAATTTATGAAAATAAGATCAAATTTCCAATTGGTAAATGGTCAAAGGATATGAACAAGTTACCTAAGGCCACATGAAAAAAAATGTTCTAAATACCTATTGATGAGAGAAATGAAGATTAAAACAACTCTAAGATATTATGTCACATCAAACAGAAAAGAAAAACACTTCAGGAGATGAAGGATATGGTACATTAATCAACAGTTAGTGAAATAGTAAACACCACCAAAGTTACTAAATATTTTATTTGAATCCCAAAGAGATCAAAAGAAAAGAAAAAAAGGCCTATACTTTTAAAGGCTATTTAATCACTTCTTTTTGTGGTGGTATAGAATTGGAAATCAATGGGATATTCATTATTTATTTTGTATTTTGTAATTTTTCTAACTCTTGCTTGGTCTTAAAATCTTTCTTTTCCCAAAATCTGACAGATATACTATTCTTTGTTCACCCAATTTACTTATAATTTCCTCCTTTATATTCAAGCCTTTCACATGTCCTGAGTTCATCTTGATGGAGGGTATGAGATGTGGATCTAAACCTAATCTCTCACATACTGTTTTCTAATTTTCCCAGCAATTTTTAATCCATGGATTTTTGTCACAAAAGGTGGGATATTTGGGTTTATCATAGACTGTCTTGCTGATGTCACTTACCCCAATTCTATTCCACTGATCCTCCCTTCTGTCTCACCATAATATGTCTCACCATATTATTTTGATGACCACTGCTTTATACTACAATTTAAGATCTGTTACTGTTTGGCCACCCTCCTTCACATTTTTTTCATTATTTCCATCAATATTTATAATCTTTTGTTTTTCCAATAAAACTTTGTTGTTATTTTTTTTTCTAATTCAGTAAAAAGAAATTGGCAGTTCAATGGTTATGGCACTAAATAAATAAGTTTGGGTAAGATTGTAATTTTCATTATGTTAGCTTATCCTACCCATGAGCAATTAATATTTTTTCAATTATTTATATCTAGTTTTAATTATGTAGAGAGTGTTTTGTAGTTGTGTTTATAGTTGCTGTGTTTGTCTTGGCAGATAGATGCCTAAGTATTTTATATTGTTTAGGATGATTTTAAAGGGAATTTCTATTTCTAACTCTTGCTGCTAGGATGAGTTGGAAATATATAGAAATGCTGATGATTTGTGTGGGTTTATTTTGTATCCTGCAACCTTGCTAAAGTTGTTGATTATTTCGATTAGATTTTTGTTTGATTCTCTAGGATTTTTTTAAGTAGACCATCATATCATCAACAAAGAATGATAGATTGGTCTCCTCATGATCTATTTTAATACCTTAAATTTCTTTTTCTTCTCTAATTGCTACTGCTAGTTTTTCTAGTACAATGTTAAATAATAGAGGTAATAATGGGCATCCTTGTTTCACTGCTGATTTTATTGGGCATGCTTCTAATTTATTTCCATTGCAGATGATGCCTGCTGATAGTTTTAGATATATACTGTTTTTTATATTTAGGAAAGTCCCATCTATTCCTAAACTTTCAAATGTTTAAATAGGGATGAGTGTTGTAAGGCTTTTTCTGTGTCTATTGAGATAATCATGTGATTTTTGTCAGTTTGCTTGTTGATATGGTCAATTATGTGAATGGTTTTCCTAATAATGAACCATCCTTGTATTCCTCATATAAATCCTATCTGATCATAATGAATAACCCCTGTGATCACTTTCTGGAGTCTTTTTGCTAGTATTCTATTTATGATTTTTGCATCCTTGTTTATTAAGGAGATTGGTCTGTAGTTTTCTTTCTCTGTTTTTGATCTGCCTAGCTTTGGAATCAGTTCCATATTTGTATCATAAAACAATTTGGTGGGACTCCCTCTTTGCTTATTATATCAAATAGTTTGTATAGTATTTTAGGATTAATTTTTCTTTGAATGTTTGATAAAATTTATTTATGAATCCATCTGGTACTGGGAATTTTTCTTAGGGAGTTCTTTGATGGCTTGTTCAATTATTTTTTTCTGATATGTAGTTATTTAAGTATTCCATTACTTCTTCTGCTAATCCAGGCAATTTATATTTTTATTTAAATTTTTTTTAATTCTTAAATTAAAATTTTTTTAATTATTTAAAAATATGAATGAATGAATGGATGAAAAAATGAATATTCAAATTCATCCATACCACCTAGATGTCATATTTATTGCCATATAATTGGGCTAAATACTTTTTAATGATTGCTTTAATTTCCTCTTCATTTAGAGGTGAGATATCCCTTTTCATCTTTGATACTGTTAAATTGTTTTTCTTATTTCCATTTTTTTAAAATTAGATTGACCAGTACTTTGTGAATTTTGTTTTTTTCCAAGTACCAGATCCTATTCTTATTTATTAACTCAATAGTTCTTTTGCTTTCAACTTTATTAATTTCTTCTTTAATTTTTAGTCTCTCTAATTTCATTTTTATCCGGGGATTCTTAATTTGTTCTCTTTCTAGTTTTTCAATTATTATGCCAAATTCACTTACCTGTTCACTCCCTAATTTGTTGATATATGCACTCAAGGATATGAATTTCTCCCTGAGTACTGCTTTAGCTGACTCCCATAGATTTTGAAAGGATGTGCCATGAAACTATTAATTGTTTCTATGATTTTTTTCTTTAACTTATTTTGGAGAATTATATTATTTAATTTCCAATTGATTTTTATTTGCCTCACCATGTACCATTACTAATTATTATTTTTATTGCATTTTTATCTGAAAGGTTTGCATTCATTATTTCTGCTCTTTTGCACTTCTTTGCCATGTTTTTATGCCCTAGTATCAGGTCAATATTTGTGAATGCATCATGAGCTACTCATAAGAAGGTGTATTCCTTTTTTGTCCCTATTTATTTTTCTCCACAGATCTATTAACTCTAGTTTTTCTAAGATTTCATTCACATCTCTTGCCTCTTTCTTATTTATTTTTGTTTGATGTATCTAGATGTAATAGAGGAAGGTTCTGGTCTTCCACTGGTATGTTTTTACTATCTATTTCCTCCTTGAGTTCCTCCAATTTCTCCTTTAGAAATTTGGATTCAATATCATTTGGTATATACATGTTGAGTACTGATATTTCCTCATTGTCTATACTTCCTTTTATCTGGATATAATTACCTTCCCTATCTCTTTTAACTTTTAACATTTACCTTTACCTTAGGTGTTTCTACCTGCTTCATGTGTGTTTCTTATAAACAGCATATGGTTGAATTTTGGTTTCTAATCGAATGGAATTTTTTTTTACATTTAATGTGTGAGTTCATCCCATTCACATTCAGAATTATGATTACCACCTATGTATGACCCAACACTTTGATTTTATCTCCTTGGCCTGCCCTTTCTTCTTTCACTATTTCCTTCTACACCAGTGTTCTGTTTTTAATCAGTTCCCCTAATCCCCACACTTATTTTACTTTCCTTCTTTCCACCCTCCCTTTTTATTATCCTCTTATTTTTCTTTAGGGTCTTTTTAAGCTATCCTAGACACTTTCCTTCCCTAGTGCTTCCTTCCCCACCTTCCCTTTCTGCACTCTCTCTTTTTATTCCCCTTTTATTTTTTTAGCATCTATTAAATTCCCTTCCCCCTCTCTTTTCCTCCCCTTTTCAACTCCTGTGAATTTTATATTTACTCTACCCTGCTTAGTCTTTAGAATTTTAGCAACCAAGGTATGTATATACCCCCACTTAAGGATAAAATGTGAGGACGATGGACTATGACTGACATGTGCTCCTTATATTGAATTGAACACAGTCATTTTTTTAACTTTAAGCTGCAGAGCCCTGAAGTCTTAGCTGGGAAAGCTGTTTCCAAGAATCCCTTACCTTAGGGAACAAATAATCCAATTAGCTGTCCCTCACTGACAACACTAGCTGATTAGATTACTCTTAACTATCTGTGAAGAAAACATGGAGAAAATTTTCACCCTGTCCTACTCCTGGAGGTCTACTTTCCTTTGTTTTCCATTAAGTGATAAGTAAAAAACCTGGTGAGGCCACTTAGGGAAAGTGGAGACTTTGCTCAAAAAGGGAAATGGTTTTACCCTGAAGGGGGATGAGAGGAAGCTTATCACCCCTCCCAAATTAAAAAAAAAAAACCTCAGCCTTAGCCTCAGGCAAAAAAACTTTGCTTTCTTTCTCCTTTTGGCCCAGAAGCATTGATTGTATTAAAAGGCTCTTAAAAGAGACTACACTCAGATCTTTTATTTTCACACCCTGACTTTAACCCCTAGAATATTTTCTTTAGGTAGTTTGAAATGAGGGTGATCTCTTCCATCTTCCTTCTTGAATACAGAAAGGTCTAAAATGCCTTAAAATTCAAAGTCCTGAAGGAGATTTGGAGCTTGAAGTTTCTTAAAGTGGACTTGAAGATTGAAAGGCTCTGAGGAAGGTTGGAGTTCTCTTACTCTCATCACCTCCAGCCTGACTCTCACAAAGTGTAGTGCATTGACCTCCACCAATAGGAATATAGTATCATGGAGTGGCTAGCTGGATCACCCATGTTCATCATAAAGTGAAAGAAGACATATTTCTTATGCTAGAGAAAAAAAAGTTCATGACAGAAATAAAAAAAAGAATGGTATACTTCACCAGTTCCTTCTATAGTAGTGGAGTGCCTTTTTGTCATGAGACACTTAGAGTTGTCCTGCATCCTTGCATTGCTGATAACATTTATCATTTACAGTTGTCATTGTTGGTCAGTATATTTAATGTCTATTACTGTACAGAAAGTTCTTCTGGTTCTGGTCACTTCACTTTGAATCACTTCATATAAGTCTTTCTAGGTTTTTATGTGATTAACTTATTTATTATTTTTATGGCACAATAGTAATCCTTTAGAATCATATACCACAGATAATGCATTTCTCAATTGATGAACATTCTTTTAATTTCCAATTATTTGCTACCACAAAAAAAATGGTGCCTTTTTGTACAAGTGGGACCTATCATTCTATACTTAATATATATGGAATATAAATATTGTAGTGGTATTCCTGGGAGAAAAGGGTATGCACAGTTCAATGGAACTTTGGTCATAATTTCAGATTATTCTCCAGAATGGTTTTATAAATTCACAGATCCACCAACAATATATTAGTGTACGATTTCCCCACATCTCCTTCAAATATTTATCAATTTCTTTTTTTTTTCATATAATTCTGCTAAGTGTGAAGTGGTACCTTGTGGTAGTTTTAATTTTTATGTCTCTAATGGATAGTGATTTGGAGCATTTTTTCATATGACTAAAGAACATTTTAATTTCTTTATCTGAGAATTGTCTGTTCATATCCTTTGACCATTTGTCAACTGGGGAATGCTTTATCCTTATAAATTTGATTCAGTTATCTTTATATTTGAGAAATGAGGACTTTGTCAGAGAAACTTGTTATAAAATGTCGACTAGTATATTGTTTTCACTTTACATTTTATTTGTATTGATTTTACTTATTCAAAACCTTTTTTACTTTCATGTGGTCAAAATTACTTATTTTACATCATGTTATTTCTTGATATCCTATTTGGACACACATTCTTCCCTTGTCCATAGACTTAACACATAAACTATTTTATTCTTCGCTAATTTGTTTAACTTTCCACCCTTTATTTCTAAATCATGATCCAGAGAATCAGGGGTAGCAGTCATGATCTCTGACAGTGCTGAGGCAAAATAATGAATATAATTAGAAGTTATTAATATGATAACTATATGATATTGGAAGCAGAGGTTATTATACATAATGAAGCATTATCAACATTGCACATGTATGCACCAATTGTTATAGCATCCAGATTTACAAAGGAAAAACCAAATAAGATGCAGATGGGAATAGAATTAAATAAAAGAGTAATAGTGTCAGACTTTAACTTTCCCCTCTCAGAACTAGATAAATTTAATAAAAAATAAGAAAGAAGTTAAGGAGATTAATAGATAAGATAAATAGGATAGATATCTGAAGAGTCCACACACACACCTACATGAGATTAGAAGCAGATTTAAGTCTGAACATATACATAATCCAAACATAGTTTCTGGTGGAACAACAATGGTTAAGAGAGCATAAATCATCTGCAAAAGTATTATAATCATTATACTATGGAGGCAATCATCCATCCCTGAGGGTTTATGACCCTGGAAATAAAAAAGTTCCATAGATATGATCAATCTGGAAAGACTTGTTTAGGAAAGAGTATGGTCCTGGAAATAGGTTGTTGTATATTTCCCCAGGTTCAATATAACAAAATATGGTCCTGCTAATATATGTTAATTGAGAACAAAATAGGCTAAAGTAATCAACTAAATGCTTATAGGTACATGAAGAAAACAGTCTAATATTACATTGCTAGAGCAACTGTGATTTTTTTCACAAAATAAGATAGAAATATACTTTCAGAAATTTAAAGCTTTTTCTTGACCCAAAGATCTCATTATTAGGGTTAAGTCTTAGGAAATTTTGGAGAGAGTAAGAAGCTGATTATTTATGATGATATTCATGGAAGCTTTGTTTGTTATGACAAAATAACTGGAAGTAGAAAATGCAATGAATGATGAAATGACTGAATTTGATATTTGAATGTAATGGAAAATATTATGTTATTAGAAATGAAAAATATTAAAATATAAAGAAATTAAGGGAAATACATGAAGATATGAAAAAAAGAAGGAAATAACATAAGAAAAGTATATACTATGGTTACTTTAAAAGATAACAGCCATTGACTTCCGGGTAATCATGGCTGCAATCTAGATGCCACACACTTCCTCTCCCCGGCACTGAACAAAATAGACTACATCAAAAGAGCATAAAAATCACCTTTGGAAGAACAGAAGGACTCCCCAGTACTCCCCAGTACCCCACAGAGGCGAAGGTACATGGGGTTTGAACATTTCCACACTATAATAAGATGGAGGTAAAGCTTGCATAGAAACGTGAACTGAGCAGTCTTTCCCCCCCTTTCCTCCCTCCCCCACCAAACCAGAGTGAGCTCCTGGAGAGCTCACTGTGACAGCGAGTGAGGGGGGAACGTCTCTGTCTGGGGGAAGGCACTCCAGGGTCCTGGGGATCTGGGGACTGCTAGGAAAAAACGTCTCAGGGCAGTTTCATGGGAGAATTCTGCGCTGAGCACAGGGGTCCCAGGGAGCCGTACTTGGGGCATTTGCACTGAGCATCTGGGTGGAGCTAAACACCAAGGGCAGACCACGCGCTGATTATCTGGGCAGAGCTGAACACCTGGGCAGTTTGGTGGTGATCAGGGGCCCAGAGCTCTAAGAAACCTCAGAGGCTGGGAAGAACTTTCACAGAAAACCCGCCCATATCACCCAGACCCCAGACCAAAAAGGAAAGGGGAATAAAATCACCAAAGGGATGGCTCATATGGCCCAAAATCAAGCCTCCAGGAAGAAAGAGAAAAAGGTGACTATTGAAAACTTTTATAGTGGAAGTACCCAAGGAAAAGAAGAGAATGAGGATGAAATCCAAAAAAAAATCAGAACATGCCTCCCAAAATGGAAACTATCAACAAGCTCTGGAAGATCTCAAACTGGAACTTACCCAAAAGATAGAAACCTGGAAAGAAAAATGGGAGAAAGAGATCAGCAGTCTGACAGATAAGACTGCTCAATTGTAAAAAGAGCTCGAGGCATCCAATAGAAGGGCAGACAAAGCTGAAAAGCAAAACTAGTCCCTAACAACCAGAATTAAGCAACTCGAAGAAAGTGAGATCATAAAACAGCAAAAATCAATAAAGCAAAGCCAAAAAAATAATGAATTAGAAGAAAACATAAAATATCTCACTGAAAAGGTCACAGATTTGGAAAACAGAGGAAGAAGAGACAAACTCAGAATTATCCATCTCCCAGAAAAACCAGAGATAAACAATATACTCGATGTTATTCTACAGGAGATTATAAAAGAAAATTGCCCCCACGTTCTGGAGCAAGGGGGCAAAATAAAAATAGAAAGGGTTCATAGAACACCCTCTATACTAAATCCCCAATAGACAACCCCTAGGAATGTAATTGCCAAATTCAAGAGCTTCCAAGAAAAGGAGAAAATCCTACAAGAAGCCAAGAAGTGGAGCTTCAGATATAGGGGGGCTCCCATAAGGATCACACATGACTTAGCGACTAACACTCTAAGAGACCGCAAAGCATGGAACACGATATTTAGAAAGGCAAGAGAGTTGGGTCTCCAACCAAAGAATCAACTACCCAGCAAAACTGATATATACTTCCAGGGGAAAGTATGGGCATTCAACAAAATAGAAGATTTGCAAGCATTTGCTAAGAAAAGACCAGAACTTAGTGGAAAATTTGATATCCAAGCACAGAAAGCAAGAGAAACATGAAAAGGTAAATATGAAAGAAAGGGAAAAGGAGATAAATCTTATCCTTTTCTTTATGTCAAACTCTCTTCTATAAGGACTACATTTACTCGAAGGTGATGGACTTCTCCATTAGTGGCAATGCAATGTCCCTGAACAATCTTCAGGGATCTAAAAAATACTATGCACAAGCAGAGGATAAACTGTAGGAATAAAAACACTGATGAAAAGCAAGTGCTTTACTACAGGGGTTGAGGGTATATGACTGAGGAGAGACTCTAAATGAACACTCTAATTCAAATACCAACAACAGGGAAATGGGTTCGAGTCAAGAACACATGTGATAACCAGTGGAATCGTGCGTCGGCTATGGGAGAGGGAAAGGTGGTGGGTGGGGGGGAGGGGAGGAAAAGAAAATGATCTTTATTTCTAGTGAATAATGTTTGGAAATGACCAAATAAAATAATGTTTAAAATTTAAAAAATAAATGAATAAAAGATAACAGCCATCAAAAGAAAAAAGGTTCCATGTGAAACAAATCTGAAGAGAAGACAAAAGCAGAGGATGTTAATTTTAACATGCAGTTTTATTTTACATATCTTTAAATAATTCATATTTAATTGGAGTTATGGTTTTATACATACTATTTTCATGTATTTGTTAATTATATTTTTGGTGGTGGTAGTATATAATAAGAATAAATAATTAATAAAATTTTAAAAATATAAATTCTGCATCCATTTTGATTTAACTTGGTATATGGTGATAGATATTGTTCAATAATCAATTCCTTCATTAATTTTTCCCCAGTTTTCTCAATAGTTTTTGTCAAATGGAAAGTTCTTCCAAAATATTGGATCTTTGAGTTTCTCAAAAACTGGAATATAATAATAATTCAATACATCATGTTGGGTGTCTAATTTATTCCATTATTCTACTACTCTCTTAGACAGCACCATATTATTTTGGTTGTTGGCACTTTATAATATAGCTTGTGATCAAGTACAACTAAGCTACTTTCCTTCATATTTTTAAATTGATTCCCTTTATATTCTTCTTCTTTTATTCTTTAAGAGGAATTTTATTATTTTTTCCAGTTATATAAAAAATATTGGTTTGAGAAAGGATATATTTCAAAAACAGGAGAGAAGATATTTTAAAAAAACAGCAGACTATAGAAAATTTAGGATGATACACTCATATTTTCTCCTGAATTTTCTAACATTTCCTCTAATCAGGTCATACGTATTTTCCAGTCCCTTAAAGGATATTTGGTGGTTAAATTGTGTGGACTGGGTTTGAGGAGAGCTAGCACCCCCAAAATTACTCTAATGAGCAGACAGGTGTGACAGAGGCTGGCACTAGAGAAAAAGTGCCAGACTGAAGAGTATGTGAAATCGATCACCTCAATGGGGGAGGGGCCCCAGGAGTGGATTCCAGAGGAGGAGGAGACTCTGCCTTGGAGAACACTGAGGGTCTCTCAATCTTGAGAAGCCAAAGAGAGAAGGTGGGAAAAAGACTTTCTCCTGAGGGTTACCCATTTTTCCTGCTGGTGACTGGAAATCTTTCCTGCCAAAACTTCCCAATTGAAGGGACTTCTGAAGAGAAACCTGAGCAGACTTTACCTCAGCTCCTGTTTCCCAGGGGTGAGTCAATCTGACTTTCTCTCAGGGGGCTCAGGCTGCCAAGGCCTGAGTCCCCCCCCCCAAACTTGAGGAGGGAGGGGAAAGGGTTTAGATAAAGACAGGGACCCCCTTTTCCCACATTTCTCTTCACATTCTTCCCTGCCCATTATTCCTTTTCTTTTACCTGATTAAGATAACATTAAAAGTTATCTTTCCCCCAAGCTGAGTGTGATTGAACAGATCAAGGGGAGACTCTTTGGTCTCAAGTAGTGGAGGGGGGACAAGAGGGACAAGAGCAAATTGGGGAGAGCAGCTTTAGCTAAGGAAGGAAGGCAGAAGGGGAAAATCTTCAAGCCCCCTCTCCTCTCTCTGAGCCAACCCTAAAAATCAGCTGTCTCCCCTGAACCCTGCTTTGTGGAAGAGAGTTTTACTCTCTTTCCCCCTCTCCACACCAAAGTCCAAGTTTCCATTTTGGCACAAAAACTTTCCCCTTTTATCTTTTTTTAATACACAGGAGACTTTGATAAGATGCTGATAGGATGTGGCCTTTATCGTTTAAAGAGTTAACATGGGAGCACTGATGAGAATGATCAAAAAATGTGCAAAGGCTTACAAAAAATATCTTTCATTTATATGGAAATCTATAAAAATGGTTGTCTGGAATCATTACAAACTATATAAGATACATTTGTTTTTATCTGATACACTTTCTTATGGTTTCCAGTTCTTTTTGAATCATGAGAATATTTCTCTAAATATCACTTTCTTACTTTTGTCAGGATACAGGAATATACAAAGCCATAGTGAGTAGTGAGTCTTTGCAACAGTTATTGGGTTTGGACTCAACAAAGTGGCTTGTTCTCTTGTACTTGAAATTCTTGTACTGTATCTTTAGGCTCCTGGCTTTTTCTTGGGAAACTCAGAACTATACATTTCTACCACAACTCAGCTCCTAACTTTTTTTTCTAACCTTTGAAATACTGATTGAATATATTGTCAGGTCAATTGAGAATGAATAACAAAGAGAAGGAAAAGTAAATACCCCATTTAAAAGACATTCTAACTAAGGCAATCAAAGGGGATTGGATGGGGGAAGGATTCTATTCACTTCAGGGAGAGATTGCTTCTGCTATTTGTTATGAAGAAATTGGCTTCTTTTCTCTATTCCCTGAAGGGCCTTAACTTTTATTAATCTATGTTGGAAAATTATAGGGTTTATTATTTTGAAATTATCACTCTTAGTATTAATCATAAAGCTAACCATATTTGTGAATAATACAGAACTGATTTTACTCCACACAATATGATGACCTGAAAGGTGATAAAGAAGTCTAGGTCTCCCACAAATAACTTAATGTAACTTAAGAAGGAAAAAAAACTTTCAATAGTATTGAGTCCCCCTTGGGAAGATATTGCACCCCTAAGAGGGACCGGGGGACACCCCATGATCTCTAAGTGATTTTTTAATATAGCCTTAGGTGGCTCTTATAGCCCTAGGTGATTTTTATAGGCACACTGGGGCTTTTTGACCGCAAGGGAGGGACTGGGCAGCCAGCTTCTGACAAGCAGTCACCAGTATCAGGATTCTTTGAATTCCCCTGTATCACTTTCCTCCTCATCTTCCTCTCTCTGATTTATCTCCTCATCCTCTCCTTAACCTCTCGGCCCAATATGGGTCAAGACCAGTCTACCCCCTTGGATTCAGTCCTCCAACATTATGCTGAATTTAAGTCAAGAGCTGCAAACCTAAGCCTGACAGTTCATAAAGGAAAGTTGCAGACTTTCTGTAATTTAGAATGGCCCTCCTTTGGGTGCAGGTGGCCCCGAGGAGGTACTTGGTAGAAGAGTATCATCTCTGCTGTTCTGGGACTGGTCTTCCTCCCTGGACCAGGACACCCAAACCAGGTGCCCTACATCCTGACCTGGCAAGACTTAGCTTTAAACCCCCAACCCTGGTTGAAAATTTACATGGGGGCTATCCACATCCTTGCGGTTTCATTAGACAACAGAACTGAGCCCAGGGACTCCCCTGAGAAGCCTAAACTAGAGTCCCTCCCTCTGCCCCCAGTTCTTCCTCCTCCTGAGGACCTGCCCCCTGACCCTCCTTTACCACGGCCTCCCTACAACCATCAGCTGTATCCTCCTTTTCCCCTTTATGGGAATGAGGCAGTGGTGGTAGGCAGAGCTGACATGCCCAGCCCTCCCCCAGCTCACCACACCAGATGCCAGGCACCCTTCATGCAGCCACCACCCCCAGATTCGGCAGAAGCCCCTCCTCTACCATTGTTTTTACCCATCCACACTGTCCGGCCCATGGTGGAAGGGGGTTCCCTTGTTTTTCCGTACTTGCCTTTCACTTCATCTGACCTCTATAATTGGAAACATCAAAATCCCCCTTTCTCTGAGAAGCCCCAGAAACTGATAGACCTGGTTGAGTCCCTTTTTCTCACCCACAGTCCCACTTGGGTTGACTGTCAGCAATTACTCCGCACCCTCTTCACTGGTGAAAAGCATGATTGGATCATCGCTGAAAGCAAAAAGTTGGTTCTTGGGGACGATGGGAGGCCCACCACTGACACTGCACACCTTGCCACAACACTCCCCACCGAGCAGCCTGATTGGAACTTCGCCACTGATCAAGCTCTTAAGGTCCACAGAATTGGCCCTTGGGTCTACCACTCCCACGTGAGAGCTGCAGACCCCCCAACCCACTGCAGTGCCACTGAAATCTGGACAGCCACTTCTCATCCCGACACTCCTCTGAAGCTTAAACTTCACCGAACAGCATGACCCTCCTCTTGCCCCCTCTCTCTCTCACTTGCCTTCTCTCTATTCTACAAGCAGGGTCCTTCCACCAGCCATGGAAATGGTCCCTCATCAGCTGGGACACCTCAATGACTATTGCCTCCATCACGACTCCTGATTCTCCAAGCTTCCTCTTTACACACTGCTAAGCTTTCACTTCCATTAACTGCGATGACCCAAGCATTAAGCCTTTTGTTCTTTTTGATTATTATGTGTGCCTGGCCTCAAACCCGGGTGGATCCTATTGTAACTCTCCCAACCAATTTTATTGTGCGTACTGGGGGTGTGAAACCACAGCTACTGCATGGCAGGCCCCAGTCCCTGATTCCTCATTACTCTTAACCTGGTCCCCTCTGGGATGTAATCCTCATGGTATGATCTGTTGGTCCAATGGAACAGGTCACCATGGCACAGTAGAAGTGGCGGGGAACTGCTGGTTCCTGAATATAACCATTCTAAATCCCCAGGACCAGGGCTAGCTCCTAGGGAGTGCCTGGAGTTTTAGGGCATATATATCAGGTACTACCCAGGAGGGCTTATCCTGATCAAAAAAGAACCTCTAGCCCTCTCCTCATACCCAGTGGGACCCAATCTCATATTTAACCCCAATTCACCCGGGTTCCCCAAGTCCCCTCCCCATATAGGTCCTCCCTCCCTGCAGGAGACCTCCACTTTTCCCTCCCCACAAGGGACCACCATTTTGTGGCCCCTGAACTCCACCCCTGCCACCCAAGTTCCGCCTCAACGCCACCTAGTACATAACAACCCCTTTTCCCCCCTACTACAAGCCTCCTTTTTGGCCCTCAACCTAACCTCACTGAACACTGCTGGCTTTGCCTAGTCGCAGCTCCGCCCTATTATGAGGCCTGAATGCCTCCTGTAACATCTCACAGGAAGAAAACCCACCGCAGTGCCACTGGAGCGACTTGAGCCCTGGAAACCTGGGCCATGGGTTAACCCTTTCTGCAATGATCGGGCGCGGCAACTATGTAGCAGGAAAATCCAGCCACCCTGACCCCCGCCTTTGTTCAACCATGGAGTATTCCTTAACCAGGAAATACCTTATCCCATCCGTAGGAGCGCACTGGCTATGTTCCCATTTTGACCTAGAGCCCTGTGTCTCCCCTAGGTCTCTCACTGACTGACGTGAGTTCTGAACCCCCATCAAAATAGTACCCCGAGTGACCTACTATGCTGAGCAGAACCTCCTTCAAACATGGGATCACATATCGTCTAGGCAATGGAGGTGAGAACTTCTTACGATTGCCATCACTGTAGCCACCCTCTTAGCAGCGACAGGAGCAGGGGTGGGCATCACCGCCCTCGCCACACAGGCTCAGGGGTACCACCACCTCTGCAAGACAGTTGATGAGGATATAACTAGGCTAGAATCCTCTATTAACTTCCTCCTTAGCCGAGGTTGCCCTTCAAAATCAACGAGGCCTGGACCTCCTTTTCGTTAAGGAAGGGGGCCTCTGTGCAGCCTTGGGCGAAGAATGCTGCTTCTATGTTAACCACTCAGGGATTATCAGGGACTCCCTGAGCAAGCTACGAGAAGGTCTAGAAGCCCGGCGGAAGGAGAGAGAAACTGCTAGCCCCTGCTGCTAGCTCCTTTTTAACTCTTCTCCCTGGCTCACTACCCTAGACACATCCCTTATAGGGACCCTTATAATCTTAATCCTACTCTTAACATTTGGCCCCTGCATTTTCAATCACCTTGTTCGGTTTGTGAAAGACCGCCTGGATGCCATCCAGGTGTTTGCCCTCCGACAACAGTATCAACCCCTAGCCACCTTCAAGCCCTGGGCAGACCTATGTTAATATCCTGGGGCAGTGATTGACATTACCATAGCTACAAGGAAATGGGAGTGTTCAAACTATACTGACAGTACAATCAAGCTTGGGAAAGGAATCATAGCCAGAATCTAGGGTGTAAGGGAAGGAGCTACTTACAATGGATACTAAAAGGATGATCCCTGCCCAGGTATGGGTCTTCTTGGGAAAGGGTCTCTGATACAATAGGGAAGACTTCCTAAGGCAAAAAGGATACCTAGCCTATGCTTAGTCCCACCTAACTAGGATTGGCATTCTTTGGTATGAAACTGCAAGCCTGAGATCCCCTCAGAGGGGATTCTCATGGGAACCTTGAACAAGTATGAGCTTTGGAGTCTCCAACTTACAAACAAATCCTAAAACCTGGGGTTCATCAGATCTTACTAGGCTACAAGTTTGGGGTTTCTAGATTCCATGCTGACAATATATTGAAAATTGATGGAAAACATACATTGAAACAATCAACCAATTACTTCTTTCAAGAAACTTTAACCTGAAAATACTCAGGAATATCATAACTAAAATCTAGTTTCCAAATCAAAGAAAAAATCCTGCAAATATCCAGAAATCAAGTTCAAGTATCAATGAAAAAGTCAGAGACAAAATATTTAGTCACAAACCAGTATGTTGGAAAGAAAATCTTGGACTACACATTATAATATTCTAAAAGACAAAAAAGGCAAAAAAAAAACAGTAAAAGCAAATAAAACAATATGTATGCCTAACCTTGTAAAACTGAATGTTATCCTAAAGATGTGAAAAAAATTGAATTTTAATAGAATAGTCATCCCTAATTAAAAGAACCAGGTGGAATAGAAATTATGAAATGCATACCCACACCATAACAAAATAAATCAAACTAAAGATATTTGAAAAAATTGAAGAGAATGTAGTATCTGATATTGAATCATTTGAGAATGCTAGTGATTTTGGAGGAAAGAAATTTATTTTCTGCATCTTCAATGGTTGCCATTGTGGAACTTAGAGAAGCAGTTACCAGGATTCTTCCACAGGAATTGTTTCCTAAAATAATGACTGAAAACAGTGACCTAGAAACATGACTATTCCCAATGTCCTTAAGTTTAGGATCCTGGGATATCTCTGGGTCTGAGTGGAGTCTGAGGATCTGAGTAGAGTGATCATGGTGGTATTGCCTTGTGCATGCAGTCTCCTGTTTATTCTTCAAAGTGTCTTCTGAGTAAGCTATGTTGCCTTGTTTAGTCTATAAACTTCAGTTGATTGTCAGTTTATGAAAAAAGTTGACTCATTCTCCATAGAAGTTGCTTCTTGTGGACTTTGCAAGAAGCAAGCTATGTGATTGAGGAATGGAGAGTGATTTTGTTACTCTATCCAATACTGTAAGAAGAACTGGGAAATGGTTGTACACAGATATTGCAATGATCAACACTTGGCTACTCTGATCAGTACAATTCAAGACATTTCTAGAGGACTCATGGTAAAAAATTGCTATCTACCTCCATAAAGAGCACTGATGAACAATCTAAGTGCAAATTGAATATAATTTTCTCTCTCTCCTCTCTCTCTTTTTAAATAATATGACTAATATGGAAATTTTTGATGATTTTATATGTATAATCATATCTGTGTGAAGTAAATATCCATACCCCAGTGAATGGATAGAGAAGTCACAGAGTCATGTATCTTATATGATGACATGAGGAAGCCATGGAAGCCACAAACTAAGCTGTTGGCCAAGGAAAAATCCAAGGCTGGAAGGACCTTAACGTTGAAAATCTAGCACCTGTCTCTAGCCATCCTGGTGGTTTCTTACTTGATTAACTGATCTCTAGCAAGCCACAGCTCAGAGTGCTGTATGCAATGGAGAACTGGATTCCTATCTCAAGTTAGAAAGGTTAATACCCAATTTCTCTTTATCTCTGTACTTATGAATGCTTATAAATCTAGTAATCGGCATCCAGATTAACTTTTATTTATTAAATATCATTTTCCTTGCCTTCTCAATGGGTCTTGAATGAGTAGGAGGCAGTTAGAGAATTTTAAATTTAAAATTAAAAAAATAAAATAAAAATAATAAAGAACAAGAAATACCATATTAGTAAAAAGAGAATCATTAATTTTATGAGTGCATGCTATGCAATTTCACAATAATATTATTTCAACATTAATTATAATTCCCAATGCCATATACTCAGTAGTATTTTAATAAATGTTATTAGATGGGTATTAAGGGAGAGATATGATTTACATTTTTAAATGCATTTTTCTTTTCTTGAATGTTATTTTATAGAGATGCATATATATGCATCTATCTTATGACATGTGTTTATATAAGGATCATGTAACTTTATTAAAATACACACAGAGAGAGACATTTACTTCTTTAATTATTTTGTTCTTAGGAATTATTATTGTGAAAGTAAGGCACAAGATCTTCCACTCACCACTATGGGGGACAATTTCTTGTCTGTAATTCATGGGGGACTGGGAGAGGGAGGGAGAGGAGGGAAATGAAACTTGTCCCTGAGAACTAGACTAGAACTGAAGACTGAAGGCTGAGGGCTGCTGCAAAACTGGGGAGGTGGTTCTCAACTTAGGGGCTGCTTGACCCTCAGAAAGATAAAAAGGGTTCTTGGTCTATCCTCCTGGCACAAGAATTATTTATATGCCTCTTTTCCTCAGGAACTTGCAATCTATTTTACATAGATCTTGCTGTTTCATTCATCCAGATTTCACTCAGTTGAAAATAAAATTAAATTGATACTATTTTTGATTTTCAGATACTTTTCTATGTCCTGTTGAATAAGAAATTCTTTTATCTCTTGGAAACAGTTTAAAATGTTAAGCAAAAATAAAGTGTTTTTTTCTCAAGACTGTAGCCACTGGCATAACTGAAAAACATCTATTTTATTATCTTTAACCTGTACAAATTAAGTTGTTACCTACTTCAAGAAAATATACGTTTTACCTTCCTGAAATTCGATGTGTTTTTATCCCTTCCAAGGAGATAGCAAGTATGATAATTATGTAGCAAAGATTATAAGATGTGACTTGGTCCTCTAAAGCAATTAATATTCCTTAACTCAGAGTAGGGTGATGATTAAGCTAACTTGAATGCCAGTCCACCCTTATTAGTATTGCCAGTGGTAACAGTTTTTATTTTTATTAAAATTAATATATTTTTATTTTTATATAATTGGAGTGATTTTGATTGATGGTTAATATCCCCAAGCAAGTGATGTCTCATTTTTTCAAACTCCCCAAACCACATTCTCAATTATACTGCCAATATTCCCTTCTCCTTTCATTTCCTGATTTAATCCTGGCCTTGCCCTACATATCTCCCATAGGGCTGCTGGATCATCACTCCACTGAGTCTCAATCTCACTCTCAGTGTTCCATTCATAGTGGTCCATTTTTCTCCAGTTACTCTTCCATAAGGGACAAATATAGAGGATTGGGTTTCAGATGTCTGAGTCTTGTCATCCTGTTGCTCAAATTTCAGGGTTTTTATAGTGTTCCATTTACATTGGGGCTGAAATATCCTATATATGTTTTCTAATCCTATTGATATGTCATTTCCTTTTCATAACAGGAATATCTTCTATCTTTATTTGAATCTTCAATATTAGACATATTCTTTGATAATACATGTTCAAATATTTTTAATCTTTCATTAATTTCCACTCCAGTACACTTAAGATGATTTTTTACCATGAACTACAATGCAGTACAATACAATACAATACAGTTATTAAATATTTACTATGTGGCAGATTCTGAACTAAGCATTAGAGATACAAATAAGAAAAATGAAGACAGTCTCTGCCTTCAAGGAGCTTACAGTCTATGGAAGAAGATAGTGAACAAAAGGAAGATAAAAAAGTATATGAGAGAAGAGATAAAGTAGCTGACAAGGAGGTTTGATGTTGGGTGAGTGTAATCCAAAGAGTGTAACTGACAGAAAATGAATAGTTGGGCTTCTAAAACATCACTATATGGAATCTTTGGGAAGAGGGTTTTTTTTTGTTTTTTTTTTTGTGCCCCTTTCCAGTCCTCCAGTCAAAGAAGCAAAAGCTTCTGATTGGGTTCTTGTGAATTGTAAATACCAAAGCTTCAATAATCACTATGATGATGAAGTGATATTAATTTTTTGGAAATAAAAAATAAACCAATCTTTCTATTTATGAGTTTGTACATCTGCATATACTTTATAATCCTAGGATTCTAAAATCTTATTATATTAGACCTCTTTAAAATACTAAGCTTAAATGTATTTTACATGTAAAATGCAATGTTCGGAACTAATTATTATAAGTAGTTGGAATGGAATTTTTAATGAAGAGGATCAAGTGATTAATGGACTAATGGGTTTAAGGAATTTGGGATAATGTATTATAACATATATTCACACAAGCATTCATAATGATATTTCACTCTCATGGATTTGGAGAGGAAGAAACCTTCAATTAAGTTGAGAAGAGAAAGAATAATCTGAAGTTTTGGTAAATATCTTGCATGCAATAGTAACACAAATACAACAATAACACAACACTAACACAACTGTAACATTGACATAACACTAAAAAAACAACATAACAGCATGAATAACAACATAACAAAAACATATACACAAAAAATAAACATGATTAGGATACATGGAATCACTAGTTGAATAAAGGAAACAATGTATAGTTAGATAATAACAATGTTATAATTAGTAATAAATACTAACAAAAATAATGAGCTACTTAGTTTAGTATAGGGATATATGTAGATAGATTTTAGGATGATAGGACTTTAGGTATAGTATTAAAATTTAAGATTGTTAAAATAAGGTAAGACAATGAACTACACTACAAAATACATTGTAACATACATAACAACATACATTACAGAGTACTGTGAATTTTAGATTTGCTCCACCCTGCTTCGTCTTTAGAATTTTAGCAACCAAGGAATGTATACACCCCCACTTAAGGATTAACTATAGGGGGAGATGGCCTATGACCAACATATGCTAACAAGTGACAAAACAGAAACAACTGACTGACCCCCTAGGCTGTTCTAAGCCAAGCTTAAGCTACCATTGGTACATGTGAGATACCAGAAGTGATGTAAAGAACTTCCTATATATTTCATGTCACTTCCTGTGAGCTCACTCTCTGAGATGTTGGAAGCTGCATTTGGCATGCTTGCATTTTGGTGGACTTTAGCAGTGGAGGTCACTGGGAGTAGCTCTGTAGAGTGGTTTAGGTGATGTCTTTCCCCTGAATTGGCCTTGGTGAGTGATTAAGGCTGATTCCCCCTTTCCTTTACCTCCTGAAAGCACATCATCCAGGGAGGCCCCTCATCTTGGAGGAGGCCTCGTGGCTGGAAGCCAAGATAGATTTAATCTTCTGAGAAGGCCCCTTGGCTGAGACCTCTGAACTTCCCTTGGCTTATCCAGGCTGGAGAAAATCTTATACCCTTCCCTTCTTGTCCTTCTTCTTAATTTCTTCCCTTTGTTGTAATTAAACCACCATAAAATCCAAAACTGACTTGAGCATTTTATTGGGATTGAATTTTAATCCCTGGAAACCACTAATATAATATATTCAGTCTCAACCCCTAATTTTACCCTTAACAGTACATATGATATATAACATCACATATCACACAAAATTGTAAATACATATAAATAAATATATATATAAATAGTGTGATTAATAGGATTTTAAAATTAATTGTATTATAGTGTATATATATAACATGTGTAAATATGAAGCACATATATGTGTATGTAGCATGCATGTATATACTGTATGTATGTATTATATCTATTAAAATAGTACAGTTAGATTTGAAGAGTTTTAGGGAAGAAACACAGGGGAAAATAACATTTAAATATCTTGATTTTATTGAGCATAGAGGGAGAAAGGAGAAAGGAAGGAAAAGGGATAAGGGAGAAATCTTAACTTCTTTTACCCAATATATATATATATCATCTGACTTATTCTATCTAATCTCTAAGTTATCTAAAGGCAAAGTCTATCAGGGACCAGTATCTTATAAAAGAGTACTTGGTAAGCAAAATCCAAGAATCCCAGAAGATATGTTCACAGATGGTATTTCCCCAGTTGTATCAGCTTCTCAATCTCTGTCCAGCAGAAGACTTAAGTTTGACTTCTTATCCACAGCACAAGATACTCATAGGCTTGTAACTTGAAAGATGATCCTCAAGCTGCTTCAGAAAAACACACCTGTCTCCTTTCCGAGGTTCAGAGAGAGTCAATTGCTCAAATGTCTTTCAGGGATTCCATTTCACTAGGCTCCAGGAAAGATTCTGTTCTCATGCACTTGTCAATCATTCTTATGCACTAAGCATTACATTGCAACTATCTATATCTATATCATCTATATCTATATCTATATCTATATCTATCTATATCTAAATGGATCACTTATGTTTAATTTTATCTATTGTTACCTGTATTTTGCATAAATGAGTTTGATGATTTGGTTTAATTTTTTCTTATAAAACTTATGGAATGTTTATTGTATTTTTGAAAATTTTTTCTCTGTGTTTGATGTTTATGAATTGAAATAGTAGTAGAATTTTCTGTATTAGTTGACAAGAGTAGTATTTTATGATTTTAATATTTTGCATGTATTTGTATTTACATTTTGATGTTATTTATTTGTTATGTTTTTGCCTATGTTTGATTTGTATTTTGTAATTTGTAATTGTTCATTATTTAATTTCTTTTTTCCTTCCCTTGATTAAATCCCTAGTATAGGATAGTATTAGATACAATAAGATAGTTCAGTGTAGGCTGTTTATTATTTTGGGTAGATATTTTAGTTTAAATAATATTTAAATAAGTTAGTGCACAAATGACAAAATAGTGTTTTTAACACAATTTCAACTTTGTGCAAAGGGGGGACTGTAGGAAGGAGTTTTCAAAAATGCAAAAAGAAGATGCAAGGCCAAAATTCCATTTGGAACACCAAGGACCTGGGACTGGACAGGAAGAGACAGTAACTGAAAAAGCAGTTAACAGTTGGTTCTGGACTCCATAGAAAACAGAAGCTGTGTCCTGCTTGTTTGCTCTCAAGATACTGAAAGGATAGCTGTTTTGTCATTCCTTGAATGGACCAAGGAAAACACATTCACTTCCCTCTGTGTGGATGTCTTGAGATTCCTACCTGCTTCCTGCTGATCACACTACAAAGAAAAACTGGATTTTTACTGGAGGTGCTGACATCTTTCTCTGGAGCAAAGGATCACTCTGGTTGTGAGAATCCCTTAGGGACCTAGATTGGCTATCCCTTATGCTCTCCAATTTAATTACCTCTTTAGTAGTCAGATTAAGTTAGATTAGAAATCTTAGTGAGTTAATATCTGGGTGGATAATAGTAAATTCATTCTTCATCCCCTGTCATTCCTTTGCCCTTAGATAAAAAAAAAAACTTTTCTATAATTGTGTGATCCCATCTGTTAACCTTCCCTCTCCCAAAATCTCCCTATTACATACCTCAGCATTATTTTAATTTGCATTGTTCTAATCAGGAGTGATTTAGAACATTTTTCTTATGATTATTAATGGCTTTGATTTCTTCATCTAAAAATTGCCTGTTCATATCCTTTGACCTTTGTCAGTTGGGAAATGGCTTGTAATCTTATACATTTGATTTGTTCTCAGTAAATTTAAGAAATAAGACCTTTATCAGAGATATTTGTTATAAATTTTCCCCAGTTTATTGTTTCCCTTCCAATCTTGCTTGCATTAGATATATTTATAAAAAATTATTTTTAATTTAATATAACCAAAATTAATCATTTTTATCTGATAATACTCTCTGTCTCTTGTTTAGTCATAAATTCTTCCCTTCTCCAAAGATCTGCCAGGTAAAGTATAGTGTACCCCAATTTAGTTATGGTATAACTTTTTATATCTAAAGAATATATCAATTTTGACCTTATCATATTATAAGATATGAGATATTGGTCTATGCCTAGCTTCTACAGTACTGCTTTCCAGTTTTTCCAGCAGTTTTTGTTAAAGAATGAGTTCTTGATCTAAAAGCTAAGATCTCTGGGTTTATCAAATATTAGTTTGCTAAGATCATTTACTGCTGTATATTATGTATGCAATCTACTCCATTAATCTTAGCCAGTACCTGTTTGTTTTAATAATACTTACATTATGATACACTTTGAGATGTGGCACTGTGAGATTTCCTTCTATCACATTGTTTTTGTCATTTGATATTCTTGACCTTTTGTTCTTCTTGATAAATTTTATTATTATTTTTAGTTCCATAAAATTTTTTGTTCCATAAAAATATTTTGTATGACATTGAATAAATTAATTAATTTATGTAGAATTGTCATTTTTATATTAGTTAAGCATACCCATGACCAATTAATATTTTTAATTGCTTAGATCTGACTTTAATGATGTGAAAAGTGTTTTGTAATTGTGTTCATGTAATTCCAGTGTTTCCCTTGGCAAATACATTCACAAGCATTTTATATTGTTTAGAGTATTTTAAATTGAATATCTCTTTCTAACATTTGCTAATGGACTTTGTTGTTATTTAAATTGAAATGTTGATGATTTGTGTGGATTTATTTTTAATCCTGTAATTGTACTATAGTTATTAATTATTTCAATAAGTGTTTCAGTTGATTCTCTATGATTAAGTATACATTGTGAAGGGTTAAATTTTTGGGGTAGGAGTTTGAACAAAAGTCAGGAGAACAGTTTCTTAAACACAAAATGCTTAGCTTATTATTAGGGGAAAATGGATAGGAAATAGAAGGGAGGAAAGTGAGAGAAATCATATATTAGCTAATGACTATACCTAAAATCCCTATCCTAACTAAAATTTTTCTAAAACCCCCTAAATCTCTCTGCCTTTAAGGGCAGTGTCTTCTGCTAGAGCCAGGCTCCAACCTAACTTTTCTACTATGACTATCCAATAATTTACTCACTATCTATGTACCTTTGTACCCAAGATAATCAATAATCAATAAGGCTGTTAAGGCTTCAAAGCCCTTTCTCAGTCTCCAATTATCAGTTAGAAAACACAAAGTCCCAGAGAGAGAGTGAGAGAGAGAGAGAGAGAGAGAGAGAGAGAGAGAGAGAGAGAGTAACACACACTCCTCTCCCCAGGGGACCCCAAGACCAAAAACTCTTTCCAAGTGACTATAACTTACTAACAAAACTGCCAACCCCAACCTTGAAACTGTCACCAAGTGACAGTTTGCATAGCAGGGGGCTCTTACTCAGAAATCTTTTTGCTCTCTTAACAATATTCATATCATCTGCAAAGAGTAATACTTTCCTCATTGCCTACTTTAATTCCTTCAATTTCTCTTTCTTTCCTTATTGCTAAAGCTAGTATTTCTAATATGGTAATATTATATTATAGTGGCGATAATAGACATCCTTGGTTCACCCCTGATCTTATTGGAAACTCTTCTAACTTATCCATATTGCATACTATATTTACTGAAGGTTTTAGGTCAATTCTATTTATTGTTTTATGGAATGATCCATTTATTCCAATGCTTTCTAGTGTTTTTAATAGGAAATGGTGTTGTGTTTGCTCAAAGGTTTTTTTTTCAGCATCTATTGAGATAATCATGTGATCTGCATTGGTTTGATTACTGATATGGTCAATTATGTGGATGGTTTTCCTAATATTAAAACAACCCTATATTCTTGATGTAAATCCCAGTTGATCATAGTGAGTGATGTTTGTGATATATTGCTCTAGTCTCCTTGCTAATATCTAACTTATAGGTTTCGCATCTATATTCATTAATGAAATTGATCTAAAATTTCTTTCTCTCTTTTTGTTCTTCCTGACTTAGGTAACAGTACCATATTTATTTCACAAAAAATATTTTGGTAGGATTCCTTCTCTACCTATTTTCCCATATAGTTTATGTATTATTGAGATAAATTGTTAAATATCTAGTAGAATTCACTTGTGAATCCATCTGGCCATAGAGATTTTTTCTTTTTTTTTACATTCTTTTTTTTTTTTTTAGAAAACTTTCCCATGGATACATGATTCATGTTCTCTCCCTCCTCTTTTCCTTCCCTCCTCTTGGAGCTGTCAAGTAATTCCACTGATTTATAAATGTCTTATTAGTCAAAATCTATTTCCATATTCATATTTGTAGTAGAATAATCTTTTAAAAACCATAACTCCAAATCAAACATCTATATAACAAGTGATGAATTATATTATTTCCTTCTGAGTTTTTATGCCTGTGGTTATTTCTCTACATGTGGATAGCATTATTTTTCATAAGTTACATGGCATTGTTCTTGATCATTGCACTGATATTAGTAGCAGAGTCTATTACATTTGATCGTACCACAATGTTTCACTTTCTGTGTACAATGTTCTCCTGTTTCTGCTCATTTGACTCCAAATCAGTTCATAGATGTCTTTCCAGTCCATATAGAAATCAAGGAATTCATCATTCATTATAGCACAATAGTATACCATCACCCTTATATAAAAGAATTTGTTTAGGGAGCAGCTGGGTAGCTCAGTGGATTGAGGCCTACAGATGGGAGGTCCTAGGTTCAAATCTGGCCTCAGACACTTCCCAGCTGTGTGACCCTGGACAAGTCCCTTGACCCCCAATGCCTAGCCCTTACCAATCTTCTGCCTTGGAACCAATCACAGTATTGATTCCAAGATAGAAGGTGAGAATTTTAAAAACAAAACAAAACAAAAAATAAAACAATTTGTTTAGTCATTCCCCAATTGAGGGACAATCCATTTTTAAATTTTTGCCACCTCAAAAAGTAAAGTTATAAATATTTTTGTACAAATTTTTTTAACTTTTTGGGGTATAAAGCAAGTAGGGTTATAACTGGATTAAAGAGCATGCATTCTTTTAAAGCCCTTTAGGCAATATTGCAAATTGTCTTCCAAAATGGATGGATCAATTCACAACTCAACCAACAATACATTCCAATTTTCCACATTCCTTCCAAAATTTATTATTGTCCTTTATTGTCATATTGATCAATCTGCTAGGTATGAGGTAGTACCTCAAAGTTGTTTTGATTTGCATTTCTTTAATCATGAGGGAATTAGAACACTTTTTCTGTTTATTGGTAGTTTTGATTTCTTCATCTGAAAATTGTCTATTCATATCCCTTGAACATTTGTCAATTGGAAAATAGTTTGATTTTTTGTAGATTTGATTTAATTTCTTATATATTTGGGAAATTAAACCTTTGTCAGAAAATGTTGTTATAATTCTTTCCCAGTTTGTTGCTTCCATTCAAATTTTGAATGTATTGGTTATGCTTGTACAAAAAACCTTTTTACTTTAATATAACCAAAATATTCACTTTACATCTTTTAATATTTTCTATCTGTTTATTGGTCTTAAATTCCTTCCTTTCTAACATATATGGCAGGTATCCTCTTCTATGTTGACCTAATTTATTTGTGATTTCACACTTTATATTTAAGTATGAATTTATCTTGGTAGAGGGTGTAAGATGTTGATCTAAACCTAATTTTTTCACAACTTTTCCAATTGTACTATTATTTTTTGTCAAATAGTGAGTTTTTGTCCCAAAAGCTTGGATCTTTGGAGTTATTGAACACTAGCATACTGAAGTAATTTACTTCTAGTCTCTTCCATTGATCTATCTCTTAGATAGTACTGTATTGTTTTGATTAACATTCTTTTTAGTATAGTTTAAGATCTGGTACAGCTAGGTCCCTCTCCTTCATTTTTAAAAATTAGTTTCCTTGATATTCTTTGTCCTTTTCTTCCAGATTTATGTTATTATATTTTTTTCCAATTAAAAAAAAAGAAAGTTTTCATAGTTTGATAGGTATTGCAGTGAATAAGTAAATTTGTTCAGGCACAATTATCATTTGTATTATATTAATTTATCCTACCCGTGAGCAATTAATATTTTTAAAATTGTTTAGATCTAGTTTTATTTGTGTATAAAGCCTTTTGTAGTTGTGTTCATAAAATTCCTGAAGTTATCTTGGCAGATAGATTCCCAAATGTTAACAAATATTTTACAATGTCTAGAGTGATTTTAAATGGAGTTTCTCTTTCTAACTCTTGCTGCTGAGTTGTGTTGGAAATGTATTAGAAACACTGATGATTTATGTGGGTTTCTTTTCTACCCTGCAACTTTGCTAAAGTTATTATTTCCATTAGGTTTTTAGTTGATTTTCTCAGAATCACTAGATATACATACCATCATATCATCTCTAAATAGTGATAGTTTAATTTCCTCATTGCCTACTTTAATCCCTTAAATTTATTTTTCTTCTCTAATTTCTACCTATAGCATTTTGAGTACAATATTAAATAATAGTGGTGATAATGGGCATCCCTGCTTCACTCCTGATCTTTTTGGGAAAGCTTCTACTTATTCTCATTGCAGATGATACTTCATCATGGTTTTAAATAAATACTGCTTGTTATTTTGAGGAAAGGTTCTTCTATTCTGGTACTTCCTAGTGTTTTCAATAGGAATGGATGTCTTTTGTCAAAGACTTTTTTCCGCATCTAATAATCATGTGGTTTCTGTTAGTTTGATTATTAATATGGACAATTATGAAAATTATTTTCCTAATATTAAACCAACCTTCCATTCCTGGTATAAATACCATCTGGTCATTGTGAATAATCCTTGTGATTACTTATTGTACTATCTTTACTAGCATTTTATTTAAGATTTTTGCATGTACGGCAATAAGGAGATTGGTCTGTAGTTTTCTTTCTCTGCTTTTGGTCTTCCTGGCTTGGCAATCAGTACCATATTTGTGTCATAAAGAGAATTTGCTAAAAGTGTTTCTTGGCTTATTTGTCAAACAGTGTAGTGTGATAAATTATTCCTTAAATGTTTGATAGAATTCATTTGTGAATACCTCTGGCCATGGGGATTTTTCTTAGGGAATTTCTTGATGGCTTATTCAATTTATTTTTCTGATATGTGTGGTAGAGGAAATTTTGGAAAATGGAATTTAATGGACTCAAGTTCATGAGGAGTGAATCGTCTATGGGCCTTTGAGTGAATAACACAAGCATTAGTTGTTAGCTTGGTGACTTCCTTCAGTGGTCATATTTTCTCAGGGTTATTAGCAGCCTGGTTTACATTTTCACTGCTACCTTCAGTTTCCTGAGGTGCATGCTCAGATTTCCCAATGTCCTTACCCATAACTAGATCTAAACCTTTTTTCCTTTATGAGTTGTTCAAATACTGCCTTAATCATCTTGTCTAGGTTGTTGTCAATGGCCATAATATTCTCTGCCTTAAGGGGAACTATGAATCTGAAAATTATCTTTACTTGGGATAGAGTCTGCAACACAGCCATGAAGAGTACATATACTTGTGCCAGGACTTGCCAGAGAACTAGTTCATGTTGAAAAGGTAATTATAACACAGTCATCGTCAAATGTTCTACATAATACACACTTTCCACTACCATTTGAGTCAGTTTGCTGTATAGAATATGTTAAATCCAAAAGCAGGCGATGGCTGCCAAAACCACCACACTTGTTTGAACATATTTAACTATATTTCCTGCCTGTGGGAATGTTGGGTACAGTCAGACTAAGGGTGCCACTTGAAATAGAGAAATTGTAAACTGATGAAACTATTACTTGTTGAAATAGAGAATGTAAACTGAGGGGTGCCACTTGAAATAGAATAGGTAAACTGAGGAACTATTTCTTGTTGAAATGCCTATGTTCTGGCTGGCTCATGAGTAGAGAGAGCTGCTACAGGACCCTGATACTGCTTATTGGTAATGGAGGTAGAAATGAGAAATACTGAGGGATGCTGCCATACAGGGATGCTGGTATACAGAGGAACTGCTCTGGGGTAGCCTACTGATCCCTACTGATGGCTGATTGACCAGTATATATTTCTAACCTCCTCCCACCTTCACTCCCTCCTTTCTCCAATTCTCTTCTTTTTGCCTCCCTCACCTCCCAATTTTCTTGAAGCCTTTGGCTTTTTCCCTCTCTCCTGAGTGAACTAAGAAGATACTCTAATTGCTTTCTCAGTCAAGGGGTTTACTGGGATATGAGGATGGGAAACTGAGGTGAGAGGGGTGAGGATGTCCCTAATCTAAACTGAGGCAGAATTGAGAGTTTGAGAAAGTAGTCCAGTCACAAGTTGTGACTCTAAGACATTTGGGAGATGGAGGACAACAGCTTTTAAATCTTCTTTCCTCTTCCTCACAAACTCAGCAAGGTCTCTCAGCTTAACCCCAGAGAAAATACAAAGTCCAAAGAATCTCAGTTTCTCCTGGCCAGTTCAACTCTCTCCAAGAGACAACCAACTCAAAAGCTTCTCCCCTTTTCAGCTTCAACTGCTCAGAGTCAGAGACAAAGTCCAAAGCCTCTTAGATCCTGCTTCTTCTTCTCAGTGTGGCCAGAAACCCCCAACTGCCATTCCTGGAAAGATTCTGTTGGAACCTTCTCTTGATTGACAGCTAGGTCTCCAGCCTTGGTTCTTGCATCTTGTCCCACAAGTCCTCTCTCTCTCTCTTTCTGTCTCTACCACATATGGGAATATTTTTTTTCATTTCCTCCTTTGTTAATCTGGGCAATTTATATTTTTTTGTAAATATTATACCATTTCACCTTGATTATCATATTTATTGCCATAAAATTTTGAAAACGGTTCTTAATAATTACCTTTATTTCCTCTTCATTAGAGGTGAGATCAGCATTTTCATTTTTGATAATGTTAACTTGATTCTTTTTTTCTTTTTTTTATTAGATTAACCAATGCTATTTTACTTTTTTTTTCAATGTAGCAGCTCCTAGTCTTATTAGTACTTTTATTTTTATTAATTTCTCCTTTAATCTTTCCATCTTAATTTTTATCTGGGGATTTTTAATTTGTTCTCTTCCTAATGTTTTAAGTTGCATGTTAAATTCATTGACCTCTTGGATCTCTTGATTTGTTGATATGTACACTCAGGGATATATATATTTGCCCTGAGTACTACTTTGCCTGTATCCCATAGTTTTGATGTGTTGTCTCCTCATTGTCATTCTCTTCAATGAAATCAGTAATTGTTTCTATGGTTTGTTTTTTGACCCGCCAGTTTTGAAGAATTAGTTTATTTAGTTTCCAATTAATTTTAAATTTGCCTCTCCATGAACCCTCATTAATAATAATTTTATTTCATTTTGATCTGAAAAAGCTGCATTTATAATTTCTCCTTCTCTGCATTTTTGTGATGCCCTAGTACATGGTCAATATATTTATATGTACCATCTGCTACTGGAATGAAGGTATATTCCTTTTTGTCCCTATTCAATTTTCTCCAGATATCTAATAACTCTAATTTTTTATAACATTTCCTTCTGTTCTCTTAATTCTTATTTATTTATTTTTTGTTTGATTTATCCAGTTTTGATAAGGGAAGGTTGAGGTCCCCCACTAGTATGGTTTTACTATTTTCTCTTTAAGATACATTAATTTCTCCCTTAAAAATCTGGATCCTAAACAATTTTGCACATAAATATTTAGTACTGATATTGCTTAATTTTTATACCTTTTAGCAAAATATAATTTCCTTTCTTATTGCTTTTAATCAGACTTATTCTACTTTTGCTTTGTCTGATAACATAATTGCTACTCCAGCTTCTTTTTTTTTTACATTAGATGATACAAAATAAATTCTGCTCCAGCGTTTTACTATTAACCTGTATATTTCACACTGCTTCAAATATTTATCTTATAAACAGCATATAGTAGGATTCTGGCTTTCTATCAACTCAGCTATTTGATTCCACTTTATAGGTGAGTTCATCCTATTTACATTCACAGTTATTTACTAACTGTATATTGCCTTCCACCTTTATCCTCCTCTATTCCCTCTCACTGTATTCCTCTAAACTAGTGCTTTACTTTTTTTTCTACCCCTTCCCCCACTTCCACTTCTCTCCAATTAACTCCCCTTTCCCTTCTCTTATTTCCCTTATATTTCTCTGTAGGGCAAGATAGAATTCTATACCCCAATGTACTTTTGTTTTTCCTTCTCTGAGCCAGTTATGATAAGAATGAAGTTTAAGCATTGCCTATCATTATTCTCCCTAATGATATACCATGGTGTTTTGTTATATAATTTACTTCATTCTATCTCTCCCTTCCCTTTTCTCTCAATGTAATTCTCTTTTATACACCTTGATTTTTTTACATATCATATCATACTCAGCTTACCCCATTTATAAGTATATTCCTTCTATCTGCTCTACTACTAAGGATAATACTTGAGAATTACAGATTTCCTCTTTCCATGTAGAAAAAGAAATATTTTGACCTTAAAGAGTATCTCAAATTTTCACTTTCTTATTTAACTTTTTAGGCTTCTTTTAGGTCTTTTCTTTGGACTTCAGATTTTTTGTATTTATCTGGCTTACTCCTCAGGAATGCTTGGGAATCTCCTATCTTATTGACAATCAATTTTCCCCCCTAAAGGAATATGATCAACTTTGTTGGGTAGGAGACTCTGGATTGTAAACCTAGATCTTTCTCCAATCTGATTTTTATATTCCATGCCTTCTACTACTTAAATGTGAAAACTGCTAAGTCCTTTGTGGTCCAGATTGTGTCTCCATGGTATTTGATTTTTTTCCTTGATGCTTGTAGTATTTTGTATTTGGATTTGGGGCTCTTGAATTTGACTATTATATTTCTGGTTGTTGTCATTTGAGAATTTCTACATGGATGCAATTGGTGGATCCTTTTAATTTCTACTTTATTTTCTTGTTTGTGAATATCTGGGCAGTTTTCTTTGATAATTTCTTATGTTATGATGTCCAGAATTTTTTTTTTGATCACAGCTTTTGGGTAGTTCAATAATTCTTGTTTTTAATTTAGAATATTTTCCCATGGTTATATGATTAATGACATTACTTCCCCCTGGTTTTTCCTCTCCCCTTCCAAAGCTGACAAGTAGTTACACTGGTTTATACATGTATCATTGTTCAAAACCTATTTCCATATTATTCATATTTGCAGTAGAGAGAACTTTGAACATCAAAACCCTAATCATATCCCTATTACATTACAAGACTGATCATGTTTTTCTTTTGCTATTCTGTTTCCACAGTTTTTCCTCTCTATGGGGATAGCATTCTTTCCCATAAGTTCCTCTGGATGGTCCTGGATTACTGCCAGTATTATATTTGATTGTGTCATAATGTATCAGTGTCTGTGTACAATGTTTTCCTGGTTCTTTTCCTTTCACTCTGCCTCAATTCCTGGAGGTCATTCCAGTTCACATTGACTCCTCCGGTTCATTATTCCCTTCAGCACAATAATATTCCATCACCATCAGAAATCACAATTTATTTAGCCATTTCCCAAACGATGGAAACACGCTTATGCAATTTTGAGGGACCCTCTTTAGATGGAAAGATGAGGGTTGAAAGCAGTGAGGAAAGGACTGATTAAATGTCTTTCCTTGCTACCCCCTCCTGGAGTCCCCAAATTATTTGAGGGAAACAAAATGGAGATCTCCCCTCAGAGAAGGATTGTCCCTCGATGACAGTGCCAGCTCTCAAAGGCAGCAGGGAAGTCTTCTCCACAGAAAAAGGTATGTGGGAACCCAATCCAACTATGTGCTCTTTTGGGGTACTCACAAGCCTCCCCCTCATGTCTTATTGAAAACTGGCAGCAAGATGGATTCTGCCAATGAGCTTATTCACTTGGTCCAAATAGAAAAGTTTATAGACTCTGACTGCTTATTTTGATTTAATTGTGATTGGGGTGAAGAAAGAAGTGGGTAAATGTTAGGGGGTTGTAGGTCACCCTAATTTCTGAATACCTTTGCAAAAGTCTACCCTCTGAGTGGGCAGAATTCAACACATATCAAAATCCACCTTTCCTTCCCAAATTTTTCTGAAAACTATTTTTCTAAATAATCTAATTACTGAAGTTAAAAGTGTTTCTTGTAGGCAGGCGAGAAGTAGAAAGGGGGAGAAAGCACTACTCACTGAATTGAGTCCACTATCTCAATAGTTCATGGAATGAAAGTCTTTAAAGAAATTAGGTTTGTTCACAGGAACCAGTGATGTGTTAACAGGAACTAACAATGTTAGGATTTCTGTCAGTGATGGAAAGATCCAAAAGTATCTTCAAATGGCCCAGAGAAAAAGCTCTTCCTTCCACTCCCTTCTGGGTCTCAGCACTCAAGAACCCCTCCTCAGGAGAATTTCCCAGAAGTCCTTGTCCATTTTCCAACTGTTGTTCCTGCCTCATGCACCTGTAGAGCTCTCAACATTCTATTCCCCCCCCCAACAATTCTTTTTTCCTACTCTCCATCCACTTATTTTCCACTTTTTTTTACCAACACTTAGTGTGGCTATAAATATTTTTAAAAGTCTTTTTTTCCTCTTATTTTCTTTGAGGTATGAAACTAGTAGTAGTATGGCTGGGTCAAAAAGTAGGCATTCTTTTAAAGCCCTTTGGCATAATTCCAAATTGCCCTCCAGAATGGTTGGACCAATTCACAATTCCACCAGCAGTGTATTAGTGTGCTAATTTGGCCACATCCCCTCCAACATTTATCATTTTCTTTTGTTGCCATATTGACCAATCTGCTACCATGTAAGGTGGTATCCCAGAAAGCTGCCCAGATATTCTCAAACAAGTAAATAAAGTAGAAATTGAAAGAATCCACAGATCACATTATATTTCTCTAATTGGGAGGGGTTTAGAACACTTTTTCATGTGCCTATTGATAGTTTTGATCTCACTGAGTAAAAATTGCCAATTCATGTTCCTTGACCATTTGTCAATTGGGGAGTGGCTTGATTTTTTGTAAATTTGACTTAGTTCCTTGTATATTTGGGAAATTAAACCATTGCAAGAGTTTTGTTTTAAAAATATTTTCCCAGGTTGTTGTTTTCCTTCTAATTTTGGTTGTATTAGTTTTGTTTATGTTTACATAAACCTTTTTAATTTGATATACTTAAAATCATTCATTTTACATTTTGCAATATTCTCTATCTTTTGCTTGGTCTTAAATTCCTTCCTTTCCTACACCTCTGATAGGTATACTATTCTATGTTCACCTTATTTATTTATGATTTTATTTTTTACATTTAAATTATTTACCTAATTTGAATTTATCTTTGTATAGGGTGTAACATGTTGATCTAAACTTAATTTTCCTATTCTAATTTTTGCAGCACTTTTTTTCAATTAGTGAGTTCTTCTCCCAAAAGCTGGGATCTTTAGATTTATTATACAATAGCTTTCTGAGGTCATTTAACACTAGTCCATTCCATTGATCGACCCTTCTGACCCTTAGCCAGTCCATATGGATGAACATTGTTATAATTTTTTTGTATTCTTTAAAAAAACTTTTTTGGCAGTTTGATAAGTATGGCACTAAATAAATTAATTTATGTAGGATTGTCATTTTTATTATATTAGCAGGAGCAATTAATGATTTCTCCAGTTGTTTAGATATACTTTTAATTATGTGAAAAGTTTTCTAGTTGTCTTTATTTATTTCCTATGTTTGTCTTGGATTCTATGTTGAGTAGAATGATTTTAAATGAAGTTTCTCTTTCTAACTCCTGCTGCTGAGTTTTGTTGGAAATATATAGAAATCCTGGTGAATTATCTGCACCCTGCAACTTTTCTAAAGGTGTTAATTATTTCTACTAGTCTTTTAATTGATTTTCAAGGGTTCTTTAAGTATACCATCATACCTGCAATGAGTGATAATTTAGTTTCCTCATTGCCTACTTTAATCCTTTCCATTTCTTTTTCTTCTTTAATTGCTTTGCTAGTGTTTCTAGAACATTATTAAATAATAGAGGTGATAATGGGCATCCTTGCTTCATTCCTGACTTTATTGTGCAGGCTTCTTACTTGTCCCCATTGCAGATAATACTTGCTCAAGATTTTAAATATATACCATTCATTATTTTGAGGAACTCCCCTTCTATTCCTGGACTTTGTAGTATTTTCAATAGAAATGGATGTTCTATTTTGTCAAAGGCTTTTTCTGCATCTATTGAGATAATCATGTGATTTCTATTGCTTTGATTATTGATATGGTCAGTTATGTGGATGGTTTTCGTAATATTAAACCATCCTTGCATTCCTAATATAAATCCTACTCGATCATAGTGAATAATCCTTGTAACCTGTGTATGTCACCCTGTCTTAATTGTGTTTCTTGTTAACAAGATATAGTAGGATTCTGATTTTTAATCCACTCTGATATCTTATTCCATTTAGTGGGTGAGTTCATCCCATTCACATTTAGCATTAGGATTACTTTGTATTGCTCTCCATAGTTTTATCCCCTTTGCATCCTACTCTATTCTTTTTCACTCTTTTACTCATCATTTTTTCTTTTTGTCACTCCCCCTACTTCCCTCTCTCTTCAATTACCATCTGTTTAACTTATCTTGTTTCCCTTCCTTTTCTTAGTAGGATGATATAATAATTCTATACCCCACAGAGTGTATTCATTTTCTCCTCTCTGAGCCAGTTACAATGAGAGTAAAATTTTACCATTGCCTGTTAACCACCCTTATTGTATCCTCTCTGGATTGAATTTTCTCACCTCTTTACGTTATATAATTTACCCCATTCTATCACTCCCTTATCTTTTTTCTGTGAATTTTAGATTTACTCCACCCTGCTTAGTCTAGCAATCAGGAATGTATACAACCCTACTTAAGGATTAAGTGTCGAGAAGAATGGCCTATGACCAACAGGTGCTAGAAAATGAAAAATAAGAAACCACTGACAGACCCCCTGGCCTGTCCTAAGTCAAGCTTAAGCACCATTGGTACATGTCAGATGCAGGAAGTAATGTAAAAAAAAAAGTATATATATATTCGTGGGACTTGCTCTTGCTGCTCTTTCTTTGGTGATGGAGGCGATGAGCTCGACATCTCTTCTCGGAGACATTGGGTTTGACTAGTGATGTGATTCTTGGCAGAGTTTTGGTGTCTTGGCGTGGATCAGGTGAGGTGTACCTTACCTTAGCTCTCTCAGAGTTTAGGCTGATTCCTTTTTTCTTTTAGCTTTTCTAAAACGCTATCGTCCTAGGAGGCCCTTCAACTTGGAGGAGGCATTGTGACTGGAAGCCAAGCTAGATTAAATCTTGGAGGAGGCCTCTTGCTCAGCTTCACTGAACTCCCCTTGGCTCCGGCTAGGCTGGAGAAATCTTATACCCTTTTCCCTCTCTCTTCTCCTTAATTCTTTCCCTCTATATTAATTAAACAACCATAAAATTCCCAAACTGACTTGAGTATTTTTATTGGGATTTGAATTAATCCCTGGAGTCCATAAATATAATATATTAGTCAAAACCCCATGAATTCACCTCTTACAGTCTGGCTAATCCATGAAGGTTGTGACCAGGACCCTCAAATTTCTGTAAAACCTAAAATTAAAATTAAGTGAGAAGTAAAAAAGCCTGGTGAGATCAGCTAGGCAAAGCCTTTGAGGCTTTGCTCAAAGAGATAAATGTACCCTGAAGGGCAAGTAGAGGAGGCTTGTGACCCCTCCCAAATCAAACAAAAATTCAGCCTTAGCTTCAGGCAAAAGGTTTTGTTTTCTGCTCCCTTTGGCTTAGGGGACTTGATTGGATTAAAAGACTCTTTAAAAATACAACACGACTGAGACTTCCGGTTAAGATGGCGGCTTAGAGAAAGCTAAAGTTCAGATCTCCGGAAAACCCTTCCCCACCGATCTCAAACTATAAGCTCCTAAGGCGCCGAAATTCAAAACGATCAACAGCACAGACCCTGGGAATCCCCCTCCTGGACCTGGGGTGGGGGGAGGAAAAGAAAATGATCTATGTCTTTAATGAATATTGCTTGGAAATGATCAAATAAAATATATTAAAAAAAATACAACACGACCAAATCTTTTGTTTTTCACTCCCTGACATTAACCCTTAGTCAGTAGCAATATCTACTAACTAAAACCAGAATTGTAAATAATTTTTATATATTCTATGAAATTTGTATGACATTTAATGAATTAGGGACATTAAAGATTCCAGAATACCTCCCATTTCTTATGTTCTTAGGTCATTTCATTTTTATACTCCTAAATACTGTGATGAGAAATGCTATCTTAAAAAATTTGAAGCTAAAATTCAGGAAAACATGCAAAACCAAATGGATAATTTTAAATGCTTCTTACAGGATCAATTGGCAAATACTGAACCCACCAAAAACATGTCTGACCCTGACAAACCTGCTTCTGAACCTCTAAATGAGGAAATTCCCTCCCTCAAAATGGAGACACCTCTCCTATAGCTCAGCTGCCAGACAACTTCTCTCGTGGTCTGCAAATCTTGGCTTCCCAAGATCCTTCCCAATACTTCCCAAGACCCTTCTCCTAAAATCCCAACTTCTGAAATCCCAGTTTCTCCTGTTCCTTTTCTCACCCCAATTCCAGCCCCAAGGAAATCTCATACTTCTAAAGAAACTCTTTCTAGTCAAACTGACTCATAGGTACCAAATCCAACTAAAGGCATTTTTCCTTTAAGAGAAGTACTTGAAATAGGATGAAATGGGGATATGATGACTCTAAGGCACAATGTGCCATTTATTCCACAGGATATAAATGAATTCACATGAAATGTTCCCACATATGAACAAGATCCCTTTCTGGAAATGAAAAAGATGACAGACATATTTTTTCAGTATAATCCATTTTACAAAGATGTTGAAAACTTGCTCCAGGCTTTTTTAATGGAAAGTGAGAAAAATAAAATACTTTCTCATGTCAATAAAGCCTGGGGTCACAATGCAGCATACTGGCCATCTCAGGATCCCAAATGGGACTATAACAACTCTGAAGATTATTTACAACTATACCGTTGAAGGGAGGCCATCTTAACTGCCATTAGAGAGTGAGCTGACAGCAAAGATAAGTGGACAGAATTTGAAAGAATTAAGCAAAATGAGGAAGAGACACCCTCCAGATTCATGGACAAAATAATTGAGTTTGGGGGTCGATACCTAGATTTTGATCTTTCTGAAGAAAATTGTATAAGACAAATTCGAAGGCACTTTGTCGATAACTCTTGCAAAGTGATCAGGGATTATTTTAGAACTCATTGCCCAAGATGGCCTCAAATGGGTCTTGAAAAATTAAGAAAAATCTCTCTATATGTTTCAAAGGGGAAAAAAAGAAAAAGAGGAAGAGACTAATGATTTGATGTAGAAAATTGAGAAATGATTGACATGTTTAACAGATAATATTGATAAACAGGAAAAGGGCATGATACTCAACCAATGTCACTTGTTCCTCTCCAAGAATCTAACTATCGATCCATTACCTGCTAATTCTGTGAGAAGAAGGGCCACAGAATAATAGAGTGTAGAACTTTATTCAAGGCAATCAGAAAGAACATGCAGTTTAATAACAACTACAGAAATAATAATTATAGAAATAACTATAATAATGATAATGGAAACCACAACATTAGGGATGATAACTATGGGAAAAGGTATTGGGGAAATGATAACTCAAACCAAATGACTATACACAAAATATAACTTAAGTGGTGCTTGTCCCAAAAATACTCAGGGTGCTAATGCCCCTCAGGGAGGTGTCCCTCAGGGGGGTGCCCAAGGAACTTCCCAAATACTATGAAGGTGTCTGGGGGGTATGGGAATCAGAGGATACAAACTTTGATTTTCTGGACCCTTATGTCCTACTCCCCATTGTCCCTATCCACTGCCCCCCCCATACTGATGAGCCCCATTTACCTTAAAGGTGGATAACACCTATTATGATTGACTTTTTGACACTGGAGTTTTCAAGTCTGTATTAAAGAGTACGCATGATTTACATTGCTATTCCATTGGCTCAGAGAGCGTAATGGGAGTGTCAGGGATACCTCAAAGACTTAAAAAGCTTTCCCCTAGGATGGTGTCTGTAAATTGCCTAGAATTACAACATTCTTTCCTCTTGATGCCTGACTCCCCTTTAAATTTTCTGGGGAGGGGACTTCTATGCAAACTCAGAGCCACAATAACTTGCTCCCCAGATGGTTCCTTATCATTGGAAGTACCTGAGGAATCTTTAAAAGTATTCCCTGTACTTCTCTCAGTGAGTCGGGGCAGGGGTGGGGAGAAGCATCCCACCTTTGTAATAGCTGCAGACATACCAGAGTCTCTTTGAGCCACATCTTCTTCAGATGTAGGATTACTTAAGTCAGCTGTTCCTGTGCAGATAAAAACTAAATCTAGCCCACCTCCTTCCATTCCCCAGTATCCCATCTCAAAAGAGGCAATTGAGGGTATTACCCCAGTAATAAACTCATTATTTGACCAGGGAAGAATAATCCCTTGTAAATCTGAATACAATTCACCCATCCTGCCTGTTAAGAAACCAAAAATAGGGTCTGCTGCCAAGCACCTCTATAGATTCGTATAGGATTTGAGGGCTGTGAACAATCATGTTGCAAAGAGACACTCCATAGGTTCCAACATACATATGATCATTTTTCCTATTACTAGCACAGCTACATACTTTACAGAAGTGGGCTTGTGGTCAGCCTTTTTTTCCATACCCATTCATGAGGATTCCAGGCATGTTTGCTTTCACCTGGAAGGACTCACAGTTACATGGGATTGTGTGCCCCAGGGTTACGTGCAAAGCCTAAGTTTATCCATACAAATTTTGAGCCAAGACACAGATAATATAGCATTTACAAGCAATAAATTAATCAAATATATAGATGATCTACACTTCAATTCACTAGATGCAGAAGCATTTCAGGAAGATAGTAAACACCTTCTTTTGGAACTTCACAAAAGAGGACATAAGATCTCAAAGAATAAATTTCAGTGCTGTCACCCTAAAGTAGAATATTTGGAGTTCATCCTGAGGGAGGCCTGAACAGGAAATTGTCTGGCCTTGGAAGTTCAGAACCATAAAAGCCAAGATCCCAGCTGCAGTGGGTAGCAGATAAGAACTTAAGAGGCCAAGACGACCCCAGTAACATAAAAAAGTCAAGGTTCCAAGAATAGTATGTAACAGATAAGGGCTGAGGGGAGCCATACATGCCAGCAATGTTCCAACAATGGTATGTAATAGATAAAGGACTGGAATGTTGGGCCATACATGCTGAAGGGTATTTAAGGCCCAGCCTTCAGGAGGGAACTCGGAACTCTCTGGCTGAGTTTCCACTAGTGCGTTCCAGTTCAATAAAACAATCCTTTTGCTTGATTGCATTGTCTACGGGTCTTTCTTGGTGGTGGGCGAAAACCTGGACCCTAACAATCCTAACTGTTGGTGCCCATTCTATTTCTCTCAAATGAATTGAAAATATTCAAATTTTAAGTACTCCTACCACTAAGAAACAGTTAAGAGCAATTTTAGGAGCAACACATTTTTGTGCATAATGGATTCCTAGCTATGGGGAAATTAATGAACCCCTTATAGCACTAACAAGGGATTTTAGTCCTGAACCCCTCAAATTAGAGCCAGACCACCTGTCATCTCTGTCAGATCTAAAATAGGCTGCCCCTCTCTAGGCATCTCAGATTACAACAAGCCATTTACTTTGTATGTACATGAGTGAAAAGGGGTAGCTTCAGGTGTTTTATCTCAGACTTTGGCACCTTCTCAGTGCCCAATTGTTTATTAATTGACCCAACTGGACCCAGTAGTATCAGGAGCACCAATATGTCTTATAGGAGTAGCTTCTACAGCCTCACTAGTGACAAAAACTGCTTATCTAGTATTGGGATGCCCATTAAAAACTATGTACCTATATGAGGTAGAAGTATTGTTGCTAAGGCATAGAACACAGGCATTCTTGGATCAGTGAATTACACGGTATGAAATAACCTTGTTAAATAACAAAAATATTATTCTGAAATATTGTACAACCCTTAACCATTCCACAGATATACCAACTTCAGGAAAACCATTACACAGTTGTGAAACACTACTGTCCATGGCAGAAAAGCCTCAAGATAATCTCTTGGACATTCCCTTAGACAACCCAGATATGGTCCTATTTACTGATGGTTCTTCTTTTATGAGGGATGGCATATACTACACTGGAGCTGCTATAGTCACAGAGTTTGCCACTGAATTGTCAGCTTCACTGCCCTCTAATATTAGTGCTCAAGGTGCAGAAATCATAGCCCTGATATACACCTGTGTAATTGCCAAGGATAAAAAGGCAACAATTTACATGGATTCTAAATATTCTTTTGGCATTTGCTACTCAGCCAGCATTCTATAGATGCAGAGAAGATTTTTAACCTCAGATAGAAAATCTATAGCTAATGAAGAAATTATTAATGAAGTTCTTTCTCCTCTCCAGTTGCCTGAAGCCCTAGCTATAGTTCATTGCTCAAATGACCAAGCAGATATAACTACAAATCTAGCAACCATAGAAGGGCCTGAATTAATTTTGATATTAACAACCACTGAAGACTTAAATTTATGACTTTCCTATAATGAAAAGGAAGTGGAAAAATGGAAGCAAAAATTTAAAGCAAAGTAGATTAATGGAGTATGGGTGTCATCTAAAGGAAAACCCCTGCTCTCTAGAAGTTTCTATCACCAAATTTGCCAATCTGTTCATAAAAATGGTCACTTTGGTACACAGGGCATCATGGACTCTGTTATGTACAACCTGTTCTACCTGCTAAGCATATAACCAACACAACTTTCATGGTAAAGCCTTTGGTGGGCATCCTCTAGCTTACACACCTTTTTAGCACCTATAGATAGATTTCATAACAATGCTAAAGGCTGGACATTATAAATTTTGTTTAATCATAGTAGATCAATTGACCAGATGACCGGAAGCATTTCCTGCGACCCGAGACACAGTGGCTTTTGTTACTAAGGTGCTTTTAAAAGAGATTATTCCTCACTTTGGCCTGCCAGCACATATTGATTCAGATAGAGGAAGTCATTTTACTGATTCTTTCCTAAATCATATATATTCTTGCTTGGGGATAACTTCAAAATTTCATGTACCATGTAAGCTCCAGAGCTCAGGCCAAGTTGAAAGAATGAACAGAGAACTTAAAAATATGATTGGCAAATTATGCACTGAAACACATTTAAAATGGCCTAAAATGCTCACTCTAGCCCTATTTTATCTTAGAAGCAGGCCCAGAGTAGACCTACACATCTCACCATTTGAGATGCTTTTTGGACATTCACCTATATAGGCTAAGCTTTTCTCCCCTACATATACATCACTCTTAGGGGGAGAAACTACTATTGCTTTTTATATACAGGAATTATAGCACAAACTGCATGAATTCCATGAATCCAGATCTGCAGTACAAGCAGGACCACTAGACTTTTCACTTCATGACCTGAACCCAGGAGACAAGGTGTATATCAAGAAAGTCCAGTGTACAGGAGCTTCCCGGGAAGCTCCATTAAAAATATTGTTAACTACTCTAATATCTATAAAGATTGAAGTGAAGGATTCTTGGATTCATTGCTCACATGTAAAGAGAGCATCTTCTATTGAGACTAATTGACTGTATCCTATCACACACATTGGAGATAATAATCCATAGAAAAGTAGATACCTTCTTTTGTGGGGTGGGAAATCACATTGAATTTCTGAATTTTTCCTTATTTTTATTACTGCTTTTCTTTTATTTTAATTAGAATATTTATTTTTTTTCATTTCTTGTACTTAAGGTACATACAATTAATATTTTTTTCTATTCAGCAGTAATATGTTATATATATATATATATGTATAAACATATATATGTGCTATAATATTAATGCATACCCAGAAGCTTTAAACTGTGGGAACCTGCCATTTATTTGTAAAATGTTATGGGATTGTGATTAATATTTGTGTCTGATTATAGGAAATGGAATCAAAAAGGAGCACAGACTTAACCTGAATAGCGCAAAAAAAAGCCCACAGGTCAAAAAGAACAAAGCCATAAAAAATGTGAATTGGACTGATAATCTGCATAAACTCAAAAAAGACAAATTCAATTCACTGAGGCAGAGGAAAAATGGGGAAGAGAAATAAAGCAAAGCATTTTTCTTTGGGATTTTGCATCTTTATCTTTTTTTTAAACCCTTACATTCCATCTTGGAGGCAATATTATGTATTGGCTCCAAGGCAGAAGAGTGGTAAGGGCTAGGCAATGGGGGTCAAGTGACTTGCCCAGGGTCACACAACTAGGAAGTGGCTGAGGCCAGATTTGAACCTAGGACCTCCCATCTCTAGGCCTGGATCTCAATCCACTGAGCTACCAGCTTCCCCCTCTTTATCTTTTTTTTTTGTACTGTCCCCTTTTATGTCGCCTTGCTCTTTGTCTCAATTAAAATTATGGTTATGTTTTTTGTTGTTTGGTCATTTTCCCAGCCTTTTTCTTGACTTTAATTTTCATTTTAATGTTAGTGTCTTTTCTCTGTGAGGATAGGGGACTCTTTTTTTTCAGACATGATTTTTTCATTAATTAGCATAATAACGATGTATAACCCCAATAATATGATAGCCTTAATAATGATTACTATTAATTATGAACACAATAATGATATATTTAAATGGCCCTCTAAGGTTTGCAAAGTGATTTACATATATTATCTAGTTCGATCCTTTTTAAAAAACTTTTATTTGGTCATTTTCAAACATTATTCATTGGAAACAAAGGTCATTTTCTTCCCCCCCATCACCCCTCCCCTACCTTATGCACGATTCCACTGGATATCACATGTGTCCTTGATTCAAACCCATTTCCATGCTGTTGGTATTTGCATCAGGGTATTCATTTAGAGTCTATCCTCAATCATGTCCCCTCAACCCCTGTAGTCAAGCAGTTGCTTTTCCTCATTGTTTTTACTCCCACAGTTTGTCCTCCACTTTTGGATAGTGTTTTTTATCCTAGATCCCTGCAGAATATTTAGGGACATTGCACTGACACTAATGAAGAAGTCCATTATGTTTGATTATACCACAGTGTATCAGTCTCTGTGTATATTGTTCTCCTGGTTCTGCTCCATTCATTCTGCATCAATTCCTGGAGGTTGTTCCAGTCCCCATGGAATTCCAGCAGTTCATTATTCTTTTGGGCATAATAGTATTCCATCACCAACATATACCACAATTTGTTCAGCCATTCCCCAATTGAAGGGCATCCCCTCATTTTCCAATTTTTGGCCACTAAAAACAGCACAGCTTTGAGTATTCTTGTACATGTCTTTTTACTTATTGTCTCTTTGGGGTACAAACCCAGCAGTTCTATGGCTGGATTAAAGGGAAGACTGTCTTAGGGCACTCTCTTAGGGTACTAAAATTCACTTCTTCCTTGATTCTACCCTGAGCCTTATTTATGAATTTCTGCAAGTTTCAGTGCTTCCAAATTGGTATAATGGCCTTTATGCTGTGAGAGCACTGAGAGCCACCTTCCACTGATGATTCAATAACTGCCTTAGACTGATGATGGCTTAAAACATACCTGGATTTAAAAATAAGTCAAAATAATACCCTAGTCCCTGTGCTCTATCTTCTCTCTATAAACAGTTTTCAATTGTTTTGTAAGTCAAAAATTCTAAGATTAAATTATCAGATAGTCTATGTGTTTTTCCTAAACAATATGAAAAAATAGGATCACAATAAATGTATCTCCAAATTGTTATCATTTGTGAGAAATTCTGGTCTATTAGAATAAACTTTGAAAAACTTGTGTCTCTGTGCAATGATGAGTCAAAGAATAGTCTCTAATAGAGAATATGACTTCAGGCTCCTTTAAAGGAACAGTTGTGGGCGGAGTCAAGATGGCAGCTTAGCAAGCATCAAAAGTTCAGACCTCGTGGAAGACCCTTCCTTAACCGATATGGACTGAATGCTCCTAGAGCACTGAAATTCACTCTGAACAACAGGACAGAAGAGGGGAACCCTCCTTCTGGACTCAAATCAAAAGGTACGCTGCCCCCCAAAAGTCGAAATCAGAGAATACTCAGGGCTAAGGGGAAGGCAGAGGGTAGGTCCCAGGACCCCTCCCTCACAACCCAGAGGATTGAGCCCCCAGCAGCAGCAGGAAACTCTGAGTAGGCAAAGGTGCTGGTTTGCAGGGTCTACCTTGTGAGCAGCGGGGTGCTGGCCTCTGAGCATCCAGCTTGGACAGTGATGAGGAAGCCAGGGAGAGACAGGGCCATGGCTGGGTCCATAGGGCTCCAGTCTCACTGTTGCCTCAGAGCACATCCAGATCAATCCAGTTAAACATAATCCCATCAGAACTCCTCAGAGTTTAGGGAGGCAGGCAAAGGTACTTGTGGACAGTGGAGAAGCAGCTTGAGAGAACTGGAGAGAGCCTGGGTGGCCCAGCCTTCCAGGAGTCTTCAGAGCCTCAGAGCTTCGTACCACATACAGCCCAACCCAATTGAACTCAATAAAATCAACAGCCTCCAGAGAACAGGGAAGCTAACATTCCTCCCCTAGAGACTGAACCAAGAGATCTGACAAAGCTCCAAGAGGGGAGACTGACAGCTCCAAAACCAAAACAAAATGAGAGGAGCAAGAGCACAGCCAAATAAGGGGAGCAAAGAAGGGGTAGACTCAAGCAAACAACAGAAAAAGAAGAAGGAAATTACAATAGACAGCTTCTTCACAGGTAATGAGCAAAGAGCGAATGAAACAGAGGGGGAGGACTCAGCAAAGGAAAAATCAGAAATCCCAGTGAATTGGATACAGGCTTTAGAAGAATTCAAAATGTAATTCAAAACACAATTAAGAGAGGCTGAAGACAATTGGGAAAAGAACTTAAAAACTAAGATAAGTAATCTGGAAACAGAAAATAGTGTCTTGAAAGCCAAAATCAACCAGCTGGAAAATGAGGCAAAGGAGATGAAAGATGAGGCAAAGCAGATGAAAGATGAGGTGAAGAAGATGAAAGATGACCTCCAAAAAAAATCCAACCAAAAGGAAAAGGACGACCAAAAAACTAAGGATGAAATCCAGTCTTTAAGAACCAGAATACAATAACTAGAATTGAGTGACCTCACAAGGCAGCAGGACACTATAAAACAAAACTAAAAGAATGAAAAAATTGAGGAAAATATGAAGCATCTTATTCACAAAGCAGAGAAATTAGAAAATCATTCCAGGACAGGCAATTTAAGAATTATTGGCCTACCAGCAGACCATGACAAAAGAAAAAGCCTGGAAAATATGTTACAGGAAATTATTAAAGAAAACTGCCCCCCAAATCCTTGAACAAGAGGGAAAAGTGGAGATTGATAGAATCCACAGATCACCTCCTGTACTTACTCCCCAACTGACAACACTCAGGAATGTTATAGCCAAATTCAAGAACTATCGGACCAAAGAAAAGATATTACAAGCTGCCAAGAAGAAGTCATTCAGATACCAAGGAACCACAGAGAGGATAACTCAGGATCTGGCTGCATCCACACTGAAAAAAAAAAGAAAGTCATGGAATATTATATTCCGGAAAGCAAGGGAACTAGGTCTAAAACCAAGAATCAACTACCCAGCAAAACTGACTATATTCTTACAGGGGAAAGTATGGTCATTCAACAAAATAGAAGAATTTCAAGAATTCATAAAAAAAAAGACCAGACCTGAACAAAAAAGTTCATGTCCTAGCACAAAACTCAAGAGAATCATCAAAAGGTAATTAAAAAAAAGGGGGGGAAAAGAAAAACAAAAAAAAATTAAGAGACTCAATAAGTTAAAATATGTATCCCTATAAGAAAAGAGGTCATTGGTAACTCTTAAAAACTGTTGTTATTACCTGGGCAGCAAAAAGAAGTATAGTTAGAGGGAACATTGACAAACTGTATAGGAAGAAAGGACAAGACATAAATAGGTATATAGATATATGCATGCAAAAATACATATGCATGAGTATGCATATATATATACATATATATATATATATGTATATATATATATATAACTAGAGCTTAAAATAGTTTAATATTAAAAGAAATGAGAGAAGAAACAAATGGGGGTAAATTTATATGTCATAAAGAAGTTCATGGTGGGAGGGGAGAGAACATCAATACACTGGAAAGGTAAAGAGGTCAGAAACAGGAAATACTCAATTTTTACATGCTTTGAAAACAATCCAATCCATTGGGGGCAGAGAATAGATTTTCACCCTATAGGGGAGTAGAAGGGTAATAAACAGTCTGGTGGGTAGGGAAGCAGTGCAAGAGAGGGAGGGAGAGGGGGTTAATTTTAGAAAGACTACAGGGAAAATAAGGGGGAGGATAAATAGGGAGGGGAATAGAAAGGGAAGTAAAATAAGGGTGAGAACAAGGGGGACTGTTTAAAAGCAAACATTGGTGTAGAAGGAAATAGTGAAAACAGAAAAGGCAGGTAAAGGAGCAGAAATAAAAATGCTGGGAAATACACAGCTAGTAATCATAACTCTGAATGTGAATGGAATGAACTCACCCATAAAATGCAAGCGAATAGCAGAGTGGATTAGAGTCCAAAAGCCTACCATATGCTGTCTACAAGAAACACATATGAGAAAGGTAGATACACATAGGGTGAAAGTAAGAGGGTGGAGCCAAATTTATTGGGCATCAACTGACAAAAAGAAGACAGCAGTCACAATCATGATATCCGACAAAGCCAAAGTAAAAATAAATCTAGTTAAAAGAAATAGGGAAGGTAATTACATCCTGATAAAAGGCCTTATAGGCAGTGAGGAAATATCTGTACTCAACATGTATGCACCAAATGGCATAGCATCGAAATTTCTAAAGGAGAAACTAGAGGAACTCAAGGACAAACTAGATAGAAAAACTATACTACTGGGAGATCTGAACCTTCCTCTATCCAAACTAGATAAATCAAACCAAAAAATAAATTAGAAAGAGGTAAGAGAAGTGAATGAAATCTTAGAAAAATTAGAGTTAGTAGACATGTGGAGAAAAATAAATAGGGACAAAAAAGGAATATACCTTCTTTTCTGCAGCACATAGTTCATTTACAAAAATTCACAACATATTAGGGCATAAAAACATTGCAAACCAGTGCAAAAGAGCAGAAATAATAAATGCAACTTTCTCATATCAAAATTCAATGAAAATAATAATTAGTAAGGGAAGATGGAGAGGTAAATAAAAAATTAATTGGAAATTAAACAATACGATTCTCCAAAACCAGTTAGTTAAAGAACAAATCATAGAAACAATTAATAACTTCATTGAAGAAAATGACAATGATGAGACATCCTTTCAAAACCTATGGAATGCAGCCAAAGCAGTACTCAGGTGGAAATTTATATCCTTGAGTTCATATATTAACAAATTAAGAAGGGTAGAGGTCAATGAATTGGCCATGCAAATTAAAAATAAGAAAGTGAACAAATTAAAAATCCTCAGATGAAGACTAAATAAAAGATCCTAAAACTCAAAGGGGAAATTAATAAAATTAAAAGTCAAAGAATTATTGATTTAATAAATAAGGCTAGAAGTTGGTACTTTGAAAAAAAATAAAATATATAAAGTACTAGTCAGTCTAATTAAAAAAATGAAAGAAATAAACCAAATTGATAGCATCCAAGATTAAAAAGGAGACCTCACCACTAATTAAGAAGAAATTCAGGGAATCATTAAAAACTACTATGCCCACTTATATGGAAACAAATATGGCAATCTAGGTGATATGGATGAATACTTACAAAAATCTGAATTGCCTAGACTAAAAGAGGAAGAAATAAATTACTTTAACATCCCCATTTCAGAAAAAGAAATTGAACAAGCCATCAAAGAATTCCCTTAAAAAAAATCTCCAGGTCCAGATGGATTCACAAATGAATTATATCAAACATTCAAAGAACAACTAATCCTAATATTAAACAAACTATTTGACAGAATAGGCCAAGAAGGAGTTCTACCAAATTCATTTTATGACACAAACATGGTACTGATCCCAAAGCCAGGCAGGTCAAAAACAGAGAAAGAAAACTATAGACCAATCTCCCTAATGAATATAGACACAAAAATCTTAAATAGGATACTAGCAAAAAGACTCCAGCAAGTCATCACAAGGGTCATCCACTATGACCAGGCAGGATTCATACCAGGAATGCTAGGATGGTTCAATATTAGGAAAACCATCCACATAATTGACCACATCAACAAACAAACTAGCAAGAACCACATGATTATCTCAATAGACGCAGAAAAAGCCTTTGATAAAATACAACACCCATTCCTATTGAAAACACTAGAAAGCATAGGAATAGAAGGGTCTTTCCTAAAAATAATAAACAGTATATATCTAAAACCATCAGCAAACATCATCTGCAATGGGGATAAACTAGAAGCCTTTCCAATAAGATCAGGAGTAAAACAAGGATGCCCATTATCACCTCTATTATTTAACATTGTACTAGAAACACTAGCAGTAGCAATTAGAGAAGAAAAAGAAATTGAAGGTATTAAAATTGGCAATGAAGAGACCAAGCTATCACTCTTTGAAGATGATATGATGGTTCACTTAAGGAATCCTAGAGAATCAACCAAAAAATTACTCGAAATAATCAACAACTTTAGCAAACTCACAGGAATCAAAATAAACCCACATAAATCATCAGCATTTCTATGTATCTTCAAACCATTTCAGCAGCAAGAAGTAGAAAGAAAAATTCCACTCAAAATCACCCTAGACAATAAAAAATACTTGGGAATCTATCTGCTGTGACAAACACAACTACAAAACACTCTCCATACAATTAAAACTAGATCTAAACAATTGGAAAAACATTGATTGTTCATGGGTAGGATGAGCTAACATAATAAAAATGACATTCTTCCCAAATTAATTTGCTTATAGTGCCATACCCATTGAAATACCAAAAATATTTTTTACTGAATTAGAAAAAAAAAATAACAAAGTTCATTTGGAAGAACAAAAGATCAAGGATATCCAGGGAAATCATGAAAAAAAAATGCAAAGGAAGGAGGACTTGCAGTCCCAGATCTCAAACTATACTATAAAACAGTGGTTATCAAAACAATTTGGTACTGGCTAAGAGACAGAAAGGAGGATCAGTGGAATAGACTTGGCGTAAATGATCTCTGCAAGACAGTTTATGACAAACCCAAAGACCCTAGCTTTTGGGACAAAAATCCATTATTTGATAAAAACTGCTGGGAAAATTGGAAGACAGTGTGGGAGAGATTAGGTTTGGATCAACACCTCACACCCAACACCAAAATAAATTCAGAATGGGTGAATGACTTGTACATAAAGAAGGAAACTATAAATAAATTAGGTGAACACAGAATAGTATACCTGTCAGAACTTTGGGAAGGGAAAAATTTTAAAACCAAGCAAGACAAAGAAAGAGACACAAAATGCAAAATAAATAATTTTGACTACATAAAATTAAAAAGTTTTTGTACAAACAAAACCAATGTTACCAAAATCAGAAGGGTAGCAACAAATTGGGAAACAATCTTCATAAAAAACCTCCGACAAAAGTTTAATTACTCAAATTTACAAAGTGCTAAATCAATTATACAAAAAATCAAGCCATTCTCCAATTGATAAATGGGTAAGGGCCATGAAGAGGCAGTTTTCAGCCAAAGAAATCAAAACTATTAATAAGCACATGAAAAAGAGTTCTACATCTCTTATAATCAGAGAGATGCAAATCAAAACAACTCTGAGGTATCTCCTAACACCTAGCAGATCGGCTAACATAACAGCTATGGAAAATAATGAATGCTGGAGGGGATGTGGCAAAGTAGTAACACTAATTCATTGCTGGTGGAGTTGTGAATTAATCCAACCATTCTGGAGGGCAACTTGGAACTATGCCCAAAGGGTGATAAAAGACTGTCTGCCCTTTGATCAAGCCATAGCACTACTTGGCTTGTACCCCAAAGAGATAATAAGGAAAAAGACTTGTACAAGAATATTCATAGCTGCACTCCTTGTAGTGGCCAAAAATTGGAAAATGAGTGGAAGCCCTTCAGTTGGGAAATGGATGAACAAATTGTGGTATATGTCGGTGATGGAATACTATTGTGCTAAAAGGAATAATAAAGTGGAGGAATTCCATTGAGACTGGAACAATCTACAGGAAGTGATGCAGAGTGAAAGGAGCAGAACCAGGAAAACATTGTACACAGAGACTGATACATTGTGGTACAATCGAAGGTAATGGGCTTCTCCATTAGTGGCAATGCAGTGTCCCTGAACAATCTGCAGGGATCTAAAAAACACTATCCACAAGCAGAAGATAAACTGTGGGAGTAAAAACACTGATGAAAAGCAACTGCTTGACTACAGGGGTGGAAGGGATATGACTGAGGAGAGACTCTAAATGAACACTCTAATGCAAATACCAACAACATGGAAATGGGTTGGAATCAAGAACACATGTGATACCCAGTGGAATTGTGTATGGGCTATGGGAGAAGTGGGGGGTGGGGAGGGAGGGAAGAAAAGAAAATGGTCTATGTTTCCAATGAATAATGTTTGGAAATGACCAAATAAAAATTAAAAAAATATATAAATAAAGGAACAGTTGTGAATGAGATTCCTACTAATCAGAAAAATACTAATTTATATTATCTAAAGGAAGAGGGAGAAGGGAAAAATAAAAGGATTTGGAATCTTGCAATTTGTTTGAAGGACTGAGGAATTTAATGCTCTTTAGAGAAGTGGAGAAAAGGACAGAGAAGAAGAGTCAAATTACTGAGAATGATTTATTAACACATGAATTAGAAGAGAATTAAAAGGTCATAAAGTATACTAATAGGAAAAAAAAAGAATTACCAAAGTGACATCATTGAAGAGTGATAAATCACATTATAGATCATCTATAGAAGAAAAGATTTTCTGCCAAGGATGACTTTAATTATCATTAAGTTCCTTATATGATACTATAATCTGTTGAAGCAATTCCTACTCAGTGTTATTATTCTTCCCTATAAGGAAAAGCAGAACAATTCTAAATTAATTTTCCACACTTCCCTAATATGAAAGCTCTTTAGGTATATAAAAATAGCTCTCAGTCTTCACAATCCTCATTACCACACCAGATGCTAATTTAAGATTTCTCTCTTTCAGATGAAATATCAACAGGTTTCTTTATCTCTACAAGCTATTTCTTAAAATAGAATGATAGGGTGAGGACAGTGACGGCTAAAGTAATTATTGATATTGCTGATTGTATACTAAAGCATGCTGTAATAATTAAAATTGATTAACCCTATGTAATAATTTTAATTTGGTTTGACAAAAATAATAATGGTTATAAAAAGAATTTTTTGGTCACCATTAACAATAGTCAAAGTTAAAGTATGAGTCAGTAGGTTGTTAGTGGCTTTATTTACAGCAAGGTAGAGATATTAAAGTGTGAAATATAGGAAGAAGGTAGGAAATATCACCTAACTAAAATATCCTAAGTTCCAATTCTAGTGCCTCTAGACTGTGAATGTGAATCAAAATGTGAATCTCACCAGAATCCAAAGTCTGGATGAGGAATTCAAGATCCGAAGAGCCAAAGACACTGAAAAACTGCTGAGAAACTTCAGTGCCCACAAGGCAAAGACTTTCAAGAATACCACTAGAGTTCATGCTTCCTACACTAAAGGTCACCAAGAATGAAGAGCTCAAGAATGTGCCAAGCCAGAGACTTCAGGTCAATACGGTGGCTTAGAGAAAGCTAAACTTCAGATCTCTGGAAACCCTTCCTTACAGATCTCAAACTGTATGCTCCTAGGGCACCGAAATTCAAAATGAAGAAAAGGATAGATCCTGGGAACCCTCCTCCTAAACCTGGATCAAAAGGTACAGCTCCCCAAAAGCCAGAACTCGGGTTCTCAAAACACAAAAGAGATCACTTGGGTCTAAGGGGTAGGCAAAAGGAAGGTCCCAGGACCCATCCCCCCCAACCCAGGGTGCTGAGTCCAGGGCAGCAGCTGAAAACTCAGAGCCAGCAAAAGGGCCTCAGGGTCGGCTATTCTGAAGGCCGCACCCTAAAAACAACATAAGCAAGACATGGGGGCACCCAACTCAGACAGCACAGAAACAGAGAGAGAAGGGGGTAGCCTGTAGCCCCCTGCCTGGATCCTTCCATCTGAGTCTCATGGAAGGTCCCTGCGTCAGGGCATACTCAGTTGAACCCAGCTGAAGTTAATCCTATCGGGAGCCCTCGGAGCTACGAGAAGCCATGGCCCCTCCCCCCCTCTGAGTACAGGCTCTTCTGGCCAGCAAAGGCACTGAGATATTTTATGGACAGTGCCAAGCCAGGTTCAGAGCATGGAAGTAAGGCAACAGAGAAGCATCGGGAGGGAACTGAGAGCAGTAACACCCCAAAACCTGGGCTTCCATGGGAAGACAGAATAACAGCTGCATAGAACAGACAATTTGCCTAGGGCTAAAGTCTTTGAACACCAGACAGAGATAAGAAAAGTTAGTCCTCCCCACTCAGATAGAGATGTCAAGCAGCACAAAAAATCCTCAAAACTACAAGAAAAACAAGAAGAAGAGGGCAACTTTGGACACATTTTATGGAGCAAAAATACAAAATACAGAGGACATAGAAGAGGAAACAGAAGCAAATGCGCCAAAACCTTCCAAAAGAAATGCAAACTCTCCACAAACTTTTGAAGAATTTGAATCGAAAATGATCAAAAAGGTGGAAGCCTTTTGGCAGGAAAAGTGGGAATTAATGCAAAAGAATTTCACGCAACTACAAAACCAGTTTAACCAAACTGAAAAGGAAAACCAGTATGTAAAGGTCAGAATTAGGCAACTAGAAGACAACGAGCAGGTAAAAGAGCAAGAATCAATAAAGCAAAGCCAAAAGATCAAGAAATTAGAAGAGAACATAAAATATCTCACTGACTTCGAAAATAGAGGGAGAAGAGACAATTTAAGAATAATTGGACTTCCAGAAAATCCAGAAATAAACAGCAAACTCGACATCGTAATACAAGATATAATCAAAGAAAATTGCCCAGAGATTCTAGAACAAGGGGGCAATACAGCCACTGACAGAGCTCACAGAACACCCTCTACACTAAACCCCCAAAAGACAACTCCCAGGAATGTAATTGCCAAATTCCAAAGCTCTCAAAGAAATGAAAAAATCCTACAAGAAGCCAGAAAAAGACAATTTAGATATAAAGGAATGCGAATCAGGGTCACACAAGACCTTGCAAGTTCCACTCTGAATAATCGTAAGGCATGGAACATGATTTTCAGAAAGGCAAGAGCACTTGGCCTTCAACCAAGAATCAGCTATCCATCAAAACTGACTATATACTTCCAAGGGAATGTATGGGCATTCAACAAAATAGAAGACTTCCAAGTTTTGGCAAAGAAAAGACCAGAGATCTGTGGAAAGTTTGATATCAAAAAACAAAGAGCATGGAATACATGAAAAGGTAAATATGAAGGAAAGGAAAAAGGAGAAAAATGTTATCTTTTTCTTTTATTCAAACTCTCGTCTATAAGGAAAACATTTATATCAATCTATGTATATTAATATGTGGGGGAAATGGAATGTGTAAATAGGCAGAAAAAAAGAAAAACCAAATAGAATAATCTCACACAAAGATTCAGATGGTAAGGGAAGGGGAAGAAAACTCCTATAAGAAGGAAAGGAAGAGAGATTTTACTTAAACCTTACTCTCAGGGAAATCAACTCTGAGAGGGAAGAACATCCAGATCCATTGGGATCTTGAATTCTATCTTACCAAACAAGGGTAGGGAGAAAGGAAAACCAAGGGGGGTAGGGTGGAGGGAACACAAAAAATGGAGGGAAGAAGAGGGGAGAAGGGGAGGGAACAAAAAGGGAGGGGCTATAAAAGGAAACATATGAAGGGAGGGGTCAAGGGGAACTGATTTAAAGTAAATCACTGGTTTAAAAGGTAGAGCTGAAGAAGAAAGATTAGAATTAGGGAAGGATATCAAAATGCCAGCTAGTACACAAGTGACAATCTTTACTTTGAACGTGAATGGGATGAACTCATCCATAAAACATAGATGAATAGCAGAATGGATTACAATCCAAAACCCTACCATATGTTGTCTTCAAGAAACACACATGAGGCGGGTAGACACCCACAAGGTCAGAATTAAAGGATGGAGTAAGACCTTCTGGGCCTCAACTGACAGAAAGAAGGCAAGAGTTGCAATCATGATATCTGATAAAGCCAAAGCAAAAATAGACTTGATTAAAAGGGACAGGGAAGGTAATTATATTCTGTTAAAAGGGACTTTAGATAAGGAAGAAATATCACTTATCAACATATTTTCACCAAATAATATAGCACCCAAATTCCTAATGGAGAAACTAGGAGAATTGAAGTAAGAAAAATATAGTAAAACCATATTAGTGAGAGACTTGAACCAACCATTATCAAATTTAGATAAATCAAATCAAAAAATAAATAAGAAAGAGGTAAAAGAAGTGAATGAAATCTTAGAAAAATTAGAATTAATAGACATATGGAGAAAAATAAATAGTTACAAAAAGGAATACATCTTCTTTTCAGCACCAAATGCCACATTCATAAAGATTGACCATACACTAGGTCACAGAAACATGGCATACAAATGCAGAAAAGCAGAAATAATAAATACAGCCTTTTCAGATCACAAGGCAATAAAAATAATGATCAGTAATGGTAGGTCGAAAACAAAATCAAATATTAATTGTAAATTAAACAATATGATACTCCAAAATCATTTAGTTAGAGAAGAAATCATAGAAATAATTAATAATTTAATCGAGGAAAATGACAAAGGCGAGACATCCTTTCAAACCTTTTGGGATGCAGCCAAAGCAGTATTCAAAGGAAAATTCATATCCCTGAGTGCATATATTGACAAACTAGGGAGGGCAGAGATCAATGAATTAGAAATGCAAATAAAAAACTCGAAAGTGATCAAATTATAATCCCCAGCAGAAAACCAAACTAGAAATCCTAAAAATTAAGGGAGAAATTAATAAAATCCAAAGTGTTAGAACAATTGATTTAATAAATAAGACTAGAAGCTGGCACTTTGAAAAAAAACAAACAAAATAGACAAAGTACTGGTCAATCTAATTAAAAAAAGGAAAGAAGAAAAGCACATTAACAGCATCAAAGATAAAAAGGGGGACATCACCTCCAATGAAGAGGAAATCAAGGCAATCATTAAAAATTACTTGGTCCAATTATATGGCAATAAATATGCCAATCTAGGTGATATGCATGAATACATACAAAAATACAAACTGCCTAGACTAACAGAAGTTGAAATAGAATTCTTAAATAATCCCATATCAGAAAATGAAATCCAACAGGCCATCAATGAACTACCTAAGAAAAAATCCCCAGGGCCCGAAGGATTCACAAGTGAATTCTATCAAGCATTCAGAGAACAGTTCATACCAATTCTATACAAACTATTTGACATAATAAGCAAGAGGTAGTTCTACCAAAGTCCTTTTATGACACAAACATGGTACTGATTCCAAAACCAGGCAGGTCTAAAACAGAAAGAAAATTATAGACCAATCTCCCTAATGAATATAGATGCAAAAATCTTAAATAGGATACTAGCAAAAAGACTCCAGCAAGTGATCAGAAGGGTCATCCACCATGATCAAGTAGGATTTATACCAGGGACGCAGGGATGGTTCAATATTAGAAAACTATCCACATAATTGACCACATCAACAAGCAAACCAACAGGAACCACATGATTATCTCAATAGATGCAGAAAAAGCCTTTGATAAAATACAACACCCATCCCTATTAAAAACACTAGAAAACATAGGAAAAGAAGTGCCATTCCTAAAAATAATAAACAGTATATATCTAAAACCATCAACTAACATCATCTGCAATGGGGATAAACTAAATCCATTCCCATTAAGATCAGGAGTGAAACAAGGATACCCATGATCACCTCTACTATTTGACATTGTACTAGAAATGCTAGCAGTAGCAATTAGAGAAGAAAAAGTAATTGAAGGCATCTAAATAGGCAAGGTGGAGAATAAGTTATCGCTCTTTGCAGATTTCATGATGGTCTACTTAAAGAATCCTAGAGATTCAACCAAAAAGCTAATCGAAATAATCAACAACTTTAGCAAAGTTTCAGGATACAAAATAAACCCACATAAATCATCAGCTTTTCTATATATCTCCAACACAGCTCAGCAGCAAGAACTAGAAAGAGAAATCCCATTCAAAATCACCTTAGACAAAATAAAATACCTAGGAATCTATCTCCCAAGACAAACACAGGATCTATATGAACACAACACCAAAACACTCTCCACACAACTAAAACTAGACTGGAGCAATTGGAAAAACATTAACTGCTCATGGATAGGATGAGACAATATAATAAAAATGACCATCCTACCCAAACTTATTACCTATTTAGTGCCATACCCATAGAACTTCCAAAATTTTTCTTTGCTGATTTAGAAAAAACCATAACAACATTCATTTGGAATAACAAAGGATCAAGGATATCCAGGGAAATAATGAAAAACTACAAAGGAAGGGGGCCTTGCAGTCCCAGATCTCAAACTATATTACAAAGCAGCAGTCATCAAAACAATTTGGTAGTGGCTAAGAGACAGAGAGGAGGATCAGTGGAATATACTTCACGAAGTGACCTCAGCAAGACAATATATGATAAACCGAAAAATCCCAGCTTCTTGGTCAAAAATCCACTATTCGATAAAACTGCTGGGAAAACTGGAAGACAGTGTGGGAGAGATTAGGATTACATCAACACCTCACACCCTACACCAAGATAAATTCAAAATGCGTGACTGACCTGAATATAAAGAAGGAAACTATAAGTAAATTAGGTAAACACAGAATAGACTACATGTCAGACCTTTGGGAATGGAAAGACTTTAAAACCAAGTAAGACAGAGAAAGAGTCACAAAATGTAAAATAAAAAATTCCCACTAGATCAAATTAAAAAGGTTTTGTACAAACAAAACCAATATAACTAAAATCAGAAGGGAAGCAACAAATTGGGAAGCAATCTTCATAAAAACCTCTGACAAAGGTTTAATTACTCAAATTTACAAAGAGCTAAATCAATTGTACAAAAAATCAAGCCATTCTCCAATTGATAAATGGGCAAGAGACATTAACAGGCATTTCTCCGCCAAAGAAATCAAAACTATTAATAAGCACATGAAAAAGTGCTCTACATCTCTTATAATCAGAGAGATGCAAATCAAAACAACTCTGAGGTATCACCTCACATTAGCAGATTGGCTAACATGACAGCTATGGAAATTAATGAATACTGGAGGAGATGCGGCAAAGTAGGGACATTAATTCATTTTTGGTGGAGTTGTGAACTGATCCAACTATTCTGGAGGGCAATTTGGAACTATGCCTAATGGGTCATAAAAGACTGTCTGCCCTTTGATCCAGCCATAGCACTGCTGGGTTTATACCCCAAAGAGATAATAAGGAAAAAGTCTTGTACAAGAATATTCATAGCTGCACTCTTTGTGGTGCCCAAAAATTGGAAAATGAGGGCATGCCCTTCAACTGGAGAATGGCTGAACAAATTGTGGTATATGTTGGTGATGGAATACTATTGTGCTAAAAGAAATAATAAAGTGGAGGAATTCCACAGAGACTGGAACAACCTCCAGGAAGTGATGCAGAGTGAAAGGAGCAGAACCAGGAAATCATTATACACAGAGACTGATACACTGTGGTACAATCAAAGGTAATGGACTCCTCCACTAGGGACAATGCAATATCTGATCAATCTGTGGGGATTTAAAAAACACTATCCACAAGTAGAGGATATACTGTCGTAGTAAAAACACCGATGAAAAGCAAGTGCTTGACTACAGGGGCTGAGAGGAAATGACTGAGGAGAGACTCTAAATGAACACTCTAGTGCAAATACCAACAACATGAAAATGGTTTCGAACCAAGAACACATGTAAAACCCAGTGGAATTGTGCACCAGCTATGGCAGAATTGGTGGGAGGGGGGCGAGGGGAGGAAAAAATAATGATCATTTTTTCCAATGAATACTGTTTGTAAATAGCCAAATAAAACAATATTTAAAAAGTAAAAAAAATGCTTTAGTATCTAATTGTCACCAATTGCCATCAACTGCCTGTTGTCAATTAAAACTCCTGAGGCAAGCAGTCTTTGTCACTTACTCTGCCTAGCATTTTCTACACAGGATCAAAAACATCTTGATTCCTGGTGGGGGGGGAGAACAAATCAGTTACCAACTGCCACTCTGGTCAGTTACGATACTGAGGGAGAGAGGCTGTACTAGAGCTGTCAGCTTATAGGATCTATCCGTCTTGGATCCTATCTAGTTAGAAGCAAATCTTGTGGGGACAACTACCATTTTCTAACTGTTGACTCCTGGCAGTTAGAGCCTAGAAAGGGTCTAATGGGAAACATGTTACAACTAATACTATGGTCAACTGTGCTAGGATTAATAGCCATTTATTGGGCTACTGTATCATTTATAATAAAATGGCAGGAATGATAGATAATGTTCTGGAGACATTAATCAATATGACTATGGGGTGGACACTGTTGCCAATGAATCATATAGATGTAAATTACCTCAGGCAAATCATCCATGATCAAAGCTGCTACCAATTTCATCTTCCCAAAGAAAACTGTGCATGCTCTAGTCATTGATAATAGATTAGAGGCATTGCTTGGTCAGATCCTTATTATAACTGAGATCTTCCAGTATTATATGCAGAGAAAGTAAAGCATGGGGAAGGGAACCAACAAGGAGACCGGAGACATGATGGGACAGACTAATAGGAATGATGTACTTACTAATACTAATACTGGGACACCATTAGGTGCAGTAGGGGAAAATGACCTTGCCAATAACATATAGGCACCAACTAGTGCATCTTCTAACAATCTTGCAAATGCATCAAAGGCTCAAAGGGTTGTGCCTTTGCGTGATGAAGCTAAGGTCACTGATAACTCTGGCATTTTACATGCAAAAGTTCATCAGTCATTCACCATCCATGACTTAGAGTCTCCATAAACGTATGCCTAAATTTTTATTAGAGCCACATCTCGCTATTAAAGAACTGAAAAAAAAAAAAAACATTTTGCCTATATGAACCAGATTTTGAAGATGTAGAAATTCTTTTATCTGAACTTTTTACACCCCAGGAACCTAAAAAATTTATTGAACAAACTAGAAAAGATTCTTCACTCATGATCTCAAGATCTGAAGGTTGTCCAGCCACTGCTTCCCCCGATTGAGAGACTGGTCACAAGGGGAAGAGTCAGCCCCAAAGATAGAAGGGTACTGGGGCAAATACTAGAACAGCAGATAGGAACAGAACATTAGTACATAGTAATTGGCATCACACATTTGCATTTGGGTATCTTAACCAACAGACTTCATCTTCAGAAATCATCTTCTGACAGGAACAGATCCCTTTAGGAAAAATCAGATTCCTGAGTTGTTTGCAGAGCTGGTATGTGATGTTTCTGTTAAAGAATATCCCTTTGCAAAGTACACATTAACTATAACATCTATAAACACTGGAATAACAATATCTTACAGATGTATTTCCTTACCCCAAGGCTGGGGAAATTCAAGAAAGCTGTGAGCTATATTTCCAAGCTCAAGAGCTAAACCTCAACTGTGGTAAATTAAAGCTACAAATACATGCCATCTAGGAATAAACTCCACCTATTTCTCAAGGCATGTTCCTAACAATTTGAGAATTCCCAATTATTAGGGTTGTTTGAGGAAATGGAAACTTTAATATCACAATTTGCATTATGTGCTTGCTGATCATGGGAATTGTCACAAAGGAAGAAGGCCCTGAAAGGGAAATATCTCCAAGTCACAAAAGACACACCAAGCAAGGTTGTCACTTGCCATTGTTGTTCCACTCGAGGATGGTCAGGAAAATTCAGTCCAAAGTGAGTCTTGGGCTGCCTTCTCTATAACCATCCTAAGGCTTTTTCGCTCCTTAGAGCTTTTGCCACTGGGTCCCAGAAGCCTTCTTTTTCCTTAAAAGACAAGTTTTCCCTCATTTCAGCTGAGAGAAATTTTACTTATCAGCAATCCAGAAACAAATCTCCATACCCCCAAACAAGCCTTTAATATCCGTACAAGGCTGATCACTCAATTATTTTCATGTATTTACACATCAGGTGTAGTCACATAAGTGTTGAATTAAGTAGTTCCCTATAAATCAGGGATGTATCATCTCCTGGATCGAGGCCATCTGAAAGACTAAGACAAGGTCATGCAGGAATCACTTCAGGGTAACTGTCCAGAGAAATTAAAGAATCATGTGTGATTTTCCCACATACATTACTTTATATATTATCCCTAAGTTAAAGAGCCAATTATGAGAGCAGAACATTCATCTGCTTCCTTTCACCTTCTCTCTCTCTTTCTGTTCCTTCAAAACCCTCCACTTAAAAGCGGAACACACCTTCCATTCTTCTGTTACAAACCCACATACTAAAGCTTTATGGACTTTAGTCCCCTTCTACCAAATTCAAACCCAACATGCCTCCCCACTTTCTCTACCATGCTTTTACCATCATAAGTCAAACAACTATCCCCCTGGTATCACTTCAATTGCTAATCAGTAACCCAAAACAATTCTGATTTTCCCACATACATTACTTTATATATTATCCCTAAGTTAAAGTTAAAGAGCCAATTATGAGAGCAGAACATTCATCTGTTCCCTTTCACCTTCTCTCTCTCTTTCTGTTCCTTCAAACAATTCTGATTTAAAAAGATCACATCATTGAATAATCTGTAGCATAGAGCTCAACCATTATAAATTTCAGTTCATAGTACAAATTGGTAAACTGAGATAACAAAATATATGTTTGAGTCAGGTTTACAATGAGGTTTTGTTTACATCCAAACAATACTTTAACACATTTTAGCAGCCACTCACATAACAATCATAAATTTCTGAGCAAGCATTTTCACATATATGCCATTTTTAACACCCTACCTATTCTTTGGCTATTGCCACAAGTATATTTATACAGATCAAAATGTAATCAAAATATCAACCAACAATCCCAGAACTCGTATGAGGTAACTTTATCAATTAAATATTACTTAACTCATTTTATCATTCTGGACCTGGAATGTTTGTAGTAAGATTCCACAGCTGCAAACAAGCTTCTTTTTTTTTTTTGTCAGACAGGGCTGGCAATATTTGCTTGCTTGAGCACCTTAAACCCTCTGTTTCTATAATTAAAATATACTCATCTTTAAGTCCTATCAAACAGCGGTCATTAACTCTTTGAAGCCCCTATGTCAGTTCACAATTTTATAAGCACTTCGTTTCTCCTTCCTGGGTGCAAGGAAGGGGTTAATAGCTTCTGAGCAATTTTATCTCAAGGCTGCTGGCCTTGACTTAGATTTTATTACTTAGCAACCCTGGCCCATCTGTCTAACCAGTGACTAGCTTACTGCAATTTAAAATTTTGAATTTATCAAACCTCTTTCATAATAATTTACTTTCAGTGAATTTTAGTTTGAACTCCACAACTTCCAAATAACTTTGATTAAGTTCTTTAGAAATCTTTCAGTGTGTAACCAAACTGAAGTACAAAGCATTTAGATCCTTCATTTTAGTTTTCTTTTAGCTCAAAATATTGCTACATACTTGATTAAATCCCAATTTATAAGTTGTTGTATCATAATATCAACTAGTATCTCTGTTCATTACTCTCATTGAAGTGGAGCACTTCATAAAATGAATCCAGACACCCCAAAATCCAATTATTAACTTATATAGTTAGGTTAAAGGTATGAAGTTGTTTCCTTTCACATGTACTTAATCACCTTTCCCTAGCTACATGTTACCTGGCATTCCAGCCTGACCTTTCTGATATATCTGAAGCTAGACTGTATTTAATCCTCATGAAAAGCCCTCTCGGTTACAGGGCTGGTTGAATTTGTCTTGTTAAGGACATACAGGTTGTATGTCATATTTCCTTAACCTATTTAGGTGGAAAACTTAATCCTCTTCATAATATAATGCATACATATTTAGCATTCACTCAGCATTACTCATTTCCAGCATTTGGCATCTGAATACATACATGTTCATTTCTAGATTACAAATTCCTTCCTATGCATTTTGTATTTTTTACATTTAAAAACAATTCATATAACCTTGATTAAAAACAACATCATTTAAACATTTCCTCTTTTGTAAAACATCAATTCTTAGCACTTATCTCATTAATCCCATGCACAGATTAACCACTTTAAAAAAGAAAAAAAAACCTTCTTGTGTGTGTAATATAATTTCTTTCTGCTATTTCTGATAGCATATACATTAAAATAAATGTGATTTGAAGGATTCCCAAGTTCAAATTCTAGGATAATTTCTTTTCAACAAAATAACTTTTTTTTGAATGACTTTTACATCTATAAAGTAGGCAGTACAATTTCTGTCCATACAGAATAAACATTCCTCTCTGCATCAGACTTGCTATCAATCACATTTATCAGGAGTTTTGTGGTTCAATAAAAATCTGGCAACATTTCATGTTTGACAAACAGTAACTACAATACATTACATTTGTACAATATCAAGATCATTAGCAATCCACCCAAGTTGAGAATTAATTTTAAGTGAAAGTTTCTAACTGTGGAGTAAGAATCTCCCTTTTCTGCTCAGAATTTTCTCTCGTCCGCTTCTTTGGGGGCCCATCCAAAGGGAGAAGGAGGGAAAAATCATTGAACAGGTAATTGCACTCTCTCTCCTGCCCTGAAGCCTGCTGCAGGAGCAAGCACAGTGTTACTCATCATAGCCTGCCTGGTTGGAATGCAGGCAGAGGGAGCAGGGGTGCAAAATCTATTCTCCTTTGTGACCCTGCATCACAAACCCCCCCTTTTTTCCATTAATCCAGCCACAACAAAGACTCAAAGAACTCTAAAGGACACCCTCTCCCACATATCCACATACCTGTGTCCAAATACAGAAAGATACACAGACAAACAGCAAAAGCCAGAAGACAAACAACAGAGACATGGACACGTAAACTGCCCCGATCCTAGGAGCTTATCTTAAGATCTCATTTCTTGGCATGTACTTGTAAGGACCTTAAAACCTTAAGCAACTGTTTGACAAGCAGGCTGATTTTCTATTACTGAGACCAAGAAGTTGCAAGGAAAGGGTTAAGAACTGCTCAAGGCAGCTAGGTTTTAATCAGGGAAGAAACCTGAGACCAGCAACTACTGCCCACTGTCTTCGGCCATCTTCGGTTGTTTCCAGGTATCTGTCGGGGGCAGCCTGTCAGTGGCCCGCCACCCGATCCCTCCCTGTTGCAAAAAAAACCCCCAAAAAAACAACTCAGTGCGTCTAAAAATCACCTAGGGATCGTGGGGTGTCCCCCAGTCTCTCCTAGATGTGCAATATCTTCCCCAAAAGGGGATTCAACAACAACCCCTTTCCGAAACTGTCAGAGACTCAAACTCTGTACCCAGAATTCCCAAAAGTGCCAGGGCACCTGACAGGGATACAAAATCCCGTGCCCAGGGCCTGACAGCCAGATGGAGACTCGAACTCCATGCTCAAGGGCCTCAAACCCCAGAATGTTCCAATTTCAGGACGTGCCCTGGACCGTATTCCTTCCCCACCCCTGACCACAAACACTTCCTCTGGGGAGCCGACTGGCCCTCTCGCGAGAGACACAAACTGCAGCCATGATAGAGTCCGCACTCAGAAACAGGTGGGAGCATCGGACCAATGCTGCAGGGCGAACCCCTCACCCCAGAAACGGATGGGCCTCAGAGCTTGGCATAGAATGTCCTGTATTAACCGCAGGCACTTTTCATTCACTAAGCCTTATGCTCATTGAGGGTCCTCTTCTCCCCTATACACCATTTGCACACACAGCCACACCACACTCAACTCACCTGAAGGTCCGGTCCAAGGCAGTGCCTTAGGCCCTACTGCCCGGGGGTTCCAAGGTGGGGGGAGCAGGCGAGCCTGGAAATGTTAAGGTCTGGGAATTCACCCACCACCAAGGGAAACCTCGGGCAATGCAATCAGACAAGGAAAAGGCCCTTTATTGTGGAACTAATACGCGCATTAGTGGGAACCTCTGCCATCAGAGTTCCAATTTCCCTCCTGAGGATTCAGTCTTAAATATTGTTCAACATGAATAGTTCCCCTGTTGCATGCCCTTGTTGGAAAGTTGGTTTTTTCACCTGGGGTCTCAGTGCTGAAGTTTATCAGGGACCTTGGACAGGTCCCAGCACAAGGTCTGAAGCTTATCTGTCTGTAGCGGGGCCTTGGCATTTTTTCTGGCTGAATTTCTGAAGGCAATTTTCAATTTAGATCTCCCTGAATACAAGTATATTACAAACCCTGAGTCAAAAATTAAAGATGATAATGGGAAATTTGTATATGTAAACACCATAATGGCTATTTTACAAGAAACTCCAGAACCATATCTTGGGACAAAAGTGGGAGAACAAAAGCACAATCCTCTTACTGATATAGAGGCAAGTGGATCTGTATTGAAGTCATTCCCAGAAGATACCACCATAGAAGGAAAGGTTTCTATGTCAACAGATTCACAAGAGGGAGTAGATTCACAAGAACCTGATCCAAAAGACATGGTAGAACCTGTGCACTCCAGTAACATAATAGCAGATCTGCAGGAAGAAGTAAATCCACAAGAATCAAATTTGTCACCACAGAACTCAGAATTAGAGCATATTACTGGGCAACAGATAGAAAAAAGAATTGGGAAATATAGAAATCACTGAAATAGGCTCAGACCAAGACAGAAAACCTGATTTAACAACACCTGGCACAGATTTACAACAGGTCACTGAACAAAAGCTAATGAAAGACCTTGAGAGTACAGAAATCAATGAACAAGAGTCAAACTCAGATCCAGATGATACAGTATCAAATGGTACAATAGTAGTCGAACAAAACACTGATGAAGAACAGGAAACCTTATGAATACATTAAGCTTTATGATAAAGTTCATTAAGTTTTAGATGAATGGGACACAAATTGGCATAGTGAACACCTGAATTCAGAAAAAGCAAGTTTTTCTGATTCTGATTCTGATTCAGCAATTGAAAACATAGGAAACTCATTATCAGTAGATGAAATACTATATATTATAGGAGTCAGTAGTTTTGAAGAATTTTGTAAAAAATATGACTTAGGGGACAGTGACACTGAATTGGAAGTAATATAATAGAGAATTTGGTACCAAGGCAACCCCTTGTTCAAAAACATCAGGGCAGTTTTCTTATATGACTTCTTGTAGTATGATGTCAAGATTTCTGTTAATTTCTGGCTTTTCAGGTAGACCAATGATTCTCAAATTGTCTCTCCTTCTGTTTTCCTGATATGTCATGTTCTCAGTGAGATATTTTATTTTCTTCTAATTTGTCAGTCTCTTGACTTTGCTTTATTAATTCTTGGTGTTTTATAAGATCATTGTCTTCCAGTTGCCTAATTCTGATCTTTAAAGACTGGTTTTCCTTTTCATTTTGCTCTATCCTACTTTTCATGTCTTCCAGCTATTTCCCCAATTGGGAGGTCTTGTCCTTTAAACTGTTATTTTCTCTTTGAACTATTTCCCACTTTTCTTGCCAGAAGGCTTCCATCTTATCGATAAGTGACAATTTAAATTCTTCAAGAGCTTGTGGACAATTTCCATTTTTTGAAGGTTTTGGCTTTATTTGAATTTCCTCCTCTATTTCCTCTGTAACCTGTGTTTTTCCTCTGTAAAAATTTTCCAAGGTCAATGCCTTCTTTTTGTTTTTCTTGGAGGGTGGATGTTGCTTCTGGATAGAATTTGCCATCACTGTGGAGTTTTTTCCTTCCCTTTTTAATCAGAAATCTGATTGAGATGGGCAGGCTCTCTGTGTATGGAATTAAGAAGGAAGGATTTTTCTTCCTGAGGCAAGCTCTCAAATCTCCACAGCCTCTGCTGTTCACTGCCCTTCTCTGTGCCACCTTCCTGAGAGTGCCCACAGTCTGTGCATCCCATCCCACTGGGGTTCCAGGTGTAGCTGCTCTTATGGGTAGGTCTTTGGTGGTTTTGGTCAGCTCCCAAGGACCTACAGGTGCCCCTTGCTCACTCTAGAGGTGCCCCTTGCTCACTTACTGATTCTGGTGGGCGCTGGCTCTGACTCTGGCTCCATAGGTGGGGTGGGGGAGAATAGATTAGCTCACATTTTGGTGGGAGCTTTTTTACTCCCTTATTCTGTGGAATGCCCAAATCCCACTTACCTTCTGTAGAGTCCCTTCGTTCTCATGAATTTGGGTTTGTTTGTTTTTTTGGTCTTTTGAGGTGGTTTATATTGGTGGGTTCTGAGGAGAGTGAGAGTCCTGCATCTAGACTGCTGCCATGCTTTCCCAGAAGTCCCCACTCTCAGATTCTGATGAGATTAGCATTCAGATTCACATTTGAGGTCTAAAGGCTCTCAGATCTGGAATTTGAGTATTTCACAAGGCAATATTCTCTACCTCCTTCCTACATTTCTCTCTTTTTACTATACATTGTGGTAATAAAGCTATTAAATCTACTAACAGCCTCATGACTTGAGTTAATTTTATAAATGGTGACCACAACTTTTTATAACTGCTAATTTGACCGAAACCAATTTTAACTGTTAAATTATCTTTCTGTTTGAATTAAAAATGTTAATAGTTGTGTCTCATCTATTAAGTTTCATCTATATTCCCATAAATTTTACTTCATGCAGGTTAGTTAAGTGCTTTATTCTGAGAATAGTACATAGAGTTTATTTATTGCTATTCCATCATTTTTCAATAGTATCTACTTCTTTGTGACGTTGTTCAGTGTTTTCTTGGCAATAATCCTATAGTGATTTGCCATTTCCTTCTCTAAATCATTTTACCTATGAGAAAATTGAGCCAAATTGTTGCCCAGAATCACAGAGCTGGTAAGTGTTTCAGACCAAATTTGTGTCCAATAAGCTGAGTCTTCCTGTATCTGGGGCCTGTATTTCATACCTTGTACCACCTAGCTACCACATAAAAATTCATTAGGCTACTCTAAAGATCAATGACATACAAGGAAATGTTAACAAATCTTCGAATGCAATGTGTTTGATTTTATTTCTTAGGTGTATAATATTTGTGCCTGTTATTTTCTTAACTATCTGTAATTATCCTAAGGATGAGAAGCACTCTTTCCTCACTTTTATAACACCCAAAGTATTTAGTACAAACATACATTACCTAAAATCACATTTTCTTGTAAAAATTATATTAGTCAAAAGAACATTTTAAGATGCCTTCATTTTCCTAGGAATGGTACTAATGAAGAGCCAATGTTCAATTTCCTTCACTGCCTGCCACCATTTGCAATTATTCTTTCCTATCAAGGTCTAATCAGAAGAATTACTCTCCTCAATTATTTCTCTAGGAATATATTTCTGGAATTATAATATAGCTTCAATTGAAGCAACATAGAGTACCATCCTTCATTTTGATTCTAGTAATCCACATATTCTTATAGACTTTATAATATTACTATTTAGTTTGTAAATAATGAAAATTGTGTTGTTTTGGTAAATGGCACACTGGAAATTCTGGCAAAATCTATAAGCATTAGCAAAACCAGTGAAGGATTATTAATGAATAAATGAATGAATGAATGTGTGGAGGTATAGTCAAACAACCTGATCATTATATTTTGTAACTGATATTTTCTTATTTTAAAATATTATTTTTCTTTTCCATATTATATATTGGTAGAATTTTGAATTATCATTTTCTGACATTTTGACATCAATGTTTTCTCCCTCCATATCTTTCCCCAAGACATCAGGGAATGTGATATATAGCTTGTACATGTGTTATTATCAAATATCTTTTGGGGGTGGAGCCAAGATAGAGGAGTAATGTAACAATTAAAAAGAGTGGATTGTGTAAACTGTTACAGATAAAAGAGTGGTTGCCTTAAACTATGATCATGGAAATATGGTTTTAAATAAAAAATATAGTGGTCACCAGGGAAAAATTCCCAAATATGAAATATACCCAAGTCAGCTGGGTTTTTATGGAGATTTTAATTAATACAAATAAGGAATTAATGAGAGAGAGAGAGTAAGAGGAAGTAATGATAAAAGGGCTAGGCCAGCCTAGAGAGAGATCAGTCAGTCTTTAATCCACTCACCACAAGATTTGTCCCAAGCAAGATTCTAGTGTTCAGAGAGACCCACCAGTTCAGCTCCTGAGCTCCACTTCAGCTTCCAAGGCTGAATTTTCCTCAGAGGCCTTCAACTCAGCTTTTGCTAGCTCACATCTTCAGAGAGAGTTCTTTCAGAGAGAGTTTTTCTCAGAGAGAGTTCTCTGCTCTCAGCTGCTGACCTCCTTTTAAAGAGAATTTTCTCCTATGTCACCTCCCCTAAGTTCTCACATCTATCAATCACAGTAGACGTTTTCCAAAGGATAGACCATTCTTAATTCACACCTGAGTAAACTAAACTTTTGAGTAATTCACACCTGAGTAGACTAAAACCTCACACCTCTTTTGTTAAGACTTGTCCCTTACAAGTTTGTAAGTTGCCTGACCTTCATAGGTACTTAGCACCTTCCTAAAAATAGACTTAGCTTAAGGTTTTTGCTTCATTATAAGTATGAGTTAAGTACTTTTTCATTGTTCAGTAAAGAGTTTACAACTTTATCTTCCCCTAAAGTATGCTTAAGTATGGGTGGAGTAGAGTTCTCACATTCCTGACTAAGTCCCTTCATTGTTTAAAATGGGAAATAGTCTTAACCAAATCTTATTAAATAGGGTCTGAGAATTTTTAAGATTCACAGTAAGTAGAATAGCAGTGTCATTTCACCATGAAAATCCTCTCCAAGCAAGAGTAAAATGTTGCCACAAAATGAATACAGTAGTGAAAGAATCAACAAGGAGACAATGTGAAACAACCTTCAAGAAAAAGAAAAAAAGCAAAAGGTAGGCAGATTCCCTCTGGAGAACTGAGGTGAGAGGGGAACAGAGCTAGAAAGAGACATAGCAACAAATGAAGAGCAATCCAAGAGCAAACCACAACCCCACCACCCTACCCCAAACCCACATCTGCTCTCACAGGTTCTGAACTTAAACCCTACATAAGACAGACCCTGAGGTCCTGCAAAGGAAAATGGTTGTCCAAGCCAACTCACACCCCTTCAAATTTCAAACCTGTGAGGAAGTCCTAGAGAACCAGCCCAAGGCAATCTGGGCTGAAGGGAGCTGATCCATGTGGGTCAAGAGCAGAGTTAGGAATCCCAGGCTAGGCTTCAGATGAGAACATAATCCACAGTTTGAGGTAAGATCTCAGTTCTCAAGAGGAATCTCACCCCCCTGCCCCCCAGATCTTTCTGCCCCAAACTATGAGTAGATATCCAGGACAAAGCAATCAAGGGTATACCTTATTGGATCAAGAACATCTTGTACCAAAAACTGGAGCCTAAACCTGGGGTTATAATTCGATCAGCCCCTGATCTGATCAAGTTAAGAATGAGATCAAAAGCTTACACCCAAGCCTGAATAAAGTCTTTAAGCTATCAGCATCTCAAGGGTCAATTGAATCATTCGGGGGGGGGGGGCTCAGGGGGGGATGGGAGACTCTCAGAGCTCTCAGCCCTCAGACCATCTGGTAAACTAGTAACAACCCAGAAAATAAGCTGAAAATAGCATCAAATAAAGACTGAAGTTTAAGAGGGTACCCCAATTGCCCAGAAAACAGAACCTACCTATAATTAGGTAGGAAAAATGAGCAAACAACAAAAAAGGCAGCTAACTCTAAAGAATTTTTATCAAAACAAAGAGCAAGGTGCAGACACCGAAGGGGACAATTGAAAACATAGGAAACACACACAAAGTCCAAAAGAAAAAAATATGGATTGGACACAGAGTCTGGAAGAGGTCAAAAAAGACTTCAAAAATCAATTAAGAAATGTAGAGGGAAAGTAGGGAAGAGAAATAAAGGTGATGCAAGATGAAATGAAAGTGATGTAAGGAGAAATGGAAGAGTTGCAAGAAGAAATGAAAGTGATACAAGAAGAAATGGGACAAATGAAAAAGAAGAACCAAAAACTGAGAGAAGAATATCAGGTCTTAAAAATCAGAACTGACCATCTAGAAACAACTTATTTCATTAGAAATCAAGAAACAATGAAGCAGAATCAAAGGAATGAAAAAGAAAAAGCGGAAAATGTGAAATACCTTATTAAGAAAAAAAAGAAACTGACCTGGGGTCAAGGCTAAAGTCCTTACTGTGCAGGTAACCTGCCACTTTCACGGGTTCAGGAGCCACCTCAGCTCCAAGCTGGAAGCCTATAGCTCTCCATTGAGGGGATACAGGTAGCCATATGAGGAAGATAGCTAGGGGGTAGAAACCAGTAGATGCTTGTCTCACCAGGTAGAGCTCTGTGAAGTCTGGCTGATTGTTGCTAAAAGCCTGTTTCACCAGGCAGCAGTATGGTTATGGATTGGGGTTGGCTACTCAGCTGTTCCCAGTTGCTACTCAGCTCTGAACTTGGCTTAAGGGGAGGGGCTTTATCTGAAGAGTTGTGGTTGCAGGCTCAGCAAGTCCCCCAGGAAGTGCGCAAAGGGACAGGTGAAGGGGTGGGAGAGATGGGTAGCAAGCAGCCCCAGAAAAGTTATCAGTAGAAGCAAAGTAGCAGTTTCACTGGGGGCTGTGGTGAAATGCAAAAAAAATGGCTTTTCAGCAGAGATGGAGAAAAACTGAACTATTCTCTATTCTATGTTAAAAAGGCTTTCTTAAAATAATAAAAAAAGGAATTATTTTTTTCTAAAACTGCAGGTCACCAACTATTAAAGTTAAATGAAAAACTCCTGGTTCTTAGTTTCCATAGACTTATTAATATTCACTTGAAATGGAGAAATCAGATAGGTAGAGATTAAAGTCTATTTCTAACTTAATTCTAACCATGTGTCTCTCCACATGGCTATCTCTCTCAGTCACTGTCCTCCACCACAGCTGTCCAGGGGAATAGAGAGATTGGACACCTTTGCACCTCCTCTTTTTTCCTTTCTTTTAGCCCAGATGTGTCACCTGCATGTTCACTTGATGTCCAGGTATGCAAAGCAGGAATGCAGGTTGGATGACCCCCAGGGGAAGCAGGTTTTTTTATACAGTACAAATCCACATGACAACAATATAGAAAAATAATATTTAATGAAAATTAGAAAATTTGAAATGAATTATACAGTTGTCCTGGGATGAAAAATGTCACTTTACAAGAAATTCAAGTTATTTGTTTTTTTTTTCTTTCTACCCATGTTGCTTAAAACATTCTAAGAAAAAACACATTTTGAAATTTTAAATGTCACTTATTATTGAGGTTATATATTATTGGTTCCTTATTTTCATAGTTCATTAAATCTCTATGTCTAAAGCTACACATGACTTTTGTCCTGTATGTGCTGATTTTTTACAATGAAAGAAAGATAAGAAGGGCTTCTAAGTTATATAGCTACTACTTTGTGTCACTTTTTGGCCACTTTTTTTAGACACTTGCTAAAAATCCTATATTTATTTTTAATACAGTACATTGAAATAAACCCAATTTTCTGTGCCTAAAGAGAAGCAGTATGAGACATATGAAGGGCACTTAAGTACACCCTAGGTACCTGTCCTCATGCATAATACCAAATAAAGTTAGCAAAAATATATATAGAAGAGAGATGTCAAGCCTCACAAAGTGTCAATGGAGAGGAAATATGTGGACTTCCTGAATGAATGCTCTATTATGAATCATAACCTCTTCAGAAAGGAGTATAATGTATTTGTAATCTCAAAGTACCTATATGACAGGAGGGAGATTCAGATATAAGAGGAAAAAATTGGATTGAGAGAGTTTACTACAAAAGTATAATAAGACTATGATGAAATTTTCACCAGTAAACAATTGTTTCTTAGGCCCTTCATATATTTCCAGTCTTATAATTTGCTCCCCACAATACTCACTACTACATGGCTATAATGGCCTTTTTGTTGTTCCTCACACATAACACTCCATTTCCAATATATTCATCTATAATGGGTATGCTTCATGCTCGGAATCATCTTTCTCCTCCTCTCTAGCTTCTAGCTCCCCTGACTTCCTTTAAGATTCAGCTCTAATTCTACCATCTGCAGGAGGCTTTTCCTTCTCTCTTCCTACCATCTCCATGGTACCCAGATACTCTTATGTAATTCCTTTCATTTATACAATTTATACCATATATATCTTATGCTTAAACCACTTTTTTTACATTCCACCTCTCTTATTTGAGTGTGAGCTCCCTGGGGAACTGAATTTATGTTTTTGACTTCCTATGTATTTCTAGAGTAAACTCTAGAAATACATAATTCAGTACAGTGCCTTGCACATGTTAAGGTTTTATTAAATTTTTATTGTAGGCAAGTGACCCTTAGTTGTATATATTTTAAACTTTTAAAATTTTCTTTCAGCCTGAATTTCCTCACATGTAAGACAGTGATGAAAATGGTATCTGCCATTTAAGCTTGTTTTAAAGATTAAGTGAAATAATATATGTGTAAACCGTCTTTATTGTTGTTTATTCATGTTGAACTCCTCATGACTCTGAGGACCATACTGTCCAAGGATTTTTATTGGCAAGAATACTGACATAGTTTGCCATTTCTTTCTCCAGTAAATTAAGTCAGAGGTTAAATAACTTACCTACTAGTAAGACACTTACCAACTAGTAAGTGTCTGAGGTTGGATTGGAATGTATGTCTTCCTAACTCTAATCCCAAAGCTCTATTCACTTACTTAGATGCCTCATAAACCTTAGAAAATTTTATAAATGTAAGATGTTTTCATTCTAAAAAGCTTGCAAATAAGGTATTTGATACGATGATTTTCATTTAAAAGACCTTTAGCAATGTCATATTTAGGTGATTGTTGGCAATAATATCATTTCAAAATTCTCCAGTTCTCATAGAATTTATTTGTTGAATTATCTTATTATTTTTTTAACTTCTTTTCAAACTATCCTAGGAGTTCTTTTGATATTTAATACCCTTTCACAAAGCTTCACATGTTTCCATTTTGGCACTGTTCACTTCTGAGATTCTATTTTGATCATTCCTGTTACTAAAGTAATTTTGTGAAGTCAGGTTTTTCCTTTGTCTTTTGCTCATTTCTCCAGAATTTTATTTTTTTTTCATGACTTTGCCTCTGGTTGAAATTCAGCTCTGTTCCTGGAGTAGAGGGAGTACTATTCCGGGATTTGCTCTGGTGCCAAGTGCACTGGATCAAAGTGAATTCCACTTCCTAGCTATCAGTTCCCCTGATGTGTTGGTCCTGGACTGCTCCTCTTGCTGAGGGTTCCCATGTGTTAGATTTAAAATAGTTTTGAGTGTTAAATAGTTGTAGATAAGAGAGTGGGAGCCATAAACTGTGATAATTAAAATGTTTGGGAGCAAGGGAAATATATAACAATTATGACCGCTGAAATATGTTTTCTACTGTGTCTTGGTTTTATATAAATATAAGATGGTTGCCAGGGAATATATTCCCAATTTATGAATATGCCCAAGCCAACTGGGTTTTATAGAGAAATTTAATTTATAATACACTGATTAATAAATAGAAAAAGAGAGAAAGTAAGAAAGGAATAAGAATGAGAGGCCTCAAGCCAATAAGGCCTAGACCTCAGTCCTAAAAGATAAATCAGTCAGTTGGTTTTTATCACTCACCCAAGATCTCTCTAGGTAAGGCTTCTCATGCCAACCTCAGGCTCCACCTTCAAGAGAGCATCCCTTCAATAATGTTTCCAGAGAATTCTCCTCCTGACTCCTCCTGGGTTCTCCTTCTACAGCCTCCTTCAAGACCTCTCCAGGAGCTCTCCCTCCAAGACCTCTCTCCTCTCAGACCTCCTTCAGAGCAAACCCCCCCCCCCCCCCGTGTCCTCAGACCCCGCTATCTTTAAACAAACAATCTAAGTTCCCTCCCCTCAGTTCTCACATCTACCAATCACTGTCGATGTCTCCCCTGTGCCAATAATGACTCTAGCTTAACCCAGGACCACCCAGAGGTCTGTCCCCTTTGCACATGTCTGTTGAAGGTCATATTCTTAAATAATTAAATCTTGATCTTTGCTGCAGCCCTTCCTAAATCCTGTTACTCTGAGTAGGGTTGAGATTGTAGTTTCCAAGACCTGGTTCTGTCATTCCAAGTATCTCTATTGTATCAATTCTAAAATCAATCCTGACTCAAAGAACTTTGTAAGCATAGGTCAAAGCCCTTTCCATTGTTTAGCAAAAGGTTTCTGTCCTAAAGTAGTCTTAAGTAGGGAGGAGAAGGATCCTCCCATGCCAAGGAGTTTCATATTCCAATAGAGTTCTTACTATCAGTAGAAAATGTTTTCAAGTATGAAATTTCCCAATGGGGAATTTTCCAACATTCAGAAGTCTAAGAAATTTTAAGGTTTACACCTGGAAATTGTATACATAGGGCTACTGCCATTTCAGTAAGATAGGTCTTTCCTGGACAGGAATAGGTTTTATTATTGCCTTTTGTTAGTTCTTCAACTCCAGAATTGATTTTGAGGCATTTTTCTTTTGTGGTTGTTAGTAGATGAGTTTTGGTGAGCTCAGAGCATTCCTTACTCCACCAGCTTAGCTCCTGAATGTGGAAGTCTATTTGATTAATTCTTAATGATATTCTGAAATCTATATTTCCAGCATAGAGATTTATCTGTATTTTCCCCAAAATTATGTTTGTATATTTCAACTAAACATGTCATGATGTTTAAGCATGATATCATTTAAATTCATTTTATTTGTGTTGATAATACTTTTCTTACATATTCTGAAAGCTATCATTTTGTGAAATTGGTGAATAATTTAAGGAAAGCAATGCAAATGCTAACTAGAAATATTTTGGAAGTCCTTTATAGGTAAGAGTATAGTGGTATGGTAGGCAGGCTGTTAAACATGGAATCCCAAAAAGGTGAGTTCAGAACTCTTCTCTGACTTTTACTTTCTGTGTAACCAGGAACTTTTAAGATGTTTCCTCACCTATCAAATGAGGACAAAAATACATAACTTTCAGAATTGCTATGAAGATCAAATTAGTTAATGTATGCAAATAATTTTGTTATATAGTAAATATTATTTGTGTCTTCATTATTTTCAGGTCAAATTTGCTACCAATATTCTCTGTAGATGAAATTTGCAAATAAATTAATAAATAGATGATTCCTTGACATATTAGTTTCCAAAGATTCTTCTCATTGTTGGAATGAGAACTATTCAGTCAATTAGTAAAAACAAATATTTATTAATTGTCAAATCCAATGGGAAGCTAAAGATACTATGGATACAAAGAGAAGTTCTCTCAACAAGCCCATTTCAATGACTACCACAGGTAAATAGCTATGAACATACAAAATAAAGTGAAAGTGAAAGGCAATCTCAGAGGAAAAACTCTAGCAATTTCAGAGCATGTGACGAGATAAGGGAAGCCTTTGGCAAAAAGTGAAATTTGAGCTCACCTTTGAAGGAAGCAGGGGACAGAAATGAATTAAGAGAGATTTGTGGAATCCAAGTTTCACCCAAGAATGCTTTCAAATACTATCAAATTAGAAAGGGATTAGATCCAAGTATCAGCTGTTGGCTTTTTTACTCCCCCTTGGGATTTTGATTGTTATAGCTGTAATATTGTATTTCTTTAAAAAAAACCACTTCTCAATCAAACCAACCGAGTGTTCCTTCTACTACTCAACAAAATGCAGAACAAAATACTTGGCTTGAACTTATAGAGGAAAGTTTGGGGGAGCTCATAGCTTTTATGAAAGCACTAACCCTCCTAGCCAACCCACCCCTCCCCCTGCCCCATCAGCCTCAGAAAATCCTACAATCTCAACTCTAAATTCACAACCTACTCATGCTTCCAATCCCACACCCTCTACTCTAAGTACACACCACACCCATGCTTCCAACCCTACACAATCCACTCTAAGTTCACACCCTACCCATGCTACTGATCCTAATACCTCCACTTCACACCTTACTGATTCCTCCAATCCTAACACCTCTGTATCCTTTCACACTTCTTCCTTGGCTCCTCCTTCTCACCCTACACAATCCACTTTAAGTTTACATTCCAACCTAAATTCACACCCTACCTCTGATCTTTCTGGCACTATAAGACAACAACAAACCTTCTACCTTAGTGTGCCCAACTCTTCTATTTTTCATACTTACCCCACTGAGAATGGAGCAAGAAGTCTAGAAACAGGAGTACCAAATAATTCAGATAGCTTATTTCCTTTAAGGGAAGTACCCACTTTTAATAAGGATGGAAACTTGGTAATTGTAAGACATCATACACCTTTTAGCCCTGAGGATTTAAATAAATTGAAGGAAGATATGCCATCATTTGAGGATGAACCAATATTAATTATAAAAAAATAGAGAACATATTCATAACTTTTGACCCTACTTGGTTGGATGTTGAGAATTTATTAGAAGCATTATTGACAAAGAGAGAGAAAAATAATATCGTCTCTCTGGCTAAACAAAAATGAGGTAAAAAAAGGAAGTTATTGGCCAACTGAAGATCCACATTGGAACCCCAATGTTGAACTAGATCACACAAAACTAAACCAGGCCAGAGAAGCATTACTGACAGCCATGAGAGCTTGCTCTGATAGACCTAAAAAATGGTCAAAATTTGAAAGAACCTGACAAGATATTGATGAAACACCCTCCCAGTTTATGGACAGACTTATTGACGTAGGAAATACATATATGGACCTTGATTTAACCAGAGAAAGAGACATTAGACAAATATGTAGACAATTCATTGAGAATTGTTGTTCAGTGGTAAAAGACTACTTTAAAACTAGCTGTCCTAATTGGGACTCTATGGACCTTAAAGAATTGAGGAGAGTAGCAACCTATGTTTATAAAGGTCGTGTAAAAAGACCTGAGGAAGACAATACATCAGTGGAAGATTTAAAGAAAGAAATTGAAATGTTAAAGAGACAATTGAAAAATAAGGGAGAGACTATAGCCCCTTTGTGAGAATTCACAAATAAATCAGTAACCTGCCACTTCTGTGAGAAGAAGGGCCACAAAATGATGGAATGTAGAACCTTTCTTAAGATGATTGGAAGAAATACACAGTTTAATAACAACTTTAAAAATAATAACTATAGAAATGATGATAATGGTCATAGAAACCAGAATTTTAGAAATTTTAGAAGTTATAATAATGATTATGGAAATAACTATAATGAATATAAAAATAAGAACTTTAGAAACCAGAATTATAGAAATAGGAATTGGGAAAATAATGACAATGCTCCAAATGAAGAAAATGATAATACTCAACAACAATATATGAGAAATGGTGCTCGTCCAAAAAATACTCAAGGTGCTAATGACCCTTTGAGAGGTGCCCTTCAGGAGGGTGCCCAAGGAACTTCCCAAATATAATGAAGGTGATTCTTCTTAGACTCTATTGATTTTGTTGATAGTCATTAACCCTTTTCAGTTTTTTCTCCACTCCAAATAGTAGGAGAGAATGAACAAAGAACTTAAAACTATGATTGGAAAACTATGCACTAAGACACATTTAAAATGGCCTGAAATTCTCCCTCTGGCCCTATTTTATCTTAGAAGCAGGCTTAGAGGAGATCTACACATCTCATATCCCCTAGAGTAAATTTTTTTAATGACCATAAACTTCTTCCTAAAAGAAAACTTCAAATTTTTAAAAGCAATATTATGATTCTTCTGTTGTAGTATGAGTATGAATAATGTAATACTACTCTTTCCATAGAACTAAATTTTAAAATCACTATAAAAGGTAGCAAGACAAATAACACCATGGATATTCACAGGATAAAATATAATACAAACAACAAATTACATAGGAAAATCAATATTAAATGTTTTAAAAGAAATGAAAGAATAAAAAAGAAGTTGAGAGGGTCTCCTGACAATAACGAGTGGACATATTTTTTTTTAGTCTTTTGGAATCCTCATGATTTTTTAAAAAGTATTTTTATCATCAATTATATGTACATACAAATTTTATTCTTCATTTTAAATAATGTTCTAAGAAAATAAAGACCTTCATATAGTTGACAAACTTCCTGATTCTAATTTATGGTATGACATGGACCATAAGTGGAACAAGTTGAATTGACATGAATGAATTATAAAGTGGAGATATTATAAAGTTGGAGATAATTGGTCGTGATGACAAAAGCAGTTGATTATATTAACATCTTTTATATGAAGCCTTACATATCAATTGAATAATGACTGATCATGTTATGGTATATAAGTGTGATGGAATACTATTGCAGTATAAGAAATGACAACATGATTTTGGAAATATCTGGAAGGACTTACATGAAAAGATGCAAAGTAAAATGAGCAGAACCAGAACAACACTGTGCATATAACAGCAATATTTTTGATGAACAACTGTGAAAGATCTACTTAATATAAATACCTCTTGATCTAAGAAAATCCCAGATTCTCATAATGAAAAATGCCATCTGCCCTCTAAGAAAGAACTTATGGAATCCAAGTGCATAGTGAAATATATTATATTTTACTGTCTACATTTTTATTTGATACATCTTTCTCAAAATGACTAATATGGAAATTGTTTTACATGATATATGTATATGTATATATGTATGATCTGTATTATTTTGCTTAACCTTTAGGGGAGGGGAGAGGTGTGGGAGGGAATAAGGTGTGAGTTTTAAAATTAATAATCAATAACTAAATATTATATTTTGTAAAGTTTTATTAATAATAACTTAAACAAAAGAACTGCCTGAATTCAGCCCCATCTCAGGTCCAAAAGAGCAAGAAGGAGGAGTCCTAGTCACTTAAATACAATCACACAAAACATGGGGACACAGGAAAATGGAATTTTTGGGAAATACTAAGGGACTTCTGGAGGATGAAGTCCAAAGGCTCAAAATCTCCATTTATACATATCATCCTATGATCTTATTGGGAAACCAGTTTCCCCAAAAGGATCATGGAAACATAATCAACTTAAAAATTACAATAATTTGTGGATAAAAGGAAAAGAGAACAAAACCAATGATTACTAGGTTGACAAAAAGCCAATTTGGGGGCAATCCACTTTGGCATAAGAGTAAACATTCAAAACAAAAGCATTTCATCCCCTCCTAGTTCAATGCACATCCCAAAGTTCACTCTGGGTCTTCTGATAGAGTGTGTGGTCTCTGCAGGCATGGTGCCTTCATGGGGCATTCTGGGTTCTTGGAGATAGCAATTTTCTTATCCTAAATTGCTCAAATTTAAATCAAAGTTCACAACAATAACTTGCCCCCCCCCCCTGAGGTGAATAATAAAAAACATAGGGATCACTCAGGGATGCATGACTGAGTTATGAGGTATATGAATCAATTTGCAAAAGAAAATTAAAAAACATAAAAAATCCAGATAAAAGAGAAAAATAACTTGGGGAAATAATACAAAATGTAAAAGTCTTTTGTCTAAAAATAAGTAAAGGACAAACAAATCTTTAACAGGTCCTTGAATCAGGGTCCAATTGAAATGCCTCTAGCAATTATGCATTTACCCAATCAGTAGCCAGGACTACAGAAAGTTTGCTATACCATGGAAGACAGAAAAGGAACTAGATTATAGGAGCCAGGTAGGAGCCAAATTTGAGATACTTGGTAGAATGTGGGACAAGGATGATCTACCTTTAAGTCATAATAAACAGCCACAACCTTGAACCCCAAACAAGTTCAAGTCCTCTTATCTTGACTCAGAATTTTCATTAATTCCATCAGGATTGGTGGGTCTCTTTGACTTTGTGCTTGATTGGCACTATGCAGTTTAGCTTTGTGCTTCTTTGGCAGTGTACAATGACTCTTTTTGTATTCTCTTGACCTGGAATCAGACAGAATCAGTAAGCAAAGTCTCATATTTTTTTAAAACAATCAATGGCACCATTTTTATAGTCTAAAGCTTCTTGGGCATGCATTCATATTAGAACAAATGTATTTAAAACTTATATTACTGAAAAATAAAAAAATAAAGAAAATATTCTCAATATTGTTGACATCTTCAAATACAAAAAGGTGAGAAAAAACAAAATTCAGATACGATATTGCACATTCAATTAAAAATCAGTTTTAAAAATGTTTTAAAAATTAAAATATATAGCTTATAATCAGTGATACACAATGTCAGCCATGTGTGAGTACAAAATGATTTTCAGAATAAAAGAGTAACACAGTAAATAATGCACCAAAGTCCCCAAAATTCACAATACCCAATTAATTGCAATAGCAAACAAACCCACTCATATTTCACATAAGTTGCTGTATGATATAAAAAAAACCCTGTGAACTGATGGATATTTGTCACAATTTTTACAGATTTAGCAAATATTTCAAACTTAATAAACATATTTTTAAATAAAATAAAACTTATTTGGGTCTAGAACATCATCAAGATATCTAGATTATTCTGCTGGAAGTAAATTAAAATGAAGAGTTTTGCAGGAGCTCTTTTTTTTTGCTTCCTGATTCATAGAAACACCTTGGTAGGAACATTTCTTTGTTTCTTTACCTTTCATACAACATTCTTTATAATATATATGTAAATATATATTAAAAATCATCCATTCAGAATCTACTAGTCACTAAAATTATTTCTGAAGACCCCTTAGAATTACAATTTAAATTCTTAGCTTATTAAATTCTGCAAAGTTTGCACATAATTTAACCAGTTTTGTTGAAATCCATCCATCATCATCTATGTGACAATTAACAAAGGCAACATGTGATCTTCAATGGATCTAGTGACAAGGGTTTTAGGCAAGATGTTCATGGGCTTATACAGAGATATTTTGTTCTTCAGCAAAGGTAAAAGTACAAATTAAAGATCAATATAGGAAAAACATGGTTTAAAATGATTCATTATAACAGAAAGATATTGATTAAATTAAACAGATAAACATAAAAATATTTAAACCTTAAAGCAATCAGTAAATGCAATAATATAAACCAATCAGAAGGTACATACAGGCAGTGCAGTCAAAATCCTTTTCACCAATCTCAATAGACTTGTTCACTATTATAGGAGAAGAATAAACTCAAAATAGTTAGCAATAAGCTTCCAGATCTCTTTTAAAGTTTCCTTCCATGAAAACGACCAAATAAAATAATATTAAAATTTAAAAAAAAAAAAAAGTTTCCTTCCCCTCCCCTCATATTTAATATCCATATAGATTTTGTTTGTCAGAGGTCTGAATTTCCTCATAGAAGAACAGGGAAGAATCTCCACTCTGCGTTTTGAGAGCAGTTAGGACTTTTAGAACTGTCAAAATATTTCAGGTTGGTTTGTAATTGAAGCAGCCTAGTTTGTGGCATATTCTTGAGAAAGAAATAAAGTGAGATGTCTCCAATAAAAATAAAAAGTCCCAAGAAAAGAATTAAGCAGATCCAAACTGCACTAAAGCTCTACCAACTCAAAATCTTGTTTCAGAGTTTCAAGCATGCTTTGCAATAACATTTTTCCTGAAAGAAGCTGAATGCGGTTTGTTTAAAGAGTGAACAGAAAAAGCAAAACTTAGAGGGAAAACAATAGTATATTTGCATGTGAGAGAAAAATACTTCTCCTTTGTATTTTGGGGCAAGAGAAATAAAGGGAAAAACAGGCATATTCCCCAAAATTGACTTTAAATCTACTGATTTGGAACTAACAGCCTTCCTGTAAAAAAAGCAAAAACAAACAAACAAAAAAAAACCTTTAGTAACAGCCTTCTAAACTAGGAGTCCAGTATCAGGTTTAAAAAAATCTGTTTGAAAATTAAGTGTGAGATTCTTTCCTCCACACTGAAAAATGGCTATGGCGGACTAGAAACATACACATACACATTTTTATACATCACCCTCTGTGAAAAAAAATGGCTGTGATTGGCAGGCTCTTGTGGCAGGTCTTGAGGAAGCTCCAAGTTGGGTGGAGAGAGGTGAGAAATGCTGGTCCAGCAGATAGACAGGAGAAACAGCAGGCAGTGGTAGATGGTAAGATGGGGCAGGAGTGCAGGAACAACCCACCACCAGACCATCATGGTGGGCAGCAATGGGGAAAACTTACTATATTTACTCTAAGGCTATCTGCTCAAAATTTTTTGATAATTCATAATTGCTTCATGGTAAGCCAAAAATGTGGGTTTTTAAATTAATAATCAATAACTAAATATTATATTATATAAAGTTTTATTAATAATAACTAAAACAAAAGAACTGCCTGAATTCAGCCCCATCACAGTTCCAAAAGAGGGAGAGGGAGGAGTTCCAGCCACTTAAATACAATCATGCAAAAGGTGGGGATGCAGGAAAATGTAATTTTGGGAGATACTAAGGGACTTCTGGGGGATGAAGTCCAAAGGTTCAAAATCTCCATTTACACACAGGTAAGAAAAGTGGCAAGAAGGGAGAGAATTTTAATTTAAAAAAATTGTTAATGAATGTAAGAAATTATTTTTGTATGTAAATGGAGAAAATAAAATATTATTAAAATTAAAAATTTTATCTATTGTCACATATCATATTGTATGCATCGAACTTGAACCCAATTCTTACAAATGCCTGTATCCACTATAATGGGTCACTTCATTCCTTGCACCTGTAAATGCTCACTAAATACTTTTAGAAATCAATGAAATTTTGGTTAACATTCATGAAAGAATAGGGGATGTTTTATAGTTTATGTTTCAGTTACATATAGAAACATTTTTTCAAAATATTTTTAATTTTTTTTATTTTATTCCAGTAACAAATATACAAATAAGTTTTCCAAGTTTATATGATTTATATTGTCTCCCTCCCTTCTTCTGTCTCTTTTCCAACATTTGATAAGCAATTTCAATGGGTTTCACAGATGTTATCATTCAAAACCCATCTTCCTATTGTCCATTTTTATAATAAACTTTTAAAAGAAAACCCCAAAATCATATAACCAAATAAATAAATGATAAATCATGATTTCTTCTGCATTTCTATTGCAATAGTTCTTTCTCTTAATATCTCTAGATGTGGATTCCATTCTTTCCAAAAGTCCTCCAGATTTGTCCTGGATCATTGTATTGTTGGTACTTGCAAAGTCTGTTACATTTGATAATCTCATAATGTTTCAGTTATGGTGTATAACATTCTTATGGTTCTCGTTATTTCACTCTGCATCAGTTCATGTAGGTCTTTCCAGTTCTAATAGAAATCAACCATTTCATTATTTTTTATAGCACAATATTATTCCATCATCTTCATTTACCATAATTTGTTCAGCAATTTCCCAATTGAGGTGCATGCCCTCAGTTTTCAATTTTTTTTGCTACTACAAAAAGCACAGCTATAAATATTTTTGCACAAATAGATTCATTCATATTTTTAAAATCTTTTTTGGATGAAGACCTGGTATTGATGGATCAAAAGGCAGGCATTCTTTAAAAAACCCTTTGGACATAATTCCAAATTGCCTTTATAATATTTGGATAAATTCACAACTACACCAGTAATACATTAGTGTCCCAATTTTGTCACATCCCTTCCAACATTTAATATTTTCCTTTACTGTCATATATTGGTCTCTCTACTAGGTGTAAGGTGGTATCTTAGAGTTGTTTTAATTTATATTTATCTAATCAGGAGGGATTTAGAACATTTTTCCTATGATTATTCATAACTTTTATTTCTTCCTCTGAGAACTGCCTATTAATATCCCTTGACCATTTGTCAAATGGGGAATGGCTTGATTTCTTATAAATTTGACTGAGCTCTTTATGTTTTTGAGAAATGAGACCATTATCAGAGAAATTTGTTATACATTTACCCCCAGTTTGTTGCTTCCCTTCTAATCTTGGTTGCATTGATTTTGTTTGTACAAAATCTTTAAATTTAATTTAACAGAAATTATTCATTTTATATGTTCTAATGTTCTCAATTTCTTGTTTGGCTTAACTTCTTCCCTTCTCCATAGATCTGACAGGTAGACTATTACATGTTCACCTAATTTACTTATAATATCACTCTTTATTTTTGTCATATACCTATGTTGAACTTATCTTGATATACAGTACAATTGATTTTTGATATTTCAGATTTCAAGTTTTCTCCCTCCCTATACTTCCCCCTTTCCCAAGGTGATGAATAGTAGTCTGATATAGGTTAAATCTATACTTTTTGTGTTAGATATTTCTTCACTGCTCATCCTGATAGAAGGCACATATCACACAAATAATAGAAATATAATAAAGGAAATATAGTGCAAGATGGCATGTTTTGATCTTTGCTCAGATTTCAAGTTACTTCTTTGGCTGTGGATAAGATTTTCATCATGAGTCTTTTGTGATTATCTTGGAAATTGGCTTTGTTGATAAATGTTTAGTACTGCATTAGGTGATCATCATAAAGTATTTATGTTACTGTACACATTGTTCTTCTGGTTCTTCTCACTTTGCATGAGGTCATATATGCTTTTACAGTTTTTTTCTGAAATTTTCCTGTTCATTGTTCCTTATCGCACAGTAACGTTCTGTTATAACCACATACAACAACTTGTTCATCCATACTCCAAGTTTCCAATTCTTAGCCACCACAAAAAAGAAAACCTGCTAAAATATTTTGGTAAAGGTAGGTCCTTTCCCTCATCTAGAATCTCTTTGGGATACAGAACCAGCAATGGTATTGCTAGGTTAAAGGATATGCATAGTTTTGTGGCACTTTGAGCCTTGTCCCATATTGCCCTCCAGAATGATTTTATCAGTTCACATTTCAGTAAGTGTATTAACATCTCAATTTTCCTCTCACACCTTCCAACATTAATAATTTTCTTTTTCATTATTTTAGTCAATATGTTAGTTGTAAGATGGTATCTAAGAGTTCCCTTAATTGGCATTCTCTAATCAATAGTGATTTGGAGAATTTTTTCATATGTCTAAGAATAGTTTTAATTTCTTCCTCTGAGAACTGCCTGTACATACTGGATGGGGTATCTTTTAAAGCCATGTAGAAATCTTTTAGTTTTAGGGGCTCTGTTTCTTAAAGGACATTTATAAGGTGTAGAATGTCTAAACAATCATGACAGGAGAGTGAAAAAACTTTAAGATATATCATATGAATAATCATTGGATGAATGATGTATCTGGGTTGAATAAAAGTACAAAGCATTTCCTTAGCAGTTAGAATTGTATAAAATTGAATCAGTTTATCATCATTAGAAGTCTTCGGATTAAGGTTAAATAAAATAGCCAGGGCCATTGATAGAATTTCTGTTCAGATATGTTTTTTTTCTAAAAATATACATTTAATTAATTAATTTAGAATCATTTTCCATGGTTACATGATTAATGTTATTTCCTTCCCATTCTTACTCACCCCTTGCATAGCCAATGACCAATTTCACTGGGTATTACAATTTTTTTGCCACCACAGAGGGCATGGATAATTATATTTGTACATGTATTTTCCTTATTATTTCGTTGGAGTACAAACCCAGGATTGGTATGGCTGGATCAAAGAGCAGGCAATCTTCTAAAATCCTTTGGGCAGAGTTCCAAATTGCCTTCCAGAATGGTTGAATCAATTCATTACTCCACAAACGATGCATTAAAGTCACAATTTTGACACCCCCTCAATATTTGTTACTTTCCTGTGCTATATATTAGACAATCTGTTAGGTGTCAGGTGGTACCTAAGAGTTGTTTTGATTTGCATTACACTAATTATGAAAGATTTAGAACACTTTTTCATGTGCTTATTGATAGTTATGATTTCTTTATCTGAAAATTGCCTATTCATGTCCCTTGCCCATTTCTTGATTGGGGAATGGATTGATTTTTTTTTTGGATGATTGATTTAGCTCCTCATGAATTTGAGAAATTAGACTTTGTTAGAGGACTTTGTTATAAATATTTTCCCCCTAATCTCTCCCATACTTTTTCCAATTTTACCAGCAGTTTTTTGTTAAACAGTGGGATCATGTCCCAGATGCTAGGATTTATCATATGCTATCTTGCCAAGAATATTTACTCCAAGTCTATTCCATTGATCTTCCCTTCTGTATCTTAGCCACTGGCCTATTATTTTGATGACCACTGCTTTATAATACAGTTTAAAATCTGGTACTGTTAGATCTGCCTCCTTCACATTTTTATCATTATTTCCCTTGGTATTCTTAATCTTTTCTTCTTCCAATTAAACTTTGTAAAAAAGTTTTTTGGTAGTTTGATATGTATGGCACTGAATAAGTAAATTAGTTTGTGTAGGATTGTCATTTTAATTATGTTAGCTTGTCCTACCCATGAGCAATTAATGCTTTCCCAATTGTTTACATCCAGTTTTAATTGTGTGGTATTTTGTAGTTGTGTTCATATAGTTCCTGTGCTTATAATTGCAAATAGATTCCTAAGTATTTTATATTGTCTAGGGTGATTTTAAATGGAATTTCTCTTTATAACCCTTGCTACTGAAATGGGTTGAAGATATATAGAAATGCTGATGACTTATGCGGGTTTATTTTGTATCCGGCAACTTTGCTAAAATTATTGATTATTTTGACTAGCTTTTTGGTTGATTCTCTGGGGTTATTTAAGTAGACCATCTTATCATCTGCAAAGAGTGATAACTTGGTCTCCTCATTGCCTATTTTAATGCCTTCAATTTCTTTTTCTTCTCTAATTGCTACAGCTAGTGTTTCTAGTACAATGTTAAACAATAGTGGTGATAATGGGCATCCTTGTTTCACTCCTGATCTTATTGGGAAGGCTTCTAGTTTGTCCCCATTGCAGAGGATGTTTGCTGATGGTTTTAGATATATACTGTTTATTAATTTTAGGAAAGGACCTTCTATTCCTATTCTTTCTAGTGTTTTCAATAGGAATGAGTGTTGTATTTTGTCAAAGTCTTTTTCTGCCTCTATTGACATCATCATGTGATTTTTGTTGGTTTGCTTGTTAATATGGTCAATTATGTGGATGGTTTTCCTGATATTGAACCATCCTTGCATTCCTGGTATAAATCCCACATGATCATGGTGAATAACTCTCCTGATCACTTGATGGAGTCTTTTTTGCTGTTATTCTATTTAAGATTTTTGCATCTATGTTCATTAAGGAGATTGATCTGTAGTTTCCTTTCTCTGTTTTTGATCTGCTTGGCTTTGGAATCAATAACATATTTGTGTCATAAAAGGAATTTAGTAGAACTCTTTCTTATCTTGTTAAATAGTTTGCATAGTATTGGAACTAGTTGTTATTCACTGCTGAATCCATCTGTCCCTGGGGATCATTTCTTAGAGAGTTCCTTGATGACTTGTTCAATTTATTTTTCTTAGATGGGATTCCTATTTTGTTTATCTAGGCAATATGTATTTTGTAAATATTTACATTTTACCTAGATTGTCATATTGATTGCCACTTAATTGCACAAAATAGTGTTTAATAATTACCTGAATTTCCTCTTCATTAGTGGTAACATCACACTTTTCATTTTGACGCCATTGATTTGATTTTATTCTTTCCTTTTTTAAATTAGATTAAACAATATTTTATCTATTTCATTTTCTTTTTCAAAGTACAAGTTCCTAGTCTTATTTATTAACTCAATAGTTCTTTGACTTTCAATTTTATTGATTTCTCTTTTAATTTTCAGGATTTCTAATTTAGTTTTTATCTGGAAATTTTTAAATTGTTCTCTTTCTAGTTCTTTAATTTGCATGGCCAATTAACTGCCCTCTGCCCTCTCTTATTTGTTGATATATGTATTTAGGGATATACATTTCCCCCTGAGTACTGCTCTGGCTGCATCCCATAGATTTTGATATGATGTGTTCTCATTGTCATTCTCTTCAATGAAAGTATTAATTGTTTCTATGATATATTCTTTAACTAACTGATTTTGGAAAATCGTGTTATTTAATTTTAAATTAATTTTTTTTATTTTACTCTCCATGTACACTTACTAATTATTATTTTTATTGCATTATGATCTAAAAAGGTCTCATTTATTATTTCTGCTCATTTGTACTATTTTGCCATGTTTTTATGCCCTTGTACATGGTCAGTCTTTGTGAATGTACCATGTGCTGCTGAAAAGAAGGTGTATTCCTTTTTTTTGGTTTGATTTATCTAGATCTGATAGAGGAAAGTTCAGGCCTCCCACTGCTATAGTTTTACTATCTATTTCCTCTTTAAGCCCCAATAGTTTCTCTTTTAGATATCTGGATGCTATACCATATGTTGCATAATGTTGAGTATTGATATTTTTTTCATTGTCTATGCTGCCTAGCTTCTTCCTTCAAGTTTCTCTTAGTACCATCCTCTTTTTTGTCCCTCATAATTTTTTTATTTATATTCTTAAATAAATTAGTACCACAGCTTCTGTCTTTGAATATTTCCTCTATGTACTATGATAATGAAAATAATTTTAAGAGTTATAGATACCATTTTTACATATAGTAATATAATCAATTTGACCTTACTGAAGCCTTAAAAAGTGTTTCCCCTTATTTCTTTTTTACTTTTTTATGGTTCTCTTGAATTTTGTATTTGGACATCAAATTTTTCATTTAGTTCTGGTCTTATCTTAAGGAACTTTTGCAAATCTTCTGTTTTACTAAATGCCCATACTTCCCTCTGAACGTGTATGATCAGTTTTGGTGAGCAGGTGATTCTTGGTTGTAGACCCAATTCTCTTGCCTTCCTGAATATCATAGTCCAAGCCTTTTGGTCATTTAGTATGGAGGATGCCAGATCGTATGTAATCCTGACTGGGACTCCTTGATATCTTAATTCTCTCTTTCTGGTAGCTTATAATATTTTCTCCTTGACCTGGAAATTCTTGAATTTGGCAGTTATATTACTGGGGGTTGTCTTTTGAGAATTTCATTTACAGGGTGATCTGCAAACTCTTTCAATTTCTATTTTGTTGTCTTGTTTACGAACATCAGGGCAGTATTTTTGGATAATTTCTTGTACTATGATGTAAAGGCTATTAATTTGTTCCAGGCTTTTGGTAGACCAATGATTCTATAAATATCTCTCCTAGATCTGTTTCTAGGTCAATTGTCTTTCAATGAGATATTTAATGTTCCCTTCTAATTTATCATTCTTTTGATTTTGCTTTATTGATTCTTGCTCTTTTGTGAGATCATTGTCTCTTACTTGACCAATTCTAGTCTTTTTTTAATTTTTTTTATTTATTTTTTTTCTACTCTTTAAAGAATGATTTTCAGCTATGATCTTTGACTTTTCTCTTTGATTTGGTCTATCTTGCTTTTCATGGCTTCCAGCAGTTTAATTCTGATCTCCAATTTGCTAATTAGTTCATTTGATTTCTGTGCTTCTTTTTCTGAGGGGGAAATATTTTTAAGCTGATATTTTCTTTTTGAATTACTTTCATTTATTTTCCCAATTTTTCTTTCAATTTTTTTCAATTATTCTTTATTTTTAAATTAATTTGGTCAATTTCAAACATTATTCCATTGTTACAAAAATCATTTTCTATTCCACCTTCCCCTCCTCCCTCCCCTCCCCTCCTGTAGTCAAGGCACAATTCCACTAGGCATTACATGTGTCTTGGAACAGAATTTATTTCCATATTGTTGGTATTTGCACTAGAACGTTTATTCAGAGTCTAAATCACCAACCAAATCCCCCCCCCCCATGCAATCAAGCAGTTGTTTTTCTTTTGTGTTTTTACTCCCACAATTTTCCTCTGATTGTGGATAGTATTCTTTCCCATATATCCCTCCGTGTTGTTCAGGATCACTGCATTTCCACTAATAGGGAAGTCCATTACATTCAACTGTACCACAGTGTATCAGTCTCTGTGTACAATGATCTCCTGGTTCTGCCCTTTCACTCTCCATCACTTCCTGGAAGTTGTTCTACTTCCCAAGGAATTCCTCCACATTATTATTCCTTTGAACACAATATTATTCCATCACCAACATATACCACAATTTCTTTAGCCATTCCGCAATTGAAGGGCATCACCTCATTTTCCAATTTTATGCTATCACAAAGAGCGCAGCTATGAATATATTTGTATATGTCTTTTTCCTTATTACCTTTTGGGATACAAACCCAGAAGTGGTATGGCTGGATCAAAGGGCAGACAGTCCTTTATTTCCCTTTGGGCATAGTTCCAGATTGCCCTCCAGAATGTGGATCAATTCACAACTTCACCAGCAATTAATTAATGTCCCAATTTTGCCAAATCCCCTCCAGCATTCTTTACTTTACATTGCTGTCATGTTAGCCAGTCTGCTAGGTGTGAGGTGATACCTCAGAGTAGTTTTGATTTACATTTCTCTGATTATAAGAGATTTAGAGCATGTTGTCATGTGCTTATTAATGATTTTGATTTCTTTGACTGAAAATTGCCTATTCATGTCCCTTGAACATTCATCATTTGGAGAATGGCTTGGTTTTTTGAACAGTTGATTTACCTCTTTGTACATTTGAGTAATTAGCCCTTTGTAAGAGGTTTTTGTTATGAAGATTATTTCCCAGTTTGTTATGTCCCTTCTGATTTTGGTTGCATTGGGTTTTTTTGTACAAAACCTTTTTAATTTGATGTAGTCAAAATTATTTATTTTACATTTTGTGACTCTTTCTAAGTCTTGCTTGGTTTTAAAATTTTTCCCTTCCCAAAGGTCTGACATGTATACTATTTGGTGTTCACGTAATTTACTTATAGTTTCCTTCATTATGTTCAGATCATTCACCCATTCTGAGTTAATCTTAGTGTAGGGTATGATGTGTTGATCCAAGCCTAATCTCTCCCACACTGTCTTCCAATTTTCCCAGCAGCTTTTATCAAATAGTGGATTTTGGTCCCAAATACTGGAATCTTTGAGTTTTTAATAGACTCTGGTGCTGAGGTCACCTACCCCAAGTCTGTTCCACTGATCCTCCTTTCTGTCTCTTGGCCAGTACCATATTGTTTTGATGACCACTGCTTCATAGTGTGGTTTGTGTTCTGGTACTGCAAGGCCACCTTTTTTTTTTATTAGTATTTCCCTCGGCATGCTTGATCTATTGCTCTTTCAAATGAACTTTGTTATGGCTTTTTTCTAATTCAGTAAAAAAAAAGTTATTTTGGAAGGTCGATGGATATGGCACTAAATAAATAGATAAGTTTGGGTGGGATGGTCATTACTATTATGTTAGCTCATCCTACCCATGAGTAGTCAATGTTTTTCCAATTGCTCAAATCTAGTTTTAGTTGTGTGGAAATTGTTTTGTAATTGTGTTCATATAGTTCCTGTGTTTGTCTCTGCAGATAGATTCCTAAGTATTTTATATTGTCTAGGGTGATTTTGAATGGGATTTCCCTTTCTAATTCCTGCTGCTGAGATGGATTGAGATATATAGAAATGTTGATGACTTATGTGGGTTTATTTTGTATCCTGCAGCTTTCTTAAGGTATTGATTATTTCAACTAGCTTTTTAGTTGATTCTCTAGGATCAGTAGTAGTAGATCAACATATCATCCACAAACAGTGATAGCTTGGCCTCTTCATTTCCAGTTTTAATAATGTCAATTCCTTTTTCTTCTCTAATTGCTACTGCTAGTGTTTTTAGTACAATGTTAAATACTAAAGGTCATAATGGGCATCCTTTTTTCACACCTGATCTTATTGAGAATGCATCTAGTTTATCCCCATTGCAGATGATATTGACTGATGGTTTTAGATAGCTACTGTTTGTTATTTTTAGGAAAGACCCTTCTTTTCCTATACTTTCTAGTGTTTTTAATAGGAATGGGTGTTGTATTTTGTCAAAGGCTTTTTCTGCATCTATTGAGATAAGCATGTGATTTCTGTTTCTTTGATTGTTGATCTGGTGAATTATGTTGATGGTTTTCCTTGCATTGCTAGTATAAATCCCACCTGATCATAGTGAATAACTTTCCTGATCATTTGCTGGAGTCTTTTTGCTAGTATCCTATTTAAGATTTTTGCATCTATGATCTTTAAGGAGATTGGTCTCTTGTTTTTTTTGTTTTCTCCATTTTTGACCTGACTGGCTTTGGAATGAGTACCATATTTGTGTCATAAAAGGAATTTGGTGGAACTCCCTCTTTGTTTATTATGTCAAATAGTTTTTATAATATTGGGATTAGTTGTTCTTTGAAAGTTTTTATAGAATTCACATGTGAATCAATTAGGCCCTGGGGTTTTTTTCTTAGGGAGTTCTTTGGTGGCCTGTTCAATTTCTTTTTCTGATATGGGATTATTTAAGAATTCTATTTCTTCTGTTAGTCTAGGCAATTCCTATTTTTGTAAATATTCATCCATATCACCTAGATTGGCATATTTATTGCCATATAATTGGGCAAAAATCATTTCAATGATTGTCTTAATTTCCTTCTCATTGGAGGTGAGGTCCCCTTTTTCATCTATAATACTGTTAATTTGCTTTTATTCTTTCCTCTTTTTAATTAGATTGACCATTACTTTGTTTATTTTGTTTGTTTTTTCAAAATACCAGCTTCTAGTCTTATTTATTAGTTCAATAGTTCTATCACTTTCAATTTATTAATGACTCCCTTAATTTTTGGGATCTCTAATTTGGTTTACTTCTGCGGGGGTTAATTATTTTTCCATTTAAATAAGTTTATTTAGTCAATTTAGAACATTATTCCTTGGTTACAATAATCATATTATTTCCCTCCCTGCCCCTCCACCCACTTTTCCCACAGCCAACATGCAATTTCATTGGATATCACATGTGTCCTTGATCAGAAACAATTTCCATGTTGTTGTTTACACTAGGATGTTCATTTAGAGTCTACAACCCAAACCATATCCGTTTGATCCATGTATTCAAGCAGTTTTTTTTTCCTTCGGTGTTTTTACTCCCACAGTGTTTCCTCTGGATGTGGATAGCGGTTTTTCTTGTAGGTTCCTCCAAATCAATAACTTTGATTACATCAAATTAAAAAGTTTTTGTAGAAACAAAAATAATGCAATAGAAGGGAAGCAACAAATTGGGGAAAAAATCTTCATTACAAAAACCTCTGACAAAGGTCTAATTACTTAAATTTATCAAGACCTAAACCAGTTGTACAGAAAATCAAGCCATTCTCCAATTTATAAATGGGAAAGGGACATGAATAGGCAATTTTCAGTTAAAGAAGTCAAAACCATTAATAAGCACATGAAAAATGCTCTAAATCTCTTATAATCAGAAAAATGCAAATCAAAACAACTCTGAGGTATCACCTCACACCTATCAGATTGTCTATAATGACAGAAAATTAAAGTAATGAATGCTGGAGGGGATGTGTCAAAGTTGGGACATTAATTCATTGCTGGTGGAGCTGTGAATTGATCCAACCATTCTAGAGGGCAATTTGGAACTATGCCCAAAGGGTGCTAAAAGACTGTCTACCCTTTGATCCAGCCATAGCACTACTGGGTTTGTACCCCAAAGAGATAATAAAGAAAAAGGCATGTACAAAAATATTCATAGCTGCGCTCTTAGTGGTGGCAAAAAAAGGGGAAAATTTGGGATGCCCTTCAATTGGGGAATGGCTAAACAAATTGTGGTATATGTTGGTGATGAAATACTATTGGGTTCAAAGGAATAATAAAGTGGAGGAATTCCATGGGGACTGAAAAAACCTTCAAAAATTGATGCAGACTGAGGAGCAGAACTAGGAAAATATTTTACACAGAGACTGATACACTGTGGTACAGTTGAATGTAATGGACTTCTCCATTAGTGGCAATGCACTGATCTTGAACAACTTGGGTGTTTTTAAGTTGTTTGCTTGCAAGTTTTTTGATTTTCATGTCCAATTTATTGACCTCTGCCCTCCCTAATTTGTTAATATATGTACTCAAGGATATAAATTTTCCCCTGAGGCCTGCTCTGGCTGCATCCCATAGATTTTGAAAGGATGTCTCATCATTGTCATTTTCTTAAATGAAATTATTAATTGTTTCTATGGTTTGTCTCCAGCTAGCAGATTTTTGAGAATCATATTATTTAATTTCCATTTAATTTTTGATTTTGTTCTCCATATATTCTTACTGATTATTATTTTTATTGCCTAATGATCTGAAAAGTTTGCATTCATTTTTTTCTACTTTTCTGCATTTGTATGCCATATTTTTATGATCTAGTATATGGTCAATCTTTGTGAATGTACCATGTGCTGCTGAAAAGATGTATTCCTTTTTGTCCCTAATTATTTTTTTCTCCATATCTCTATTAGCTCTAATTTTTTCAAAGATTTCATTCATCTCTTTTACCTCTCTTATTCATTTTTTTTATTTGTTTCATCCAAATTTGATAGTGGTAGGTTGAGGTTTCCCAATAGTATAGTTTTGCTATATATTTCCTCCTTCAATTCTACTGCCTTTTCCATTAGAAATGTGGGTGCTATACCATTTGGTGCATACATATTGATTAGTGATATTTCCTCATTGTCTATACTCCCTTTTATCAGGATGTATTTACCTTCTCTATCCCTTTTAATTAGGTCTATTTTTACTTTGGCTTTGTCAGATATCATGATTGCAACTCCTGCCTTTTTTTCTATCAGTTGAGGCCCAATAGGTCTTGCTCCAACATTTAATTATGACCTTGTGAGTATCTACTGGCCTCATGTATGTTTCCTGAAGACAACATATGGTAGGGTTTTGGATTCTAATCCACTCTCCTATTCATCTATATTCTTTGGGTGAGTTCATCCCATTCATACTCAGAGTTATGATTGTCACTTGTGAATTCCCTAGCATTTTGATATCCTATCCTTGTTTTGTCCTTTCTTCTTTTGCTATATCCTTTTAAATCAGTGGTTTACTTTTATCAATACCCCTAATCCCCAATCTTGATATGCTTCCCTTTCTGGTCCCTCCATTTTTGTTCCTTCATGTTTGTTTGTTTTTTAGGGTCTGTTAAGTTCCCTCCTGCTCTCCTTCTCTCCCTTTTTGTTCCCTCCCCCCTACCTCCCTTAGTTTTACCTTCTTCCTTACCCTGTAGGATAAGATAGAATTCAAGATCCCAATGAATCTAGATGCTCTACCTCTCAGAGTTGATTTCTCTGAGAGTGAGGTTTAAGTATTCTCTATTAGCACTCTCTTCCTCTCCTTCTAATAAGAGTATTCTTCCCCTTCCCTTCCCATGTGTATCTTTGTGTGAAAAAGATTATTCAATTAATTTTTGTTTCTTCAAGTACCTCTTGGTGCCCTCTTTGATTCCCCCCTATTTCTCTTTTTTTCATATCATTTTTTAATCTCTTAATGCCCCAATTTTTTCCTATGAGTGTTTTTTTCTAATTACTATTATAATGAACACAGTTTTTGAGATTCACAAATAGCGTTCCCTCCATATGTTGATATATATAATTTGATCTAATTGTAACCCTTAAAAAAGAGAGTTTGAATTAATTATTTTTCTCCTTTACCTTCTTTTTCTTATTTACCTTTCCAGGTTTCTCTTGCTCTTTGTTTTTGGATATCAAACTTTCTACTTAGTTCTGGTTTTTTCTTTACAAATAGTTGGAAACCTTCTATCTTGTTGAATGCCCATACTTTTCATGGAAATGTATAGTCAGTTTTGTTGGATAGGTGATTCTTGGTTGAAGACCCAATTGTCTTGCCTTTCTGAATATCAAATTCCAGACCTTGCAGTCCTTAATGTGGAAGCTGCCAAGTCTTCTGTGATCCTGATTGGTGCTTCTTTGTATTTGAATTGTCTCTTTTTGGCTTCTTATAAAATTTTCTCCATATCTTGAAAGCTCTGGAATTTGGCAATTACATTTCTGGGATTTGTCTTTCGAGGATTTAGTGTAGGTGTTCTATGAACTCTTTCAATGTGTATTTCCCCCCTTGTTCAAGAATATAAGGGCAATTTTCTTGCATGATTTCTTGTATTATGATGTCAAGATTTCTATTTATTTTTGGCTTTTCAGGTAGACCAATGATTCTCAAATTTCTCTCCTTCCTCTGTTTTCCTGATCTATCATCTTCTCAGTGAGATATTTTGTTTTCTTCTATTTTTTCAGTCTTTAGTCTTTGCTTCATTAATTCTTGCTGTTTTGCAATATCATTGGTTTCCAGTTGCTCAATTCTGGTCCTTAAGCCTGGCTTTCTGCTTTAACCATTTGATTTTCAGCTATATTTTTTTTAATTCTCTTTTTGAACCATTTCCCATTTCTCTTGCCAGAAGGTATCTTATCTTTTTGATAAGCTCCGAATTATATTCTTCCAGAGCTTGTGTACAATTTCCAGTTTTTAAATAAGGTTTTGTTTTTGTTTGAACATCCTCCTGTATATACTCTGTAGCGTGGGTTTTTCCTCCATAAAAATTTTCGAGTGTCACTCTCTCTCTTTTTTTTTTCTTTTTTTTCTTTTTTTTGGAAGGAGTTTGGGGCTCCTGTGTGCAATTAGCCCTCACCTTTCCTTTTTGGTCAGATATCTGAGTGAGCTGGGCAGGTTCTCTGTGTATGGGGTTTAGGAGCAAGGATTTAGCCTGAAGCAAACTCTCAAATCGGCTCAGCTGCTCTACCTTCCTGGGGGTGCTCATGATCTGCACTCCCCCTTGCCCGATGGGATTTCAGGTTTAACTGCTCTCAGGGGTAGGTCCTTGGTGGTCATAGTCAGCACCCAAGACCTAGAGCTGCCCCTTGCTCACTGAACAAGTGTCCCTTACTCATTCTTTGATTCGAGCTCATGCTGGTTCTGAGCTCCCAAGGTCTGTGGACCCTCACCCACCTGCTGGGTTTTTGGGTATAACTGCTCTCAGGGATACATCTTTGGTGGTCTTAGTCAGCACCCAAGACCTAGAGCTTCCCTTTGCTCACTCCAAAGGTGCCCCTCACTCATTCACTGATTCTGGCGCACTGGCTCTGACTCCATAGGTGGGGTGGGGGAGGGTATATCAGCTCACTTTTGGGTGGGAACTCCCCCCCCCTTATTGTGTGGAAATGCCCAAATCCCATGTGCCTTCAATGCTGTAGAGTTCCTTCATTCTTAATAAATTTTTTTGGGTCTTATATCAGTGGGTCTGAGGAGAGGAAGCATCCCACATCTAGACTGCCACCGTCCTTACCCGGAACTTTTTCTGTCTTTCTTACTTGCTTCTTGAATTACTTTTTTGAGTTTCTCAAGAGCTTGTGATCAATTTCCATTTGGGAGGAGAAAGTTTGGATATATTTGCATGTTTGTCACTCTGCTGTTTGCTTCAGTATTTTTCTCTTTTTCTCCATAGAAATTATTCATGATCAATTTTTTTTCTGCTTATTTCTTTTGGTACTTGTGGATTGTAGTTTCTGAATGTTGGTGGACATTGCTCTCTTTGCTTCTGTCTTTGTGTTATTTTCCTTCCCATACAGAAGCCTGAGTGTGGAGGGCAGGCAGTTCTTTATATAGTGAGCTTTAAAATGTTTTGCCCTGAGGCTATTTTCCCAGTCCCTGCTGCCTCTGCTGTGACTGGCCCACTTCTGTCCAATCTCCACACTCTGCTGCCCAGGCCTTTCAGCCTCAGATTCCAAGTCTTGCTGCTAATGCCTTGCACTGCCCTCAGGTGTAAGTCTCAGGCAGCCTGGAGAATTTAGAGATTGTCCCAAGCCCACACTGACTCTGGTGAAGTAGGTTCTGGTGTAAGGGGTGATCAATTCTTGCTTTGCAAGTGTAGTTTCTCCCCCTTTTTTAGTGTAAATTCTGAAACACTGCCTACTTTTAAGGCTGTGCCCTGTGGGAGTGCCCCTTTTCTCATCTGATTTTGATTTCTGTCCTTTTGTATTGTTTGGTTGGAAGTAGATTCCAAGAGCTCCTGCTACTCCTGGGCCAACTTAGCTCTGCCCCTTCAGATAAGGCTTTGTTTGGATGAATTACAAGATTTCTTCTAACTTTGAAATTTTAATTGGATAAGATGTTTAAAATAATTTAAACATTTTTATAAAGATTACATTCATTTGTATGTAGCACACATATATCTTATAAACACTAAAATAAATTTCAAATATGCTAAATTTTTGATTACCACTCATTGTTTTTATGAAATAAGTTTACCTAGATCAATATATTCTGATATAGAATTATATATAAATAATTAATTCAAAAA